>NC_143012.1:321706753-322361753 GCF_055824585.1 Amblyomma mixtum
AATTTAGACTACCTGCGAGCTTCACACCGAACGCCACGATCTCGCATGCGTAATTACACGGTTCGGGCTGAAATCTTAGAAGTGCATATCTCAGGACAAACGCGCGATACCAAAACTGTACAAAATAGAGTAGTATTTGAATGCCACTGTCTCCAAGTTTTCAACATAAACACGTACGCTAACTGCAGTGAATAAAAAGTTAATTAATGAACTTTAGATAATTACTCAGATTACGATGACAATTTTTCTCACTGTTTACGTCCACCTGGCCGCACAACCCATTTACAATAATTGCTTTTGTTACAGCTATTGGTATTTTTTTTTAATCTGTGAACCCTGATTTTGAACACCCTGTATATGCAGACAAGTTTTATCAATGCCGTTCGTAACTACTCTCTTAGCAAACTGTATCCAAAGTGCGTTGTTCTGGGCGCAACGTGGCAATTATTGGCCAATCGACGTTTTCCAGAGTACGGCGATACTCGTACACGAGCAGTCGCTGTTGTGGCGCATGTTTGCGACTACGCGAAAAAGTGACACATTGGACAGCGAACTTTATACCGGCACCCGCCCCGCTCGGGCCAGCGCCAAAAAGAAGACGTCTATGTGACTTGACAAGAACTCTCCCGGGCGTTCGCTGGCTGCGCGACCCGTGTATAGGCCTCTTCCCCGCTTTCCGCTCATCAGCCGCGCTCCCTCCCAAAGTAGCTCGGCGGTCACGCGAACCTTTAGAAGCCCGTTTAACGGACGCCCTTTTCTCCCAGCCATGGCGTGTTTTGGTCCCGCGCTGGACAAAGGTCAGAGCCAGCGACAGGGGAACGAGGCGCGTCTGGAATCCGAACCTCAAGGTCAAGGAACCAGGGCCCGGGACTCGCTGCGCGTGACCGAAAGAAACTGCGCTGCAGCTAAAGGTCAGTTTAGGAGAACGAAATTTTTCACGAATTCACATCACAGTTATTAAGCTATAGAACGGCCTGACAACGCTGATCTTTTTTTCTTCTTTACTTTAGGAACGCATCCCACAGCTGGCAAACCAGATGTTCAATCTACTGCATACATGATGCGTAGGCAGGGGCATAAGACATTCATGTTATTCGAGGGAATGGGAGGCCCTCCTTGCGTCGCAGGACCCGGACGCGCAACTTCGCTGTGTGAACCGGGGTGCCAGTGCCATGGCCCTACGTGGCCTGGACACATGCGCGTAATGTGAGGGCTTTGCGGTGGCCCTGAGACCTTGTACGGTCCAAACTCACTTGCTTAATAAAGTTTTCCATCGAGTGGAGCTTGGAAGAACAGGCGGATGAAGAAGTATAGGAGATGAAATGCGAGTAGTCAGCCTGCTGGCTGTAAAATTGATGGCAATGGATTTCTGCTGCAGCTGCACCTGCTATTTCGCGAACCGAATCAGAACTTTTTCTTTTAACAGCTTTTAAAATGCTGCAGTCATGCGTGTGTTAAAGGCAGTATGCAAGGTTTCTCATCTATAAAATACTGAGTTAAATATAATAGAACCGGAACGGTTCACTGAGAGAGGCGCGACAAAAGCAATAAATTTTGACGCACACTTCCGAAATTTTTTGCGTCTGGTTTACTACAAAAAGCGAGCCAGGTTGGAAGCGCTAACCTCGACTGTTGTTTCCCACCCAGAAATAAAACCTGCATTTCCTGTATATAAAGGGTGCAAGTCGGCGGAGAAGAAAAGAAGTTCTTCGCCGTGGCACACGTTTCGCGTTCTTTGAAAAGAGGAGTGCTACATTAGTACTACTTACAGCTTAGCCAACGGGAACGGAATCGTGTTAAATTAAGCGGCCTTAACTGACCATATCCTGACCATATCTTAATATGACCATGTCCAAGCAGTTACGGAGGAGAACTACGCAGCTGCTTCAGAATAGTAGCAGACAACAAGAAATTGCGCTTGGTCCGGGGTTCAAACCCGGGTCCACCATTTCGCCGCGGCAGTCGCTCTAACAACTAAGCTTACCAAGACGGCTAGTCCATGGCACCAAGATACCGAATTTATGAACAACTGATCAACAAATTTAAAAGCAATCAAGCGAAAAGCCTGCGCTTTTCGCATGCACAGCGAACAGTAAAGCTGGTCAGCTGTAGTTAGCTGGCTAGTTATGCCCCCCTCCCACATTAATTTGCTGTTACTTCAAAAAGGCTTAATTCCTTTTCGACATGTCAAAATAAGAGAAGTGGAACAGCCTGACGTGTTCAGTCGCAGTTCGCGGAAGACACGGCCAGGAATACACACCTGAAGCCGCAGCAAGAAAACGGAAACGCGGAGTCACTGACATTTCCCGATACAGCCAAGTGACCGATGGTCACGCGAGCCTATTTTCTCCTTTTCGGGGATATTTCCCGGTGGGCCGGCGATGCACGCGATGTTACCGCACGGAATAAGGATCACTATTTTAGCATACGCAGACCTTCCCAACGCTCTGTTTCTATTTCTCACAAGCAATTTCTGCCCTACGCAGTTCCTCTACTCGTTCCTTCTCAGCAGGCGGTGTCTTCTCTCTCTCTCTCCGTCGTTCTTTGTAAATAGGCCTTGGCTTTTAGTTCCTTCTCATTCTCACATCGTTGTCCACCTACCTATTTGTTTTCTTTAGGTAATCTTGGAGTTCCTTAGCGCTTTCAGTGCCATAAATATCTGTGTATTTATATATCCGGTTCAGTCATAACTGCAACACGACAGCCTGACAAGACCGAAAGATCGATTTCAAGAGATATGTATGAAATACGTTTTGTTCGGTTACGAAGATTACCTTTAAAGACAGGTAGTTAGGAAAACCTTGGTATATATAATTACATGTTATTAAACTTGACATTCAAGCCTACCAGTCCCAGCTGACTGGACCTGCCTGACACCACCGAATTGCTGACATTAATTTTGGCGCTAAACACTATGACGTAGCGACCTGCTTGAGTGAAGCATGCGCATGAGGCACAGAACGGAGGAGAGGCTGCTGACATATCGACCCACGTGACGTCCGACTCATAACCGGGAGTGACGTAAAGACAGGTAGTTAGGAAAACCTTGGTATATATAATTACATGTTATTAAACTTGACATTCAAGCCTACCAGTCCCAGCTGACTGGACCTGCCTGACACCACCGAATTGCTGACATTAATTTTGGCGCTAAACACTATGACGTAGCGACCTGCTTGAGTGAAGCATGCGCATGAGGCACAGAACGGAGGAGAGGCTGCTGACATATCGACCCACGTGACGTCCGACTCATAACCGGGAGTGACGTAAAGACAGGTAGTTAGGAAAACCTTGGTATATATAATTACATGTTATTAAACTTGACATTCAAGCCTACCAGTCCCAGCTGACTGGACCTGCCTGACACCACCGAATTGCTGACATTAATTTTGGCGCTAAACACTATGACGTAGCGACCTGCTTGAGTGAAGCATGCGCATGAGGCACAGAACGGAGGAGAGGCTGCTGACATATCGACCCACGTGACGTCCGACTCATAACCGGGAGTGACGTCACAAAGCCCATGCTGAGTTTTAGTCTAAACCACAAGCTCATCGCCGAAATTCTCATCTCGAACCTCAGGGACGCCGCCATGGATAACTCCGTCGACCCGTGCCAGAAAAAGAGATGGAAAAATAGTCAGTTGTGGCGTATGCATAATTTGAAACCCCCTTGTTGTCACATGATTAAAACTGGTGCTGTACTAGGACAGCCCTGCCATCAGAAATGATGCGTCATATTAACCTATAGTCTTAAGAAGAATAACCAAACAAATAACTGCGCAAATAAACCAATAACCCCGAGGTCCGCTCCACGGTTCAACCGGACGTGCTTTTTCATTTCATGTGTCTTTACTAGCACCCAGACGAGAATGACTGCAGGCGAACGCAAACCCACGAGAGCTAGCGCGACTTCTTACGCTCTGATCTGAAGCAACGCGAGCATCTGTCGCCGCTCGAACTGGGCCAGAGCACAGTAATGGTTGGAATTATTAACACTTCAGTTCAATCACCCCTAATGTTTTTAGATACGCGCTGTTGAACAAGAAGGCTTCTCTCGCACGCTGTGCAGCATATGACGCCGCTAGTGGAGTTTTGAGCGTATACCTTTAGGTATGTGCAAGCGTACGACAGGCGTCTTCTTGTTTCAACACCGCGTATCTAAACTCATCAAGTGCGATATAACTGAATCGCTATTACGCAATCTTCGCTACGACCAGCTGCTCTTCCGCTCTTCATTACAGCGATTAATGTGCGCTGGTCGAGTTCTCGCGGCAGTAGATGGAACTGGTGCAGTTTTTTTTTTTTTTCTGGAGGATCAGCACCACAGGATGTTAACACGACCGTTCTCGATAGTGCCAAATGTGGTCGAGTTAAGAAGCCATGCCGACCAGAGATAAAAACAGCGCGCCCACATTTACTGAGTTCCTTAGCACTGGCGGCAGTATTTGTCTGGATGGCAATCGGTGTTGTCACGTTCAAGCCAGGACGAACCTATACATTCGTTAATAAAAGGAACGTGCATATCTTTAAAAACTCGAGGCAACCTTAAATTTAGTTAGAAGTACCCTTCCAACCGATAAAACATGCTTACCTCGCTTAACTTCCCTAGAGAGAATGATGGTATGGCAGGCTTCGAAACATTAGCAAAGTCGACATCCTGCTTTACAGCTTTTATTCCCCCTCGCGGGTTATACACAGACCGCGCACTTTAACGTACAAAATGGCCGCTCGCGAAAGAAAAAAAAAAGATGCCACATGGAATAAATAAAAAGCAAGAAGAAAAACACCCTCTGCTGACGAAACCGTAATCGAGCGTGAAGGTTATAAAATCCTTCGTGACAACAAACGCAATACGAAGCTCGCAAGACGACGTGTGTCCTCCTTCATTATTGCTTTCTTCCACTCTCTCTCCCTCTCTGTCTTTCATTTATTTATTTACTTGCACGTCTAAAGGCGCCCGGGACGCTTTTCTCAAGGCCGCGGTTAGCGGGCCGGATTGCGTTCTTGAAGTAACGCCTTCCAAAGGCACTTGCACTACGTTAATAAGAAAAAAAAAAACAAGAAAAGCTGTCTATTGCTATCTCTGCAAAAGGGAACATATATATTTATGTTGCAGAACATCTGCATTAGGAGGTAATAAAACATCAATGATTCCATGGATCGTCTCAAGGGTATACGTAACAGTTATAAAGACGTCAACACATCTGTTCCAGAGTGCAAGCTTTAACTTCGCTGCACTATAACGTGAAACCAATGGAGCAACAAAAACAAGGACACGCTACGCTCAGTACAGCACGCACGTCTCATCTCTTCAAATCAAGCACCCCAAGTGTGTCGCCGAAAACACGACGGCAACGGCCAACCAGCAACAAACAAAGCTAACACAAATGCGCTTCTCAAATAGCGGCGGCCATTCAGTCAGCAGCAATGGCCGAACAAATCAAAAGAGCTTGTTTATCAGGGCTCGCGTTAAATGCCGCGCTGCTAACTATTTAAGGCTGCGCGCAAATGAAAATGTCAGGGCGGACGGAGTAGCAGCGAGCAGCGCTGGACGCCCCAGCGTCCCTTTCTCCTCCCCCATTGCATCCCCTCCCACTGCCGAAGCTTCAACCGCGCCTTGACACTAACGGCTTTTCCGATGCTCAGCTTGTTGCCTGGCTGTGATCGACGCGAGCTGCGCACCAAAATGGTCGGCTCACCTTGCGCCTTGCAGACAGCAACGAAGAGTGCGACAGTTAGACGGTCAGCGACGGTGGAGGAAGGGACGCAATTCCGGGATAGCACCTTGTTAGATCTGCCACAGCGAGCGTTTGGTGACGCGCGCGCTTCGCTTGCTTCTCCGAAGCGACCAGCACCTTCCCCGGGCGCGCCGCCTCTCCCCCTCCGTGCACCACTACTCCACTGCGCCGCCGCACAGCTGAGGACGGCAGCCGCTCCGCATCCAGCAGCGTCCCGACGCTGGTTGTCACCGCGACGTTGTCGCTGGGCGTCGGGGAAGGCGTGCACGAAGGGGCTTATGCGGCACACTCCAAACGGCGTGCCCCGTTGCCGTCGGCCGAAGACGCAGCTGTGTCGGAGTTCCGGGCGTCCCCACAGCGGACGCGCGACCACGCGGATACGCAAAGAAGAGCACGCGCGCACAACACACTCCTCGCGCACGGCGTGACGGCGACGACGGCTGAGCGGACCTTCGCGAGTGTGCTGCGTGCTTCTGGTTGCAGTAGAGGGCAGCTCGAGGAGGAGAGTGAGGAGGAAGAGAGTAGCGCTCTTTCTCTCTCTTGCTTGCGGTGCGCGTCCAGCGTTAAACGTCGTCGTCCCGTGGTGCCGCGCGCGCGCACGCTCTCTGCGCCGACCGACCGGTCCGAATGCGCATGTCCCGTGGAGGACCGGATTTCGATCTTTGGGGATGAACTCTCGTGCTCCGCTTCTCTCTTGACCTCCTCCTCTTCCCTCCTCCTTCTCCTACCGGGGAGGTTTCTCTTCCGATGGGAAAAGCCTCTGTGCGCGCACGCGTGCTCTTTTCGGAAAGGGCGACGAAGCAGGGCTTGTTTGACCCGGTTTTCGAGAGGTTTAGGAGGAGGTGGGGAGTTTACTGTAATGCGAACCCGCTGCGACCCGGCGCGTACAAGGTGTACGCGTGTGTGTGCGCGTGCGTACCGGCGCGAGCTGCGGCGAACAGGCGGGGCTACTAGCTTCGGATTGCCGATGACGAGCGGGCTGTTTTCCGACATGGCCTCCCAAACTAGCGGTCAAAGGTGCGCATTATCCAGCAACCGCTACCGCCTCCGGCATGAATACTTCGCACGGAGCTACGCGGTCGCGAGTAACGACCCCCGTGGCCGATTACTTACGCGGTCCTTTCCTCGTCCGGAGGAGACTATCGGGGAGTTGTCTCACCCGTTGACCTGAGGCGGCGAACTTCAAGGGAATTATGCGAGCGGATTTCAGGGATAAAAGTGCTGTGGTCAGCCGTGGCGCAGCACGATACCGCGAGAGTGCACGGGATGTGTAATATCATCGTGAGCTAAACCCCTGAGGACAGTGCTGTTTTAGAAGAAGGCAGTGCTCAGTTTGGATCGTTGTAGCGTAACGCGCACTTGCAGTGGAGTACAGTGAAAGGAACAAAGCAAGACTCTAATTTTCGTATCAGAGAAAAAAGAAACAGCAAAAGAAAGCGTAAACTGTTCCGGCTTGAAACGGACCACATATTCTGTAACCGCCAAGAAAAGTTTGTGAAGATTGCCCTGTTTTTGCACTGAGCTCAAGTGCCAAAGTTTTTATAGCTTCTCTCATCCCAACTGAGGGCATGCAATGTTCACGTGAATTGCTTGAAGTATTATGGACAACCCTCTTTGCTTCAGAAAACTCTGTGACTGTGCTTACAGCGCATCCTTCGGGTGTACAATATTCGTCATCATGGACACCCATCCAGTCCAAGGAGTGCAACACACTACATCTTGAGGGCAAGCGCTCGAAGAACACACAGCATATTATCTCCTTTGGTTGAAAACAACCATCTATAGGTGAACGCGAGCAAGGCTGCTTTAGATTGGGCATTAAACTGTAGTGCAGTGAGCAGTGCTAAAATGGGGACTAGTTGGTTTTTAATCATTGTTAAGCACGCTAGTTTACAACACAATCACACTAAAAAAACACACACAACGGCGAAGCGCGAGCTCACAACTGTTTATTACACAAGAAACACTTTGTCCTTTTGTACAATCAAAGCGCAAATGATGCGTTCAGGTTAGGCACATGCCATGCGCATCTCTATCCGTTTTATATAAGTGCAATTTCTGCTTCGGTTAAGGTAATGGAAGAATCGTTGACAAATTTGTCAGGATCCACTTCAAGAATTGCAAAAGGCTCTCTTGTCTCTCTTTCAATCCTTTCTTTTTCATGTCCGATTGAGTGACACAGGCATAATCGGACATGAAAAAGAAAGGATTGAAAGAGAGATAAGAGAGCCATTTGCAATTCTTGAAGCGTATCCTGATAAATGTGCCAGTGATTCTTCCATTACCTTAACCGAAGCAAAATATCACTGATAAAAAACGGATAGAGATGCAACGGCACGTGCCTAACCTGAACGCATCATTTGCGCTTTGATTTTATAAAAGAACAAAGTGCTTCATGTGTAAGAAACAGTTGTGAGTTCGCGCTTCATCGCTGTGTGTATTTTTTTCGTGTGATTGTGTTGTAAAGTAGCGCGCTTAACAATACTGCTGTGAAGGTAGACGTTCAACATTAGCTTACAAAGACAAAGCTGTGTTCGTTCTTTCAGGCTTTATTTTGGCTTGATATTTAGAGCTGTAATTAATTTACCAGGAGGTGAACAGATGAATGACGCTACGGCACGTATTCCCTTCGCATGCACCATCTATTATTTGATTTTGTTACTTGCTTTACCGATGCATTTGTCCCTTTTTGCCCGTCCGTAATCGTAAAAGTAAAATTCACACCGGCCTGCGATTTTGCGATATTGTTTTTCCACCATACGCAGAAAACCAACGCGGATGGATTAAATCAGAACTTTTGTCATTATGCATCGAAATTGTGTGCTGATGTCTTGAACTAAGCTACTTGCATGACTAAACTTCAGAGCCATGCCGTGTCAGTTTCTGTGTTCGTCCTCGTCCTCTCGCGCAGCTTCATCTAGTAATGGAAGTTGTTGCTAGATTTTCACATGTTGCAAAGTGAACGACGAAATATTAGCAGGCTTCTTGCTCGCGACTCCTTTTGAAGGAGCTGCCGCAAACCGCATGAAGCGATAATTGCTCTAAACACACGCGCGCTGCATTTTCATTCTCAGGGTTCCCGCAGTTCAGAACAGCAGGGGGTCCCCCTTAGTTTTGTCCGCATACAGGTGCATATCAGCGATTGACGGAGTCCAGGGCTTGAGCTTGATGGACTAGAAGGTTAGCGATGTGACTTACGCGTGTGTTGTGCAAACTTGAGCGAAGTAATAGAGGCGCCATATATTTCCCTTATACACGACGTCCACATAGTCATGTCCGTGCGTTCTCATACAGTATTGGCCGCCGCGGTGGCTCAGTGGTTATGGTGCTCGGCGGCTAACCCGAAAGACGCGGGTTCCATCCCGGCCGCGGCGGTTGAATTTCTTTGGGGGAGAAATTCTAGAGGCCCGTGTACTGTGCGATGTCAGTGCACGTTAAAGAACCCCAGGTGGTCGAAATTTCCGGAGCCCTCCACTACAGCGTCTCTCATAGCCTTAGTCGCTTTGGGACGTTAAACCCCATAAACCAACCAACCAATCTATACAGTATTGCACACTGATGACGTCCTTATGTGCGCACGCATGCCTCTTGGTGGCAAATACAAGGACACACGACACCATGTGACTCCTATAGCCAAAGTTTCCAGCCTAGCGCACCATGGCCGCAGCTGGAATGAATTCATCTCATGACCAAAACACTCGGATAATTTGTTCGCACAACCTCGGGACAGAGAGCGTAATCTATAGTTCTTCTAGATGTCGTTACTGCGCGAAACCAGCTAATGGTAACGGCCGCTGCCTATACGTGCCCAGTCCCGACCCCATTCCCATCACGGGCGCGTGATGAGCCTGAACCAGATGTCACGCAGTATATTAACCGCCCTTCCCACGGTCAGCGTCGAAGCCCTAAGTTTGTTAGCCTCAGTCGCGAGGCTAGAAGTTTCCCATCTAAGTGTGCCTAGAGCCTTCTTGCCGTCCGGGAGTTCACACTCGCCAAATTGGGCTGCACAAAAATAAGACATACGTGCTATCAATCACAGGGAATGTAACGGGGAGAAGGGAATGACGGATAGTCCAAGAAAATATTGTTGCATCTCCAAATCGTGAAAAATTTGTTCTCGCCTTGAAAAAGTGTATAAAAATACGATCGAATGATGTTGTTGTTTTTTGGTATTGGGTAAATCCTGCCGTCGATATAAATTGTGTGTGGGCGTGCGTACTGATTGCGTTTTGCTCAAACCAGCCCACCTATATGTCAGATGTACGGCCTTCCATGCATTTTGCCATGCCGCTGTTTGTTTCAATGCCCACGCCTATCTGGGTCCGAGTTAGGACGATAGTATGTGCAAATAAATAAATAAATAAGTGATGCGTAGCAAAAGTGTTCGCTTCGCAGGCTCGTGGTGAATTCTCTTCGAAATGCTGCCGGCGCTGCTAGCATCATGCTGACGCAGTTGGACACAGCAGCGTAGGACTACGCGCCACACAGCAGTGTATATATATATATATATAGCCTCGAAGTGCAAAGACACACACACGCGCTAAAAAGTCTGCTACAAGCACGTGTTGTACGCCTACAGTGCGGCCGGAGACGACCAGACGCGCGAAAAAGTCTGTTACAGGCATGTGTTATACGCGTATACAGTGCGGCCGGAGACGACCAGCCTGCGCGCAGCCTCCTAATCGTAGATCAAAGGGTGTCGTGACACCGGGCGCCGAGCACAGTGCACGTGCTTCTACGTGCTTCCGAGCGTCGGGGTCGCATCGGCAATGACCGTGGCGCTTCTCAGTGTCGCGCGTATGCGGCCGGGTTCCTTCCTCCCCGCAAGCCACCGCGCAGGTCACCGCAAACCGCAAGAGGGACAACTGGCACACATCTCATCCTGAAGCCCCCCCCCCCCCCCCCCCCCCCGTTCTTTTTCTCTCCTGCTTTCCTTTTTTTGGGTCGTCTAGTTCTTTCTTGCTTCTCATCTTCGAGCTACGTGCAGCTTGTTACGTGATCCCCCGAAACACGCAACCTCCGCGCCGTTACGTTGGTCCACTTCTCGGCCGTTATCGTCGCGGTCGTCTCCTTTACGCCCGCCCTCTTATTCTCTCAGAGGGCGCCTTATTTTTATGTTTTCCGCCACTGTTTTCTTTTGTCTTCTTCCAGCACGACTGTTTGCTCTCATTTTCTTATAGGACGCGTTGCTGCGGCGTGGGTACATTCTATTTTCCTCCGTTTTCCCCTTACCGGGCGAGCGACGTCGCAAACAGCCGCTGCCTAGTCTCCCGGCAGCGAGGTAAGGGGGAAGGGGTGAGCGCAGGGGGTGGGAAGAGCCGACGCTAGCGACGAGCACGCTTTGCGGATGGAGGCCAGTGAGTGCGGAGCTCGCGACCCTGCCTCGTATGTCGCCGTGCAAAGAAGCCGCAACCCTCCCCTCCACCCCAAAACCTTTCTGCTCAACCTGACAGCCATAGTAACGGCGCCGGTAAAAGCACCAGTGTTGTGCGAGGGCAGAGATGTTTGCGGGGGTTCCTGCGACGCGAGCGAGCTCTCGTGCACCGAGCTAGAGACATCGTCACGTCGGCTCGTGAGGCGGGCGACCCACTGAGCGCAAGCAGTGTCGTTTATCCCATAGCAGCTTCCCGCAGCGATGCGGCGGGGGCGCGAGAGGCATAGCAGTACGCGAAAGAGCGAACAAAGAACAGGACACGCGATGACATAGACGCATAAGCCGACACGCAGAGTGGGACAGCGAGGCACGCACAGCGTCGCATGTGGGGCGAAGCGTAACTGTTACGTACGGATCTGTCTCGCTGCTCTCTCGCGTGGAGCGCCCGCGCGAGAGAGCGTTAATTGTGAGTGGTCACTTCGTGTTTTATTTGTGCTGCTTTGAGGACTGGGGAGCTCGTGGCAAGCGTCGTTAGGCTGATTTGTCTCGCTGGAAAATAAACTTGGCGACACTGAAACCCTTTTAAATGCTGGCGCGTGGTCTTATACTTGAGTAGACACAACGTTAATTTTCGTTTTCTTTGTTTATCATTGTGTGATGTTGCAGTGAGCGGCGCATGCGGCAGCTGAGAAAGCAATGAGAAAATGTTTTCTCACTGGCGTGAACCCCACTTTCCTGAGGGAGAGAAATGTCTTTGCCGGACAGTGCGGGGACTATTAATGCAACACACTCAAAACGGCATTATAATGGCGGCTATACCGCGCATCGGAGCGAGCAGGACGCTAGGTTCAAACAGTTGCTGGCTAAGTTACTGCTTCTACATTATACTCCAATGATATACTATTCCAATAAATCCCAGACTAGCCAGTTCGTGCCCAGGGTGGAGTCGAACGCATGGCCTGGAGATGCGTCTGTGCCTTCCAGACGTCTTCAACCGCAAAACCAGTGAATAGCATTGACAACTGCGCCTCCTACTAGGCCCCGAGACCACTCTTCTCATTATATAATGTTTTGACCTGGGAAGTTTTGCAACAGACTCTACATGCAACTAGTTTCTGCCGCTGTTTTCTCTTCTTTCGTCCTTGAGCAACACAGGGCGTTTCTAAGGCACCAAATCGTGTACCTCACTCATTAACGTGCCTTTCACCCGAGTGCGGAACAGTGGGAGCGGATGCTATCCAGCGACATCCTGAAAGTCCAACAAGGACGTGCACGCAGGGCAGCTACCCTCAGCGGAGCCCTGGACTAGGGGAACCGACCCTGATGATAAGATGGAAGACTACATCTGAAGCAGCAAAAAAAGATATTGTAAAATAGAGCAAATAAACGTTTTCCACCACCACCACCACCCTGGCGTTAGATCATCGTGCGCTCGAACAGAATGAAAGGGTTATCTTCAATAAACAGACTACGATTAACAACCGCAAAAGTTTGGACAGGGCGACTGCAGCAAGAAAGAAGGAAAAAATCGACAGAGACACTTAGAACATGCTTACGGGTGAGAATGAAAAGGCATTAAGTGCTGAGTCATGCTATGTTGCACAATGACTGTGACTCATAGGTCATGACTATGCTCACTTTTTACAAACTCTATACACCTTGTATTACGTTGCTTGTAAAGTGCTGGGTCATGATATATTGCAGAATGACAATTTGAGTCATGAATGATTAGTATAGCCATGAATTTCATAGGTTATAGTACGTTACGTGTCATAATTCATGACTGCACATGTTCACTTACACATAAACAACAATTCTGAACAATAGTACTTTAGAACAGCAAAAAGAGTTTATGAGGGCAATTTTTTCATATAATGTAAGATTTCACAATAACAATCACTGTACAATAACAATCACTGTATCCACAGATCTCCCGTCGGTAGGCTTGCATTTATTTTTGCTATTAACGTTTTTGCTATCGTCAAAAGCGTCTCCCATTGGTTTTTTATGCAATGCGAGCCATAGGAACACCATAAAAGAAAGATTTTGCTGCATATCGAAACAGTGGACCTTTACTTTCAATATTTCTATACCAGTACCTTACAGTTCTCCAATATTCAAAAATTTTTTCCAAGAATGTTGGACGTGTGCGTTGTGACATCGTACATAGGCGTTCTTACATCCGAATTTCACGCCATGGACGGCGAATGTCGGCTTTTGTGCTACATGTAATGCTTTCGCATCAAAAAGACTGAAAGTGTTTAACCCAGACAGGCTGCTTGTAAACGATATATGCTGCCCACAGTGGTGCTTGTCGTACGTGTAATTTTTTTAGGCAGTAAACAAACACTGACTGCCAAACCTGGTTGTGTGGCAGTTGCGTCGCATCATAATACTTGCCACACGTCATAATCTTTTCGGCAGGCCATTCGAATTCCCGCTTTCTCCCCGAAAAATCAAAGATCCGGCGCTCTGCAGAGCGGTACTAACTGACTCACGAAACGACAGAATTATTCCTCGGAGCGGAAGCGATGCTCCTTGAGATCGAGCGTAAATTACCTACGTAGCGTTGCTATAACTCCTTTTTTTTACGGGGAGCAGCAGCAAAGATGGGGGGTCCCGTGTATTTAATTTCCTCGCGCAAAATATAGCCCGAGGCACGCTTATGACACGCGTAGCAGCGTCTGCATGCAGCGTCCCCTTTCGGCAGCGGCAGTATTTTTCTTCCTTGCCCTGCCTCACGACGCCTTGGAGACGGGCGTGGTGAGAAACGCCCCTGGGACAGGCTGATAGGATCCGCGCTGGCTTCCCCGCGGAAAAACGCGGAATCTGGGTTGGCAGCTCATTTAGCGGCGCCGCGCGCTTTGCAACTTTCTCCACCGGCCGCCTGGCTTGCTTGGCTGAGTGCGCTTGCATTGCTGGGCTCTAGTCCGGGATGGTGCAGTGCTAGTTAGCCTGCTAGTTAGTACATCTTAGCTGTAATCTGATGTACTACACCGCTGACAGTGCTATGTAGAAAAAAAGCGCTCTTCTAACTCAAAAAGCGTAATTTTAAACTTCATGTAAAGCCTTATGTGAAAAACTGTATATCATGCGACAACAGCGCTGCCTCGTTTCGATAGAGGCGAAACGCAAAATGCGTCTGTGTGCTGCGCGACGTCAGTGCACGTTACATATACCCAGTTAGTAGCCGAGTCCTCTACTACGTGTCACCTCTTTCTATCCTTCCTCCCCCCTCCTCCATCATTCCCTCACAGCGCGGTTGAGGCGTCCACCGAGAAGCGAGACTGCAGTTACCGTGCCCTTTCCTGTCAAAACCCACGGCAGCGGCTTTATGGTAATGCGCGATGTCATGCGATGAAAGCTAACCTGCAGCTCTCCTCTATGGCGTATCTCATAGCACATGTGCAGCTTAGGAGCGTTAAACCCAGCACAACACATTCGGCACGCCATTTTCCAAACGCCTCACCTCTCCGTCTGGGACGTCTTCTCCGCTTGAGGCATGTCTGCTTCCGGTGACCCGTGACCGCCACGGCGCAACACGTTCGTCGAGACACTCGCACTGTCTTCGGCCGAGGCAAACCCTGTCGCGCAACGCACCACTGCAGTCGGGTAAGCCGCGAAACTGCTACCGCACCACCGGCGACCGAGGAAAGGCCAGGAGATGCTACGTCCTACAAGAAGCCTCTCATAGCGCATTCGCCGCTTCAGTAGCTCTCAGGAAATGTTCGCAGCTTGTCGCACTCCTCTAACCCAGCGCCTCTCTTCATGCCAAAGTCCACGGCGAGTCGTTTTTGAAGATTCCACTCACGGAGAGCTAGATGATCGCGTTGGTCACGTGAGACAAGCAGCGCTGGCGATCACCGTTGCGTCACAGCAGCGCGGCGAGACGCAGTTACCGAACCGGTGAGACGCAGAGTCGCAAGTGTGACCGACGGAGAGAGCGCGCAGTTCGCCGCGAATGACGACACGTAGTTCTCTGGGCGTAATGAGAACGGTCGTCATCAGCCGCGGGACATACGAGGCCGCTGTTAGTTACACACTGCTCTTGGTCCACGTCCCCCTTCCCCCTGACCCCCTCAATGGCGCCACAATGGAATGCCACGATGCGGGGTTCTGGTTGGCCGCTTTGGGTTTCCGCTCCGACAGGCCGGCCACAATGGGAGGAGGACGTTGGCTCCGGTGGCCGGTGGTTCTTTGTGGCCGCTTCCCGGAGCTTCCAGGAGCCCGCTTCCGATGTGGTCGCCGTGTGTCCGTCCGGCCCCGGGATGTGACGCCGACTTCACGGTGCTGCGAAAGCGAATTGGCAGGATACCCTGCAGGGAATGCTTTCTCCTACTCCTGTCAGCCATCCCTCCTCCGCTCTATCTTAATCTGTACAAGTGCTCTGCTCGTAACCTGTTAGACCCGTAGAATTGTTAACGCTTCACAAAAAGTAATAAATTTGCAGATAAACACGTGAAAGGGGCGCCTGATGCTACTGTTGCAGAAATGAAGTCCCGGCTTTTACCCATAGCAGCCCATGTTGTTGTTGTTGTTCGCCTCTTCAGACATGGCAAATATTCACAAGGAGGTATTGGCCAGGATTTGACGAGGAATGGCAGAAAGGATGATCGAAGTGATTGCAAGGTAAAGGGGGAAATAAACGTATGTAGACGATAGTGACATCAAAGAGGAAAAATAACTGGGACAGGAAAGATCACAGAATTGATTAAAAGTATTGAAACAAGACCACAGAAAAGCGGGACACAATTTGGAACGATTTTGAGTACTGTTGACAAGGGAAACCGACGGTTGCACTGAAAAAGTCCTGAATATATTCAAAAGTAGGACTCAGCTTAAAACCCCCGGCGCTCGCACCGAAGGAGAGAAATGGCAGAGTAACTCCTAACCTTGTGACGAGGATTTCCATACAAATCATCCGCTCAAGTGCGAATCGCCCACTAGGGAGTATACGGAATGCTCTAGTGGTTCAACTTCAGTAACTGAATAAGGTCGGAAAAAAAGGGATCACCTGTGATTGAGTGAGAGAGAGGGCTGAATTTGGGAAATGGGCCTCATGAGCTTAGATTCGAGAGCTAAAAAAAAGTTATGATGGAAGTCGTTTTGTTTCCCGAGGAAAATTTCGAATGGCGGAGCGCACATTTCCGTTGCTGCGCCGGAGCATAGAAGCGCCGGGATAGGGCAACCACAGCAGAAAGCCACAAACCGATTTTCTGAGTTGGAATTTCTAGCAATCGTCTCCATAACAAAGTGAAACGATGACAGAAAAGAAGAAAGTGCTGTATTGTTTCTGGCTTAGCACAATATGGGCACAAAGGGGAGATCGCCAGACCAGGACTAGAGAGGTAAAAAATTTACTAAGGCGCGCGAAAAAGTAGTCGCGGAATGAAACTTCAGGTTTGCGAGATCGCCAATCATTACTGTTCCAAGGGAAGAAAAGATGCTGACAATCATCTAAAGAAGTAAGCTGTAAGGTCACAGATGTTCGCATTGTAGTATAAGTATGAAACCTATAGCCGCCGTGATGTATGCACAGGCCAGTAGGAGATCAACGATTGGACCACTAAAAGGTGCCTTCGCTAAAACGTCAGTAACTTCATTAAAATGTAGGCCCTTTGTCCAGGAACCCAGCAAAAGCGTACTGATTGCACATCGTAGAGGAATCGGAAACCTGAGAATGTGTAATGTCTGCGATTCGATGGACGCAGACAGAGATGAGAAAACGAGTTGTCGAATTTACGCAGGGCAAGCTCTATTGCACTCCATTTTATCAAACGGAGTGCACTAGAGGGCAGCAGCTCCCATACAGACGTATATGGGAGTATATGGGAGCGAAAAGACATCGACAAGTTTTGCAACATATTACGCAAAAGCGTTGAGCTCCAGTTCAGCGGAGAAACCACCGCAGTTGTTGGTGTATCGAGAAAGTACAGATTGATCGAGACGGTCGTGACGTCGCATGCGTTCAGTTGTGAAATGAAAATGATTAAAACGAGTTAAATTTGATTACGACCTCGCAGCATGACTCAAATGTTATTACGACTTGCGAGGATTCCAAGTAAATTAGTCACGCTGAAAAGAATATTGGGGAAAATTTGTTGGGAATCGAACCCACGACCCTTGGGTTTCGAGTCATATAAGCTACCCGCCGGCCATTGATGCACTCTCGTTTGGTTTGGTTAAAGGGAAACATGGTGTGTCTTGTGGCGTATCACATTGTTTAGTATTAGTATGTCTACTGATGTAGCTCATGAGTGTGTGTGTAATTAGAAAGAAGTACTAATTAAGAAAGAGGAAATAGCGCTGCTGCGCCATACCCATAAGGTGGAGCTTGAGATTTCCCCTAATTTTTGTTTAACAAAAGGAAAGGCATTCATTTAGTATTACGTGGAAAAATATCATCAAAGGTAATTTCCACCAGTGAGTCAGTGTTCCGCGCCGGAACGAAGTCAGATTTCCGATTTTCAAAAGGCCCAATCAAGGAATGGGAAAAACCGATCTGGGGAATGTGAAAACGATACCAACTGGCACGGAAGAATTCCCCAGGCTGGCAAAGGGAAATCAACTGGGACATGTTGCACCGAATCGCATAACTTTAAAAACGTTTGGACAGCCAGGCGACGAAATCTTGCTGCAAAGGATGGAACCCGCCTTTCAAGACACGAAACATAGTAGGCCACACATTTCGGGAGTCCCAAACAAAGACGCAGTGCCTCTTGACCTAAAAGCAGAAGGGAGAGCAGCTTGTACGCAGGCGCTCCAGGGAACAAAACACATACTCCAAGATGGGGCGAATGTGCGTTTTTTTCAGCCATTAAAAGAGTGCTTCGAACGCCGGAACGGGGGCTGCTCAGCCTGCAGCGCGGCATCCCGGCCGCACGAATTTCTTTCGCAGCAGCCTAATCTATATGTGCCCGCCAAAAGAGAGGTGTATACCGATGAGGGTATACTGATGAGGGTATGTTGAAAGCCGGCGGAAGCATTTTCGAGGAAACGAAGCAAGGCTTGTCTGTTTCCTTATCGAGATACTGCACGAGAGACTGTGCGCTTAAAGGTAGCTGGAATAAATTCGTAATGGACCCAGTTCCTGGGGTATTGGTTATGAATTAGTTTCTTCTAGACTGCCTTCAGCCGCCTGTAATCCCTGGTACATTTCTACATTCCATCAATGACACGGAGATGTCCCTTTACCAGCCCGCACAACCGATGTCGCGCTAAAAATTAAGGGCCACATCTTCAACTCTATTGGACATGTATTGCCGGCAAAAGTGGCAATAATCGTCTCTCAGTACCTTCACTCCATCGATGACTCGTGTACAGACCACAGCGGCTTCGAAGAGCTTTTGAAGCATGTCTGGAGGACTTCTCGAGAGTCGACAGCTGCCAGCACGCTGCAGCCTTCCTGAAAAACGCTGTTCCGACCCACGAAGTGGATAAAGAGCTGGCGAACGGCCGAAAAGCCCCATGTGCCATGTCTTGTGTACACTGAATTGACGACATAGCCAATAATTCTGGACAAAAGCATTTTTGAGCGGCAAACCGTTTATGAGCGCAATTTTTCCATACAATGCAATATTTCACTATAACAACCAATATATCCGCTAGTAAAGTAAAAGCTTTTAGCGCAAAACGACTAAGAAAGTACGGGGACAGAACACAGACACAAAGGAGCGCTACTCTCAACTAAATTTATTGTCAGATGAAACAGTCATTTTATACACTGGTTCCAGTACAGAATCTGCTCCCATTCCAAAGACTGCGTACCAAGATGAACCAACTCGCCCAGCAGAACGTGTTACTGAACTTCAATATATCCGCACATCCCCCGACGGCAGTCCTGTATTTTTTTTCTATTAACGTTTTTGCTATCATCAAAAGCGTTCCCCATTGTTTTTCTATGGCAGTCTGAACTGCTCGATGAGATCGATGGGAACTCTTTGAAAGAAAGATCTTGCTGCATATAAGAAGAATGGACCATTGCCTTCAATATTTCCATAAGAGTGTCTCATAATTTTTCAGAATGTTTGTCCTAGAATCCTGGACATGACTTCTAGCCGATTCCTGAGGTAGCCGCGGATGCATACACGGCTCTTCGTATTCGGGTAAAGCCCGGTCTCATCCGACTTTCGCACCTCTAGAAATTTTGAGAAAAATCGGGTGATCAGATTTCTGCCCGAAAATGCAGAAAGGTAATATCAAAGGGCACAAACGTGAATGCACCACACCGGAACGAGAAGGTAATTCCTGCTTAATTATTACCTTCATCCAACGCTTTAAATTTATATCCGGTTATCCATAGCTTGACTTAATCTGACGACAGCTTCGGACCCGGTGCGGTGATTATAGCATTCCATCGCTGAGCCCAAGGACGCGGGTTCGAATGCTGCGCTGATTTCGGATGGAGGCGAATTGTAAAAATTTGGAGGAGACACGTAAGCTGCGCCTTAAGGATACGACTCGATAGCGTTAATAGACACCTTTAGCATACCGTTGTTAGCAAGAAGTGGCCGGATTCTTTTCGAATAAAGAAAACAGGTTTATTTTAAGACTTAAGGATACAAGAATGAGATAACTGGATTATTGATACGTAGGAGGTTCGGCGGATCTGCAGAGTTGGGAGGGCCTTGCCTACGCGTCTCGTATCGGCGGCGCCTCTCGGTCATCTCTCCGGCCAGGCTGCAGCGGTGGGGCTTTTATAGCCTGAGGAACGGTGGCCCCTCAGAACTGGCCAATCCAAAGGCAGCACTCGACGGCAGTCCGAAAGGACCAACCAGCGACCGCGCGGTAAACCGCTTCAAATCTTGCCGCGCGCGGTGGCGTCCGGGCGAGAAGGAAATCGGCGCCTCGCTGTCTGGCCTCTTGCGACAAGTCCAGGCGTGTTGCTTGAAGATGCTTCTCCTTACGACTTCGCTGCCGTAAGGCGCAGCATCGTGGCCTGTCAAGGGACGCTCGTAGGAGAGAGAGAGAGGATGCGGGGCGCCTCGTGGTCGCTGAGCAGGAGCGTTAAATGTCCTGTGCTGGCGTGTTGGGACCGCGTGGCTCGTAAGAAATGTGAATGCTGACACGGCCTTTCCAAAATTTGCGCCTGTCCTCAGGCGCACGTTGTCGACAGCAATTCTTGGGCGAGCTGGGCGCTCTCCGCCGAGTACCTTGTGGCTTGCGTCCAGCCCGTTCTAATACGCCTACGCTTCCATCTAGGGAGACGATGCGACTTGTGCGAAGTGCCGTGTTTGTCTAGTTCGTTTCGTTTCTTGGTACAAGGAGTCGGGCTTGTACCGTGATGCTCACCGATACCACTGCGTCGTCGTTTCCACCTGGGGACGTGATACGACTTATTCGGACTGCCGTGTTTGTCTCGTTCGTAACGTTTCTTGGTCCAGGGAGTCGGGCCTGTTGGATCGTTCTGCATCCTGCCGTGCATTCGTCGCGGCGCTGGCTTTATGGATGAGCCAGCTCGTCTTGGCAATGGCTTCTGCATTGTAGTAACTGTAGCAGATGCGAAAGGTGCGCCGTGTCGTTGGAGGCACGTCTCGTGGCCAACTCGTGTCGGTAGTGGCTGCTGCACCGTAATATCCGTTGCTGGGGCGCGAGGTTCGTCGTGTCGTGGGGAGCCCGTTCCGTGGCTCGATCTCGGTGACACCGGCTGCTGCACCGTAGTGTCCGTGTCAGGGGCGCGGGGTCCGTCGTGTCGTTGGGAGCCCGTTTCGTTATCTGCTTGCGGTGACACCGGCTGCTGCACCGAGGTGTCCGTGGCAGGGGCGCGGGGTCCGTCGTGTCGTTGGGAGCCCGTTTCGTTATCTGCTTGCGGTGACACCGGCTGCTGCACCGTAGTGTCCGTGGCAGGGGCGCGGGGTCCGTCGTGTCGTTGGGAGCCCGTTTCGTTATCTGCTTGCGGTGACACCGGCTGCTGCACCGTAGTGTCTGTGGCAGGGGCGCGGGGTCCGTCGTGTCGTTGGGAACCCTTTTCGTGGCCCGCTTGCGGCGGCACCGTGTGCTGCACCGTAGTGTCCGTGGCAGGGGCGCGGGGTCCGTCGTGTCGTTGGGAGCCCTTTTCGTTACCGGCCCGTGTCGACAGTGGCTGCATGTCCGTGCTGTCACTCGTATCGTGTGACACTTGTCGTTGAGCAAGAAGCCTCCGCAGATGATCTCTCTCGGCCAGCAGTCTCTCGAATTCCGCCTTCTGGGCTTGGCGGCGAGCGTTGTCGTCCATGATCCGCGTCACGATGTCGTCCTTGCGGCCGCTGTACGAAAGTCCTCGGCATCGGAGCTCTTCCACCAGTTGCCGTTTCTTCAAGGTGGTCAGTGCGTTGCGTGCTGCCGATGCCAGAAGGGACAGGAACTCTAAGCTCACCGTCGGCCTTCTGCTGGGCTCCACGCTGTCGACTCGGTCTTCGTTCAGGGGTGACGCCTCTGCAGATCCTGTCGGCTGCGCCATGTTAGCAAGAAGTGGCCGGATTCTTTTCGAATAAAGAAAACAGGTTATTTTAAGACTTAAGGATACAAGAATGAGATAACTGGATTATTGATACGTAGAAGGTTCGGCGGATCTGCAGAGTTGGGAGGGCCTTGCCGACGCGTCTCGTATCGGCGGCGCCTCTCGGTCATCTCTCCGGCCAAGCTGCAGCGGTGGGGCTTTTATAGCCTGAGGAACGGTGGCCCCTCAGAACTGGCCAATCCAAAGGCAGCACTCGACGGCAGTCCGAAAGGACCAACCAGCGACCGCGCGGCCAACCGCTTCAAATCTTGCCGCGCGCGGCGGCGTCCGGGCGAGAAGGAAATCGGCGCCTCGCTGTCTGGCCTCTTGCGACAAGTCCAGGCGTGTTGCTTGAAGATGCTTCTCCTTACGACTTCGCTGCCGTAAGGCGCAGCATCGTGGCCTGTCAAGGGACGCTCGTAGGAGAGAGAGAGAGGATGCGGGGCGCCTCGTGGTCGCTGAGCAGGAGCGTTAAGTGTCCTGTGCTGGCGTGTAGGGACCGCGTGGCTCGTAAGAAATGTGAATGCTGACACCGTGTACCGTGTTACCGTTACCGGAATACACAGAGCCCGCCTACCGCCGGTGAGCACGCGCTGATTGGTCCCAATGCTGCAGGCGCGCGTGTATCTGTCGGGTACGTGGCGCCATCTGGCGTCGTCAAGGCGATTTGCGCATGCGCATTGGCTGCGTGCGGGCTCCCGTTGCTCCGGTACCGGTAACGTAAACACGGTACACGGTATGCTAAAGGTGCCTAATGTCCATATATGCGGAATTGTTCAGTCTCAACTTTACATTCACATGTCCACGAGAGTCCTCGTACCACTCCTGGCGCAGTGGTTAAGTGATGCGCCACTGGCCTGCGATGGCAGGTGCTGCAAACGATGGGTCTTGTGCTAGCCAGGTTGCTCGGGAACAGCAGCTCGCGATCAACTATTAATCTAACTGCCACCTGCCAGTGTTTTCTCACAGTCCGATGGGTAGGTTGTGATTAATCCACAAGGTCGCGTCACCTAGTTTGCTTCTGCGGGAGTTGCTGCTTGGGCCACCCTATTTATTGCTCAAAACGCCAAAGCCGGATTTTCTGCCTAATGGTCCTTTAACGTTACTGCCGCATACTACCCGTGCTGTGTAAACTTATAGCACGTTAGAAAACCCCAGATGGTCTAAATTTATCCGGAGTCATCCGCTATACGGTGTCCCTCATAACCCATACGACGCCTCGGGACGTTAAAAAGACACGATTTTCAATTTACATTGCATGAGCTCTACGAACGCTGAAGGCGTCCTGCTACAAGACTATGAGGGGAATCGAGAGAGAGAGGAAAGCTGGAGAGGTGCTGTAAGCCTCCTCTGCGTTTAATATAGACGCTCTGATGTTGAATGAATGATTTTGCTGAGTACGAATAAAGGCAGGCAGGTCTAACATAGACGCGGAGGTGCTGAACGTGGTTATGAAAAATAGACTTTTCCCGGTCTAGCCGTTGAGGTCCGTCCATATAGTGGTCACCCCATCTAGTGGTCACGAAAGATCAGTTGAATAAGAGAGGTTTCGTAACGTGCCTGGCAGGCAAAAATTAAATGTTTTTTATGCGCAGAATAAATCGAGGTTAGTTTGGTGGGCTCTCAATCCAGGAGCCCATTGCATTTTGCCGCCACTCTTGCCCGGTTCACCAGCTGAAGCTGGTCTTCCAGGTGTGAGCTGGACTGCGCCGCCTCCCAGTCCTCGGTTTTTGGAATTGACCAGCTGGCCTGGGTGACAGTGACATAGCCGCAGGATGTCTTCGGCGTTTTGTGCTGCGTCGCAATAAAGCTCATTCTGTCTTTCTTAGAACAACATCTCTAAAGGAAGCCAGCCACACGCATAGACAACAACCATAGACAGCACACTGTGGCCGTCTTTACAGAGGAAGTGTCGCGCTTTCCTGCACATCCGAAGAATATAAGATGTGAAACACGAGTACGAAGTTTCCGAAAAAAGGAGGCACTCAGAAGGCCGCCTTGGAGTCTCCTTAGAATGCAGTGACCAATATCGACTGGTATATATAATTCCAGACTGCAACCACCAAACAGGCGACTTCCCTGTTAGGCGTCACACAGTCCCGTTCTGGTGTCTCGACTATCAATAAAGGCTATTATTATTATTATTATAATACCTCCACCAATTGTAGGGGTGCGTTTATTAGGCGTCCTCAAGAGACCGAACCGCTGTGCAGGGTCTGGCAGCGTAGACGGGCGTAGCCAGCACCAAGAGAGAAGAGAGCGGGGGAACTTCGTCGTCGTCAGGCGCAGCGTAGTGTCGGCGCATAACTTCGTCGTCGTCAGGCGCAGCGCAGTGTCGGCGCATGGTGGTAGCGGAACCTGTCACACTTGGCACACTACATTATTATTATTATTATTATTATTATTATTATTATTATTATTATTATTATTACTATTATTATTATTATTATTATTATTATTATTATTATTATTATTATTATTATTATTATTATTATTATTATTATTATAAGTGCATAATCGGTCTTCTTCCGATTGCGGTGTTCGGTTCGATCGCCTTTCCGGCACACTTCACGGACTCCAGGCTTAGATATATACGCTCGTTCAGCTTCACGATGCAAAAGCCGTCGTCGCTGCAACGTTGCTCTTTCACTGCGCAGTACAGAATCCATAGAAAACCAACTGCTAAACACTGGCGTACGAACCGCTAGAACACGGTGCGAATGCAGGGCAGCAAGTGCGTGCAAATTCCCCCGGCGAATTTTCCTCGTCGCAACTTGTCCAGAAGGAGACAGCGGGCCGACTGCCGTCGAACGGCTTCCCCCCTCCTCCAAGCAACGTTCGCCCCCTTGCCGGGACCTACTTTTCCGCGCCGCGAATTGGCTTCACAGAGCGCCCTCGTTTCTCCCTGTCTCGTCGGCGCAGCCAATAGGCGGCGTTGGCGCGGCTCCGCTCCTCAGCTGCAGTCAGAAGTTTCAGCGGCAGTCAGTACTAGCGCTCTTAGCGGGGCCCAGCTGTACTAACCAGGCTGTCACTTGGCTGCGGTTCTGTCGGCGTAGTTTATCGGTACGATCCTGGATGACGGTAGAATGTATCGCGGAATGCTTCTCTAAATGGCTAAAACGGGGTGATAACAGTTCTCGCTGTAAACGCCCTCCCGCTCCATTCTTCCTTGTACCCTAGCATGCGTAAACATGACAGGGATGAAATCTGACATTATAGAAGAAATCACGTTTACAACCTAAACAAATGATCAGAACTGCTGCCTGCTGCGACATCTCTTTTAATTTCTAGTTCTCGTGTAATTCCCCCTCAATTTCCGCTCCGAGCGCAAGACTATGCATACCGTTTGGATGCACTTTCCCGGTATGCTTTCTGTTGCGCTCTTTACCACTATACACTGGCATATTACAGACGCACAAAAAAACAACAACAGAATTTACACCTTCATATAGGGTGACTTCATCCACACTACCACCCTTGACAGCATCTACCCCTTGGATCCTTGTAGCTGATCACCACGCACACGTAAATGTGGCGTAGGCACACTTGAACCGTATCCTCATTGGCCCAGAAGCTGGGCGTACGATTTTTCGCTTCCTCAACGCTGACGAGCAACACCGCCAACGGAAGCAACAAACGGCGAATAGAGCGTTTCAGCCACCTGCGACAGCTGCTGAGGGCACGTTTCTGCGGCGTTGGCATAACCATGTTGCAGTGGCGTCATGCGTGACGTCACTGCACTGTCTATAGACAGTGCACATAGACTGTTTTTAGACGGTCTATAGACAGTCTATAAACACGTGTCTACTGAAAGTATAATAGACAGAGATCTATCGACAGTTTGTAGACTTTTAGCCACACACTTCCAATAGATTTCTCTCTATAGACAAATTTCTGCTGAAAGTAATAGACACAGGTATCTAGAGAGTATATAGACGATCTACAGACTTTTGGCCACACTTTTCCAATAGATTTCTGTCTATAGACAAATGTCTACTGAAAATGATAGACACAGGTATATAGACAGTATATAGACGCTCTACAGACTTATGGTCATACACTTCCTGTAGATTTCTTTCTATACACTGTCTATAGACAAATTTCTACTGGTACAGTAGACGCATGTCTATAGACATCCATAGATATATGGCCTGGCAATGCTGGAGACCTTCGTCTATAAATACAGTCATAGACCTCTGTCTACTAAACTTTCAGTAGACCATTCTCTATAGACTGTCTATAGACTGTCTATAGACAGTTTAAAACCGTTGAAAAAGGTCACCGCACGGTCTTCACAAATGACATGGCGATCAATATACTTAAAAATTAATTTATTTCCAAGCTATCTAGGCTGGAAATGTGCAATAGATGCACCACAGCAATGCACCACATTATAGAAATAAATGTTGAAAGTAAAGGTCCAAATAGTTTCGTCAGAAGCATTCTTGCGACCTGTTGTCTGCGGTCCATCATCCGGACATGTTGGCCTGTACAGCACAAAGGAAAAATAATATGAAGGGAACTGAAAAAAAAAATCCATTTTATCTTTACACACGTGGTTTAAAATGCAAGGCATATCCCGGCTATCCATTCTAGAAAAGCAGTCTTGATCTTTTGGTTTGGTTTTATGGGGTTCAAAGACCCAAGATGACTCAGACTATGAGAGACGCTGTAATGAAAGGCTGCGGATAATTTCGACCACTTTACCGTGCACTAGCTGACATCGCATAGTGCATAGACCTTTAGTATTTCGCCTCTATCAAAATTGTGATCGCCGAGGCCGGGATCGAACCTGCATCTTTCAGGTCACCAGACAAATACGATAACCACTGAGCCATCGAGCCACGGCTTCATCATTTCTGTAAATACGCATGACAAATTCTAAGTGGTTTCCATAAAACATTGTAACTAAGACCCATAATCTCTGGAGCACTCTCTCTAGCTGAATACGCACTGCTAATGCTGATCCCTGTATTACATTCCTTTTACATTAATTATAATAGAAGTCTTCGAATAATTGTGCCACATATGCGCATTGACTTGCTACGAGCTGTTGAGAATGCCAGCACCATAAAATACACATTCAGTGCTCCTTACACAGCGATGCCAAAAGGAGAATACTGCAGCATTTATTCGTATACCGTGTATTGAACAAGCGCTTCAAAATACCCTGCGTGAATCCTGGTACGCACGTCAATACTTAAAAGGGTACAAGCCATGCAAAATCTACAAGGCACACTGCGAACCAGTTCGCCACAGTTTCGCACCCATAACTTGAAGCACAAAGACGGAACAACATACTCATTCATCAGCGCCCGCTCTCAGAAACAAGCGGGTTGCAGCGCTTCCATGCCGCGCTCATTATTCAGAAACGCTCAGAGCACAGTGGCTGCAGCTGCGCCGTTTCAAAAGCAGTCGTGAGCTTGAGGCAGCATACGCATTGCTGTCACGATAAAATACCGTCTCAAACTCGCTTAGTTTTTCCTTAAAGTGCAGCCCGAACAGCGCAGTAAAGAGATGGTTCTTGCATGCAGATACCCTAACCTAACGGTGCTAGAAAAACCCACGAAAGCAACGAAAGCGCTCACTAAAGTAGGAACTGTTTCAATGAAACAGTTAACGTCTTCATCAACAGGCACACCTCTATCAACAAAGCGCAAGCTGAATTGCATTCGTGGCGCAAATAAGCGCCGCGTTACATTGGCGTTTTCGTAATGTAACAATCTGAGATCAGAAGTGCATATACTGTGCCCCTCACACAAATGTGATTAGAAAAAATTGTGCATGCGCGAGCGGGATTCATGAAGGAGCCTCTCGGACCAAAAAGGTTTTTCTCTTTCTTTTTTAACGTGGTACTCACTAATTAAGAGAAAATTCTCTTCGCACTTCTTCCTTGCTTTGCTTTTTTCACCTCAATTGCTTTTATTTGCAAACTCCACTGGCCTGTGTAGATCCAGGTAGAAAGTTTGGTTAAGCGGGGAATTTTTTCTCAAGCGTGGATCAAACAACATCGAAGAAATGGTGGAACGGGTGACGCAGGATATCTCCATATACACGTAACAAAGGAAGTAGGTCTATTAGGTAAAGATATACACTGACCCCAGCAGACAGACACTCACTGCGTAACGTTTACATATCAACGCTAGGAGATCAAAATACAGCAGTCATCGATCTGAAAAAAAAAAAGGTTTGCGAGGGCGGCATAAGGTCTGTAAGAATGAAATTTTTACACCTCTAAATTTACGAAACAATCTCAGGTGAAGGTAAAAGAATTAGGAAACAAAAGCAGCCTCAAGTCAGTATGTTAAATCTATGCAGCCTCACCTTCCCACTAGCACATCGGCATCATGCATAAACGTATTCGGTGTATAGTACTCGCAAAACATTTTTCTAACTGCGTGCTCCGTAATCAGAGTCAATAGTCCGCGTAGCGCAATTTCTGTGCGGTGAATATTCCTCTCTCGGCGATTTTCAGCAGCTTCGAACCGAAGCGCGTGTTCGGATGAAAGAAGTGCTGCACGATACGCAGCGCGCGAGGCTGCCGCTCGGACCCGCCCAGGCGCCCAGGCTTGGCCTCTGACTGAGCGTTGCCCACCTCCTGGCTTCTAGCATCGCCTACCCTCTGAAGAATGGGTGGTAAGTGTCTGTTTTCGACGTCTGGCCCTTCGTAACGGCCGCGAAGGCACCCGACTAGTACGACAGGGACGCGGCGGCGTTCTCGGCGCAGTGGTTAGTAGTCTGCTTAGAGCGCCGCAATTTCCTGTATTTCAACGCATATCGTTTGAGGCACCTGGATGGCAGCACGTGTCTGGTGCCATTTCTGCGTGCGAAAATGCTTGAACTCGCCCTCCCAGAGGGTTTCACTGCGCGGAGGCTTTGACAGGCGCCGATCTCGCTATCAGCAGCGATTGTTACCGCTTCTGTTGGTTACTCTCCGGGCGCTTCGCGTTAGGCATCCCTTGGAGGTCGCAGAATTATATTTATGAGCCCCTTTTAAGGGCGGCTTACCTGTCGCTTCGACCGACAGCCGAACATTAGGTGTGAGATGCAATACGCAGACCCGTGCTCATGTATACTTGCCTCTGTCGCCATCTTATTACTACGGCTGGCCGGCCCATGGCCCAATTTGGCATCTAAACGTACAGAGACTTTCGTGATTGTGCGGCGGAATTCACGGCGAAGTTCGCATTCTTTTTGCTTAACTGTTGCGATTGGAAATTTGTTTTGCGCCAGCAGTTTCCTTACTTCTCAAATGTACTTTTTGTTTTTTATTGGGTATAATCAGGTTTTATTTTGTGATTTCTACTGGTACGATGTATTATTATGCATATGTAGTGCACCTTTGTGTTTACCTTGTGTACCGATGCTCCCTCCTATGTAATATTTAGGGTTATATTGAATAAATAAATATGCTAATTTATTCGTTGCTGCTGCCTGAAAGCTGATAACTCAGAGAGATTATTTTCTGGGCCCAGTCTGGTGAAGTCTCTACCACCGTTTTCGTCACGCCGGGTTTTTGGACAAGTGTGAAGGCGCCCTTAAACTGCCACACACTCGCGCTGTGCATTGTCGTCTTCATCAACTTCCACCTGCAGAACGAACAGATGAGATCAGCTCAGCCTAGGTTAACCAGAGTCATATCGTCGCCAGACATGTCGACGACCCAGCAAAGCAAAACCATGAGCCAACCGGTCTAAGCACATGCTTTCGCACGCCTACTCAGTTTAATAAACCCCTGCCACTTTTTTCGTCTCTTTCAGATGCGTCCACAGCCGCAGATGCATCGACGGCATCACCGTCGAGTAAGAAGAAACGCTTCCTATTTCCACTTATGTTGCGGTTAGGAGGCGTACTATCGGGGACAAACGTAACTGAGCCCACCTCCAAGTCACGAACCACGCCACAATGCATGGAGCTGCCACCTGACGGTGGTGACGACGTGGACGAGGCCGGCGCACTGAGCCGGTCTCAACACCAGGTGGCGCCCGCATGCAGTGCGGAAAATCGTTGATATGACCTGCCTGAGTACCGCAGTGTTCGGAACTTAGAGGGGGGTGGAGGCGTAAGTTACTTTTGTTAGCGCTCTCTATACTTAGTCCACGATAGGCTGATAGTACATTTTGTTCGACATTGAATGTGGCTGGTTTGTGAGACAGCGCTGCAAGATTCCTAGTACTTGGACGCTTTACAGTTGAGGGTAAGCTTAGATTTCCCGACTGCGGCGCATGTGACAGTATAGACTTTGAGCCTAGCAGAGACGTACTGGCGTAGACTTATACCGGTTTACCGGACGCTGGCTGTGCACGCGCAGTAGTAGGGCCGCGCATTGCGCTGCCGGCGTCCGATAAACCGGTATGCATAGCACGTCTCCGCTAAGCTAAATGCCCCGACTGATGACCATGCCGCTTATTTTATCTTTATCTATTTCGAACCTTCAGCGGCAAGTGGAGCAGAGTAAGTAGCGTGGCCACTGCCCTTCTCATTCTTCACTTAACTCTCTAAAGTGCACCAAGCACCGAAAGGCGCGATTGCCTTCGCCATAACGTGCGAAGAGTGGCGAGCCTGCATCGCCATAAGGCCAACTTTCACAAGTTTTCCCGCACGGTTTCTTTTTTCCACGTAGCTCTCTGCCGTGCCGTCATTGGTCCGTAGCGCTGCGGTCGCGTTAGGACAGAACTCCAAGTCCAAAGTCCGAACCACGTCGTTCTGGCCGCTCGATAAGGTTTCTGCACAGTGGCGCCAGAAATAGGGAGATGTTTCGCTTGTTCGAACAGCTTTTGCGTGCGTGCAAAGCTACACGCTTCGCACAGCCGTCTTAATCTTGTGAAGCTGGTTACAGAGCTTAGGAACTCGTATGCCAAGAGGGTTGTCACGCGGAACTGACCGAGCGTTTCAAGCGGTGGCATCAGAAACCTGAAAACAGTCGTGTCGGGACCACAGCGACCGCAAAAGTTGATCAGATGAGACGTTTAACAACACCAACAAAAAGAAACGGGAATGTAGTCTGCAGCATCACGTCGGAGAAGCCCGACAGCCACTCAAACGCTTGCGGGTCACCAAACCTTCCGCTATTCTTAGTGGCTTGTACGGTAGCTTCTAGTGATTCTGCGAGCACTTAGCTTTGTAATACTCTTCTGAGCGCTGCCAAATATTGGCTTGCCTCCTGTGCTCTAGTGGATGGAGTTTCTCAAGAGGCGGTCAAATGTGCCTTTGCTCCACTCCGTTGAAAGCGCATTTCGCAGTGTAGCTGCTATCAGTATCCGCGGGCGTTGGTGTAGTTACACGCTGTTCATCCAGCTGATCATCATGTTCGAGCGCCGTGACGTTACCGCGGCCATGTTTCGAAAAGAACACGAGAGAAATAGCAAATTCACAAATCTTAGAGTTATAATTATCGCAAAAGCTTACAACCAGGGATGTGCGAAGGGTACTCTTTTCAAACCGAATCGGATATTTGCCTGTTTATTCACTACTTGTACGAATATACGTACAGTGCAAATATTCATGCGAAACAACGAAGCATTAGCGGAGGTGCTATATCCTGAAGTTGAAGCTGTAGCTGTCGAAAAAAAGAGACAACACTTATCTCCATTAGGAGGCATCCAACTCAAAGCGAGCACATCAGCTCAGTGGCCGACGCCATACGTATAGGAAAACTACATTTTGCTACTGATGACGAGAGCGGACAAACTGGCGCCGCATCTCAGTTGCTGCCATGGACGACAGCTATGGACCATGAGCCTTGGATTACGAGACCATGGCCATGAAGGCAGGGCTTGTGGATGAACCCTGCCACGTCGCCCAAACTTGAAGGCACTTGTTAAGCACATTGCAAAATCCGTCACACCAATGGACCGCGTCCCGACGCTGAACCCTCCTTTCCGCGTGCACTAATCGCGGCAGCGCGCAGTGTGGCGTTAGAGCGCGGGACCTGTTTGAGACAGCTGTCGATTCGAATTAACGCGACGGCATTAAAATCCTCGTGTCGCAGGAAAAAAGTTGTCCGCGTTGCTGTCGGCGTTCCGGTTGTGACGGGAAAATCCGGATTGGTCGAAAAAGTGGCAGTTATAAGAGGCTCCCATAGATGGCGCCAGCCACACCAGCGCTGCAATCGGAGCAACCGCGCGATCGGAGCAACCGAGCAACGCGCCAAGCGCACGGGCGGTCGGCCACCCACAGTATTCCTCTTTACCCTAATGTAAACACGGAGTAGACGACGACTCACGTCACAAGCGTCGCCTCTCAAGCTACTATATACACAGCATCCCATCGCTGTATTCCTCTACACCTGGCTTGGTTAAAGCGGGGCTTTGTGTGTATGTCTTGTGGTCTTTCATATAATGATTGTGATTGTGAAAGCGGAACCAGTGTCCGGGTCTGCGAGAGCAAGAGGAACCGCTGTGGCGTCATACCCTTAAATGCGGTGTTTGAGCCCCCCCCCCCCCCCCCACTCCCCCTCCCTCTGTTTTCGAGAACTATTCAAATACTTGAGAATGTATTTGATTTATTTCGAACAATTTTATTTTGGACAAGCACGATTTTCGTTTAGAGAAGCGGATAGCATCACGTTCGGTCAATTATTCGAAAACGTCGAATATTCGCCTACTTCTGCACCAGGTAAACGCATTAACAAGTGACACAATCGTCATACCAGCGCCCCTTCGTATGCCGCTATCTGGTCGTACGGGGGCACTCGGGCCATTGGAGGGCCTCCCCTCCCTATTCGTGCTGCGTAACGCTGGCGAGCATTCACGTTGAAAATAAATAGGGAGCAACGGCCCCGAGAGGTTTTAATGTGAGCCGATGGCAACGCACAGAGATCGTCTTCCCTTCCTGCTGCCGTAGACCACGTGTGCAACTCGCGCTGAGCCGAGAAAAATTGGTTCTGAGGAAAGCAAAGACGCAGTCTACCGCGACTGCCATCTGTAGCGCGCGCTGTCGCCTCCTGCGCTTCTTGAGAGGCCGGCGCTGACCACACCGAAAACTTCGAAGGTAGCCGTGCGCGCTGCCGCCGACTATTAAGCACCTGGTGACGGAGACTGCAAGACTCGTGTGCAGCCACCATCATCTATGAGACGTCCTGGAATCCGCTACTACGCCTTTCCTGGAATGCATTTATGCTGACTTCTCACGAGTACGAGATTGAGTGTGAATATTCCTTCTAGATAACGCACAAGAAACAATTCGCAATGACTGGGGTGGTCATCTCGTACAACAGCTAGTAGCGACAGTGGATGTACTATACTTCAAGGAGGAGAGTCTACCAGTCACCGCAATACAGGGCTGCTTTGTATAATACTTCCGCATACTTCAGATAATGGGATTGCTTTGCAGGCTTGAGGTCAGCACGCGCCGTCATTGCGGATTCGGTCGTGAAGTGCCAGTTCCGACTTGTCATATACAGTTTGGGCTAGCGAACGATAGAGCGCCGTTTTCTCAAAGATCGTACTCTCGGTGGACTTCTCAGCCGCACTATAAAGGAAGGGCTGGAGGAGAGAGTGAAAGGAGGCAGAGGATGAGGTGCCAAGGACTGCGGATTAATTTCGACTATCAGGACCTAACGTCGTACATCATAACTATCCCAGCTGCAACGTGATGCACTTCACAGTTCGCACTTCGGCAACTTGTTCACGACGTTCTGTCGGCTGAAGCTGCTGATATATGCCAGTGAAAACCTCGCCGAAGTTCTTTTCCCGATTCCGGTGCATGATGCTCGCTCCTGGCCTGCCAAGCTGTTCACGTAGCAAGGAGAAAGACCACGTGCCCGTCTAATACACTTATCGTCACCTGCACTGGTCAAGGTCGGAGAAAGCAGGGGTACGCAGATTAGGCATGCGTGTGACCTTACGGACCGGAACTAAGGCTAAATGTGGATTCAGACGACGGACCATATACAGAGTGGTCTCGTGTAGAGTACACCCGATGTCTTCGGGAATGTTGTTCACATATTGAGCTCTGCACTGCGGGTTCTTTTGGCTGCAGTTAGCGCTGGCTTGTTAATGAAGACTGTTGCTCTTTATCATGGGTTCAGGCACAGAGTACAAAATATGCCGCGTCTTTCTCTCTCGCAGAGGAGGTGGAGAAACCGCTGCTTCGTCGGCGCCTATAGTGGCTGTGGTCCTTGTGGCCGCGTTCCTGCTCCTTGGTGTGGGTGCGTAAACGCTGATGTTCACGTGATTCCAAACCCTGACGTCATAGCCGATATTCGGCTGCTGAAACTGAACCTATATGGGAGAAGAAAAAATCAGGGGGGCACTTTGTTGACCTAAAGTGCAGTTAGTCGAAAGCCTTATGCGCGGTGTTGCTTTTTGTGTCACTGATGTGTGGTTAAGATGTTAAGCTCTGCCTCTAAGAGTGGAACGCAACAGCGTCTTGCAACGCTGCCAGGGAGTCCACAGAACGCCATCGCCCGTTCGGTTCTACGCCTTGCTTGTCGGTAAATTGGTTCTTGAGTAAAGGAAATGTATCTGTCTCTCATATCTCGGTGGACATCTAAACCTCGCCGTAACGGGAAGGGAGGAAGATGGGAGTGAGCGAAGACACCGTATTAACTAGACGCGCCTTTGTTCATTTAAAACCATCGAGCTGGCATGGCGGAGTGGTTAGCATGCTCGTCTCGCACTCCGGAGACCGGGGTTCGATTCCCGAGCTCGACCAATTTCCTACTCGGTTTTATTTATCTGGCCTGACTAGAAGGGTTAATTAGGTTAATTCGGCAATTAAGCAATTAACTAAACTCAGTCCCACTTACTTGGAGCATCACTATACGATCCCTTTAATTGGTTGCATGGTTACTAGCCAAAGTACAATTGGCCCCGTTTGAAATTCGCGCACTGTGACGTCACGACCGTTTCGACCAATTCAAACGCGTGACATTTCTGTCGACAACTCCTGCTTAGAACGATGAGGTATTAAAGGTTTCCGCCTTAAAATCAAATCATTTTCTGGGTGTAAATTGATAACACATGGTGATCTTGTTTACTGAAGTTGTGCGGATCATTCCAAAAAGAAAACATACAACGAAAGTTTAGTTTCTCCAATGCTGTAAATATCACTTTAAAAAAGGTCCTCTTTAAGGCTTAGTGGTTGTTAAAATTGTGCTAAAGGTCGCATCAATTCAAGCGGTTGGTGGTGTTTTTGAACATCTACGAGGGGGGTACCCAAAAGAAACCGGACTTATTTTTGTTTGAACTTATTTGTTCACATTTTAAGCACAGACCTTCAATCTCCTTTAAAGTATTCCCCACTTGCAATGATACGCTTGTCGAATCTTTCATTCAATTTTTCAAAACATTGTTTAAATTCATCTTTTGTGATGCTTGACAGTGCCTCCGTCGTTTTTTTCTTCACCTCAGCAACATCAGCGAAACGCTTTCCATTCACCTATTTTTTCATTCTAGGAAACAATGAAAGTAGCACGGGGCAAGGTCGGGAGAGTATGAGGGTTGAGGAATAGGGGTCATGCCATTTTTGGTACAAAATTGTCGTAGAGACAGGGCTGTGTGAGCAGGGGCATTGCCATGATGGAAAAACCAGTCACCCGACCGCCACAAATCTGGCCGCTTCCACCGCACACTGTTGCCCAATCTTTTCAAAACATCCAAGTAGAAAGCCTGGCTAACCGTCTGACCCTGCGGAACAAATTCTCAATGGACGACTCCTCTCACGTCGAAAAAACAAATCAGCATTGTTTTGAGGTTCGGTTTCACCTGACGAGCTTTCTTGAGGCGAGGTGAATTTGAAGTTTTCCATTGGCATGATTGTTGCTTTGATTCAGGATTCGATTCAGGAACACTTGAGTTGTCCCCATAGCATCGTCCTTGTACGTCTTTCTTAATATTTCAAGAGTTTCCATTCAACTTTTTCCGAGCAAAAATCAGAATTTCACCGGCGCACGCTGTTCACGAAAATCAGCCATTGCAAAAACATTCACACAAAACAGTAGTCACTCTAAAACTCTGCCTAAACTAGTCTGACCTCCTTCAACGACGGCACTCGGCTTACTGACTCTGGAATGTTCGTTCTATGCGCTCCTAGTGGCAAACCGCGGTACCACAGAAGCTTTGCAGACCAAAAAATTTAGTCCGGTTTCTTTTGGGTACCCCCTCGTATAATCACAATAGCTTTCATGCATCTGTAAACAACGTCTGTGAGGGCATTTAGAAGGACGAAACATTCTCCATAAATGTTTTCCAGCTTTTAAAAATGGGATTTGCGAGTTATAACAGCGCTTTTTTCGGCATAGGATTATCAGTGATGTAGCGCATTAAAATACAACTAAGACGTGCTAATGCTGGTTAACTAATTTTGTGTAGCTAACTTTTAAGTATTACCGCTAGTCTCCTTACTTATTGTGAGACACGTAGCCTACTGTAAGTTATATCAATATCAGTGTTTAGAATTTCCAAAAAGGCAGTTGCCGTCGGCGCTGTGGCTCAAAAAATTTTGCCTATTCTGACGAGTTACATGGACTGCAGGAGTTGCTTTGCCTGCAAGATTCTCGAAAGCGCATACATTTTGGCGCGATATAGGCAAATTCGATGGGCCACAGCTCCGAGGGTGACTGCGTTTTCGAAATTCTAAAACCTCCTGTGGATATTACTTACGATGAGCTACATACCTATCAGCAATTAAGGAGCCTAACTGTAATAGTTAAGAAGGTAACGATTCAATATTAGTTAAACGGCCTGCTAGTCAGTACATCTTAGTTGTATTCTGATGCGCTGCACCGCTGACAATGCTATAAAAATCATTCTTCTAGCTCAAAAATCCTATTTTTAAAATTTTCAGAACATTTTAGGTGCAACACACGGTATCAGACTGGTACATGGGCCATTGTCCGACAGGTGCTTTCAGAAGCCTTAGTTAATGAAGTATTTCAGGGCACAATCAAAGTTTTGTCGGCTTCGAACGCTCTAAAACACTTCTAGTTCATAAAACTGTAGCACCTATTTTCTCTACAAAGCTACACAATTGTAGGCGTGAAATATTCAAGCTGTTAAAATTTTACAATTCTCTGCAGCTTCGTGTTGTAAAAATCAGGCGCATGTCACTTCATTCGATAGATGCCGCGAATTGTCTGGCAAAAACAGGCGGCGTTTGCTGCAGCTCTTTGGACAAAGAAAAAGTCGCTAAGCCGATGACGAGCTAAACTGCCGCCTTAAAAAAGCACAGCTGTCGCGCAGTTGTGTACAGTGCATATATGCAGGAGTGTGGACAACGCCAACCATCAGACACTCACTGAGTGTAAAGAGACATGTTTAAAATCTGCGTGGCAAAAGAAACCTCTCGATTACTCCTTGCATTTCAGGGGCGTTCTTCGCTTTCTCGAAGTCTCACGACATTACGACAACGGCAGCAGCAGATAACAAATCTGACGTAGCACCAGGAGGACCATCAGCAGGTAAGCTCGAACAGGCAGCTTGTCCACAAGGGTCGGTATGCTTGATAATTCATCGGCCCTCTTTTGGCGCGACTAGCAATATTTAGTTTCTTTTAATTTATCTGCATATCCTCATGACCAAAAGATATTACAGAGAGGAGGGGCTTACATTAGAATACACAAAAAAAACCAGAGCAAAAATTGACAAAACGGAATTAAATAGCTTTTTGCGGCGAACGTAAAATAAGCTGTATGGATTGCGAGTTGCAATAGTATCACGCAGTTTCAAGCGGAACAGCAAATACAACGCAGTAATTAAGCAATTTAGGAAAAATAACGCAATGGGTATCAACGGCTGCGAGGCTACCAAATCAGCAACACCAAACGAGCAGCGAAACCTCGAGGAAAAAAAAAAAAACGTTAACCATCTGTGACAACAATAGCGAGTCAGACTGTTTACAACCAAACAAAAAAATAAGATCAGTCACGGCTGTGACGTCGTCCGTGATATTTAAGCAATAACGCGAGGAAGGTTATTTCAGCTGGCAGATTGCTTAGCATGAAAAAGTCAAGAAAATGTTTACTGCGACATGACGGACTTCAAACTGTTTCGAATTGAGCCATGGAAACGGCTAAGCAACTTTAATTGCTAACAGGACTGCGAGGAGACTATCGGGTCGGGGCGCGGGAGAGGGGCTGTGTTCCGCTTTACAAGAAGAGCAAACAAACACACACAGGAGAGGAGGAGAAAGGGAAGCAAGGAGCGAAGGTTTGGTTTACTGATTTATTGGGGCTTAACGTCCCAAAACGGCTCAGGCTATGAGGGACGCCGTAGTGGAGGGCTCCGGAAATATCGACCACCTGGTGTTCTTTAACGTGCACTGACATCACACAGTACACGGGCCTCCAGAATTTCTCCTCCATTGAAATTCGGCCGCCGCGGCCGGGATCGAACCCGCGTCTTTCGGGCCAGCAGCCGAGTGCCGTAACCACTGAGCCACCGCGGCTGGGAAAGGAGCGAAATATTTATGGTCCTTTAAAAAAAAAATCAGGGGGCACTTTGGCTCTCTATAGTGCTGCAAGGCGATAGCCTTTTCTGGCGCACTGTTTGGCATTGACTGCGAGACTGTTTGTGCTGTACTAGTGCTTTATTTGACTGCACACTTTGACTGCACATTACAACTATACATTCTGACTGCCGACTTTGACTGCTTCTTTAGCACGACTCTCTCTCTGCTTCTATGAGTTCGGTTGCATCCACAGCGGCCGACTTTGACTGCTTCTTTAGCACGACTCTCTCTCTGCTTCTATGAGTTCGGTCGCATCCACAGCTGCCGACTTTGACTGCTTCTTTAGCACAACTCTCTCTCTGCTTCTATGAGTTCGGTCGCATCCACAGCTGCCGACTTTGACTGCTTCTTTAGCACGACTCTCTCTCTGCTTCTATGAGTTCGGTCGCATCCACAGCTGCCGACTTTGACTGCTTCTTTAGCACGACTCTCTCTCTGCTTCTATGAGTTCGGTCGCATCCACAGCTGCCGACTTTGACTGCTTCTTTAGCATGACTCACTCTTTGCTTCTATGAGTTCGGTCGCATCCACAGCTGCCGACTTTGACTGCTTCTTTAGCACGACTCTCTCTCTGCTTCTATGAGTTCGGTCGCATCCACAGCTGCCGACTTTGACTGCTTCTTTAGCACGACTCTCTCTTTGCTTCTATGAGTTCGGTCGCATCCACAGCTGCCGACTTTGACTGCTTCTTTAGCACGACTCTCTCTCTGCTTCTATGAGTTCGGTCGCATCCACAGCTGCCGACTTTGACTGCTTCTTTAGCACGACTCTCTCTCTGCTTCCATGAGTTCGGTCGTAACCACGGCTCTGTTCGCAGTAATGAGGTATGTAATGTGGTCACCCACGAATGCCTTACGACCCCTGCCAGAGCGGACGACAACTATTTTATTAGTTGTCGTGTGCTCCAAAAGGGGGCGTCAGGCATCCGTGGGTGACCTCATTGCTTCGAATCCGCGCACTCGGACGTCAAAACCATTTCGACGAACCGAAAAGCGTGACACCTCTGCTGACAACCTTCTGTGGACAACCTTCTGTCGACAACCATGAGGCATTAAAGGCTTTCGCCTTAAAAGAGGGAAAACGCCTTGTTTGCTGCCTCGAGCTCCGCAGCATTGGGGCTTCTATTGCCCGTCCTTTCCTGGTCTTCCTTTGTTTCCCCTCAGGGGCCGTCTCCCATGTACAAAAACGGGGATCGATGCGTGCTGAAATGCAGGATGGTCGTGTTTGAAGCTCCGGCTTGAGGTGCAGATTATGGCGAAAAGCATTGCGAAATACACATGCACGTTGCCTACGTTGCGAGGGAAAGGGCAGTGATAGGCTGGCTTTCATGGCAGTTACACTGCTGCTCATTCGACAATGCGAAGCGAGTTGAGCGATTTCCAATTCGGTGATAAACGATTCGACAGTATTAAAGTTTCGTAGAAAATGTGCGATATCAGTGCACGTTAAAGAACCTCAGGTGATTGAAATTTCACGAGCCCTTCACTACGGCGTCTCGATAGCCTGAGTCGCTTTGGGACGTTAAACGCCTTATACCAAACCAAACCAACCAAGCTTTTATAAAGAATGAGCTTTAATGAACTAGTGCGAAGTGCGAAGATTGCCAAGCGTGCGATCGGCATTACTTACTACGTAACCGATATGCGGTTTCCAGGACGTCCAGGAAATAGAAACAGTTCTTAATAGGTGGAAATGGGCTAGTTGGAAGGCATTCGAAATCATACTTTCTAGCTATTATTTAAACACAAGGGACAAAAGAACACACTACTCACAGGACAAACGCTAGTCATCAACTGCCGTTTATTGGAAAGAAAAAAAAACGGGATATAAGTCATTCCAATAAATGGTAGTTAAAGACTAGCGTCTGTCCTGCGCGTATGTGTTCTTTTGTCGCTTGTGTCCAAATAAGCGCTTGCAAATATGGTTTCAAATAGAAACAGAACACTAGAAATTTCGCATTTACAAACTCATTGTGATAACATGTTTCACCACTGTCACGGAATACACTTGGCACTTCACTACAAGATCGCTGTCACTCTGCTTATTGTGTGCATTAGAGCGCTCGAGCGGTGTGCTGCGGCGGTGCAAATGAAATAAATTTTTAAAAAGGTGCTGTGCTAGAGGAAGGGTGCTTGGGCGTGCACGATTTGCATATCAATCCGACTGCGATCGAGCACAAGTATCGGTGCGAAAGAAGGGAAGGAAAACTGTTGCGTCAAAAGCGCGTGTAGATGGTTGCGTGATAGATAGCCAGCAGTCCTCGACTGACGGCGACCTGGGCGGCCCAATCCACGGCCCAGACCTGGACTGCCGGATCTGAGCTGGCCAACACGGCCTCCCACTACTGAAGAGGATGATTGCAGCAGAGCCACAGGGGCGGCTCTTTCTTGCATTCCCACAGGATATGGTCATATGTCGCCGGGTCCACCCCTTGGGGATATATTTTGCTGAGTATGTAAGGACTTAGGAGAGATCTCGTCTGGAATCTTCTCCAAATACACTCCTTCTCCTTGGCCAATGTCTTATCTGGTGGCGGGAAAACCCTCCGGCTCAACCTGTAGTGGTTTGTAATATCATGGAAGGACGCCAACCCATCTCTCGTGAACCCTTCCGGAACAGACGACTCACCTGCTCGGTTAATGAAACCTCGAGCTTTTGCGTGAGCCGCCTTGTTCTCCGGGTTTCCGGAATGCGCCGGTACACATACCACCTCAACCTCTTACATACCTACACGCCTGACTCGGCTCAAAAGCCGAGCCGCCGCAGCCGATATCCTGCCTCTCGCGAAATTGCAGATGGCCGTTTTTGAGTCGCTGAAAATCAGAGCAGCCTGTTTGCTACCTATCGCTAGAGCGATTGCTGTCTTCTCCGCCGTCTCGGAGGACCCGGTTCTGACCGTCCCGGAGCGATCGAGCGTCCCCGCGTGTCCACTATCGTTATCGCAAATGCTTGCCTGTTTCCGTACTCAGCGACGTCCACGTAGGCAGCTCCTTCGTATTTCCCATACTTTGCGCAGAGCGCTTTCGCCCTCGCCTTTCTTCTGTCTTCATGATGCACCGGCTGCATGTTTTTCGGCAAAGGTTTGATGTACCATCGGGGACAAAAGTGGTATACTCCACGCGGCGGGAGCCGGAGCAACAGAAAACTGCGGCATTTAGGCGATCTAAAGCACGAAACCTTGAAACGAGCCAAGCGACATGCCTGCTGATAAAAAAGGTCACGCATTGGCTGTCTCGGTCCCAGATGCCGCCTGTAGCTGGCGTTGCAACGCAGTTTTCCGTTGCTCCGGCTCCCGCCGCGTGGAGTATACCACTTTTGTCCCCGATATGCCTTGTAACGGCTGCCTTGGCCTCGTCAAGCTGTATACCTACAGCTTTTAGTACAGGCAGCCGCCAGAATTTTCTGGAAAATAAATGAAATTGAAATACAACTTGCGTTCCGCCTTCAATAGCGTTGTTTCGTATCTCCCCTCAGAGCTTCTGCCCCGATGCTTATCTTGTCTAGAATGTTTCTCTCAGCCCCTGTTTTCGAGAGCCTAGCCATCTGTATCGTGAGATGCGCCTCCTTTCACTCATCCAAGTGGTTGTGCACCCCCTCGACCCATAAACGTCCCGTCCATGCATTGTTGCGTAGGCCCCAAAGCAGCCTTGCACGCTTGCCTGATCATATCTTCTGCCTTACCCTTATCCGTGATATCCAGCTTAAAGGGCCACTGACCAGGGTCCGGACATTTTTGAAAAACAAGCCCACTACATAGATGAGGCATCGAAGATAACCTCTGCAATATACTAGAGCCATGCGCGCCCCGAAAAGCTGCAAAAATCCAAATCAAAGCCCGCTCGTTCTTTCCTTCCACAAGCAAATCCTCGCCCACTACTCTGGCCCTTTTTGACGTCATACGGGTTACTTTCGCTAAAGGCATTCCATTGGTGCATCGTTCTGACTGACGGGAGAAGGTTGGGCGTAGCCTGGGCGTCGCGTCGTCTGCACAACGCTTTCCGCAGCGCCTTCCTTTTTGGAGCATGCCCACAAACCCGCATGAAGGAACAAAAAAAACTGCGGAGGGAGCGTACGGCGGCAATCTTGAACCCTAGTCAAAAAAAGTAAAAAATAGTAAAACTGAGAGAGTCGATTCGCCCCCCGCCGTGATCACGTCACGAGATAGCCCTCTGCGTGCGCGCTCCCTTCTCAGTTTTTTTTATTGCGAAAGCAATACTGCTTGCACTTTTCTGCCATCGGTGGTCTCCTTACACAGCGGCGCGTCACGTGACCGTGTGACGTCACGACAGACCGAGAGACGGGGCCCCAGCTCGCGCCATCGATGGCGGAGGTAGCCTTACGCACCGGCTGCGCCGCTACACCACGTGACCGCGTGACGTCACGACAGACCGAGAGCCGGGGCCCCAGCTCGCGCCATCGATGGTGGAGGTACAGCATTACACACCGGCTGCGCCGCTGCCGAAAGAGGGCGCTCGCTAGAGCGCGATAAAGCGGGGGGGGGGGGGGGGGGGGATGTGCTCCTCTCAGTGCGCTATGTCGGATGATGTGTACAAGGCGAGGCTGGAACGATCTGCTGCGGCCAAGCGACGGCGCCGCGCCGAAGAAACAGACGAAGAACGGGAAGAACGGCTACCTAAACAACGTGCGTATGCAGCAGCCTGGCGAGCACGCCTGTCAACATCGCTTGACGCGGGTGTATCTACAACTACAAGTGCAGGACCAAGTTTAATGAGTGGTGTTTATCTTTCCTCATATCTTTCAACTCTCTTCTATCTGCACGTGGCAGCGGTGGTGGCTCGGCTGGAGCCTGTAGGCAGGCCCGTGCACTTTCCTTTTCATCCTTCTCTCAGTCTCACCGTAAAACAGCGCGCTAACACGGGACGAAGAAAGAAGACACGCACAAACACAGCGCTGAACTTACAACTGCATGGTTTATTGCATTGCTCGCAATGCAATAAACCATGCAGTTCGTCCCGTGTTAGCGCGCTGTTTTACGGTGAGATCATGTACCAACTGGCCCGGCAACTATCCTTAATGCTTCTCTCAGTCGCAACCAACCAACCGTCGGCGCAGAGCGGCGGTAGACACGGCGGATGCGGGCTGAAGAAACGGATGTAGTTGCTTTCGCAATTTCTGGGCTTAACCAAGCTGAGCCTCTGCCAATCTTTTTTCTTCCATGCAAGCTCCCCAAAACAAGGTTTTTGGTTATTTGTGCCAGTTCATGTATGCTTCAGCGTGTTCTGTGCGTATGCCGTGCCGTGTGTAGTAGATCCTCTCCCTCGCTCGCACACCCGACCGCTCCGCACACACACCGCTTATCATTCGTGCATCTTGTCTACACCTTGGCTCCGTTGAACGACTTGAGCTTAGGAGCACAGAAAAGACGCAAACACACAGAACACAAACACACACGGAGAAAAGCAAAAGGGCGGTTGCCGGGTCCGCGCATCGCCGTGTGTTTCGAACAAAACCGACTCCCGCCCCTCTGGTCGTGAAACGATGGGGAGGCCTAAAAAAATATTGAAAGGTGGCTCGCTAACTGGGGTTGACAAACAGATGTATGAAAAAGGATGCGCTCGCTAACAAGTTTTGGTGGTCGAGCCGATCGCGCCTCTCGATCGTTCAGTGTGAGGAGAAAATGCAACGACGCTGTTTCGTCGTTGGATGCGCACGCAGCGACTGTAGTCGAACCACGATCCGGCACAGATTACCAGGAGATTATGAGATGAGTCGTGTCTGCCTCCAACGCATCGGCCTTCCTGACACAACGGTAAAGAATGTGGTGGTTTGCGGAATACACTTCGCTCCGGACTGCCCACAACCCAAGCAACTGGGGAGAGGAAGGACAAAGAAAAAAACGCAACGAAACACCGCGAGGAGACCCAAAGAGCAAAATAGAAAGGGTTTTGGGAGAACCGACGCCCCCCCCCCCCCCCCTCAAATAGACCAGGTAGCAAAAACCAAGGCGGGGCCATGACGTAGATATGTGACGCACTCCACGACACCACGCCTCCGGCTAACATCGGAGTAGGAAGGGCGATTTTCCCTTGTGGAGCCTACTCGAGGAGAAGCGAGAGAGAAAAATCTCGAGGAGGGAATGGAAGGAGAGCAGCATGGCGAAGTAGCTTGATTGCGACGGCTGTAACTACTCTATTAAAGAGTCTTTTCATAAAATATATGCGGCCGCGCCTTCCGGGGACGACGTCTCACTACCAGAGAGGTAGAAAATATTTTCAACCAGAGGGTAGTCAGTTGCCCTTTAGAGACAACGCAGCGAGCTATGGAAAGAAAAATTATAGGTGTAACGTCGAAAGACCGGAAGCGGGCGGAGTGGATGAGGGAACAAAGCGGATTAATGGCATACTAGTCGAAATCAAGAGGAAGGAATAGGCTTGGCCAGGGCATCTAATGCGAAGGCAAAATAAATGCCGGTCCTTAAGGTTAGTGGAGTGGTTTCCAAGAGAAGGCAAACGTAGCAGGGGGCATTAGAAAGTTATGTGGGCGGATGATATTAAGAAGCTTGGGCGGCCCGATGGGCGCAGCTGGCAAAGGACAGGGTTAATTTGAGAGACATGGAGACTTTGCCCTGCAGTGGGCGCAGTCAGGCTGATGATGATGATGATGAACGTGAGTCAACCGTCAAACGGGAGTCGAATCATCGACGAAGAAATGCATGTCTTTGGGTGTCTGTGGGAGTGGGTCGGCCCCGTATCGCAAGCTCGTTGGTGGACACAAAACGATGCTATCGCATTGTCACATGTAATCAGCTATTAAGTGTTTCTCTAAATTTTTATCTCTGAAACTCAGTATGTGCTTTAAACTTCCATTCCTTTTCCTCCGCAAAGCATCGTTCGAGCGCTCTCGACGAGTGTGGTCACTTCTGTAAATGTTATGAGCTACTGATGCTTGTTTGCTGTTACGTTGCAACGAGCTGTAATTCCGACGGTCTGGTTTCGTCGTCGTGTAAATAGAACTGCGGGTCGTAAGTTTTTTAGTTCAATAAATACCAAACTCTCCAGTCTGACACTTAGACGTTACCTCCGGTACTGGTATAGGTCCTCGCATTTTGCACGCTACGCGCAGTCAAAAAAAAAAAACGCGAAGTAAACTTTTCAGCGATCCACAGTACATTTTTGTGTCATTTTAATCATTGCCGTTCACTAAGTGCCGGCAGGCTAAACAGGGTGCAGTCTGCTTCGATATTTCCCTGTTTTCTGCAGTGAAGCTGATGCCTAAGCTCTAGCACAGCATGCGGCTGTTCCGAACGCCCAGGAATGTGAAAAAAATCTTTGTCCTCCTGTGTCTTTACACCTTTCAAGGCTCCATTCTAAGCGTAGATCTTGTTGAGCATTCTGCGTCTTTCACAATGCCGTCACGTCAGTCCCAAGAGAGAACAGTACTTGGACATTTTAGATGCGTCAGGAGCGAGAGCATTGTCATCGATTCCGAACGTCACACTGTCTTCTGTTTTGGCCCAAACTGGCTCGCGTTTGCAGCTGGAGAAAATGCGTCTGCCTGCCTCGTTTTTTTCCTATACAGGTCCGCCAGCCGGTCCGCCAGCCGGCGCCGTGACTGGTGGTGAGCCTACTGGTGATATGGGCGGACCGACACAAGGTCCCGACGTCGGACCTCCACCGGCAGAGGGGCCAACGGGACCACCACCAGATGCACCAACGGGTGAAATGCCAACGGGAGAACAACCAACGGGCGAAATGCCAACGGGAGAACAACCAACGGGAGCACCACCAAAAGGAGCGGGAGATTTAACTGGAGTACCAACGGGAGAGATGCCAACGGGAGAGATGCCAACGGGAGAGATGCCAACGGGAGAGATGCCAACGGGAGAGATGCCAACGGGAGAACCAGGTGGACCGGGAGGACCAGGTGGACCAGGTGGACCGGGAGGACCAGGTGGACCGGGAGGATCAGGTGGACCGGGAGGACCAGGTGGTCCAGGGGGCGGACCTGATGATGCCCCGACTGGTGATCCCGATCATGCGGGACCAACTGCTCCAGAGGTAACAACCGGTCCAGAGGGAAAAAAGGGAATGAGGAAACCACCAAAAAGGCGCGGCTGACTTAAGACTCAGACTCCGACATCGGAAGCATGGTTTTGAGTGGAAACAACTGACAAATAATGAGAAATAAAAGAAACCTCCCCTACTGTGTTCGTATATTACGAAGAGCACACGTGGTAACCGTGAGAGACGCACGCACAGCATCATGCGCTCAGCCGGATGTATGGGAAGCAAGTAATATCTCCGTAGATAGTTTTAGAATCATCAGCCTGACTACGCCCACTGCTGGGCAAAGGCCTCTCCCATGTCTCTCTAATTAACCCGGTCCTTTGCCGGCAGTGTCCACCATGTCCCCGCTAACTTAGGGGCCCCTCGTTAGAGCTGTAAACTGAGTAGAGAGATGGGCCCGAGGACAAACCGCCAAGCGGTTTGAAAAAATAGCCCAAATGTAGCCAAATGTGAAAACAGGCGGGGACGAGCTTGTTTTCTGCTTGGTCTCTTTGCCTTGTATTTTGCGTTTCTACCCTTTCAATTGGGTTCCCTAATTTGTTCATAACTGCAGTGTGCGCTATGAAATCCTTAGCTCGTCACAGGCACGAACCGTACACCGCACTAGATCCTGTTAATGTGGGTGGGGCAGTGTGGGAGACAGAACTGATTTCACTTCCCGTGCAGATTTTAGGATCCCTGCACGTCACGTGTTAAATGTGAGGAAATGTCAAAAACTGAAAGAAACATTTATGGAAATGTAGAAGGAAATAGCCCAGTCTTCCGACGCGTAGTAAAATATTAGTTTCCTTCGCTCGCATCGCGTAATTAAGGCTGCTGTAAAAAAAATTGCAAACGTTTTTGATAGCAAGAACAGTAAGTATATTGACTGTTACAGTGAAATCTTACGGCATGTGAAAAAACTAAGTTAATAGAAATTTTCCGGTTGAAAAATGCTCTTGTCCAGAATTTCTACAGGTATGGGACCCATCACGCTTGCGCGGCCACTGATCCTTATGAAGTCAACTCAGTCTCGCGGGTGCTCCGTCGTTAGAAAAAATGGCCTGGCTTAGCTTATGGTTACGCCTAGGATGCGAAGCATAGCCGTACTTCTCGTTCTTCTCCTGTTTCCGTGGCTCTTTGTAACTTGCGCTTTGCGGTCTGGCGAGCAGCCCTCTCCCTGGCCGACATCTCACTGCTCAACTGACTCAACGAGTGCGTCGCCTTTTATACAATTGCGTGACGTCAGTATCTCCTAGCGGTAGGAGCGGGAGTTAGGCCGCCGGCGGAGGCTGCGCGTCCGCAAGCGAGCGCACGAGTTGAGCCGATACCTCCTAGAAAGACTTCCTAGGAGGTATTGGTTGAGCCCCAGCTTTCACAGCTGCTGTGACGTCATATCACATGGTGCGCCGATGTAGGTCAAGTGGTAGCTACGCGGCCGCGCGCGGCGCAGCAAGGAAGAGCTCGGTTGTGCGGCTAGTATGCTTCGCATAAAAGCCACAGCTGCGCATGCGCGAAACCGAGCGACGGACGTCACGCGGAGCGCAGGTGGCCGCTGCTGCCGCAGCCGTCGTCGCCGCCGCGCGCTGACTCCGTCGTCTGAGTGTCGCCGCTTCTCCTCCTCGCCACCGTTTTACCCTTCGCCGCTGCCACGCGCTCGCCGCCGCCCTCCCAAGAGGACAAGGTTCTTTCGCAAGGCGTTGCGAGAACGCGCGAGCGGCGGCGGCGGCCGTAGAAGAGGCGGCCATCCTCGCCACCGTTTGACCTTTCGCCGCAGCCGTGCGCCGTGCGCATTTGAAAGGAGGGGTATAGACCGTTTACAGAGAGCAGTTTCCTTTGTGCTCTACAGATGGCGCCACTAGGAAGTCCGCCACTTCTGGCCTTCGAAGCCGTCGTTAGCAGCACCGGCGCGCAGTGCGAAACGCCGCTGCCCAGCTTGTGTACGAACGTGAAGTGACTCTTGAACAACCCAGCTGCGATACGGATGTCATGCATATTATTGAATTAATTTACCTGTGAATGAATTTTGCTGTTTGTTGAATTAATATCTAGAGCTAATATCCCTGTGGTGCAGTGTCGGAAAAATAGACGCGCTTGTTACATAAAGGAAACCGCTACACAATTGGCGCCGTTCTTGGATTAGCTGTCTTGCGCGAGTTCATGCTGCTTCCAAGCAGAACAGAACGTTAATGTGCTGTTCCACGGAAAAATAAACTTATCACGAACGCCGCGCGCCAGTCTATTTCAGCGCCAGCATTAGCTGCGGGAATAGCAGAACATCAGTACATGCCTGTCACGTTTCTCAAAGTTGACAAACACTGATCCAACACATCGAATGATCGGTGCTTCCTTGGCATCGGCACAGTGCTCACTAAATTGTCATCCGTACTTAACGCTAGCACGGTGGAAGCGGCAACTGAGCTTTTGTAGAAGTCCTCAAAGAAGGCGCTTCGACATGCAATTCTGTCGCCCAGTGCAAATATCTACAGAAGTGCGCTAATGCATGGGACAGCGGTGAAATTTATCATGACCAGACATTGCATATTTCCGCTTATATCGGCTGGCTATATCTCCGGGGCTGAACTCCGGAGCAGTTTTCAGTTTTACTTTGCGAGAGAGCATGGTCGAAGGTAGCCGAGCTTCTAAAAGAGTCCTCAAAGAACATCCACACTCTTTCTTTGGAAGCCGGAATGTTAACGGAGGATAAAGTAAATATCTGAATAATCGGTCGGCGATCGCACGCACGCGGACGTTCGGTTGTAAGTCGCGTGCAGTGCTGAACAGCGAACGTTCTTGATAGCGGTGAGCACATATTCCTCCATTCGGCAAAAATATCGAGCTCTAAAACGCAAGCTTTAAGGCAATGGCCCTGTTTTAATCGGCAGTTACACGAGTTTTACAGTCCACCAATAGTGTTAGAAGGCGAACTGACTGAATAAATATGAACGCGCAGGTAGCTGACCGGGGTCTGTTGACACATTCGATCCGATGCGGGCAGTCTGAAAGGGACTAGTAAATGATTTGGTTGAGGCAAACATTTTCCAGCACCAACACGTTCTGCGCGGACTCACACGAAGATTTTGTGCCGTCCGGCAGCTCGTAATCCACAATGACAGCTGGAGAAGCGTCTTTCAGCCGGGCACCAGCGTGCCGGCAGCCGTCGAAAAGAGAAGGCCTGAAGGCCGGCGATGGCGGAATGGTCACGTGTCCAAATATGGCGGCGCCCATGCTCCCGCGCTGTAAAGCGTCTATAGGCTCCCAAAGCATCGCCGGGTGGCGCTGCTGCGCCTGATGTGCAGCGCCATCTATGGGAGAAAAGTAAAAACTGGGGCGCAGCTCGCTGCTCGCGCTGCTTTCACCACGCTTCTTTGCACGCGCGCTTTCTTGCACGTGCACGCGCCCGCGCTGTCGCGATGTATCGCCTGCATAAGCCGCAATAAGATCGTTCAGACTGACGCGCAGTTCCGCAATGCAAACTTACTTAAAGGGGGAAACTGATTAGTCGCGTCTACTGTGTGGAGCAGACGATCGACGACGAGGAGGAGCAATAGAATATATGCGAAATGCGCAGCGCCATCTCTCGACGCTCCGAGAACTAAGTCCTCCATGTTGGTACGGTACAGAAAACGAAACCGCTGCCCAGCGTTGGGTTAAAACGGCTGCGCTTCGTTTGAAAAGTAAAATGCCGATGCAGTGTTGCGCTACCCTCTCCACTGTGAAAAGATATGCGTGCCAGAACTAGATGCGTTCCAGCTTTTCTATTTTTTTACTCCGTCCCAACGTTTTAGTGACACAAAACGCCATGCGAGGTATGTGTCAGCACGCGGATCAGTGCGCAGCTTTCGCTTTCTGCGCTGATTTTTGACAAATCTCTCGAGGTGATTTGCGTTTAAATTAAGATAAGGACCCCAGCCTTTGTTGTCTCTGATCAAAATTAGAAGCCGATTTCATGCATTTATCAACTCTTCGGTCGGGCGTGAATATATATAGACGCATACTTGAACAACGTAATTTTTTTGAGCGGGCCAATCGCTCGTGCCGTGGCGAAATAAGTTCACTCGAAGAACCATATGCCGATTACTGCTTAGTTTGCTACGTGTTCAGTTAAGTTTTTCCCGCGTTCAATTAGTTTTAGAAGGGCGAGCAAACTCTCTGGACCATACGCATATGTTATGCGCGTTAGGGAGTCTTTGTGAAGCAATACACCCTACGTATGAAAACTGAGGTGCGAATGCTTTATTTCTTGAGGATTCCTATACCTTCGATATCTGCGGCGACGAAAATCTAAAAAAAAGCGAATAATATAGCTACTTTATTATGAAGGAGGGACGCATTTCTAAGCTAGAAAGTTCGTGCAGCAGTGTTCTGAAAACGCTTCAGGCCATCAGATTTTATTATCGTTGTGGCAAGCTCCAACAGCTTGCTTCGCAACAAAGCCATTTGTCCAAGTTTGGGAGTAAGCTAATTAAGTTTCGGAAGCAACCGAACATGCTAATTTCGCCCCTGCACACACAACTTGACCAGCGTATCGAGTCCGTGCAAGCACCTACAGCTGTACGCTCTTTCTCTAATCAAGCCGCCGCGGTGGCTCAGTGCTTATCTGAAAAAAAAAGCTGCGTCTTTGCTTACAATATTTTGAATTATATGTGCATGCCTACTTTCCTCTTGTTAATGTCGACTGAGTGCGTCTTAACCCTTTCGGCCCTGGTGTCCTATAAAAAGGACACGAAGCAAAACGGCTATAAGTCATGATTAAAATGCCCAATAATCTGAAACAAGAACTGAGCCGACCCCCAAGGCATCCCTATAAGCACAGACAGCACTTTCTCCTTCGTCTTCCTCATCGTAGCGCCGAGAGTAAACAAACAAAATGGCGGAAGATGGGAACGGCGGCTGCAATGGTAAGTGCTATTTTGACATTTTTTTACTCCATACCTAAGATCGTGTTCGTGATTAGAATTTTGCAGGTTGTTTTAAAGACACTAAAGGCTTTAACAGTTGCAGAACGTTTTCTGTGCGGTTAGTACATTTGTCGCAGCACGCCGGGATATGTCTGTCCTATATATAGGACACCAGGCTTCAGTGGTTATAAACCACCGGCGCGTGTTGCATGCAGTGCGGAACATTTTTTTTTTTGGTAATGCCTAATTTTTGTCTTTGTTTTATTGCAGAGGCAAAAACTGTGACCTTACTCAACGGCAAAGCGGCCTCGATTAAGACATCTGCGTCTCGAGGATCCAGATGTCATTTTTGCTGCACTGAAGGATGGTTACGTGTCGAAGGTTGAAGACGCTGAGGACGACGTGGATTTGAGCTCTCGGCTGCCTCCAGCGGTGATGAAGTTGACAAAGCAACACCGGAAGACAGGTCGTGGTGCAGGAGAGCTTTCAATAAGCTAGCAGTCACGTATCACCCTCAATAATCTGGTGACGAGAATGAGAATGATCTTGATGGTCTACAGACCCCGTTCCCGTATCCGTATTTTTCTCGGTACGTGCCGAAGAGTGTTTTTTGCTGTTCTTGCCGAGGAAACAAACATGTATTCTATTTATCAAGCAGGAAAATCCGTTGAGATGGCGAAGAAGGGCTAGAATCCGCTTGCACATTGTAGACGTGAACGGAGACCTGTTGTGAACGCCCTGCCTTCACTACGGCGAACGCTATGCTTTCAATACGGCGAACGCTATGCCTTCACTACTGCGAACGCTATGCCTCACAACGGCGAACGCCAAGCGCATGCTCCTCACGCTTTCCCTCGTCCCTTCCTCCCCTAACCCTCGCCCGGTCACGCTATGTAAGCTGGCTGATCGGGATGAATAAACGCTCTTTCAATCCCGAGCGTCCGTTTGTGTTCCATGGGAGCACGGCACACGCAATGCGCGTACAAGCTTTGTAACAAGACCAAGGTCACAACAGATATGGACACATTTCGTGAAAGATGCCTGCCTAAACCTCTCTTTCGAGGAGCATGTCTGCAGCGATGAGCAAATCATTCCGTTCAAAGGACAGCGAGACAAAACAATACATCAAAGGGAAACCAAATACGTGGGAAGTGAAAGTTTTCATGCTGTGCGCCGCCTCGGGTATTACCTACGACTTCGTCGTTTATCAAGGTTCATCCACTGAACTCATTCCAGCTGTTTCAAAACATTTAACACGGATTAATCGACGTCCAGTATTAGCTGCACCTCAAGGCAACCAGCATGTTTGTTCTCAATATTTGAATTTTTGTGAAAGTCTTGAAATAAAGAGTAACGTCAAACTTTCCTTTTTTTTGTTCTTGCAACCACTAAGCCCTGGTGTCCTACAACGTTCTTAGACAGTTTCAGTTTCGCAGCTCCCTATACTCGCCGCTTGATGGCGTGCCTATAGTGGACGTCGCTGGAACTAACGGCGCTGCAGTCGCGCTTTTCTACGCATCTCGCGCGTCGTCTGCTACACCCTCGTAGAGACGGGAGGCACCGCGCCCATACCTGCAGGTTAATTATTTTTTTCCGGCGTGACCAAACAAGAATATGGCATAACTGCTGTTGGTACGTGTCGAAAAGCTGTTCCGCTTGGAGGGCAGAAGGGTACAACCTATGAGGTTGGGGCGAACAATATCTGAAGGAGGCACGCACGATCGGCGCGGTTCGCCTTTTAGGTGTCTATAGTCCCAACCTTCTCGTGTGTGTCATTGTATATATTATGTTTTTTCTGGCGGTTATAGCACTTCACACCAACCTGTGCAACGAAATAATCTACTGTTTCTTGTGTTCATTAGGTTCGAATAATTGAACGTGATCTGAATAAGGTAAGACAAACTTGTTTAAATGTTTCACTGTACAGCTCTTTTACGGCACATCGTTTGTTAAACTGCGCCATTTTTAAAAACAATTTATCGATCTCTTGAGGAGAAAATTATTTTAAATGTCAAACGCTTCCATGGAAAGAGAAAAAAAAACGTCTTGCTTTGTAAAAAGCGTTCCATTAATGGGTGCTTAAAGCAGTTTTTCTCTCTTTCTCGCCGACTGCACTTGAGCAGTTACCAGCATTTCAGAGTTCATTTTCCTGGAAAAAAGTTCATCCTCATCATGACGTAAAACTTGATCACTTTAGGAGTGACTTCCTGGCAGTGAGCATGACAACCGACTGCAGGCACAGAGGACTCTTCATGCTTGTCTAGTACCTCCCAGGACAGGTCGCCAAATACAACGCGTTTCTCAGGGGCTTTGTGAACAATGCTCTCTATCATATTTAATTTATGACTGCGTACAGCCTTAGCGACGGCTCGTGAAGGCATCCTGGCTTGAACGACCTCAGGTCAGTCAAGTGCCTCTGAACAACATCACTTGGGCTGGCGTGTCCAGGAGCAGTCGTCAGCGTGACCTGGCAATCCTTACAATTCACTGCCTTAGCTATCTTCTTATGCACATATCCTGCTAAGTAATAAACAACCATTTCTTCTGGTCCAGCTCTTTCGTATCCATGCTCGCCCAAGTCATCACTTTCACTCGAAAAAGAGCTTATGCTGAACTCAAGCTGAACTGTATGATCGATTTCAGCTGCTTTAAGGATGTCATGAACGCAGGCGCTGCAAAGCTGGGAGATCAACCAGTGCTGTTTCAATTCCTTGATGTGTAAGCGTTGCGAGCGCTGCTTTCAGTGCCACAACATCGCTCTGTTTCTTCTCCCGCGCGGCAGTTGCTCGAAAAGCTTTCCTCTTCAAGTTCTGCAGCTTCTGGCCCTTCTTAGGTGCTGACGTTTTCTTCCTCGCTCGAACCTGTTTTCGAAAACGCAAGCAACGCGCACAGATTAGCTGTTTCGAAAAAAAAAAAAACATAACAGTGTTTGCGAAGAACAGCTTCCGACTTCGTCGGCTGTTCATGAAGGTTTGTATTTACTCCTGCACAGATATTTAAGCCATCTGTTTCCAGCAGAATGTTCTCAAGGTCAGTGACAGAAGCTACAGTTTTTAAAAGCTGCTTGTGCAGCTTGTTGTAGCCGTTCACGAAGCAGCTACCATCTTCCACGCCTTGGGAATGACTAGACGGCTTGCCGCTATAGCTTTCTGCAGTAGAAAACTGCACACACCTTCCCAGTTATTTCGTCCTGTATAGAATCATGTTGCCACTCAGTAGATGGCAGAGTCGCAGTCGCCAGGTCACCAATCCTCAGTGCAGTCGACGTAGTACTGGTTTCCGCTGAGCGGGAAAGAGGCATCAGCTCATTCGGGCTGACTGCCTCTACGCAAGGATCGCCTGAGGAGGACGTACTGTCGCTGCAAGAATCTTCATACTTATCAGTCTGCATGACAGCACGCGTTTTTGGTGACTTCCGTCTGAATTTCACAATTTTTGGCTTTGAGAATCGGTCTGGCAGGCCGGGAAAGAGTCGAGGGACGGCACCGCGCACTAGCGCCCAGTTCCCGCGGGGAATTCGGACCTCTTGCCTATTCACAACCTGCTTGTACTCCTTGATAATATCTACATGCTCAAAATGATGCTCACATATCTTAGACATGTGAGAGAGCCGTCTGTACTTGCCATGCAACGTCTGCTCCCACCTTTTAAATTCGCTTGCATCGCGAGGCGATTTGAAAAAATGACGACCGGTGGCATCGTTTCTGTTGCCACTTGTGCAGCCGGGCGCAAAGCAGGATGGCATGTGTACCTCTCGCTTGAAGTCACCAAGTGCACATATTTCACCACAAACACGTTTTCACAACACTAACAGCACCACCACACGGAAAACCAGCTTGAAAATCTGACTAGCCTGTCGTAACTGCAGCGAGCGAAACTCCCGCGACAGCAGACGATGTAGAAAAGCTCGACTGCAGCGCCACTAGTTCCCGTGACCGCCACTTTAGCCACCTTCCGAGCGGAGCTGCGAAACTGAAACTGTCTAGGAACGTTGGTGTCCTATATATAGGACACGGCGCCATCTTTAAAACCAAGGCAGTTCTAGATAAATTTTTTATACTAGTGTGTTCCTTGGGTGGCAGTGAAGCAAAATAACACTTTAGAAAAATTCCCGAAGTAGCAAAAAAAATTCAGGGCTGAAAGGGTTAAGCAGGACGCGGTTTCAACGAATTGTGGCGAAAATCAACCGACGCCGGGCTCTGAAACGGTCACGTTGAAAACCGCGGATGCGCATTGCACATTACAGTAAAGGAATCGAATTACGCAGCTGGTCGAGGGTCTTGCGTGATTATACTGCAATGCACGAAGCTCCTGGCGTCGGCGCGAACGGAAGTTCGCACTGTCACAGAAGTTAGTCAACACACGTGCGCACTCACCGCAAAATAACCGCTCGCTACCCTACCAGATGAATTCGCGTCCACCTGGGAATAAAATAGCCATGATAATGCGTGATGCTTGAACTGGTGCTTTAATGCGAGCATTAAAACGACAACAGCACACGGTCACGGTTCGACTTTCCAACCCACTTTCGAGTGCCGATTATTGCGATCATCAGCGCCAGACTTCAAGCGAAGCTGAGGACGCGGTAGGAGTAAGCTGGCACTTATTGAAAGCACCTGCATTTAGTCAAAGATCAGCTGTGAAAACAACGCAGCAGCTGAAGCTTGCCTGTTGAAATTCCACTCGCAAGAAGAAAGTACGCATAGCAAACGATGCACCAGCTCGACTTGCTCGACCGCGCCAAGATGGAAACCGGAAGTTGTGGGCGCGGTGTTGCCAGACCGCCAAGCAATTTCGCATATCGTCTATTGACTGTAAAATGCGTTTCTCTAGTGAGTAATATCGTCGTACTGTATGACATGTAACTAGAGGTAAGTCCATTGCATAATTATATGCTCGAAATATACGAAGTACTATCAGCTCTGCGAAATAAAGCGAGACACTTGTTGATCGTAGTTGTCAGTTGCATGCGATGCGCAGGTCAATCCACTTACGTGCGAGTCGAAAGGACATGCGACCGGGCAACAGTTCGTCAACATTCAATTCCACCTTGGGGGATTCCTCTAAACATTTGACCACCATTGTTCACACTTGCAAGCGCGACCTGCGGGTCGCCTTCTCGCTTGAAACGAAAACTCTCCGGATTAACATTGCTTGCGTGCTTTAGAGAATTTCGTCTGCTTTGACCGCGTCTCCCGCGCTCGCGCTCGGTGTGATTCGCAATGCACTACGGCGACCAGGAGGATGTCGTGACGGTATTGATGTGCACCGCAGTCGTACAAGCGTCATGATGACAGCGGCAGCGGCGCGCTTCTCAGGGCCGGCCTGCTGGCCTGTTTGCCTGCAGGGGTACACCCCAGGGCGCGGTGCTCTCTCCTCTCTTATTCAATTTGGCTATGATGCGCCTACCGGCCCAGCTGGATGCTGTCGCCGGTGTGCAGCATGCGCTGTATGCTGATGACATCACCCTGTGGACCACGCACGGTTCCCTTGCAGACATTGAGGCTAACCTGCAGGAGGCGGCGACCATAGTGGACCGTTATGCTCGCCGCTGCGGCCTCCAATGCTCCACCCAAAAGTCTGAATTTGTGCACATACGCCCCTCACCAAAGTGCACAGCCAAAATTTCATTGTCTCTTGAGACAGGTCCAATCCCTGAAAATATCGAAGTCCGGGTACTGGGGCTCTTTATACATCAAGACAGACGGTCAGAAACAACATTGGCCAAACTCTGTCAGGTGGGGGACCAGGTGGGCCGCTTGGTCCGCCGGGTTTCTAACAAGCGCGGGGGGTTACGATGTAAGGACGCCTTGCGGCTGGCGCATGCATTTGTAACCAGTCGAATTCTATATTCGACTCCATACCTCCACCTGCGGAAGCAAGACGAGGATTCACTCGAAGTCATCCTCCGCAAAATTATTAAGCGGGCTCTAGGCCTCCCCGTGACCACCTCCAACAAGCGCCTCCTGGGCCTAGGCATGGTGAACACATTTCGGGAGCTCCGGGAAGCCCACTTGACTAACCAATACACACGTCTCTCGAAGACATCGTCGGGTCGCCGCCTCCTTGCCCGGCTACACATCCAACATACCACTCTCATGGAAGAGCGCGTACGTATTCCATCCCAGTGGAGATGCGCCCTCCACGTGCGCCCTCTTCCCGCGAACATGAACTGTGAGGACCATAATGGCCGGCGCCTGGCGCGGGCGGAAGCCCTGGCTCGCCACTATGGATCGAAACCCGGCGTATTCTACGTGGATGCCTCAGGCCCCCACCATGGGGGATGGTACACAGCCGCAGTCGTCCACCAATCCAAAACAGTGAACGGCCTTACTTTCCGAGCCCGTGACATAACACACGCGGAGGAGGTCGCCATTGCGTTGGCTGCATCTGATTCGAATTCAAAAACATTTCCGACTCGCGAGGGGCATGTCGGAACGTCGAGCAGGGCTGGGTACCGTATCTAGCCTACCGCATTCTTCAAAACAGCGTCTACACCGGTGACCCCGCGCACCGGCGTATCGTTTGGGCTCCCGCTCATATGGGCCTTGAGGGAAATGAGGCAGCTGACGCCGCCGCCCGCGCGCTCTCTCACCGGACATTCCCCTCCGACCCTGACGATCAGGAACTCGAATTTATTCCAGCTTACACCTTCAAAGACATCGTTTTACTCTATCAATCTGGCCATGGTCTTTATCCCCGTCCGTGTAAAGGTCTGTCAAAGGCGGAGGAGCGGCTTCTGCTCCGCCTGTATACTAATACTTTGCTGTGCCCGGCAGCTCTGAAACACTTCGACCCTTCTTTCTCGGGCAGCTGTCCGCACTGTGCGGAGAAGTCTTCGGACATCTACCACATGGTGTGGGCCTGCCCCTCCAACCCTGCTATCCCCCCTCACCCCAACCCAACCCGGGAGGACTGGGAGGCGACCCTGCTCGGCTGCTCTGACCTGCAGGCCCAACGGGCCTTGGTCGCGCGAGCCTGGGCGGCGGCCGATGCCACTGGGGTCCCGAACTAGGGACCTCCACCTAGTATTTGTAAGGGCTGGCCCCCTCTGGGTCAGCTCATGCATAACCTCCTGTATTATACCTGTACATAAATGTTTTCCACCACCATGCCGGCCTGTTTGCCTGCCGCCGCCGACAGAAAAATACGCTAATATTGTTTGTTCTTGTTCATACCAAGCCCTGGAGTAGAGCAACGTCAAAAATGAATCATTTTTGAGGATCGTTGGCCAATACCGAGCTGCTGGTAGAAGTGATAACTGCGACACAAGCATATTTCTTTTCCAAAGCCGCTTTGCTGATGCCCAGTGCCGCTCGCCTGTTGTCACCTGGCTCCGCTGTTAAAGGCATCACGGAAATCGATCACGTCTTTGTTTGTTATGTGACGAGGAAGATAGTAAAACGGTGACGCGAGTAGCGCCTTTATTACAGCGTTGGCCAGTTCCGAAGTGCCCTCAGCTGCAGCATCGATGCGAAATGGTTAGGCTTAGCGACGACTACGGCAGCGAGGGAGCAGCGCCGTTGCCGAAAGCTCTACTGTCCGCGGGCGGCGTCATTGCCAAAAGCTCGAGAGAGAGAGAGAGAGAGAAAACTTTATTACAACAGGAATTCGGGGCACGCCCCAGGGTCCCCGCACGACCCCACTCCACTCAAGTGTTTGTTCCTAAGGTCCATAACACTGGCAGCCCGGCCGGTGGAGATGGTCTGCTCGACTGTCTCGCCGATTGGTTCAGCGGCTTGCGACTCGCAGTCGCAAGGCTGGAAAATCGAGCAGCGAGCGACTTGCCTGCGCGTCGTCTGCCACTTTTTTCGTGCATGGTAGGGACAGACTCACTGGCTCTCCGAAGAGCGCGGCCGCATACTTGCGTGTCCGCGGTAAGAGTGGATCACCGTGTACATATACGCTTTGGTTTTTACATTACGGCCTTCGTACTACCTCCTTTTTGCTTCGCCGAGACCGCGTCTGTCAGCGCGAGGATTGCGCCTCGCGCGACTGTCCCGTCGCACGTGCACACAAAGCTAGCAGGGCGTCTTCCCCAGCGGCGCCCCGAGTTTCCGCTGCTCGCCGCTTCGGCGCTGGCGTCGCGCTCCCAAACTTGCCCATAGAACAGGTGCAGACACTCGCCATGGAAGGAGAAGAAGCAACAATCAGACGGCGCAGAAACACCGATTATAATTTCATCTGGTAGATTCCTTTGCTAGGACGTGAATTCACAACTTTTCCTTCTCCGTATTTTTTCTTTTGTACAAATTCTAGCTCTGCGTCCCAAAATTTTATACTCCATTCCCTGTACATGAGTGCGTTTGTATCCGCTATGCCCCCTGGCCAATCCCCCGCCGTGGGTATGTGCCATTAAGCCTGAGGACGTCATCATCATCAACATCCAGAAGTGGTAGCTTGGGAGTCGGCTGAAAAGCAGCGAGAGCTTTTCGCTTATCCAGGCTTAAGCTTAGCTAAGCTACAGCCAATATTTTCACACTGCACGATCGCTCTGGCCCTCTCGATTAAGATAGACAAGTTTCACCTCGTTAGAAAGAAATGTACTTGCTTTTTTAACGGCATGCATTATTAGCAAAGACTGTTCACACGAGTGGAGTGAGCAATAAACGACGTGCATCAAAACACTTTTGTTCGACTTGCCTGCCTATGTGAGGTTTTCTGCAAAAACTACAGCACCAAAAAGAGTGCTGCTTCTGTGGCGTTTAAATAAAGTGTTAATTTCGGTAAATAGGGCGTGGTTTATGACTTCGGTGATTAGTTATTTAGAACTTATTTAGAAAGAGACCGAAAGTGACAAAAATGACAAAAGTTGCGCACATTAGAGGCTCAGTAACTTCGGTTTAGTTGACAAAACGCAAACATATTTGGCCCATTTGTAGATTATTCATATATTGTTCAGTGTGCAAATCCACTGAAGTTCATTAATCCACTGAAGTTCGATAATACTGAAATAGAATTTTCTTCATCAGCAAAATCCCTGGGTGTCGTTTTTGATGAAAACATGCTATTGGATTTTCACGCCGAAAACATACAAACTAAACTGTGCAAAGCATTAGGTATATTGAGAAAAGTACATTTTTTACCTTTTCCCCAGAAACTAATGCTCTATAACACGCTTTTTGCACCTCATCTATTATATTGTCATCTTGTTTGGGGTACTGGCACCAAGAAATCACTAAATAGATTGTTACATTACAAAAAATGCAGTTAGAGCCATTTCAAACTCTCCATATAATGCCCACACTTCCGACCTATTCCTTAAATACAAGATTACTAAAATTTCCACGCTTTATGAGCGCCAGTTGCTGGCATCTTTGAAATCTGAAATCCATGAAAATATAACAACATTACGAGCCGTTGCAAACTTGCAGATTAACATGTCATCTCGCTCCACCCGCCACCATGAACATTGGCACGTTCCGCGATCACGTACTAACTACGGTCTCCAGATGCTTCGAAACAGGCTGCCTAGTACACTTAACAAATATAAGCTAACGGAAGAGCAGCTGCGGGTTCTAACCAAGAAAAAAATATTCGACATTATTAACTAACCTGTACTGTATGATTTGATTGTATTTTTTAACTAATGCACTCATTCACTGTTTTTGCACTTATCTTGTTCGTATATTTTTTTTCATTTGTTCCTTGTTATTCTTCCCATCATATATATTTTATGTCCTTCTGAACTCTCGTGCTTGCTGCCATGTTGTTTGGGGAGACGGGGCCAGTCAAGCTGCCCTTGACGCAGCTTTTATCCCGTCACCCTCGCCACACCTCGTACATGCCCTGTACTTGTTGTGGGAAATAAACTGAAACTGAAATAACTCTCTAGCTGCATTTAGTATTTACTTTACGTTGGTCACAGTTACCCATCATCACAAAAACGCGAGCCGCGGCCCTTTGGGTTGCGTTTTAGGGCGTAAAAATAACGAATGTTTGATTCCCACGATAAAAATCCGTGGAGTTTAGTCACTCAGTAGGATATGACCTAATCAAGCAAAAAAATATACCTAGCATGTTCACGAGTAGCGAAAACGAAATTCGATATTGCGGTGCTCGTCAGAAATTTCTCAAGGAGCTAGTATGCGCATAGTAGGACTGTTCTTATGAGAACACTATTGTGTGCAAGTAAGATGAAAATATTTTTGTATGTGTTCTAAGACACGATAAGGTACAACCCCCGTCAAAAGTATACAGCCCAAGGGGTTCGCTTCTGAGGCGTTTAGCCGGGTTCCCTAGAACATTCAGCAACCCAAAGCTTGGGAGGATTGGGGATTCGAAGCCATTTATCGTCCGAGAGGCTGCGGTCGCTGAGAATGCATAACCAGGGGCGCTGAAGGCCTCGTAAGCTGACCTCCTGGGTTGTATACTTCTGACGGGGGCTGTACACTCCAAGCGGTAGTCGAGTAAGCTTTAGTCATTGCCTACCATTTAGCGAAACAGCACATTATATCTGGCATATGTGCAAACTAACTTACGCAATTAAAGTGGGCAATCAGTGAACGCTGCAGAGTTTTGTTCATGGAAATAACTCTAAAAAATGATTTGAAAAACATAACGTTGCGTTATCGAGCTAGGCTTTGCCTCCTTAACAAAATAAATGCATTCCGAATTCTCCTTTATCCCAAACTTTCACGGCAAAAAAGGAGGGCAAGTAGGGAGGGGCAGCTTTCAAGTTTGCCAATGCCAGTAGTCATGTGCTTGACTGATATCCGTTCACGTACACCCTGGACGGACGGACGGACGGACGGACGGACGGACGGACGTAAGGAAGGAAGGAAGGAAGGAAGGAAGGAAGGAAGGAAGGAAGGAAGGAAGGAAGGAAGGAAGGAAGGAAGGAAGGAAGGAAGGAAGGAAGGAAGGAAGGAAGGAAGGAAGGAAGGAAGGAAGGAAGGAAGGAAGGAAGGAAGGAAGGAAGGAAGGAAGGAAGGAAGGAAGGAAGGAAGGAAGGAAGGAAGGAAGGAAGGAAGGAAGGAAGGAAGGAAGGAAGGAAGGAAGGAAGGAAGGAAGGAAGGAAGGAAGGAAGGAAGGAAGGAAGGAAGGAAGGAAGGAAGGAAGGAAGGAAGGAAGGAAGGAAGGAAGGAAGGAAGGAAGGAAGGAAGGAAGGAAGGAAGGAAGGAAGGAAGAAGAAGGAAGGAAGGAAGGAAGGAAGGAAGGAAGGAAGGAAGGAAGGAAGGAAGGAAGGAAGGAAGGAAGGAAGGAAGGAAGGAAGGAAGGAAGGAAGGAAGGAAGGAAGGAAGGAAGGAAGGAAGGAAGGAAGGAAGGAAGGAAGGAAGGAAGGAAGGAAGGAAGGAAGGAAGGAAGGAAGGAAGGAAGGAAGGAAGGAAGGAAGGAAGGAAGGAAGGAAGGAAGGAAGGAAGGAAGGAAGGAAGGAAGGAAGGAAGGAGGATGGAAGGAAGGAAGGAAGGAAGGAAGGAAGGAAGGAAGGAAGGAAGGAAGGAAGGAAGGAAGGAAGGAAGGAAGGAAGGAAGGAAGGAAGGAAGGAAGGAAGGAAGGAAGGAAGGAAGGAAGGAAGGAAGGAAGGAAGGAAGGAAGGAAGGAAGGAAGGAAGGAAGGAAGGAAGGAAGGAAGGAAGGAAGGAAGGAAGGAAGGAAGGAAGGAAGGAAGGAAGGAAGGAAGGAAGGAAGGAAGGAAGGAAGGAAGGAAGGAAGGAAAGGAAAGAGCTTCCCCTTTGAAACGGGGTCGTGTCAGTTGCCACCTTGCTTGGATTTTTTTCTTTATACTTTTAAGAAATTCGCCATTTTTCATTAAATATCATAACGAAAATAATATTTAAATGCAGTTGTTGGAACGCGACATCACAAGTCCGCGGCCGCCAGTATCCTCAAAAAGCCTGCACTGCCATAACAGTGGAAGTGATAGAATAAAAAAATTGCTGGGGCTTAGCTTTGGTTAAGCCTAGATAAATGCGAAAACAATATCCCCTTGGCTACGTCAATCGCTTGCCGCCGTTCGCAGGCGGTCGACTGGCCGCGAAGTTCTAGCTGCGGCGCGCTGAAGAGCCTACTTGGTGCCCCATCTCTCGCTCTGGTATGACGTCAGTAGTCACATGACCGACCGCCAACTGTCGTTCGGCCGCGAAGTCTAGCTGCGGCGCGCTGAAGAGCCGACTTAGTGCCCCAAAACTCGCTCTGGTATGACGTCAGTAGTCATATGAGCGACCACCGACCCTGAAGGGTAGGCCGCCGTTCGCAGGGGTCGACCGGCCGCGAAGTTCTAGCTGCGGCGCGCTGAAGAGCCGACTTGGTGCCGCATCTCTCGCTCTGGTATGACGTCAGTAGTCACATGACCGACCGCCAACTGTCGTTCGGCCGCGAAGTCTAGCTGCGGCGCGCTGAAGAGCCGACTTGGTGCCCCATCTCTCGCTCTGGTATGACGTCAGTAGTCACATGACCGACCGCCAACTGTCGTTCGGCCGCGAAGTCTAGCTGCGGCGCGCTGAAGAGCCGACTTGGTGCCCCATCTCTCGCTCTGGTATGACGTCAGTAGTCGCATGACCGACCGCCAACTGTCGTTCGGCCGCGAAGTCTAGCTGCGGCGTGCTGAAGAGCCGACTTGGTTCCCCATCTCTCGCTCTGGTATGATGTCAGTAGGCACATGACCGACCGACAGCTGTCGTTCGGCCGCGAAGTCTAGCTGCGGCGCGCCGAAGAGCCGACTTGGTGCCCCATCCTCTCGCTCTGGTATGACGTCAGTAATCGCATGACCGACCACCGACCGTGAAGGGTAGGCTGCGGTACCGCGAAGAGGCGACATCTGGCGTAGTATTGCTTTCGCAATAAAAATTGGCGGGGCTTAGCTTTGGTTAAGCCTGGTAGGTTGTTGTTGTTGTGACTGAGAGAAGGATGAAAAGGAAATTGCACGGGCCTGCCAACTGGCTCCAGCCGAGCCACCACCGCTGCCACGTGCAGATAGAGGAGAGTAAGAGATCAGAGGAAATAGAAAAAAGAAAGAAAAGACGCGCGTCGCAGCAAAAGCTGCGTCCGCCGGAACGGACGCTGCTGAAAAAACAGATAAGCGGCCGAAGCCGGTTACGAAAGCAGGTGTTTTATACTGAATATGCAGCGCCTCCAGTGGGAAGAGCGCGGCGCGCCGTGGCAAGCGGCTGCCGTTACCCGACGAGCCGAGTTGGCCCGTCTTTCGCTCCTGGTATGACGTCACGCTATAAGGTCACTAGCTCCTGTACATAAATTCCTTTCCTCTAATTCATTTTAAGGCGAAAGCCTTTAATGGCTCATGCTCGCGGTGTCCGTCCATGCTCGCGGTGTTGGTCCTTGCGCTGGAATCGTGCCCACTGTGGCCTCTCCTCCGCGCAGCGGCGCATCCTCCTGCGTAATTTCCTTTCCTCTAATCCACTTTCTTCACTACGGGCCCTCTTTGTGTTCCTTCTTTCACTCCCACTTCCTCCCTTCCTCTGCAAACGGATGACGGGTGTCCACCGAGAGATGCGAGACAGTTACTGGGTAATTTCCTTGTTACTTTTTCCTTGTTCGACATGCTTTAACACTCCCCTGGAATTCCTTGGTCTCCAGTTGCTAGAATTGATAGACGATAATCTTCACCATCTAAACGTGTAGCCCTGCATACTTGCAGCCTTTCTCACCTTGGTTGTCCTGATATTTCGAGCCGCAATTTTGCTGTTAAACTACTGAAAACGGTGAAATGTCCGCGAAGGTAAGAGCGGGGTTTCGTAAATAAGGAAGGACAAAGCTTTTTTGCAGGAATGCTGGCAGTCAGGAAGTCCGCGGCTTCAGCGAGAAAAAAATACATGGTAGATGGGCACCCTTTGTCCTTTTTTTCAGTAAAGAGGTGAGAACCTAACAAGGGCTGCAGGTATCCACCCCCCCCCCCCCCCCCCCCCCTTAACAAAAAGAAATATAAACGACGCAGCACTTCCCGGCTACTCACATAGGCATGATTTGTTTGCAGTCTAAGGTGTGCCCTCAGGGTCCTCAGATCTTTCATTAAGTGCCAGTGGCTGCCCGTCTCGTCTTCAGAATGCGATTTCACCGAATGAACAAACAGCATTGTCACTGGAGCGCCCCGGGATTCGGGTGGTGGGTCAGTTTACAGATTACCTGTGACGTGGCTACTGGGAAGTGCATCGTCCATGCCTTTTATTACCGTGCTTCTCAATACTTGCGCTTCGTACGAGACTAAAGTTGGCGACTCACAGTCAGGAATAAAGGCGAAAGTAGGAAGTCACTGAGAAGTATACATAGTTATATGGAGTTGAATAGCTCAAAAACAACTAAGGCTAGGATGCGTCAAACGCAGGGTTAGAGTATCATGTTGAAGGGGAAGTTTTTGAAACCTATAGTTTGTTCAAAAAGATGGCTTTCTTTGAGAAAGTTAAGAACACATGAGAAATCAATGAGTGCTTGATCACCTAAAAACAACATGGGGTGTAATGGGATGTATTCATTGCAGAATGTTGTAAAATACTTTTTCTTAGATGTTCAAGTTTATACATGAAATTAAAACATAATTTACTGTGAATTCACCACCACAAAATTTCTCAGAGATGTTTGTCTTGTTTTGTCAGTAAGAAATTGTGTGCAATGTGCGTGTGCGTAGTCGACATAAAAGAACTTCTGTGAAACGTTCTTGATGCCTACATGATTTCCATTCTCCTAAAAAGGGCTTTACAGAATGTAGCTTGTCGTTTACCTGTTTCTCCCATGTAGCGTGCTGCTTATTTCTGAGTTTACTGCACATTATTTTCAAACAATCCCTGTGCGGTATATTCAAGTATTGTATTCGACCAAGTCGTGCCTGTGCTGCACATGCATCTGCTTTTTCCTTACGTACAATTCCAACATGGCTAAGGACCAAGCGGATTTTGTTATGTTTTTGTGTTGTGACTTTAACTCTATGATGTTTCCTATTAAGGGTTCAGCAACATTTATACAGTGCAGTGTTGTGAGCATACTCAGGGAATCAGTGTATACACGATGCTGTTTTTGATGTTCTCTCTTACCACTCGCTCTACAGCCACAGAGGTGGCATAACACTCGGCAGCAAAAACCGATGCACACTGTGGCAGTCTTAACATTTTCCCCCCTTTGACTTGAACTACTGAGCTTCCAAAATGCGTTTCTGTTTTTGAACCATCAGTGTAAAATGCAGTGTAGGTGTCGTATTTTTCTTGCAGCGCGTACAGAATTCTTGTATACGTGCTCATGTGGCGTTTGCTGTTTGTGTAAATGTATCAGTGTGAAGTCGCATACTGAATGGAGGCTGTACCATGATGTCAAATATTCATGAATAGTCTTCTGGCGGGCTAGTTGGTTCTTTTCGTTCATGGTTTAAACTGCGCGAAGGAAACAAGGACAGAGACAGAAACACACGTACACACTGAGCGCAGAACTTCCAACTTTTATTCGAAAAACGCTTCGGGCATTACCTTTTATACGCTCTAAACAACCACCACATGACACAGCCGGGATAAAAACCGATAAGTATTGACAGTAACGTGTCCATGATGCGTCGACCCGCCAGAGCGCCAATCTAAACTATACCAGTGTGTGCAAGCTTATGCACCATTGATACCTAGATACAAGGAAAAAGAAAGGGAGACTGGAAGATTAAGATCATAAAAGTGAAGATAAAACCAATACCACCAAAGAGGTCATCAACAAAACGCTGTAATACTAGCGCAACCTACTCAGCGATGGGATGAGACGCGGAACCAACAGTAATAACAATAAACGATGAAGGTGCAAAGCCACTGAAACACGTAGGCTGAAAAGAACTAAGAAAAAACACGAGAGGCTAAAACTGTGAAACTGAGAGTGAAGGATGGAGACAACAAACAACAAAGGTAAAGGCGACGCGAGCAATGAAAAGGCGAAACCAGGCTAAAATCTATGAAGGATGGCAAAAAAAAAACAAACAACAAGAGTACAGGTGCAGGGTTAAAATGGACGGTTTAAAGTGTTCCCTTCTAAAAACGAGATTTCTTTATCAGAAAGCATAATGGACGGTGTGCTCACACAGTTCTTCGAATTCTTTGCGATTAGGAAGGCCTCTATTATCTCCCTTTCCGTTTTGGTTCTAGCCGTAGCGGGGAACTCTGTGCTTTCGAGAAACGGTTGACAATCACTTTTCTCGCACTTCTTACAATGTAAGGCTAAATTTCCTCCTGAGTTGGTAGAAAGATTGCGAACATGTTCAGCCGCCCTCTCATTAAAACATGTTTTAAAACATTAAAACATGTTTTAATGAGAGGGCGGCTGAACATGTTCGCAATCTTTCTACCAACTCAGGAGGAAATTTAGCCTTACATTGTAAGAAGTGCGAGAAAAGTGATTGTCAACCGTTTCTCGAAAGCACAGAGTTCCCCGCTACGGCTAGAACCAAAACGGAAAGGGAGATAATAGAGGCCTTCCTAATCGCAAAGAATTCGAAGAACTGTGTGAGCACACCGTCCATTATGCTTTCTGATAAAGAAATCTCGTTTTTAGAAGGGAACACTTTAAACCGTCCATTTTAACCCTGCACCTGTACTCTTGTTTTTTTTTTTTTTTTGCCATCCTTCATAGATTTTAGCCTGGTTTCGCCTTTTCATTGCTCGCGTCGCCTTTACCTTTGTTGTTTGTTGTCTCCATCCTTCACTCTCAGTTTCACAGTTTTAGCCTCTCGTGTTTTTTCTTAGTTCTTTTCAGCCTACGTGTTTCAGTGGCTTTGCACCTTCATCGTTTATTGTTATTACTGTTGGTTCCGCGTCTCATCCCATCGCTGAGTAGGTTGCGCTAGTATTACAGCGTTTTGTTGATGACCTCTTTGGTGGTATTGGTTTTATCTTCACTTTTATGATCTTAATCTTCCAGTCTCCCTTTCTTTTTCCTTGTATCTAGGTATCAATGGTGCATAAGCTTGCACACACTGGTATAGTTTAGATTGGCGCTCTGGCGGGTCGACGCATCATGGACACGTTACTGTCAATACTTATCGGTTTTTATCCCGGCTGTGTCATGTGGTGGTTGTTTAGAGCGTATAAAAGGTAATGCCCGAAGCGTTTTTCGAATAAAAGTTGGAAGTTCTGCGCTCAGTGTGTACGTGTGTTTCTGTCTCTGTCCTTGTTTCCTTCGCGCAGTTTAAACCATGAACAAATATTCATGTCTTTGTGCAATGCTCGGTAGGGCATCTAGTCTTCACATTTATCTTCAAAGCGCAGTACTAAAGGTCTAATAAAAATGTGGTTTGTTCTTGTACAATCTTTTCGATAGGCACTTGATGGCAATGGGATGGCAGAGATGTTTCGGGAGGGAACGGATATTAAGGACGAATGTGTATGTAAGTGAGATTCTTCGATCCTCTACAGCGGGCTCATTAGTTTCAATGTAAAGGCTGGCTACCAGCGTAGTCCAGCTCGTAGTCCGGCTTGGAGCGCATCAGAGAACGATAGAGAACGAGGAATGCTCATCGGCATGCTCTATCACGACGCACAGTTCCCATCGTCTGAGAGGGGCGTGGCGTTAGGTACCAACTGATCAGCGAAGGCTCGCGGCGGACGATGCGGCAGTCAGCTGTTGCTCTCGGCCTTGTGCGGACATGCCAAGCTCTCCGTTGGCATGCAGCCAGTGTGCATTTGTCTTTACTCTCACAGGTAATGTTAATTAATTAATTTATTTATTTATATACCCTGAAGGCCCGAAGACATTACAGAGGGGAGTAGGAGGACTTCTATTTGATAACATACAGTGCAGCAAGTTTAATAATTGGTCAACATCATCAGCATGACCACGCACACTGCAGGGCAAAGGCCTCTCCCACGTCCCTCCAGTTGGCCCTGTCCTTTGCCAGCTGCGCCCCCCCCCCCCCCCCCTCCGTGTCCCCGCAAACTTCTCATTCTCATCCGCCCCCTGCTACGCTTGCCTTTTCTTGGAATCCACTCCGTTACCCTTAAGGAACAACGGTTATTGCCTTCGCATTACATGCCCTGCCCAAGCCCATTTCTTCCTCTTGATTGCGACTAGGATGCCATTAACCCGCGTTTGTTCCCTTACCCACTCCGCTCTCTTCTGGTCTCTTATAGTTACATCTATCATTTTTCTTTCCATATGTCGCCGCGTTAAGCTGAACCCTTTTCGTTAGCCTCCACATTTCTGCCCCATAGGTGAGTACCGGTAAAATACAGCTCTTGTGTATTAAAAAAAAAGGAACAACAGTAACGATTAACAAGGCTTAAAGAAAACTCTTTTTATGCGAAAAATACAAAGATAGTGAGACCAAAACGAAGGGAAATCAAGAGAATTTATAAAGACAGGTTACATACGCCAGTGTCTTAAAAATCCAGGGTGCACTTTGTTGACCTAAAGTGCGGTGAGTGCGGTGAGGCGGAAGCCTTAAGCGCGGTGTCACTGATGTGCGGTTAAGATGTTCAGCTTCGCCTCTGAGTGTGGAACGCGACGGCGTCTTGCAACGCTGCTAGAAAGTCCACAGAACGCCATCGCCCGTTCGGCTGTACGCCTTGCTCGTCGGTAAATTGGTTTTTGAGGAAAGGAGATGTATCTGTCTCGCATATCTCGATGGACACCTGAACCTCGCCGTAACGGGAAGGGAGGAAGATCGTAGTGAACGAAGACACCGTATTCACTAGACGCGCCTTTGTTCATTCCAAACCATCGAGCTGGCATGGCGGATCAATAAAGAAAAAAAAAAGCTGGCATGGCGGAGTGGTTAGCGTGCTTGCCTCGCACTCCGGAGACCCTGGTTCGATTCCCCAACTCGACCAGTTTCATACTCGGTTTTATTTATATTTCTGGTCTGACTAGAAAGGTTAATTAGGTACTTGGTTAACTAAACTCAGTCACACTTACTTGTAGCATCACTATACCATCCCTTTAATTGGTTGCATGGTGCCAAAGAACAATTGGCCCCGTTTGAAATTCGCGCACTGTGACGTCACGACCATTTCGACGAATTGAAAAGCGTGACATTTCTGTCGACAACTCCTGCTTACAACGATGAGGCATTAAAGGCTTCCTCCTTAAAAGTATTTTCTGCATAGGTATATTCTATCATATACGACATTATTCCTCCACGAGCAATTTTATAAGCTCTGAACGCCATGCAGGCTACGGAAGACAAAGGTACGCGTTGGTAGGGCGGCCATATTATATTGGTGCATAGGTATATTCGGCTTCATGGTGGGTGCTCTATGAGCCTGTCGAAGGGTCTCGCAACGCACATAGGCGGTACACTAAACGCTGTCTTTGCAGTCCTTGTCACACACAGTGGCAGTAAGCCCGCTGGCGCGTGACAGTGCCAACCAAGGTAGCGTACCGCTATAACGAAGCGGCGAATATAACGAAGGAATAGCGCGGCCCCTTCGACTAATAAGCTTCAACCGTAATAATTAGAGACCGAACGCCTGGCCACCACACCGAACTTTCATCTCCTGCCTTGAGCGCAGTCGCAAGGAGAGACGCTCCCTCTACGCATTCCGCTGATCCGAAACGAGAGCCGTGGATCGTATTCGAGCTGTTCACGTGACACTCGTGGGCCGACAAAGGCTGAGCGCGACGGTACGCGATTCCTTACAGCAAAGCAGCTTCTTCATTCTGGATGTCTGCTGTACTGGTTTCGTTGTTGCGCTCTTTCTTTGGACGAGTTCCTGTGCACACTCTCAGCTTTGAAATTGTGATTTCTCTTTCTTGCTTGCTGCCTCTCTTTCTGCGGGTGTTTTGTGTGTGCGTGTGGCAGAGTTGAAAACGTTTCTTTGAGGAAACATTTATTTCAGTCGAAGTCGGGCCTTTCTTGTGAATAGTTGGAGTTGAACTTGGAAGACTGCACTCGCCGACACCCGCCGTACTTTTAACAGAGGGGCGACGGTCTTTTGGGCAAGGGATATTCGATAAACGGTTGCTAGTCCTGACCCACCGTGCTCGTACTTGGGGGACCAACGGTCTGTTGAGCCGTGTGCCTGCTCGACACCTTGAAGGTCAGTTCAAACTACGGAGATGTGTTTAACCAAGTTTAACGCAACGCCTCTCACGTCGTCTCCTTCCAAAACGGTAAACGCCAATGAGGTCCAAGGTTCACGCCTTGGTTCCTCCTTGCCCTGAGCCCATAATCAAAACACCGCACCCGCCCTCCCCGGTCATCACACGCAACGCGCGCTTCCAGGCCTGAGGCATGCGTTCTTCGGTGATGCGTGCCGCACCACATCGCCGCCTTTGATGACTTCGCCCCTCGTCTCCTTGTCCGACGCGTCGTATACAATTTCATGCACGACTCCAGCGTCTTTTGGTTACCACCCAGGCGCAAGCTCTGCAAAAACTAATGTGAAGAGCGGAGAGCGTGGGCGCCATGCTATTCGCACTTTTAAGGCGAAAGCCTTTAATGCCTCATACTGTCGTTAGCAGACGCGTCAGCAGCCGTGTCGGCAGATTTGTCCGCCTTTCGGCGTCACTGCTTAAAAAGAAACTGCGCAGAGGGTGAGAATCGAAACAGCGCCTTTGGCATTTGAAGGGAGACGCTACCACTCCTCTACGAAGGCTCAAGGTTCGAGCATGAATAAAGGCGCATGTAGTGAATGCATGGGTTTCATAAATAAAATAAAAGGAATAAAGTCAAGAAAAGGAAAAATAAAATAAACAAGAATAAAAACAAAATAAAAAGAAGATATGAAAATAAAATAAAAAACAATAAAATAAGATACAGAGCAAAAATAAAAATGAAAATGAAAAGTAAATAAAAACAAACAGTGCGCCAGGAAACGCCTTCCCCTTGCAGCACTTTAGAGAGCCAAAGTGCCCCTGAATTTTTTATCGCCCCTGTACGTATACAGCTCGATTAAAAGACGATTAATTAACTAAAATTAACTAATCAACTATTTAATTTTCGGCTTTTGGTCACAAGATAATATTGCGAAATTGAAGGCTGTCATCATCGAAGGCGAGCGCAGTTTTTTTTTTTTAATTTTCTGAATCGCCATTGTGGTTAGAAATACTGAGCGTCAAAAATACGTTTCTGTAAGCTCGCTGAGTTGCCTTTCCCGCATTGCACATTTACAAAACGGTGTCGCTGCGCCTGGTGATAATGATGACGATGTCCTCAGGCTTAATGGCGCATACCCACGGCGGGGGACTGGCCTGGTACCGCAGCCGAAATCACGTTGACTTCTTCTACATCATAAAGTATGCAAACTGAGTATGTATTTACTGCATATAAAATGTATTGCTTTCCCGCATTGCAAAACAATGCAGAAAAGCCAACTTCACGAGCGTGCAAAAGAATATTTTTGACGCTCGATATTTCGAACCACAGTGCTGATTCAGCAAATTCATAAATTAATAAACTGGGCTGGCTTTCGTTGTTGACAGCCTTCAATTTCTCAATTTAACACCGAGCCCTAAAACCAAGAATTAAAAAGTTAACTAGCTAGACGATTAATTGTCTGCCAATTAATCGTCGTTTAGTCGATCTGTATCAACGTATCTCTCACTGCTTTATTTTTTTAAGAAAACCTGCAAACGTGAAAAACCGCCGGCATATGTTAACCCTTTTATACGCTGTTTTTCGTTTCCATCGAAATAGAATAATTTTACGCCTAAATTCTACATTCAGACCTTCGGAAATATAATTTTTCGTTTCCCAGCGCAAAATACTAGGAACTGATTTTTTTTCACAGATGTGCGAAATTTCATACAAAGTGTCATAATTGATGAAAATAGCAACATCGAAATGCTGCGACTTATCGAGAAAGCGCCCTGTACCGTGGAAATAATTTGTATTTCGAAGGTGCACATTTTGCATGACATTCCGAAAAAGAAATATGTTACAACTGATGGCAAAATATGTCCGCACAAAAACAAAGATGGCGGACGACATGTTGCACCACTCATTGTTTAGTGAAATATTACTTACGGTGTTCGTTATAGTATGGCATAAAAAACAGCTTATTTGCACGATGAAGGATACGAAGTTCACCTGAAACAATGAAATCACTGCTAGGTGCCACCCCCTGTCAGAAAAAGCTGTAAATTCACCTTTTACATCCTGAGGTTTTCCCCTCCCTTGTTCATTTTTGTGATCGCAAAGGACCATCAACCACACCCTCTCTCTACCTTTTACATATATTAAGCAAACAAGGGAAGAGTAATGAGGGGCTCGTTATAAATATTACAGAAGCCAACAGCCACAGAAACCAAGGGGCACAGGGGATTTCTTTTTCGGATCCCACCGGCGGCATGTGGTTGTTTTTTCTTCTGCTTTTCTAATCAATTATCTTTAAGCGATAACATATTCAGTAATATTCTAAAATTGATCAACACCACAAAATAAATAAATGAATTTAAAAAAGAAATCCCCTGTGCCCCTTGGTTTCTGTGGCTGTTGGCTTCTGTCATATTTATAACGAGCCCCTCATTACTCTTCCCTTGTTTGCTTAATTGCTTAGCGAGGGCCTCGATTCTGGCAGCCTTGATGCCATAGGAAGCATAAGAGGGTTCTCACGCAGCTTCCACCCTCTCCGTTCGATGACGTTCTACGTCACACCTGCGGTAACTCAGGACGTTCTACGTCCGCCGCTTATGAACGTGGGTGGCGCTGATGAACACTCTAAAGGTTAGGTTACTTGTAAACATAAATACCCCCGAAAGCAGAAGGATTGACAGCCGTCGCCGTAGCTCAGAGGTAGAGCACCGGACGCGTAATTCGGAGGTCGTGGGTTCGGATCCCACCGGCGGCATGTGGTTGTTTTTTCTTCTGCTTTTCTAATCAATTATCTTTAAGCGATAACATATTCAGTAATATTCTAAAATTGATCAACACCACAAAATAAATAAATGAATTTAAAAAAGAAATCCCCTGTGCCCCTTGGTTTCTGTGGCTGTTGGCTTCTTTTACATATATGTTAGATATGTTAGATATGTTTATTTGAGTGTGCTTCAACAGCCAAGTGGCCTAAACGAGCGCACACTAGGTCAGATACATCAGAATTACCACTTAAAAACATTTAAAAGCAGGCATGAAAACGACAATTAGGCAATCATGTCCAAGTCAATAAACATTTTGTTATACAGGATTTGTAAACGAGTCATTGGACAGATGGCGTGCAAATCGGGATGAAATGTTTCGAAACATTTTGCGGCTTTTGCATGCGACATCACTAAGGTCCCAAAGTTAATGAAACCGCGCACGACTTTTTGCAGAAACTGCATGTCACGTATGCGTCGCCTGTCGCCAAGGGTACACATATTGAGGTCAGCCAAGAGAGAAACATAGTCGTAGAAATGACGGCGACCAATATATCTATCATAATAGATGCGTGTGAACTTACGCTGGACATTCTCAATTTTCGTGCAGTAGGCGACAGATACGCTATTCCAGGCTACTGACGCGAACTCAAGACGCGGTCTCACAAGGGCACAGTATAGAGTGCGTAGACATTCGTGCCGTCGAAATTTTTTTGTTAGTCTAGAGATAAGACCAATATGCCTCAGTGCGCGTAACATAATTGAATTTATATGCAGTCTAAAATCAAGCCTTGAATAGCGTGTCAAGTGCATAGCGTGTCAGAGGGTTGAACCGTATCGTAATTTCGTGCTACATAATTATCTTCTGTCTCAAATCTCATCTAGGCATCCGATATCTGTTTGATCAGTACTCAAACGGTGAAGGGCGGAAGCTGCTCAAAAATTTGAACTAGTACTTAGCCAACTTTTACAGATCTTTATATTAAAAACTGTGAGATACTTCGGTGCGGTCTGTTAGTTGGACTGCACGGCTGGGCGCACCTAATGTACGTCACGTGGATGAATAGTTAAACTTTTAATTATCTATAGTTAAATAATAAACTTTTTCTTTTTGATTTTAGGGGGCAAGGTTATATAACAAAATTTATGGGCGTAAACATCGATGGTGAGCTGTGTTTATAAATTTTCGAAGTCGGCATATACGCGTTTCAAAGCTCCTTGAGCTGGCTTTTCGGCATTGCTTATTTACAAAATGGGGTCTCTCACACTTCTTATGCATCAAATACAGGAGCAGTTGGTGTATTTGATGATATAGAAGAAGTTTACTTGATTTCGACGACGATAGCACTCGCAGCGGCGCCATTTGATAATCAAGTAATGCGAGAAAGCCAACTCAACAATCTTTCGAATGCGTACTTTTGACGTTCAGTGTTTGGCACTACATTGCCGATTACGAAAATTTATAAATACAGCTCACCATCGATGTTGACAACCATCAATTTCGCAATATAACATTGGCCCCTAAAATAAAATTTAAAAAGTGTGTTAGTTACCTTAAGTTCAATAATCGTCTAATTATTGAGTCATATGCGGCAAAGATTGTACGCTGTGGTGACACTAGGGCTTGTTGGCGACAAGGAATGGACATGGAGCCAGTGCGCCTAGTGTGCGCGCACATAAATGCTTTTAAGGACGGGAGTGCCGACAGACGGTTACCGAAAAGAGCAAGACACCCGAAGTCACAGTAATGCACACAGAGAGTACAGAGTCCCAGAAGAGTCTGACGCCTATAGAACACGCACGCTGATGATCCGGCGGCACGGCTGAGGAAAGTGGCGTCGATCCTATGGTGCCTCCAGCCTCGTTCGTTGCTCCCATGAACCAGCGACGGTGCGGTAGCGTCTCTGCGGTTCTTCCTTACGACAGCAACGACTTCGCTCCGCCAAGCGAGCACGGCCCTGCTTCGACCTGGGGCTTCGACCACGGCCCGGGTAGACCAGCACAGTTGGGAAGCCTCCGCTTTTCCGCAGGAAGTTTCAGTACTACGCACCACTATACCATGACCCTGTTTTAGGTGTCTAGCGTCTAGAGTGTGATCCGCTTTACGTAGCAGGTGCAAGTGAAACTATGAAAGCTTGGTTCGGAGTCTAGTTTGTGCCGCCTAAATCTTCATACGGCTTCGCTCAAGAAAGGTGTTTCATGTGAGCGCTAATCACAGTCGAAGCCTCACTATGTAGCTTAATCAAAAAATTGGAAGGGATACTTAAATCCGCCTTAGGGTATGACGCGATAGCGTAATGGGTTAATTCCCTTATATGCGGAGAGTCATTCTCTACTTTACATTCGTCGATCCCTGGCAGTCCTCGTACCCCTCCTGGCACAGTGGTGCAGCGGTTAAGCGATGCACCACTGCCCTGCGATGGCAGGTGCTCCCAGCGATGGGCCTCGTGCGACCCAGGTTGTTCTTCCCGAGTGACCAATCAGTAACAGCCACCTGCCACGGTGGGCAGTTTGCACATCATCCGGTGAGCAGGTGGCGGCCGCAAGGTCACGTGACCTAGATGACTCGCCTGCCTCCTAGGTTGCCCTATGGGCACCACCTGTCAGAGTCATGCTTGTGTTTTTCGCTCACAACACCGACGCCGGATTTTCTGTGTAACAGGGCCTTTAACGCCATCGCGTTAGAAGCGGCGAACCCCTGAAGTGCCGCTCTGACCTGTTTTCTCTGCGCTGATAATCAGCATGCGATCGGCGATGAAGAAACTCATCGTCTTGAACATTATACGTGCCTCTTATCGTTCCCAGACGCTGGAGTAGCGGCCTATGCGCACTAATCGCTGCCGGGAGAGTGTGCCAAAAACGTGCACGACAATCGGTGGCGTGTATTGCCGTCAAGTACTTTCGACCGAGCCTACGTGAGAAACGTGAAAGTGCAAGTGTCGGCCAGACACTCGACGACGCGAGGCCAAGGTGCACGTGTCAAGTTGACAACTATTTGGCTCACTTCGTGCGTTCAAGCTCGCGTCCACAAAGGCGAATAACACACCTGGAATCGATGACTCGTCACTTAGCCTTGCGAGCGAATTGAAGGCTGGACAGACGGACGGATGAACTGCTGAGGCCGTATTCTGTAAGCTGTCCATTTCCGTTGACCATTTCGCGTCCATTCAGTCCTCTGTCAGTGGCCACTCAAATATACCCGCGTTTTTCAAGCGTCTGTGGCATACGACCCGACCATTGGGTGTTTAGTGACCGGACCTTATAATATGGGCTGAAATTGGATGCAATAAGCAGCCAATGATAAGATGCATCGCAGTGCTTAGCCAACAGCAGGCCTCCATGCGGTCCGGTCCGGTCGCCAACCTTATCCAATCGGCGGGTCGCTTGCCATAGATGCTTGAAAGCCTCGGGTACATCTTATTGACCACTGACAGTGGACCGAATGGACCCGCATTGAAAGACGGAAAATGCACAGTTGATAGAATATACGGCCTTTGGTCTCTTTTTGAAACGAAGTGGTTGCGGGCGGAAGCACGCTCGGTATTTTTACTGCTTAGCTACCCATAAGCAATACCATCTTTGAACGTATTTTTTATTTATTTTTCAATTAATGAATTGATCAATTACACACTCTAAATTTCGTTAATTAGTATCATCAAGCATTGTCTTTTCATTCTGAGCATTCTGACACCTTCAAACCTCCTTTTTTTCCAAGTTTTTCATTTTTCATTTGTTTAATTAATTGATTAATAACGATCACATCATTAACCCGTCATCGCCTATCACACACCGCTCAATCATCAATCTCTAGAGCCACAAACTATCATGATTCGATTTTTTACGCAGCCCCCGATTATTCCCGACACGCGGCACTGACTAGTACTACGCCGATGGCTTTTCGACCGAACGAGCTCTATATATAGGCTATCGCCTAAAATAGAACGTCGGACCCATGCAGCACAAAAGTACGCTTTTGACCCAATAATAATGCGAAATCATCGCGATCAATGCTTGTGTTCTTTACGACAGTTTTCATGAAGTATATGCCCCGAACATTCAAATCAAGCGTTAAAATGTACATTAGCTAACATTCAACGCATTCAGGAATGTTATTCATGTAAAGAACCTCAACCATACAGCACAAGCCGCCGCGGTGGCTCAGCGGTTATGGTGCTCGGCTGCTGACCCAAAAGACGCGGGTTCGATCCCGGCCGCGGCGGCTAGAATTTCTTTGGAGGAGAAATTCTAGAGGCCCGTGTACTGTGCGATGTCAGTGCACGTTAAAGAACCCCAGGTGGTCGAAATTTCCGGAGCCCTCCACTACGGCGTCTCTCATAGCCTTAGTCGCTTTGGGACGTTAAACCCCATAAACTAACTAAACCATACAGCACAAATTGTTAGAAATGGGATTTGTGCTTATACAGAAGCTTTCATGTAATAAATGTGCATTATTTGAAAAAGAAATGTATATGAAGAAGCGCAGTGGAAGATGAAGGTATTCTTCCGAAAGAAGGAGCAGTAAATATATGGTGCCAAAAAGAAATTTTGTCACTCGAGGAGTAGCTACAGTTCTGATCCCGTTTATTACAGATGTGCGATCATTGGAACGCAAGGCTTTGTTTGCAAGAGGGGATCAGAGTCTTGAGAAGTTTCGTTTCATTTTGCTGCGGAAACCAAGCTATGTTTCGATTGAGGCATGCAGAGAGAAAGGTTAGTACGCAAATCTAGGATGGAATCACGCACGTGCTTTACGAGAAGCAAAGCTTCGACCTGCCCTTTCGTCCTCGGAACCAACCCTCCTGTGTACAGCGGCCGGAGCGTTTCCTCTAAGGCGTTCATTCTAAAACAGCGCAAAAAAGGCACGGACAACAGGAAGAGACGTACAAACAGGCGCTGACGCACAACTAGGCTTTTATTGCAGAGACACCACCTTACATATATGTGGGCGCGCAATAAAACTGAAAGTAGTGCGAAAAGACACAAAAGGAGAGGGAGTGAAATAATCAAAGCATACTTGTCATCAAAGGTTTCGCAGGTTAGCAGAAAGATACACCACTTCACTCCCAGGTGGTATCTCTGCAATAAAATCCTAGTTGCCAGCCCCTGTTTGTACGTCTCTTCCTGTTGTCCGTGTCTTTTTTGCGCTGCTTTAGAATACACAACCACCAACTCGCTCAAGCTTTTACCTTAACCTCTAGGGCGCCCCGTGAGAATGGTGCACTGACAAAGAACGGCTGAGAGCTGATCATCGCACAAGTTTGAGATAAAGTTCCCAGATAGACTTATCTTCAAAACAGTGAGTAACGTGCCTAGTTATCAGTGGACTTCAGCTCTACAGCTTTTCCTCAGTAAATCATATCTCCTGAGCAAATATCGACTGTTTGGGCGAGTTGGTTGCTCATGACGAATAATATACCGCTCGTTTGCAAGGACGGAATGGAGAGAGTCAACAGACAAGTTGAAAGTTAGCGCATGTGTTCGAATGTAGAGAGCTGCGCTTGGCATTCGCTGTAGTACTTCATGCAAAACCTGACGTGACCGTCTCCAGTCGCGCTAACCAGTTTGACAACGAAAAACCGTTCGGTGACGTTTCGAGCTGCGCTGAAGCAAGAGGCACGCACGCATTTTATTGGGGTCTCGGAGCAACGAAACGTCGTGGGTCTCAAACTGTGATGAGGGCAAGAATTATTGACCTCTCTCGCGTAGCCTTAACCGCTGGCTGACCCCTCCTGAAACGCATTTCATACGCGAGGCCACGGCAGATTTGACGTCGCGGTCGGCCGCGAGAGGTGTAAAGCCTGTGAGTTTTCCCGCAAATGCGGATTTATGTGTGTGGGGTGTCTTTCTCTCCCCAGCAAAAAAAAATTTTCATGGTGAATTTTTCATGGAGGGACGGGTTAATTTCATTTCATGACATCACCCCTCACTTTAGGCTGGAGTGCCACGCATATCCCTCTTCTCATAAATCCTTAACGAAGGCACAGGAAGTTACCGGCGGTGCTTGCCCTCATGTACCCAGGCCAGCACAACCCTAACTGCAATCAATGCGGTGGAAGAGTCGCATGGAGCGAGAAAAACTACTCGAACCTGTGAACGTTACGCTATCTTCTTTAGGTTGTGAGACAATGTATGCATGCAGGCAATGACTGCTGCCGTTTTCTGCTTTGAGTTTTCTATGTCACGGCTATGTATGCATTTCTGTTCCTGCTTAAGCAAACACTGTGCAACAGCCTGCATGTGCTTCGGATAGCCTCCCGTTCATAGTCGAGTCTAGACGATTGCTGAGTGAAACTGTGGTCAAGTAATTGATAATGGCTCTGTCAACTAGCTTGGAATGAACCCAATAAAATTTTAGTTGTGGCTAATTAAGCGATTTTCAAATGCCCCAGCGCAGGCAGTTGTCAGTGAATGCAATTTCCGGACCTAAAAAGTGAATCATTTTGCGTTCCAGAAGCTGGTGTGTCAGTGTTCGTGGATTAAGTCACCCGCAAAAATTCGTGTTTTGAAAACATCATGCTCTTAAAATTCAGATCTGTTGCCTACAATAAGTAAAGAGCCATTTACAAATCTGAAGACTGTCCGGCAGGAATGTGCCATATTTTGTTAAAAATAAATAGCTAAGAATAACAGCAATGCATAAAACCAAAGCATAAACATGTAGCATGCATGGACAGCAAGAACCATGAACAACGATTATGATGAATTTTTATGGCGCAAGGGCATACGAGGCCAAAGAAAATCTTGTTCTTTCTTCTACTTTCTGTCAAAATAGCTTGTGTCTAACTGGTAATATCACTAAACAAACCAGTAATGATACCCCCATGCTTTACTTGGCCTCAAAGACACTACGCGACACTCGCCAAGGCAATGATAATCTGTGCGAAGCTTTGGGACATCCCTAATCACCTGAGCACATGCTTCTTGTTTGCCCATCTTATCGACCGTAAAGACTTAGTGTTTTCCGCGTGACAGAAAAGTCGCGTGCTTTTTCCTCGTGTGCGACCTTCAGTGTGCCCGAGTTCGTTTAGTGGCAGTGTTGGTCTTCCCATGCGCTGTCGGCAAGAATTCAGATTAGCTATTCTTTATGTTGCACTAAATGCTTCGTCACCATTTCGTCCGCTTTGCGTCAGTTTTTCTCTCATTTATGTTTTATTTTTTTTTCTTTTACGTTCCGAGTGAAACATGACATCAATTATATCGTAGTCCCCCTTAAGGGGTGACGCGGGTTTGAAATCATGAAAAATGACCGAAAATTTGGTATTTCAAAAGTCGACGTATTTATTCGTAAAGCTCGTTTTCTGTGCTCTCGCGATGTTTCTCTGCAGAAACCTACAGGGAAATGGAGAAAAAAAAATAAACTGTTTTATCAACTGCGATGGTGTATGCTGTATATCTTGACAAGGTAGAAAATTTTCAAGGTAGAAAAAGGAGACGCTTAAGCTCAGCTTTAACGGCGTGACGCGAAAGCGTAGTGGGGTAATTCCCATATATGCAGAAGGTCATTCTCTACTCTACATTCCTAGGTCCCTGGGAGTCCTCGTACCCCTCCTGGCGCAGTGGTGCAGCGGTTAAGCGATGCACCACTGCCCTGCGATGGCAGGTGCTCCCAGCGGTGTGCCTTGTGCGACCCAGGTTGCTCTTCCCGAGCGACCAGTCATTAACTTAACTGCCACCTGCCACGGTGGGCAGTTTTCTCATTATCCGGTGGGTAGGTTGTGATGATTCCGCAAGGTCACGTGACCTAGGTGGACCACCTGCCTCCTAGGTTGCTCTCTGGAGACCACCTGTCAGAGCCATGCTCGTGATTTTTCGCTCACCACGCCGACACCGGATTTTCTGGAGAACGTAGTAAAAATGGGTTACGCTGTCCTCTAGCGCACAGGGGAATCTAACGCTCTCGCGTAAAAATTGTACTCTCCAACCTTGGTATCTTCGAAGCGCCGCGACCGATCAGCGCTGTCTTGTGCTCGGCGAAATGCTTGTTTGGTCGCCTTGAAGTCTGCAGCCTCGACGGTCCGAGGGAGTGATACAAAAAGCAAGTTCCAAGATCTCGCGATGTGACTGCCGCGTGTCGCATTCGTCTCCTCCGCGGTTGCCACTACAGCAACCGGTGGATTCTACGAGGGAGCCTATGAAGCTGTGTACGGTCTTGCGATCGGCTGGCTAGCTTGCTCGATCGCCTCGGATTATATTGCTTTGGCGGCGCCATAGTACGTTTTGGGTTCACACTTCTGCAAACATGGACCGATGTTCCTATAAAAAGAAGTACGAAAAGGCGCGCCGTAAGCGAAAGTCGCCGATGGCCAAGATTGGTAAGAACACTTCTACGCGGTCTTCTGCGAGTGACTATATCGTGGAGGGCGCCATGTGCAGTCTTTGTCAAAAGTAACCAGGCTCTATGGTTTGCTTCTCACTCGTATAGTATAGAGCCCTTACGGCTTTCCTAAAGATCAAAAAGTTCTTTGAAAGTGGGGACAGAGATTTAGAGCTTGAGGGCTGGCATAATAGCCTTAATATACGTCTGAGAAGCAAACCGTGCAGCCTGGTTACTTTTGGCAAAGACTGTACGTGCAGCCGAGCTATATTCAGGCTCCGATGACAGCACGTGCGTGGAAGTGGCGTGGCCGGTGGACGCCATTACTGTACAGCAGTCCTCCGTGAGCTGTTCCACCCAATAGCCATTACAACCGGTTGAAAAGGATGCCACGGCCAGAAAGAGGCAGCCAAGAAACGCTGTATTCAAAAGGACGCCAAGGATTATGTTGTATTTTTGAAGCATTTCCTAATGAAGTACTGGACAGTATTTCTGTGTGGTCGGTTGACAACAAATCTCACGAGGCTGCTTACATACGAGTCACAGGCACAGGTTGCCGCTCCCTGAGGGCTGTTTTGTATATGGCTACGCTTCTGGGAGGAAAGGAAATTATGGCACCGAAACGAATAAGAGAAATAACCTAAACACCGTGCACCGGCTTAATTCAGCGCCGGCAGTACCAACGCGAATTAATGAGCTGGTAGTCTTCAGAGCAGTGGTATACTACTGATTCCATGACGACGCTGCAACATTGCGAGTCTTAGCTGCAGCCACTATTGGGAGTGCCTTTGTAACGAAGTCTTCACGTGGAGAAGGCAGGTCACAGTGCGCATGCCTTTTACGACAGGTCACTTTCGAGGCCGTCGATCCAGCGCATACATCGAATAATTGACGTTTACAATGGTGTTTTGACGGGCTAGTTGGTTCGGCACGGTGAATATAGAGCGAAAGGCACAGCGACAAAAGGTACGAAACAGTGAAAAATACACATGGCTGCTGACCATCAACTTAGTTTTATTCGGAAGCACTAACAATGTGTAGTCGAATAATGGGGCGGTACATCGGGAGGAACTGTGCAGGCTCCCTGAGCGGTGATAACATTTATAGAAGGCCTACTTATATAGCGAGTGTTGGAAAGCAAGCCTTATAGTATGCTGGATTCTGTTACAAAAAACACCATATCAATGGAATTTCTTTTTCGAGGATCCGCCTCGCATCGCGAAGTGCTGGGTTCGATCCCCAGTGCCACCGGGGACTCACCGGTTTTCTAATGGGTACAAGACTTCCCCGGTCTGGCGCTCGGCTTTTCTGGGCTGAAATGCTTGGGAAAATATAATGATGCCTAACAAGCTTAGCACGGCTAGCGGAAATCTTCCCTGTTTATAATGTTCGCCATCCCGAAGTGTGGTGTGTCGCCAAATGCAGAACCAATTATGGATATCAAATGCTGAAATTTCTACTGCCCACACTTCTAAATCGCGTATTAAAAGAATCTAACATTGACATATCAGACAAGGGAAGGTGATGAGGGGCTCGTTATAAATATGACAGAAGCCAACAGCCACAGAAACCAAGGGGCACAGGGGTTTTTTTTTAAAGTTATTTATTTTGTGGTGTTGATCAATTTAGAATATTACTGAATATGTTATCGTTTAAAGATAACTGATTAGAAAAGCAGAAGAAAAAACAACCACCTGCCGCCGGTGGGATCCGAACCCACGACCTCCGAATTACGCGTCCGGTGCTCTACCTCTGAGCTACGGCGACGGCTGTCAATTCTTCTGCTTTCGGGGGTATTTATGTTTACAAGTAACCTAACCTTGAGAGTGTTCATCAGCGCCACCCACGTTCATAAGCGGCGGACGTAGAACGTCCTGAGTTCGGATCCCACCGGCGGCAGGTGGTTGTTTTTTCTTCTGCTTTTCTAATCAGTTATCTTTAAACGATAACATATTCAGTAATATTCTAAATTGATCAACACCACAAAATAAATAACTTTAAAAAAAATCCCCTGTGCCCCTTGGTTTCTGTGGCTGTTGGCTTCTGTCATATTTATAACGAGCCCCTCATCCCCTTCCCTTGTTTGCTTAATTGCTTAGCGAGGGCCTCGATTCTGGCAGCCTTGACGCCTTAGGAAGCATAAGAGGGTTCTCACGCAGCTTCCACCCTCTCCGTTCGATGACGTTCTACGTCACACCTGCGGTAACTCAGGACGTTCTACGTCCGCCGCTTATGAACGTGGGTGGCGCTGATGAACACTCTCAAGGTTAGGTTACTTGTAAACATAAATACCCCCGAAAGCAGAAGAATTGACAGCCGTCGCCGTAGCTCAGAGGTAGAGCACCGGACGCGTAATTCGGAGGTCGTGGGTTCGGATCCCACCGGCGGCAGGTGGTTGTTTTTTCTTCTGCTTTTCTAATCAGTTATCTTTAAACGATAACATATTCAGTAATATTCTAAATTGATCAACACCACAAAATAAATAACTTAAAAAAAATCCCCTGTGCCCCTTGGTTTCTGTGGCTGTTGGCTTCTGTCACATTGACATATCAGGTATATATCACCAAAAGTACTGCGTGAAATGTTTGTCTAATGATGCCATACAGTTACTTTTTTTTTGCCTGGTACTTTCCTGCTCGAGCGTTTTTGCTTACTCATGTATGTGTTTTGTCCTGGTACTTCCTTAGCCGCACGTTTCTATGCTGCCTCGTGTGCTATGGGGTTAGGGCTCCTCCAGCTGTTTCTCACAGCTTTTTTACCTGCCCTCCTCGTAACTTTTTTTTTGCGGGATAAAATTTGATTTGATTTGATTTGATTTGAAAAGGATCTTCTACCAAAACGTTGTTCGAAATTGAAAAAAAAAAATAAAACTGCGCGCTCTGGCAACCAAAAAAGCCCGCAGAGCTCTAAGACAGTAACTTAATCATAGCGTTTCCAGGATGCAGCTTGATAACTCACCCAGCACGTCTGCTAGGAGCGTTAGATGCTGAGTTAGATGCTGAAAAAGAAAGAAAAAAACGCACTACAGGCAGACCGGTTTGTCAGCCCATTCGGGCCGTTTCAGTAGCCAGAAAAAGACAAGGTCGCATGGTTAAATAAAACGTTTTCAAGCACTAACACATCATGCGTATCTGCATAACGCTTCTGAGCGGCCCGCCAGCTACTTAACCACTGCGAGAGCAGGCACATCCAGCACCAAGAGTCTCAGTACTCATTGCGAAAGCACGTGACTTCCGCCACACACTGTTCCGGTATAGTGTACTAGAATTTATAGTTCCGGCAGCCGTCGAAACGAGAAAGCGCGCAATGGCGGCGCAACCACGTGACCAGAGATGGCAGCGCCCGTGCCCTCGCGCTGTGAAGCGTCTATACATACATTCAAATATGTGTTCCCGCGAAAACAATCGCGAGGTCCTGTGGACACAACGCGAACGGAACCAGAGCCTTATTTATGGATCGTAAACATATTACGCAGTATCCTTTGAAGGTGCGCAAGCGCGTGAACATCACGCGGCTGCTTCTGACAGCCTAAAGGTCATAACACTCGAGCACCAGATGCGAACAGACAATGGACGAAAATGTGCCGACCAGGCCACACCGCAACGACCTGTTAACCGCAACCCGCTGTATGCTGCATCGCAGGGGCGTCAGCCGCTTCGCAGAAGCCCACCGAGTGTCACTCGCTTGAGGCCTCAAATTGAGCTGGTCCAAACGTTGACCCACGTGACTGATTGATCCATACACTGGGATAAAAAAAAAAAGCGGGAGTGAATCCACTGAATCCATTGATTCCAGCGAGAAATGGCATCTCATGGAGCCGTCGAAATAGAGGTAACACAAGCCTGTACAAGGTGGAATCGCATTCCTGTAGCATTGTTTCCATCCCCGTCCGCAGCGTCAAAGGATGTATTTTTCCGGCTCTATATATTCGGTGAGGCTGCTATCTTCACAAAGAGTAGAATGGGCTGGAAAAAAGAAATAAAAAGAAAGCCGTCCAGCCCGCACTGCTATCTTCACAACATTTATGTTGGGGCAACAAAATGAATGAAAAATAATAGGGCCCCCTTCCTTTACAGCTTAGCGTAACGGGCTTAATTCAATGGTAACAATAAATGAATTGGTCCCGAGGGACAATGGTTTGCTGCTGGAAACAGTCGCTGCTCAGGCACTCTGGGCGCTACCTTGCAGGTCTCGGCTCTGGGGCTAATATCACCCGCCACTGCCGTCCTCATTATGCTCAAAGTGCGGTGAATGACAGAGTGGGACTTGGCCTAAAGAATAAACACAGATCTTCATTGTCGCTCGCTCGGGCACTCATTGCACGGCAATCATGATCTGATATTAGCGCAGTTCTCCACAGCAGCAGACTTCGCATTATATGTGACAACTTAATCTTGACATTTAGAAGCCGGACCGGCGGGTTCAGACTGGCTTCCAGGCATGACTGAGGAAATAAGTTGGCCTGAGACTGAGGCCCCGTGAATAAACGGGCACTACATCCAGTTATTTATGTGAGCAAAAATGTATTCACTGCCTTTTTCTGGCCATGTTTTCCTTTGCCCGACAGCAAAAGACTCACTTATCGGCGAGAAAATTGAATTTAGAAATATTCCAGCCAGTTCATTCAAACTCATGATGTCCTTACCGACTGCAACAGACCGCTACCGTTTTGAAGTGAATAACGGTTTAGCGTAGCCTCCGGGATCCTAAAAAAACAGATCATATCGCGGATCCCGGAGGCTACGCAAGCATTTTACTTACGAAATTGACCAGTTATGGCGACACCCACATTTTTTTTTTTGTCTTTTCTAACTTGTAAAAGCTTCGTTTTCGGTAAGATGGTCTGTTTACGCTTAGAACGTGGCACGCTATGGATATCAGCCAACTTCTGTCTGCCCTTGTATCATATGGTAGCAACGTGCCGTATCGATCTTACACCGCAATGATGCTCAAGTTTAATGCGTCTAGTACAGAATTACTTAGATAACGCAGCAGTTGACATCACTACAGACATGAGTGCAGCCATGGATTTTGGAAAAAAAAAAGGGTATATAGATTTCCGAAATACTCGTAGATGAAAATTTGTTCCTGGTCTGGGGCTCGAACCCAGAACACCACCACTGATGGCCGCTCTAGGAAATAAACTGAAATCGCTGTCTCAGCTTAGCGGTGGTTCCGGTTTCAAGTTCAAATCTAGGACTAATTTTTTTTTTTTTTGATTCGATGAAACTGTGCAGATTTTATTTGCAGCCGTACGGCTGCACTCAGGTGGATGGCAGTGGTAAATACTCCCTAATGTGAATTCACACTCCACGTCGCAAGACTCATCTACTCAATGGACTAGCCAGCACAGACAACTATAAGTTTCACGGTGCCTGAAACCATCAACGCCTTTGGCAAAACGCAGTAACATCGAGTAAATGTCAGACGCAACCACAATTAAAGACACTCATTGCTGTGCTTCATAAATATGGCGTTTATTTTCCCAAAAAACACCTACCTAAAAGTAAGACTACAGTACTTGTGTCGCAGGACACCGAAAATAATGGTTCATGCACAAGTCAAATCCTTGCCAGGAAGGTCACAGAATATACATTCATATAAAGGTCAAAACATTACGAACAGACTCCATGCTTACGAGCGCGGTTAATACATCTTCAAAGAGTGCCTCGAACCCTTGAAAACAGTGATGAACATCTTGTTTAACATTATGAACACTTGAAGGACACGGCTGGCAAGGAATAAAAGGAAGCAATAGCAACAGAAGCCGCCGCATTCCAGTGTATCCAGCCTACTGTTTCACTCCGATGTACGAGCAAGTCTTGCCAGCCTTCTTCAGGACTTCAAGCAGCTGGTCAGATGACATCGTCGAATCGATGTACACCCGCTGTTCCTTCAAGTCTACGTCGACCTTGCTTACGCCTTGGCCTGCGGAAATGTGTGAAAACCATGAGTTACTTCACTCCAGTTCCCCGCCGGTGTAACGCAATTTCCTGTTTACCGGAGGAATTCCCCTATTTTTCCTTTTTGTTTACCTTCCAGTTTCCCTAGAACACGCTTCACAGCGCCGGAACAACCTTCGCAGGTCATCTCCACTTGGAATTCGTGCACCTATATTGAAGAAATGAAAATACCAAAACATGTTGGCACGTGGTGGAATTCGGGAATGTTGCAGAACAAACATGATAACTACGCCCCAGCGTCGTTCGCCGTGTAAGCGAGCGACGCTGGAATTGGCTCTGGAGATAGAACAATCACAGCTGCAGTCATATTTCTGCGCGGGTACGGTTACGCTACGCAAATCCCATACGTTCCACGCCTAACGTCATTTGAAACTAGCGGTCACAGCACAACTCGCATTCAAAGCGCAGACCGATTTCGAAGCGAACGGCCTGCTCCAAGATTTCCAGAGCCATTATTAATATACACTGCATGCGCAGGAAGACCACATAGGAACAGAGAGACGATCTGTACCTGAGAAGCCATGATCCGCAGTCGGAACAGCTGACAACTGAAGCAGCAACCCGACCGAAGAGCAGCGAAGAGCGGCTATTGAAACGAGAAAAAGCAAACAAAAAGAGCATAAGAAAAACTTGTTTCAGTGTGGCCAGCACAGAATTAGACTTCCGCCAAGCTCAGCGCTGTTGCGCGCAGAGCAATACGGTCGCTTGGAAAGTGCATTTTGAAGCCGACTATGTGACTGTTACTACCAAATCTATTTTAAATACTGATATTTGTTACCACACCTCAAAGCTGCGCTGCGACAGTACTGCCTACGCAAACAAAAAATACATATAGCTGCGGAAGGAAATGCAGGAAAGCTACGTAACGGCTTAACTGTCTCACTCAACATAGGCACAGAAACCGCGCCGCGGGGGAAGAACGTGGACCACCGTATAGTATCTCCCTACGGCACCAAAATAACTTATAATTAGAGTTGATTTTCTTTTTGATGCTGTTTCAGTTTCGGTTTCACCAACTAACTGATGGCTGCGATGTATTGGACATGTTTAGATCACGTGAAGCATACCAAGAGCGGCAAAATAACTGTTCATACGTAGTTTTAATTCACTACAACGATTAAGTCCGGCTACTTAAAGTTTTATTTATCTTTTCATGCCTCCAGTGATCAGCTGAGTTGAGTTGAGATGCTGTAAACTACAGGTGACCAAAACGCTTCTTACGCGTTACAGCCATCATACTACTGATGAAACCGAAACAGCATGCAATAAAAAATCTGAATTCGATCCATATATTCTGATGTCTCACTCGTCATTCGAAAGAAAAAAAGCAGATAAAATGTCTATAGTTTTTTAATACGCACTCCACTATCATAGAGTAGGGGACTGAAAGACTTTTGGCTGGATGGATCTGTAGTGACCGCTATCCATGCGCCATTCGCAGTCATAGCCCTGAAGTATACCTGAAGCGATCGGCTCCGTGAGTTGTGTCGTTGTTGTTGTTGTCCTCTAGATAATGGCGCGTACCCACTGCGGGGGATTGGCCAAGACACAGGCGGTAACTAACCGTGAAGTGTGTCAAACCGGTTCTCTTTTTCCTCTCCCAGCGCGAAAACGAACGTACTGAGTGAGAGGGAGTAGAGTAACTGAACTGAATTCCTGATGAGAACCATGGGCTGTGAGGGACGCCGTAGTGAAGGGATTCGCTCTAATTTATTTCACCTGGGGTTCTTTAAAGACCTACTCCTGTTTTTTTTTTTGTTCAATTTTTGAGTTGATAATCGCACTGCAGTACCCTCGCTCCTGTAAATAAGCGTTTTTCGAAATTCCAAGTAGAAGTATTTTCGTGGACAGGGTAAGCAAAAAATTGGAAAAAAAAATCGATTTTTACTTTTGTTTAGTTTCTAGCACTGCATTCTTTTCTGCATCTTTTCCATTATCACACTTTTTCTTGCATTGCATATTTCCATTCAAAGAATAGCTTAGAAAATGAGGAAGCGAGTAGCCAGGTCACCTTTTTTGTTGCGGCAATGTCTTACCAGCCATTTGAAACACGATTCCATGACCTGAACTGAACGTTTCGTCGCTCAGTTGGAGTAAAAACATACATAGGAACAACCTTAGAGCTCTTGGGCTCCACGCTAGCGTTTTAGTTCTTCTATTTTATCGTATGGAAACAAGCTAAAAAAAATTCTTCTCTAGTACCAGAGGAACACATCAACATCTGATGTGGCAGCATCTGATGCACTATCGGGGACAAAAGTGGCATGCACTCCACGCGGCGAGAGCCGAAGCAACGGAAAACTGCGTTGCAACGCCATCTACAGACGGCATCTGGGATCTAGACAGCCAGTGCGGCACCTTTATTCTCAGCAGGTATGTCGCTTGGCTTGTTTCAATGTTTAGCTCGCCAAGATGCCGCAGACTTCCGTTACTTCGGCTCCCGCCGCGTGGAGTATACTACTTGTGCCCCCGATAGTCCATACACATGGCAGTATCTAATGTACACATCAGATGGTGCAAATAACATCCAATGGCGGTAACATAGCAAGAGCAAGGTTCTAGAACCTTTTGAACTAACCTGAAGCAGTAACACTATCTGCCGGCTGAGGGAAGTTTACTGGCGACAAGTTTTCTTTGCTGTCTGAGCAGCACAGCAAGTAAAAAAAAAGGAAGCCTAGGATACTAAACTACTGGCAACAAAAATCCAAAGATGAGTTGATTATTGACCACCGAAGTAATGCCTATGGAATTATGGAATAAATTAGTCTGCAAATGTTGACAAAGACAAAATCTTCATAAAAAAGTTACTTTTTACTCTAAATTCATTTACATCAAAACAAGTTTTTTTTTCGTTACGACGGTACCGTTATCCTCGGAAACGATAGGACAGGAGGCCAATTCTGAATCAAAATTAGGCATGTGCGATAATCTGGATTTTACACAGAAACAACGCCAAAAGCGGCATTAAATCTAGTCCTCGAGATAAAAAAATGAATAAAAAGTTGCTTTTTAAATGTGTTACATAGTTTTTGTTCAGCCGAAAGAGCATAAAGCAACGTTAAAAATGATATACTATACCTAGGCGCCATCTCAAATGGTTCTTCAGGAAATTGTCCCGAAGCATGCCCTAAAGTAGTTGAAAAGAATAGGGTTTATCCTGTCCCATTAAAGATAAAAACCAGAAAACCGAAACAGAAAGTGGGTTTCGATCAAATGATGACTAAACGACAGATTTCCTATGACATCACGTATACTATCACAAAACCTATCATGTGCGCTTTGATTGGCTAAACTGGTGATTGTAAGTGAGAGAGTGGGTCATTATTTGTTTGAAACGACCAAAAGCCAGCTCGAAATTTCCTCATTCAACAAACGCATAGCGGATATCGACGGCAGTGCGTCCAGTGACGTCACGCACCCAATATCGCCCGATTAAATCTCCCCGATTGAAGCCACGAAATGCAAAACTTATGATTTCATTTGCGCTGCAACAAAACTCCACCCCGCTGCGATATTTGCTACAAAGAAAACTGCGGAGAATATACCGTGAAGGTTTCAGTGAAATGAGAGGCGGTAGAAAAAACGCCGGAGTTGCCCTTTAAGGTGCGCTCGCTGACATTGCTGACATCGAGCAGTACACGGGCGCCTTTTTGAGTTTAGCCTCCATCGAAACGGGACCGCAGCGGCCAGGATTGAACGCAGAGTAGAACGCGGAGTAGTAAGAGGGAGCGCTGCTATGAAGGTGCCCCGCGAGAGCCCGGCGAAATTATAATATTCAGTCGTCATTTGGTACTCGCTGCTCTCGGGCGCATTGTTCATCGCCCGTGCTAGCGTCCCAACGAAGCTTTATCGACTCACTCGCAGTGAAGCGTCAAAATTGCTGCTCGTATGCCGTGCGCACATTGGCTGATTCAAGCGGCAGCACGGCGTTAAACGTGGAAATTTCAAGCTGCGCGCCATTATCAGTCGTTACTAAAAATTCTCTCTCGAGCAGTACGCCTGTACCAGACAGTGCTAAAATGCTCGCACAGAGCACGTTATATGACTGAACGCGTCCAACCACTTCCGCTCACTGTTCCCATGAATGTTTTCGGCTCTCTCCCGGCATCCTGCCTCGTATGCAGTATGGCAGGAGACTTTCTGCACGACAGGTTAACCGGTAACCAAGCTTCATGAATTTTATCGAAATGTGGTGCGAGCTGCGAGCAGTCAAGTGCGCCACCGAAGCCAAGGATCGAGGTGAAAAACAGCTTCTATAGTTTCGGTACTGACTTCCGTTCTGTATGTATATAGCATAACCCTTCACCCAAAGTGTGACAGTTGCTGCGATTTACCTTTACTCATAAGCAGTTATCATTAATGACGCCCAGGTGTGGAAGCGAGACAAAACACCTCGCCATGCCAGGACAGCAGTACCACGCGACATCATAAAAACGGCACCCGCAAAAATTTGGATATCCGGTCGCCTGGTCCTAAAGTTTAGACTGGAGGATGAATCCCCAGTCAAAACGTACTAAAACTTGCACCGCTTTTTCCATGCGTCAACCTCCTTCAAAAGCGCATACAAACTAACGCAATATCTCCTTTTTTTTTTTTTCCAGAATTAAGAGCTAATAACTTACTTTTGTACTGCACCCTGAAGCCTGGGCGCTTCTCCGGTGGTCAGAGCTCGAATGTTACGCTCTCACGAGCGGCGCTCCCCGCATCGCCCAGTGCGGAGGCAGCGGTTACCTAATAGCGCGCTCCGTCCCTGAGTCAGCCCGTGCTACGGACTTGCACAACTACTCGCAATGCGAGCGAAGAGGAAACTGGAACGACTCCGTCGCAGTCGTACGTCGCGTCGGGGCGCACTGACAACACACACCCCACTCGTAAACAAGCCCCGCCGCCGGAGGCGCCCATCTTTCCGCTGCACCTCGTAACCACACCGGATGGATGTAAAAATGAAAAGACAGCCACATAGCGATGCTTCTGCATTTCTGCGTTAAATACGTTCGCCCACCGACGAGGTTTCAGTTGTTAGTTCGGCCTCGTGTCTCGTCCTCCTCACCTAACCGCAGCTCTCTGCTCTAGGTTTCACTAAACTGTATGATTAGAAAAACTAGTTCAGTTTCAGCCCCTTGTCAAGCAGAGCCGTTTGAGAGCAAAAAAGGCTGTCGCACGCGCTCACCAGACGCAGATTGCACTGGAAGTGATCAGCTGTTAGCTGACCGTCGGAATATTCGGTATATGACACAAAACGAGAGAGATTCATACCGGTAAATGTGAGCAAAAAATGACGGACCAGAAGAAAAGAAGACACGGGACAAGCGCCGACTCGCAACTAAGGCTTGATTCGCAAAACATAGCATTTACAAAGGAAGACACCAGATCACATCGAGTAAAAACGGCGTTCTGTTTTCGATACCGATATCCAAGCATTATTTATAAGTTTATCACTATTCACGCTAGGATAACAAGAACATCTGCAACGGTCATTGATCACGTTTTAGCGAATATAACTTCGAAAATTATCCCCCCTCCCCCCTCCCCGACATGGTCAAAAACATCGTTAAACCGAAATTAACACGCCAAAGTAACTACGAGAATCGACGACATATGCTTTACAAAGATCCAACGTCTAGTCAATCGACGCTAGTACCATATACCACGATGATGTTCACACCACAATTCTTCAACCAGATTGACACTCTTACATGCGATACAACTAACATTAGTACTAAGAAATATGTTCGCTCATGTAAGGTCTCGTTTCGCCCTGAATGACAAAACTGATTCTAGCAGTATGCAGCAGGAATATTTTCGGTATCATAAATGCATGGAAACAGCATGAACAAAAATAGCTATTACCTGGGCCAGTGCAAAAAAAAAAAAAAGCGTAATAAATCGGTGGCAGTTGTGCGCACACGAAAAAAAGAATATTATACACGCCTCATCGAACACAATGCCAGTAACTGTAAAAGATTTTGCGATATTGTGAACAACGTTATTAACAAGATGCACATGCCATTGATCAGACCGTATTATACAGCCCTGATTCATATTTTACTACAATTGGAATTTCATCAGCTACCAATGCATTTGAAACAGATTAGTTTTCTTGGTGAGCCCACTCCCAAAGACTTTTTTTTCTGGATGACATTGACACTGTCTTTTGTCAGGCCGACTATCCTGCACTTTCTGAGTGGCCTGTCGCTTTACCAACACTGGACTGACCGAGAGGCTAAAGCTCAGAAAGCGCAGAATAGCCGGCCGGAAAAAAATATATATATTAATGGTTTTAACTTGGTTAAACCGACTATAATGCAGACCACTAATTTTTTGTTCTGCCAAGGTCAAGTTTTGGGCCAAATTTGGAGACCACCATCGTGCTGCGCCCGGTCAACTGTGGTTGACATCGATGTTGGTGCAAATCGGCCATGGTCAAATTCTGTGGGTGGCCCGGGCCAAATTTGGAGGTTACCACCGTGTTGGGCACGGTCCGTTATAGTTGGGCATTGATTGGGGCGTCGCTACCAGCAGCACTGAAATCGCCAACAGTATTCCCCTCCCCTGCGGAGACCGATACGTCGGAAAAACTGGGCGTTGCCTAAGCAAGCGTTTGCAAGAGAACAGAAATAATTTAACAAACAACAATAACAATCTCATCTTGTGGCTCACTGTCAAGGTTGATTGGTTGGCCTCAAATAAAATGGCACATACCCACTAGTAGGAATCTTTACCAACTCGCCCAACTCAACGTTTTGCGAAACGAGTGAGCATTATTCCGCAGAAGTCGTGCTTTTGAAAGTATCTGTTGTACCTGTGCTTCCGAAAGGCTAAAACCGGGATGACAGAACTGCTTGCTGATGGATCAATCTGATTCGATGAAAACACGATGAAACTGCATATAACTGGAGAACAGCGCCGATTCAAATGGTCTTCCGATTCGGTATTTTTCGAGATGTTACATTGCACAGGTAGGCACGACGTTCATTTATTGGGTGTTTAGCAAAAGTTTCGCCAAATTTCGCTTAGTTTCGCCTTCGTGTTCTCTCTTCGTTCTGGCGCCATGGACAACGGGAGCTAAAAATATTTCATGCTCAAAACTCCTTGTATTGAATTAATTTTGTATACTTACCACTCCCTTTGTAACGCCTTAATAGCCCTTATAATAAATGAATCTGTATAATGACTTCAAGCGTATGCATGGATATCTGCGGCTTTGGAAGAAGATCGGCAGGAATTTTGCGAGTACTGACGAGAACACGCCAGAAAATTAAAAAAGAGCATTAGTACAGAATACCATACTTTGCAGGGAAACCAATAGCAGAAAGCATCAATCTCACGCTCGGAAAAAACTCAACGTTCCTTTATTGCCATCAAAACGACTTTCCGTGATTCCAACTTTCAGAGCGTGCGCATGAGAGGTGGTACCGGTACACCAGAGAGCATCGGACAATCTCTTGGTTCAGCTTACCTGAGATCACTCACGAGCTAGTAAATCAGTATTTATAAAGAAGAGCGTCAGTGATTGGCGCTCACTGGCGTGAGATCACGAAACTACGCCGAGTGTGTTCGGCCGAGTCGTCACCACGGAGCGCACGGAGATGGGCAGTTCTGGATGTGCGTGTCCAGCTGTCCGGTGGAAGGACGCATCAGAGCTACGTATGCAGTGAGCTGGAACGCAACGAACAGCGCACTATGTTAATCTTCGAGCATCATCGTCAGACTTGAGAAAAAGTTCTGGTTGTCGGCTTAAATCAAATCACTTTTTGTTGTTACGAACCTACAGAAAAAATTTGCAGCTGTAAGAACAACAGATCTTTCTCTGTGATCTGCCTCGGTGCTATGTGCTTTCGGAAACATGCAACGTCTAATGACGCATGTTTAGCTAAACGCACACGCGGCAGAACACTTGCTTAAATCAAAATTACAAATTATCTGGTGGATAAGCGCTAGTAATTGAAGTTTCCTCTGCATGGGAGCAGGACATAAATTTCGACAAAGCAAACAACTAGGAATTAGGCTGCTCAAAACGCGCCTAACGCTGCACATTTCCTGGAAAGGTAAGTGACAGCACAGTGAGTCCTTTGCTTCCAATATAACTTACAGGCTGTAGAAGTTGATGAGATAGTATAGATAATGTATATAGACGCTGGAATCCGGTGCTCTTACCATATTGAGAACAGGCTTTGTGCCCAAGACATCGAATAGACTTCCGAACCCAAGGCCCTGCGGAAATGTAGGCGACAACATTTAAAAAACACTGAAATTATGCACTCTAAAAAGTACTAGCTGAAAATGCACTCAAAAGTAGTCGACGACATTGAAATGAGCCAACTATAGACCAATGGAGGTGTACCGTGGGTTGAGTACTTGGTTGTCACGCCCTATACAAACATAATCTAACATTTTCACTTAGCTTCAGAATAAAATTCACAGATGCAAGAGAAAGTTTAGTTCCCGCATGTCTTGCTCTCGCGACAAATCATCTTCATATTCGAAAACACATGAGGACGTCGATAATCTTATGCCTCGACAGTCATGGCCGCGTCTAGGACAAATCTCGTATGAGAACGTGACAAAGAGTGTTGAACAAGGGACGAGCGTAATATGAATCTGTACATTCACGAGGGAAAAACAATGACAAAGGTGACATCACTAAGGTAGAAATAGATAATCACATCAAATAACCATGGTAACAGCGGTAAAATTAGCATGAAAGGGAAATTTAAACATGATTCATTTCGACGTAGTCAAAGAACGTCACTGTCAGCAAATTTTCAGAATGTGTTGCAGCGCTTGAAGATAAACATTCGTTACGGGCACACAAAGTCAGAACTTCAGCAAATAATTCAGGTGTTTCGAAGAAGTCCGCCACTAAATTTTAAATATGGGCTCTTTGAGGTATAGAAATGGCTTCAACGCCATAGTAATACCAGTGTCGGCGGACACCACAAAACACGCGGGACATGTTAACTAGTAAGCTGGTTAACAAATTTCTGATAGTTTTAACTGTCCCCTTTTCTCCCGTGTTGACTGAAGGAGCGAGTGCCGAAGCGTGGGCGGGACAGAGAACACAGAGGTCACTCCGCCTAAAATACGCGCGCGTATTTTAGCGCGAGATGGCCAACATTTGTCGAGCCACAACGTCGAGGGTAATCACGTTTTCGAAATTCTAAAAATATAGATATGGCTATTAACGTCCGGCTACAAATTTGCTATTACAACCAGGCGCCTAACTGTAATAGATAAAAAAGTTATCTAATATATAGAGTTCAGTTAACGTATTAGTTAACATAATTCTCAAGTTCTTTCCTCTCCGCCAAAACTGGTTTTATTAGGCCGCAGAAGCCAACTTGACACTCAAAAAGCCTATTTTAAAAATTAGTGGCAGGCTTCCCTGAAACTTCTGGTATGTCCGTACTACTAGACGTTCAAAAACAACGACACAAGAAAATGCACTACAGGAAGTTTCAAGCGGCACAACAGGTTCGCTGAAAGCTAAAAGCATGAGACGATAGCAACCATGAACAAACAATGCCACTGCACAACAAACGTGGCCAGGAATGGCGGCATGACGTTTTCTGTCCGCCAGGCACGTCAGCACCGGACATGCGTGCGCATACCTGCTGCGTTACATTCCTCATGCAGTGCATTCCGGGGCCGCGCCGGTCGTCGTACGAGGGCGGGGTCTTCCAGTGGTCGTAGTTGGTTTGCAGCAGGAACCACTTGTCCGGGGTGTCCGACAGCGTATACACGTCGGCATCGTGGCTGTTCCGGTCCCGAGTGATGATGGCGCCCTGCCGGGAAACAAACAGCACGTCTTTGTCAGAAATGTGCACTTCACTTTGTGACTGTGGCATAGGACGCGCTAAGCGGGCAGCGGTCTTTGGTGACGAGGCAATATCTGCAGCTAACATACGTTCGAACGTGGTCACAAAACTGTCGAAATGAAGGCCGAACCGATTCCTCTCTCTCTTCGTTCTCTCTTCGTCACTATGCGTGCCACTACGCACCATGGCACTCCGACTGCCACTTTGGGTTCCACCTAGGACACCATGTTTTGCACCTTTGAGACCGTGCTTCACACCATGAGTTGCACCTTGCACCATGTTTCACCTTGGCTACCATACTTCACACTATTGCGACCTTGGCCATCATTTTATGTACTATTGCCACCAACACGGCCACCGAGGACACCATATATCTCACCATGGCCTGCACCATGCTCCATCTTGGCTACCATACTGTCCACTCTTGGCACCATATTTTGTACCTTGGCCACCATTTCTTGTACTATCGCCACCAACACGGCCACCTAGGACACCATGTTTATCACCATGGGATGCACCATGTTCCACCTTTGCCACCATATTTTCCACCTTGGCCACCATATTTTCTACTATCTCCACCAACTTTGCCACTATATTTATTTCATGGTGGGATTTTCGATAGGGGCAGAGTGATCTAAAGTCAGCACATCCTCACGAGAAAAAGGAAACTTACTTATACAAAGTACAGTCAGCGCTATGGCTTAAGGGAAGTGAGTAATCGCGACAGTCGGTTGCTTAATTATATATCCAATTTCTGCACTTAATGATACCGTTCCAAAGGCAATTTTTAAGGGTGTATATTTAGTTGTGGCGCGCCTGAGAAATTCACAGACCTTTTTTAAAGGGAACCAGTGGTTCTGGAAACATTTTCCAACTGTTTTCTGGCAGATTTCGCAGCTAGGCGCACAAAGGTGTTGGAAGCACTCCCCATCCGATACTCGTAAAAATGCTGCTTTCTTAATGTGGAAATCGCCTCCATCTCGACGAGGTACTGGATAAACAAGCCATTTAGCTAGCTTGTAATGACGATGCATCTCCATTAATCACGCCACTCGGGACCCGCGAAAGTGTATCTCTCATTGGCAGATCCTCTTGGCGAATAAAGGTCGACAGTCGAACCGTGGACCATTGCCACAATATGGCAGCCGCTGAACTGACTGACTGAACTATAGCCAGAATGGTTGTGGTAAATTCCTCGTAATTAACCCGACATACCAACACATTCCACAGCGTTAATCCCACATCACAAATCCAACTTGAAGATACATGTTGGTGGCTCAAACTGTGGAGGGGAACTCGCAAAGCGGTGTAGATAAAGATATGGATCATAGCGTTGTCCCGTATTGCTATGACGAAGGAAGTAAACTTATAATTACTAGACGCATCACTGCTACCTGCTATCCCTAGCTGGTTAGAAACCGAATCCGCCTTCGAGTATTCGTCGGAATAGATTTGACTTGCCAACGAAACAGATTCACCGTGGTACCCGGGCAACACTCAGAAATCGCAAAAAAGCCCCAAAGAAACGACCACAACCACTCCTTGATGATCTATACAGGCAGAGGGCGCAAGCAAAGAATGAAGGGCGTTGCTTAAGCTTACATGTGGCCGGGGCTCACGTCGCAGCCAGCTGTTTAGTAAAAGGCGCATGAATCCACATGTGCATTGCCGCAACCGGAAAGAAACTTTGCACATTTTCTCGTTGGCTTCAGGGCAAGGTCCAGGATGAAGAGAGAAGTGCAGAAGGCCCGTTCCTGTTTATTCTTAACACCCTCCTGTACTAGGTTCATCATGAAAAGGCCAGGCTTCTTTTAGCCATGAAGCAGTAGCCGTTTGCAATTCCAATTTGCAAGTCGCCATTTGCATGTGCCCGTATTACCCCCCCTAGAAGCAAAGTCCACATTGCTTTCCGAATATAAGATCAGGCAGGAAGACTCAATGAGTTAGAGAAACAACATATTCCCGCTTGACCTATACATATACCTCGCATAAGAACCCCGCTCCTTCAAGCAATCGCTGCATGTAGCGGTGTCGTCAAAGGTAACAAAATTTGCCCCATTTCACGCCTCAGGTCAACTAAATGCAGAAAAAAAAATCAAAAGAAGGCAGCTCGCATAGTGCATGCACTAAATCTCAGTGCAGCCGCACTGCGCCGCATTCACATTTCGATTGCACGTCTCTTTACTTAGCGCTGTCCGACTTGACCATCATTTACAAGTTGTAAGAGTTGGTTTGAGACCATGGTAAAAGTGAATAGCGTCTGTTCTCCCCTTTGTCTTTTTCGCGATGTTCGCTTTTACAATTCCCAAAGCGTAGTTTTTACCTCGCCGGGCCGGGTTCCGGCCAGAATGAAGTAGACGGGAGCCAGCAGCTTGGTGGTGGACACCGCCTCCTTGGCCGCCTCGTAGCTGGTCACATTCTCCATAACCTCCCTGGTGAGGAAGCCCACCCACTGCTGGCTGTGGTCACCGAGGATCCACTCCAGGAGTCCTAAGAGCAGAATATATTCCCAGTGTTCACGCCCGTGCTCATGTTGGATGTCCTTCAAACCAGTGTGGCTCGCTGTCAAGCATGCCGGATTTTGCTGCTATGTGGAGTTAATGAGCAGGATCACTTGACTACAAGAGATATTAACATCTCGATTTCAGTAAGAATTCCGCAACACCAACTCGCCAATCGGATTCCCTGTGGTCCAACCCATTGTGAACAATGGATCCGTACGAACCATAATTGTCCGTTTCTGAAGTAACTTTATTGTATACTCTGTCTTACTGCGAACAAGAAATCTAGGCGGTTAAAGTATGCCTTTACTTCTAAATTCGTCAGTAAGTGAATTTCACCGTAGCAGCGTGCAGTGTCATTAATCGGCGAGTAAGTGCTTTGTCCAAGGAAAACGTTTCAGAAACGATCCTTCTTTGTTTGGATCACCATGAAAGACATGCGATAGCCTCGCGGGAAACAACAATGTTCAGAGTAGAAAGCCTTCACAAAACCATTTAAAATTCCGGAAATGAAACTCACCAATAAATCCGCCATTCAACTTGAACCGTTCGTTGACTGTCATTGAGAAAGCACCCTAAGAGAATGAAACAAACACCGTTAACTGGTAATAGTCGTACCAAAGTGTGCAGTAACTGAAAACTGAGAAAAAAAAATGCTATTAACGGTTACAAAGGTGAATGCAAAATCGCGTACCTCCTTCACGGCAGTCAAGACGCCCAGGTATCCAGCGAAAGTGACCGCCTTAAAAACGGTTTTGTGTGACCTCTGGAAATCCAGCTTGACGACCGTAGGCCTCAGTACTTCCGTCATAGCCCAAGTGTGATTTTGTGGGTCCCAACTGAAAATGCCAAAAGTTTTTGTTATTACGGCCCCTAGCCACAAAGGACTAGATGGAGAGATATATCGAAATGAGAGTTCCAGCCGAAAGTGTACTTGCCCAAGGAACAGCCCGAAATCCATATTTCGTGCATGGTATATCTCCCCTGGTCAGAAAGAGAATTGACGGCGAAACTTAGCGCTCTCCAGCATACATTTCAACAAAATCCGGTCAGGAAAAAGAAAGAAAATGCCCTTGCTTTTTCCCTTTTTATTTCTATGGTCCTTACAAAAATCTTCAATAGACAGTCTATTGAAAGTACATACACAGTCTATGGACTGTCTTGCATTTTTGTGTGTATGTGTACAACAGCCGTCTACAAAATGAATCCCGAAGAACTTCCGTTCCCTTAGTAGTGAGACAGCTACAAGAGAGTAAGACGAAGTGTTTTTGCAGTTCACGATAACTGCTTGATAGGCTAGTTGGTTGAACATGGCAAGAAACCAAGGCTCAAAGACGGAGCGTAAACAAAGAGGTGCAAGCAGTCGGTTTTTTGCGATGTTCTTCAAGTTCGAAGAGAAGGAAAGATCAAACAACGGCCTTATCTAGGTTCTAAAAAAAACATTTCACAAAACCAAACACACCATTGGCATCCTGAGCCACAATGGAAGTGCAGACCGTGAAGAACTCATAGAACACGTTGTAGAGCACCACTTCACCTAAGAAAGAAATGAAAAATGAAGCATTTCGCTGTAAGTAACCGCTGAACTGTGCAAGATACGCCGGGTATAGAAATTCCTAGGCGTACCCAAAGGCAATCCAGTTGTTTCCGAAAGGGACTTCATCTCCTCAGTGAACGGCCACGGCAACGTACTGAGAAGCTTCGGCTGATAAGAAAAAAAGAACAAGAGGAGACGGAAAAACTCGCAGTATCTTTTTGTTATGTCCCCTCTAACAATCATGAGCGTGCACTATGTACTTTTATCACATTTGTCCGTCCAACACCTACCATGGCCGTGTCGATCAGCCTCAGGACCCTCTCCCCCAAAAGGTCCACAGTCAAGTTTTTCAGCGCCTCGTGCATTCTGTACACCTGAAAATGACGGTGAAAGAACACTGAGGTAAGAGTCCCAATCCGCTGAGACATATATGTAGTAGTAATCATCATCATCATCATCATACATGATTGTGCGGAAAGGAAAGATGTACCGCCTCAATGCCCTGTGGACACGTCAACCGCGCCGAGAAGGAATTCGAGGAAGGAGGGAGTAGAAGAATGGATAGAGAAAGCGGCGACGTAGTGGTGGGCTTCGGATGAATTTTGACCTCAAGAGCACGATTTTTACCGCATACCGAAAGAAAACAGAGCGTGGAACAAGGACACAGTAGTGTCGTGCGCGTGTGCTTGTACTCTACTTTAATTAGATCCTCACGCGCGCCCGACCTGTATATATGTTAATATGCCAGTATGTGAATAGATTTCTTGTATAGTGTGCCTCTCCCCCCTATCCTTTCTAACTGTCCCCTCACCTCTTTCATTTCATTTCTACACTATGCCTGTTATCCTTTATTTCAGCTGCTCCAGCTCACGTGCTTCCCGTAGCGATGGCAGAAGCCAGGGCTAGAAAAATGTTTTCCTTCTTTTATTATTATGTGCATTAAAACCACCACCACTACTACTACTACAAGGACATAGTTTCTTTCTTCCTGCGTCCTTGTTGCACGAGCCTTCTTTCATTAAATTCTGACCACCTGGGGCTCGTTAACGTGCAGTGATACGCCACAGCATACACATGCGTCTTGCATTTCGCTTCCGTCAGAATGCGGCCATCGCAGCCGGGATTGAACCCGAGTCCTTGGGTTTAGGTGGAGAGCGCCCTTACCACAGCCACCCCGGCAGGCGTCCGGCTTCACAAGTGCATTGAGAGAGAGAAGAGGGAAAAGAGTGGGGCAAGGAGAAGGGGAGAGAGTGGACATCACCGACGACGACGACATGATCGCACCGAACGTCGCCCATACAGCTGTTGCTGCAAAAGAGGCGCGGCTTCTCAAGCTTACCTCCGCCTTTTTCGCCTTGGCTACCTCGGTCCATCTTTCGCTTGGCGGCAGGTCCAGATTTATGACGAAGGAAGGCACCTCTGAACTGCAAGCGATACATGTACAAGCAATGAACAATCAGAAACGGCTTAGGGCGATGTTAAGCGGCTACAGCTTTTCTCACCGTTTACATGACTGGATGTAAAAAGACAAAAGCTAAGAAAGAGGCGACGAAAGCGGCGATATCAAGGAGAAAGTCGTCGCTTGAACGCTTCACTTTATACTCAACGTCAATTTTTAATAGTTCAAATTGTACCCCCCCCCCCCCCACACACACACACACACCGTCTTTTCCAGGAGTGACCCATAAACCCGCCCCTGCGTTGACAGCTTTCTCTCAGTCCTAACGCGAATCACACGCGGAAAGCTTCCCAAGAGGCAGTCCAACATTAAACCAACCGGAAACAGCGAACGCGGCGTCTCTGTGCAGCATCGTATAAGCCGTGGTATAAGCACTTTGTTTGATGATGATGATGATGATGCCAACATCCTGGCGCGCTTGCGTAGCAATATAACCTTCCAAGAGGCTTCGCGCGCCCTGAGATCGACGGAAACTCGCCAGGTTTGAGTTAAAAAAGTGTCGATCACCTGACATAACACACTCTGTGGCAGCCAGAAAGGAGAACTTGGGGTTCCTTTTCAACCATCTGGGCGCCTCTACATGTGCGGATGTACGCTTAAGCCTCGCCATAACGAAAATGCCGACAACTAAAAAGTGGGTACAAAGAAAGTAAGCGTTGCACTCATGTAAAAGCTCCCCTGGAAACGTACACGACCGAAAATTCATTCGCTTTAGGAGGAGTTCGAATTAAGCAGAGAGCTTTTAATACATGATATGTTGACGGGACAGAAACATCACTAAGAATAAACCGGAAATTTGAATTAAGCGAATTCACAATCAACGACAATCTTGTGCACACATTCCCTCATTTTAACCAAGTAGCGTTTTGCAAAAAAGTGGTCACGATTGAAGTTTTTTCACAAAGAGAAAAAAAAAAGACAACCGTGTTACGTTACGTGAAAGTCGTGCGCAACTCTTCAATGTTCCATAGATGTGGTAGCCGAAGTTTTGTCTTAGTATTAAAAAAAAAAATTCCATGATTTTTTTTTTGTATGGCCAATTTTCATTGCCCGTACTGCGGAGTCACAACGCTGAATAGGAAAATTATCCTTACCTGTTGAGCGGCTGCAGACCATGTTCACATTTTGTTTGCTGAAACCAAAATGCAACGGGCAAAAATTAGCCTACGCTATATTCCCTCTTGCAAAGAGACATGCATTAATCGGTGGCCGCGTGAAAATGAACGAAAATGAACGTTTAATTTTCTCTTTTCCGAACATGGTACCGAATAGCCCAGGAACAGGACGGAGACCTGAAGCCACAGACGACACGTGGTCACTCCGTTCTGTTGATGCACTGTTCGACAGGCCATGTGCTGTGTATAACAACCAACTCGCTCAACGCTGCCCTTTGGTGTCCATTTCGAATTTAACTTACAAATAACGGCGCAATGCAGCCACTCGCTTACACGTCATCTCAGCTAGTTATACGAGCGAAAGCTCTGTTGAGCATGGTCTCCACTATCTCAAATCAAATGTCAAGGTCAAAGGTCAAGGTCAGGTACCCAGTGGTCATAGTCATACTACCATAGCTTGGGCGATACCACCACGCAGCCAAGTTCGGTTTGACCTTGTGAGGCATTGAAGGCCATTGTCTCATCTATCAAGAAGGTGAACCCCCAGGTCGAACGAGCAAACCAACCTTATCTCTTCTTTTTGTGTTTACCTTGCCAGTTTTTTCAAGTGTCATTGCGATTTGAGCGCCTCTGCCGGTCACTACTTGTGTAGCAAGAGGCTACTTGCGCCCAGTGAGCAATTTATCTCTTGAGCTGCTGCCAGAACGGGCCCGTGCTGGGCTCCTTGTCTCGGGCCTCAGAGTGCAGCTCATTCAGTACTCTGTACTACTGTTTCCCGTGTAGTACTCTAAACCCTTATTCAAGTATGGTTTATTAATCAATGTATAATGCAGTGCTGTGCTCAGGAAAAACGGGCCTTATATAGAGGCAGTATAGTTACGGTACATAAATGTAATAAATAAAAGAACACGCCTTCTTCCGCTCCAAAAATGGCTCCGACTGTAATCGTAAACTGGCAGCAAAAACAAAATGCAGCAGGTAGGCGTCACACAGAAAGTGTCAGAAAATACGTGTTAGTTCTATCCTTGACCTCCCTGCGAGGGAAGAAACAATGAAGATAACGCACGTTTCACAAAAGTGATAGCGCGAAACAAAGCGTTGTTGTTACCTTGAAAACACCAGCACTGTGAGCCCCAAACTCGACAACGAGCAGGAAAAGATGGTAAAAAAAAAAAATGACGGTTTATTTGCGTAGTTCGACAAAATGCGAATCGTGTGCGCTAGCACTGCTGTTCTCGCTTCGGTTCTGCTGTTCGGATCATTCCCTACATTACATTCATAAATCCCTGGGAGTGCGCATCTCATAGCGGCGGTTAAACGATGCGCCACGGTCCTGCGATGGCAGGTGCTGCCATCGATGGTTCCTGTGAGACCCGAGGGGAGGAGCGCAGGCCCCATCGAAGTTGTATGCATTACACGAAAACGCCAAGGCAGCAGCTCTATAAGTCCAAGAGCGGAAAGCAAAGGAACAAAATAAGGAACGCTGTTTCTGCCAAGAGAAACATCAGCTAACATGAACGGATTTCATTTTCCTGCACACTACATGCATAAGCGATATCATTCGATCTGGCAGGGACTGCTGCCGATGGTAAACGCGAAAGACGACGCTTTCCGCAGAAGGCGCCCGATTTCGAACACGCGCGAGACTCCACTGGGTAGGGCAGCGAACTCAACAGACAGGCTTACCTCGCCGGCATTTCTCGCCCTGACCAGGCCGAGCATCAGGAGGAGAACCAGACCCAAGGGGCTCATCGCGGTTGGCGCTGGGTTTACGGGGCTGAGTGAATGATGAACCGTGCTCGAGCAGCACGGGACTCGCCGATCTGCGCGCGACGGCTTGATAAGGTTGTGACACGCGTCCACGGAATTCCCTTATCGATAGGATATCACGCGCCGCTGAAACAGGACGCCGCGGTTGTTTTCACTTCAGCTGGGCGCAGTCAGGAAAACCGCGTAGGCGTGCAGGATTAAAAAGCACCGGCTGAACTCACGCGCTCAGGTCAGCGCCGTGTCAGGAGGGTCCACCACACGCCACTTGTTGTACTGAGTGTGCTGAAGAATGCAGACTTGCAAGGAGACTGGGCACCCGAAGACCTAAAGTTTCATTCCGAAACCACCGCGCGTTTTCAGTTCTTGACTACCCGATTAAAAAAAACAACTGAAAATTGATTTTTGAAGAAAGGAAATGGCGCAGTAATTGTACCACATAGATCGATGTACACCGGAACCGCACCGTAAGGGAAGGTGGGAGTGAAAGAACAAAGAGAAGAAAGAAAGAGACAGAGGTGTAGTGGAGGTCTCCGGAATAATTTCGACCACATGGGGGTCTTTAACTTGCACTGGCATCGCACAACACACGGGCGCCTTTGCGTTTCGCCTCCATCGAAACGTGGCCGGGAATGAAACCGGGAACTCCGGCTTAGTAGGCGAGCGCCCTCCACCCACCGCGACGCCTCACAGGCTCTTGCACGCGCTGTGAAACACCTTTTCGTTGCACTGTGCAATACGGGCGCGGGCCGTCAGCTTGCAGACCCGTCATGAAGGCTCGTGAGCGCGTGAGAACAACTATCTCGGGGAAACCGCCACGTCGGTCTCGCAGCGTTCACTTCATATGTGAGTTATTTTATTTATTTATTTTATTTATTTACAATACTGCTGGTCTTATTGCAAGACCATAGCAGGGGCAATTAGTACAGTGCAAAAAACAAATATAAACATATTATTCAAAGGCAGCAAACATGGCATAAAAGCAAAGGTAGGGAAAAGTGAATTGGCATAGCAAAAGGATATACAGAACAGATCTTCGACAATGGTAGGCACAATTTCAAAATGCACTCAAAATCGCATACATGACAAGTTAGAAGGGGTTGTCTTCTTGCCTAGATTTGCAGTCACGGTTGCTGCATCGCCACTGTGTATTACGACAAATGCTCTATCTGCGACACGAATGATGATAAGGATTGAGTGCAGGTGATGTTACGATCCAAGCGATTCCATTAACTAATGGAGAGAGGGAAAAAGGAATGCTTAAACGTGTCATTATGGCATACATACTCGGTTAGTGTGTTCGTATGTTTGTGCCGTGAAGGTGGCGATTGTGAGTACGTCACGTATTTTTTCACATCTATCCTGTACTGCTCGTGTAATAATTGAAACAAAAACTTTAAGCGCGCTTGTTTTGCTCTTGCGCATAATGTTTGGAGACCGGATGAAGCTGCAAGCAATGTTGGGGAATCTGTGCGCTTGTATTTATTGTGAATTATTCGTAGGGCTTTGCGTTGTATAGCCTCAAGTTTCGTGATGTTAGTTATTGATTGGGGGAACCAGACTGTGTTCGCGTATTCTAAGACTGGCCTTACAAGGGTTTTGTAGGCCAGGAGTTTAGAAGATACTGGTGCGGACCGCAAGCGTCTCCTGATAAAGAGAAGTTTCCGTAAAGCAGTAGACGTGATGTTAGCAATGTGAGAGTCCCACCTCAGGTCAGAAGACAGCGTAATACCTAGATATTTATGGTGTTTAGTTTTCGCTAATGGAACGCCGTTTACAGAGTAAGAAAAGCAAAACGGGAATTTTTTTCTTGTTACTGTCATACAAACGGATTTTTTAGTGTTTATTGTCATTTGCCACGTCTTACACCATTCTGTTATTTTTTTTAGAGAACTGTTTAAAGACAGATGGTCTTCGCGGTTGTTAATAGTTTTGTAAAGAATGCAGTCATCTGCGAAGAGCTTAATGTTACAATCAATGTCATTAGTTATGTCATTGATGAAGAGCAGAAATAACAATGGACCAAGGACTGATCCCTGAGGAACGCCCGACGTTACTGGAACTGTTTTGGATGAAACATACTCAAAAACCACAAACTGAGACCGATTTGACAAAAAATCTTCTAACCAAGATAGTAAGTCGCCTTCCCCGATAAGTTTTTAGTTTGGCCTAGCTGGCACAGTGCACCTTATTCGAAAATATATCCCATTACAGACGTTCCTCTCACGCAGACACCACGTTGCAGAGAGGCATAAAACGGCGAGATATTACACTATCGCGTAGCTGTGTCTGCGAAAGCTGCCTCCGGACACGCAGTCTGTGGGCTTCATTACTCACCACTACGCGGAGGCGCCGCCTCCACAGGCGTAGCTTTCAGGGAAGGATTCAGGAGCAGCTCTTAGACGGGGCTGTCCTTCCTATTTGTGCAACGCATTTCTTGGACTTTCTTCGTCGAAAAAGCTCGCGCGACGGTTACCACTGCGTGAGGCGAGATTCGGCGACAGCTGTTTTGCAGTGAATACTCCTTGTTCGCTATCGTCTGCATTAAAGTGCACGTAACGTCAATGTGTTGTCACACGTGACATCGTAGTCCTCGGACCGGTGTAAGCATCATCATCATCATCATCAAAACTTTAATTTGCACCGAAATGAAACTCCTTTTTGCCCCCCCCCCCCCCCCCCCCCCCCTCGCACGAAGGGAGCCCTACTCAGGAGCCTCGCAAACTAAGGTCTGGTGAAGATACGTTGTCGCTTCACGGCCTCAGCCGCCAGGCGGATGGCTTGTTACTGTTAAGCGGGGTCCTCGCTCTGCAGCAATGTCTCCCATGCTTCTCTATCTTCTATCTTTTGCTCGGCGCCCGGGCTGCCATCAAATTCCCATACTACGTGGTCGAGAGCGCCCCTCTTCCCGCACGTTATGCAATACTGATCTTTCTCCTCTTTCGAGAGCATATGCAAAGTTGGAGTGACGTCATTCCATGTTGACCAATCAGCGTGGCGTGCTACGCCAATGCTGCAGAACAAGAAAATGTACCCTTTACAGCTCTCCCTGCAAGACGGGGACCCAGTGCGGTTTCACCACAAAAATTTTCGGCAACACTGAACTTTCGCTCGATTGGAAATTGCAGCGCTCCAAATGATCGAAATCAATCCGGAACCCCTTCAGCATCTTTCATCCCCAATCCCCTTACGGCGCGCCGAAATCAATCCGGAGCCTTTTCAGCATTGTGTGTCCACCGAGAGTGCGACAGTTACTGCGTCTTGAACCACGCAGCATTCCAGGAGGGAGGGAGTGGGCAGGGGAAGTGGGGGAATTGTTTAGTGATCAGACATGTGTAGGCAGTTTTCGAGGTCTGCATAGCGGTCAGAGCAGTTAGGGAAGCCGGACTTCAGTTCGGAGGTCATCATGCACTGACGAGCAAATAGCACAGGTCTGAAAGCTAACCACTCACGCTCAGAAGTTTTCAGTGGCATTTCCTTCCGCTTGCGACGTTTACCCAACCGAACACTCACCCGAATCAGTGTTTAGTTAGCGTAAACATTGAGAAACGGACACGAGAACAGGCCGGCTGACAACTGCTGCCGTACATCGATTTCAGTAGTGAGCTGTGCTAGACACTGGACCCCAAAGCACAGCAAAGACGAGCCCCAGAAATGACCACCCTCCGACGACTGTGTCAGTCTTAAGTACTACGTCTGCTGAGCTATACCTCCGCACAAGCGCAGTCAGCCCGCAAAAAGGCCAGTATCGGGTAGGCGCGCTATCTGCGCCACACTTTTTTCCCACATGGTGCGGCAGTGCCAGTGCCGGACCATGCGTGCTTCACCCGTCCCTAAGTTGTAATGGCTGGGGGACCGTACTTCGGCCGTAGTAGCCACCACCTAATGGGTTCTGGATTACGGTACCCAGTCGGCGTTCTCAACTGCTATCAGCCTACGCAAAAAAAAAAAAAAATAGCTGCGGTTCAATCCGGCTGAACCGAGTAAGACGAGCGAAAGCTCTGTTAAGGTAAGCACACGCCACACGCTTTTATATAGCGAACGGCGTGGCAGGCGATTTCCGGCAGTTGCGAAACTGTCATCGGCTCCGCATATGCAGTTTTCGCGACTCGCGAGGCGCAGCGAATCATGTGATTCGACAGTTGCGAGGCGAGCGAGCGCCATTAGTTCAACGCGCGCAGCTGTGTTGAGGCAACGCTGGTTGAGGCGTGACTAGACACGTGGCATGACGTCAAAGCAAGCCTCCGTTACGATCCTGGTTTGAAGGTCAAATTTCGTTGCCAGATGACCTTGAGCTTTGTACGGGAGGAGTAGAGCTTTCGCTCTAAAATTTAACACATTCATACTACACCAGCAGCAGACATCGCAACTGCGCCAAAGCCTCGAGGTTCGTACTTACCTGCACCCCGTCGTCCGTAATGCTGTGAATGCGAAAGCATGCACGCGGGTTGTTTGGCTGCGGCGATGGCGTACTACTATTCGCGAAGCTGATCTAATCGCGCCGCCCGAATGGAAGTTGAAGACTACGATACCCAAACCCACAGCGAGAATTTGGCGCGCGCGTTGTTGTGCTGCGGTGAAACAAAGCTCAGAGCAAGCAAACTGCCAGTTTTGAGTAATCTAGCAAACTTGAAACGTTTTTGAATCACAGCGCAGCCTCAGTTGCAGCTATCACTTTGAATATTACATCTTGTTATCTTGATCTGCTGCTGTTGCATTTTATTTGGCTTTTCCTTTCGTCGCTGCATCCTTACAACTTTGTCGAGGATTGAAAACTAGAATGCCGAGCTACCGCCAATTGCCGTGTACGCATTATTCGCTGTCGGTATTATCGCGTCCATAAAGCGGCTCGTCCGCAGAGTCTTGGCCGGGAGCACATAATTGCGCTGGAAAGCTTAAAAAGCGGTTTGATAAGGTCTGCTTTGAAATAAATGCTACTCTTGTCTCACTGCGTTTTTCCTGTAACAAGGAAAGTCCACTTACTACGAAATTCGGATACAACGAACACAATGCCACATTCCTGGGCACACTCATGGCGCCGTCTCCCGGCCGAACTGCCTTAACCAGTATTCTGGCTAGCCTTAGCCATGGTGGCGGGCAGTGCTTCTTTTTCGTTGTCTCTTCTGTGTGGTGCCCTCGGGGTCCGCTGCTGCCTGGCGCTTCACAGTACGTGTCCTGGCCGTCCTGACTGTCTAGCCGTGACATATTTGGTGGCGCGTGGCCGTCAGGTTCACTCGTAGTGGACTCTACTGCAATTCTTTTCTGCCATTGAGTAAACAATGGCTTAACTGGAGATGCAAAACTTTTTTCCCCTAAATTGCTGGCGGCGATAGCCTCCACCCACCAGGGAGACAAGCAGGAATGCCGGGAAGACTAAGTTTCTTACTTGCTTGGCTATTGTTGAGCATAAAACGTGGACTCAGCCGTAAAAATACACCTCTTCTTGAGGCGAAGAAACTTCGAAGAAATGCTGTGAAAGTTTCCATACCAGCCTAACTCCGAACTTTCACTTGCGCTTAATCTATTGTAGTAGTTCTGCACATGATGGAAGGAGGAGAGATGATCCAACAGCGTTGCGAGGTGCGGCCAGTTAATGTACGCACAATGCGGCTGCAATGTGGCCGGCTTAAAAACCACTGCACTTTGCACGTCAAGGATTTTAGTAACTAAAAAAGGAGATCTCTATCAAGGACGCCCACTGAGCGCCATACATCGGCCCCACGCTGAAAGTATTCTGCTCGACTGACACAGCCACTTACAACAGCAAAGCCGTTATTAAAACAATGCGCATACTAAAGTTCCTTCTACCAGCTAAGCACGGAACACGAGTCACTGCCTTGCCACTGCAGGTAGTCTGTCGCCTTCCGTAATGACGTAACGCGCACAGTTATGTTGCTATCATTAACGCACTACAGTAGCTTACAACTTGGAAAAAAAAAAATGAAACACTGGCCCGCAGTGTCCTGTATTACCTCACTCACCTATTATAAGCCAGCTTTTGAAGGAAGTGTATCAAACAAACCAGGGCATCAAAATTATTGATCCTATAATTGCATTTCATGATTAGATTCTTGTTTAGGTTACAAGGAGCTTTAACAGCGGACTTTTTTTTTGTCACCGAGGAATTCTGTCCTGCGGTCCTGAATGTGGGTCGAGCTTCCCTGCAACTTGGCAATGGATTAGTCCTTAACTTAAAGGCCTATTTGTTAAAAACATAAGACCGCTTAAGACGTGGACATTCAAAAGAATCGTACAGGGCAAGACAGGATGTCCACGTCTTAAGCGCTAGTCTTATGTTTATAATGAATCACAACCAACTAGCGCAGATTTCTTTGACTATTTTTTGCTTGCGGCTTTTTTTTTCAAATGATGCGCTAGACAATAGTATGAATGGAGCACCTCGTGGTATTCGCCTATGACCGCTAAATATTTATAATTGAATTTTTTCTTGACGCTGCTTCGGTTTCATCAATGGAACGATGGCTATGATGCGAGGCACAAAAAAAAAAACGGGAATGCAACTGCTGATGTGTCGTTTGCTGTAATTCTAGCTACTGACGCAGGCCGGTTTGTGCTGTAGCGAGTTAAAATGACTATCAGTGTTCATATTGCAGTTTTTCGTGCGTCACGTCACCTAAACATCAACTACGAGTCACAGCCATTGTTCGATTGATGAAACCGAAACATGAAAGAAGAAATTTAATTTTAAATTATTAGCGGTCATAGGTGATAACCAACGTCCAACGCACCATTTTAAAGAAAACATGCAATAAAATTAGGTGTCTATAGTACGTTAAAACTTAATCAAACTTAAAAAACAGTAGTTAACACTGGACCACAGCGTTCAATTTTACTCCGCTGGTTAATCCCAACAGGAAATGAAATCAGCTTTTGATGTTTTGAACAAGCCAGATATCATAACTCTAGAGCTTATTTTTTTCTTCCGATTACCTTCTTGTATAGGCAGAAAAAATTATTAATAACCGACTACTTTTTTGTCGAGAAGGAATTCGCTGCAGTGGTGCTGAATGTGGGCGGAGTTTCACTGCAGGCTCAAGTTGTACCCGACTATAGCAAACTTTTCAGCATCTTTGTACACAGACATGACAGTAGCCACAGTTGAAAAAGTGCGAGGCATCGCGGAGGGAAGCGGTTTAAAGTTCCTTGAAATGTTTTCAAGCCAATCACTTTATGCTAAACCTAAATCAACAGTAGCTTGTTCCCCAAGAGAGGGGGGAAATGCTGCACCATCACTTTTACAGGAAAGCTCATGGCCGCTACAACTAAACCAGACACTTAGAAGGGTTGACACTTGACTGCCTTAACATCGTCAGACTGCACACTATTACATGCGCTGTTAGCGTCACGGATGTGCTTGCTTGCTGACCTTTAGTCATCACTGCGTAAAGTGCATCGATCGAGAAGCTGTTGCACGAACTCGCAACTTGGCACGATGGACTCTTGCAAAGAAGAAAACAAGATGCCAGAGAAACGGTTGCAACTGCCTTTTATTGGAATTAACATGAAACATTGTTACAAATCATCTCCATTTAACTGCTTTCCAAAAATAGTACAAGTAAATGCAATATAACCAAGCATCTCGGTTGCATGGTTCAGCAAATGCCCAGACAATAGTGCCTCGAACGCTCACGAGAGCCACGCAACTGAGACGAGAAAAAACTGCTTTGTACCAACATATATATGTATGTATATATACTTCAACTTTTTTTTTCTCCTCTCTCCTTCGCCTCCACTTGTGTGTAATGAACAGCCACGTAGGCACAAAGCCAGCGCGAAAATCTCAACAAGATCCAGCTTGGATGGCAAAAAAATGGCTGCTCTGACCTGTCGTCTTTTTTTTTCGTCGTCTCCTCCTCTCTCGCTTAGCTTAGTAACATACTTGCTGTCTGCAAGCTTAGGTGAACTGCACATCTATTTTTTTTGTATTTTTACCGCTTTAAATTCTTGCCATTGTAAAACAGCACCAAAAATATATCAGTGCTCGTGTAAAATACATAAACATTAAACGTCTCAAAAGTGTAAACCACGGAAACATCGGGGGGATTGAAAAGAGGGAGAAAAATAACTTTTTTTTTTTCGCGCTTTTCATCGACGTTTTTCCAAACACTTCAGAAAAACTACCACATGACATCACTTGCAACAAGGATGGCCAAAATAAAAATTTGGTCTACTTTCAACTTTTACAATGAGAGAGAGATAAGAGTCTCATCTGCATCAAATCGGTGCAGTAGGGGAGAGGCCGAGTGAATTAAAACAAGAAAAAAATATGTGTGTATACAATATGTTCGATACCCGGAAGCACTGGAAGCGCTAGCAATGCAAAGACACGTCTGCCCCTTGATAACACTGAACGATGCAATGCTGCGCTGGGAAACACTGCAACAGTTCACTCAGCTCCCTCTTTTAGGACAGTACAGCTCGGCATGCGCATCACCCCAACCTCACTGCCCTAACTGAGCATACACTCCACTCCAAAAGGAGTCTCATCACCACAACAATGTGCCCTAGCGTAGTTCTTTCCAATAACGCTCCAAGTAGGTGGCCATTCCCTGCATACACACTACGGTGTACACAGCTTTAGCAACAGGAAAGTAACCAACCCGTAGCGTTGATAGAAAGAAATGCGCCCGGCAACCCCGATGATGAGACTTGGAGGTGAACATTTTCATGTCAGTTCTCTTTCTTCGCAACAGCCGAAGAATGACCGCTGTTTGATGATCGCACAAATAGCTGCATGCCGGCCACGAATGAGACTCGCCGAGAAACTCTCCCATTGCAAAAGGCCGTGACAAGAAAGGCCTCCCTGACCGCAACAGCCGCAGATAAGAAAAGCCCCCTGCCTCTTCGTCCCACTCTCTGCTCAAAGCGGCAAAGTGGCGATTGCGGGGCTACAAATGGGAGCGGTATATAGTCTGGAAAGCAACTGCTCCTGGGGCCTTGCCGTAGCGCCTATAGCACACCTCTCTTTTATTGCTCTAGGATTATTCGAGTAATGGCGCCAGCCTTCGCCGAGTGCACGAAGCAAGCCACGCGTTGCGAAGGGAGACGTGACGTAGGGGCAAAGCAAAGGGAGGGGGGGGGGGGGGGGGGAGGAGATGAATGCCACAAACAGCACACCAAGGAGCAAGCAGAACCGGGCCCCAGGAATACTGACTGAGCTCTTCCAGCAAACACCGCGGCCAACCAGTGTTGCAAGCGCATGCCATAGGCAAAACAACATTTTGCATAGATTAAGAGTGAATAAACGCAAAAAAATAGGCTCTCTTCCCTAAACACTCACACACACACACGCACACACATAGCCTCTTGTTCACTGCGCGGTTAAATTGGACACACCCAACAAGTCTCTGCTTCTGCTAGACAAGAGGGACCCGAACGACAGACGAGGGGGATATAGTGCATGTGCGGATCTATTGTGATTCAAGGCAGTAAAATGCAAAACAAAAACAAATGAGACTATGAAGGAGGGGCCGCACGGTGTGGTTACTGATTCTCTCCCTTTACCCCTAAATCTCACTCACGCAGTCTTCGTTACTAAGTTTGTGTAAGCTTCACGTCACGCTGTCTCAATATAAATGGACTAGTCTGGTAGTATATGAGCTGCAGAAACAGCCTAAGCAGTAGACAAGTGTCAAGGGAAAAAAATATGAGAGGGGCGAGAGAGGTGTCGAAGAAAAACAGAACAGCACAAGGAAATGATTTGCTCCTACACTTGTCTTTCCTCCCCTGCCAGGAGGAGAGGCAATGCCAGAGATAAAAGATACGCCGCCAATAAGAGAAGAATTGTGTGCATAGTCGATGAGTCGTGGCAACTGCGGCGAACAACGGCGAGTGAGGGAAATGAAAGCTGCACGAGCTACTCTTTGCCCAAGCAAAACAGAAAGGCACTAGCAGAGATGTGGTGCGACAGTGTGTGGGATGACCTTGCAAATGTTAAGAACAGCAACGTGAAGCAGTGCAGGACCGTAATAAGCTACTTGCCAACAAAGATTATGCAAGGGGGAGAAAAAAAAAAGCTTAAAAACAAATTCTGCATGGTCTGTAAAAATATCGACAAGGAAGTGGGAAGAGGGGGGAAAAAAGGCCTTGTCTCATCAACCTTATCAAGTAGATGAGCAGCACAGTACGTTCTAACTTCAAACAGCTCTCCACTGAAAGACACAAACAGAAAAAAAAAGACAACATTAAGGACCCTGCGAAAACAAAGAAACATGGAGAAAATACTGCCCTTTCCCCAAGGAAAAAAAGAAACAACTTCGGGTAATGTATAATATACAATAGTATAATATCCATATGTATAATAATATTGGCAGACTACGTGCAAATAAAGGCTTGTCTGTCGGGAATGTCTGTTTCCCCGACGGTTTGAGAAATAAAATGAGTGTCACAGTCTTGTCACAGTGATTTGTAAAACAAGCGAATATAAACGAAAAAAAAAAAAAAAAAACGTATTGTCACACATGTACACAAGACACATTGCAAAAACAAAGCCCTACAGGTCATAAGCTTACCAAAAGAAAACAATGACGTGAGGGGAAATCCGCAGATGTAAGAAGCCCATCATTATGCTCAACTTTGTTCCGCCAACATTGATTCCTGCCAAGAAGACGTTTGTTACCAACTGAAAGCACCCAAAGCCCTTTCTTTTCAGCCACTGTTTCAACTACGCAAGTGTGCGCACACCTCACTTGGCTACAATGGCTATGGATAGATCTAAACTTGGTGCCCACAAAACAATGGTGTGTCACACTGTAAAAGACACTGACCACACTCCACACACACAAATAAAGCACTTTCATTGAAGCACTTCCAAAGCAAGGCCTGTGCGTTTAAAGGTACACCACCAGTGTCTTTTTTAATAGCCATAAAATACTTTTAATTAAAACAGATGGTGGGAGAATAAAGATGGGAATAAAGCAAACAAAGAAAAAATATGGTAAGTTATTACACCGGGCCAGCTTCCAAAAGGAAAGCAAGGGGCCCCCAAACTAGCTGTCAAAACCTTTCTATAAGTCCAACCAACGAAGGAAAGAAAAAAAAAGTGCACAAGATTCTGACTAGATGCATGTAAATGTATGCACACAGATATGGATGCCTTGCAAAAAGTTGCAAAGAAACGACAAAAAAAAGGCACACAGGAGAGAAAGGCAAGGGCACTTAAACAAGGAGAAACGAAAAAGAAAAACAAAAGGAGAGGGGGGGGGGGGGTAAAAAATGAACACTGTGTAATATGGATTTCACCACCACGCTGTTGCTGGGGGGGAAGCATTGTACTCTCTCTCTCTCGACTGCAGGCACAGAGAAAAAGTTTGTTTGAAGCAGCACAAGCTGCAAGAATCCTTAGGAGAAAAAGGAAAAAAAGAACAGGGGGGGGATGAAGAAGCAGTGGGAGGGGTTGTATAATAAGCAGCAAAAGGCAATATTCCTCAACAGTTAAAGAAAAATATAGTGTGCCTAAAAGTGGCTGCCATGGAATGTTGCTGGTGAAGTGCGCTTCGCTGCTTCCCTCCCTCACAATAATATTGCTGGCAATAAACACACACACACACACATGTGTGTGGCTTTGCCCATGGCGCTCAAAGTAGCGACACAGCAGCGAACAAAAGCGCCACACAGGGAAACACGTGGCAGCTAACTCTTGTCGCCGTTAACAATAGCAAAGTGTGATAAGTATAACTGTGAACATATGCGTGTTGTGCGTGTGTGGACGTCATTTCAGGCATGACCCAACAGAAGATGCAAACCCAGCACTGCAGACAGAGGCATAGGTGGTAAAGAGTACCCCCCCACCCCCCACACACACACACACGAAAAAAAAAAACTAAAAGAGAGAAAGCTGTGTATACAAAAAAAAAACAACAACATCCTTTCTGTCTGTCACTATGTACATTCTGAACAAATAGAATAGGGGGAAAAAAAAAGTAAAGGGTACAGAAAATACCACACAAGTTTGATAAACATGCAATCACAAGCTAAGCTCACTCAAATGTAAAATCATACAGGCAAACAAAAATGAAAAGAAACCTAAGCATTGCAACAACTTGTAAACGTGATGAAAATAATGGCAGGCTGCATGGGCACAGAAAAAAAAAAATGCCATTTCCGGCTGCTTTCAGGTGCAGCTCTTCATGGCAGCAACTGCTGCAAAGCTGAGGTGTCGCAAACTGAGGTACATGTGTGAAAGAATAAACACACACACACACACCTGATGATCCACTGTAAACGTGTATAAGTTAGTACGTTGAACAACAAGCGTAGCTTAAATTATGAACCTAACCGGAGGGAGGGGGGAATAAACCTTCCAAAAACTAAATTGGAAAAAAAAAAAAGAAGAAGACCACGCCGAATGCACATACAGTTGTGAGGAATCAAGGCGAGCAGCAAAGCCCAGCCAGTCCAACCAAGACTACACATTAAAGCTTTTTTAAGCATCAAAATGTGCACAGAAAAAAAAAAACAAATAAAAAGAATGTGTTTGTGCCAACAATCCAGACAGCATCAGTTGTGCCCATGCTCCATACATATTGTGCGAGTTGGTGCCCCAAGAAAAAAGAAATGCCTCTAAGATGGCGATAGGAACTGCCAAAGCCCTTGAACCATCGCCAGCAGATGGGAGGCAAGAGATCCAGACAGCAACTTCTTCCACAAAGGGACAAGCCACTGCAGGGATGCCCCGAAGCCAGAACTGCTTTCTTGGCTAGAGGCATTTTTCTCCCCTCTCCCTCCCAGCAGCCCAACAGTCCCACCTCCGAAGCTGAACGTGTGTACTCAGTCCTCGGCAAGCGCCGAGGCAGCCCCCAGAGCAAGGCTCCTTCATTGGAATCAATGTAAAACGCTGCCAATCTGAACAAACATCTCGCACATACAGTTCCAGCACGCACTCGTGAGGGACCTCTCTCAAAGTAAACACCAACAGGAGAAGAACAGATGATGTCAACGAAGGTTTAACAGAAAAAAAAAAAAAATTCAAAAATCCCGACAGCTGCTCACTGCCAGTGTTCTGGGAATGCCTGACAGATGCAAATTATGATATCAGTGGGGGCTGGAAGTGTGGGGGGAGATAGGCAAGCCTGGACTGGGCGTGAGAAGACACAAGAGCCGCTTGAGCATCTGCATTCTTTCCATCTTTTTCTTGGCTCTTCACGTGTGAGAAGACGAGAATTAGGAAGTAGTCGGTGATAGTGAAGGGCCAGAGCAACGCTCATGCACGGTGAAAGATAGTTTGAGAACGGGAAGAAGTCAGTGTGACAAATCTCCTTTGTGTTATGACGATGATGATGTATTTGCTGCTGCTGCTTGTGTATAAGCGCATTGTCTGCACACACTTTGTGATAACCTGTGAGTACTGGTACACTGCATAACACATACCGTCTTTTTTTTTTTTCCTTTTCCCTTTTTCTTTCACTTAAGAAGAGAGAACTGGGAGTGAACCCACATGGCACATTTCATCTATGTATATATACTATATATATATATATATTTGTATGTATAAAAAAAACCACTAAAGCACAGTAAAAAGGACTAGGCACAAGGGTATATATATATATGTGTGTATACATATATATTATATATATATATATTTATATGATCCTCCTAGTAGACGGTGTCTCTGCGCGGTTGATGCAAACCTGAGAACAACGTAGCAGGAATGGAAAAAAAAAGTCCAATCAACAAATACCACAACTCAAGAGCTTTCTGCTGCAAACTTCAGGTAAAAAAAAAAAAATGATAAAGTCAGCAAGCATAACACAAATTATAGAAGATTAATCATAAAACTTCCAGACTATTAAGACAAAGGCTTTCCGGTCTCTTCTTTTTCATTCTTTTTAGAAAAAGGCTAAGCTCTGAAAATGACAATGCAGGAAAAAGAAAAAAAAAATACCTTAAAGCCAGCAAGCAGCAAGAAATCTAGATGCTTGAACGGTGGTGCAAGTGTGACCACCACTGCTACAGTATTGCAAAAAATGCCAGAATGCAAATGCAGAGCGCTTTTTTTTTTTCTCTCTCCAAATTCTTGCCTGTGCCAACAGACGAGACGTAGCTGCTACTTCCAAAACCAGCCATGACTGACACGCCTTTCAATTTCTCAAGCTAAGTAGAGACTGCTATTCAGAAATACTAGCAGGAGCACAAAACGAGCTCCTATATAGCTAAGGCAGGGAATGTCGCGCCTAAACTTGGCGACATGCGATAAAAAAAATTAAACAAAGAGAAAACAATGTTTGTACTGGAATAGCTTACAAGACCGTACGCGTGCGAACTCTTGCAAGAAGAACAACTGGCCAGAAATACTTCCAAGTGAAATGATGTAAAAGACTCAATTTAAGGCTGAGATTACAGGCCAGACAGCAAGAAGACATTTTGAGAGTATATGTATATATATATATATGTGTGTAAAAAAAAAGAAAAACATGAAAGTTAACAACACTAACTACACAGCAAAAAAACATTTCAAGAATATCACAGTTAGCAATTTGTGTGTCTTCTCAAGCTCGTGTGCGAACAGTGGTAGTAGTAGTAGTAGGTGGCCAGAAAAAAAGTGTAGGGGAAAAGGAATGAGCGAAAAACATGGCTGCTGCTGCTTCAATGTAGAGCTAACAATCTAAGCCTGCATAATGTCACATGCTTCGAGGATGTGAAGGAACGTTAAATGATATTTGATGCAAAATGGTGCGTCAACACGAAGGCATTATTACTTTGTGTCTTTGGGAAGCCTAGCGATAACAAGTGATGCCGAGAGTGGGCACAAAAAAGGAAGAAGAGGGACCTGATGCAATAATGTGAGGGGAAAACGAGGGCAATGCATTTAACTAGAGCACAGCACTCAAAGAAGCTATGCGGAGTGGGCAAGCTGCAGCTGACAGTGGCAGCCAAAATGGGCCTGAAGCAACACGCAGTCGTGTTAAAGGCCCTTTCAAGCTATCCGCACTGCTTAAACGTAAAAGGAAATGGGCAAACGCAAACACCCTTTTTCACGTGCCACGAGAATGCACAGGCAGTCCAGAGAGGAGAGAGCCGACTCCCTGGAACTTGACAATCCTTTCTGTGTAAATTGTGGGGAGCTGGCTGCTGTGCACAGCACTTGCACGTCTTCCAAGCTTCTGCACTCCCACACAACAGGGGTAACAATGCCCACGAACAGCTACGAGAAGAGTGCTGCTTCAACATTCTCCGTGAAAACTTAAAACCAGAGAACAAAGAACAAGGATCAACCTTGGAAAAGCTTAGAAAAGAAAAAAAAAAACAGGTGCAGAGGGGGGCCACAAACAGGCCAAAAAGACAGCAAGCAAAAGAATAACAAAATGCCCGAAGGGACAAAAGGCAGCTAGAGGCCAAAGAAAGGAAGAAAGGGGGGAAGTCTTCGATTTGTCAAAGCAAGCTGGGCTTGGAACTGTTTCTCCTTGTCCTTCATGCCACAAAACAGCAGACATGCGTGCATCAAAAGGATGCGGGACAGTTGTAGGGATTGAGGAGGAAGTGGTAGCTAACGCCATGGCACAACGCGAGGAGAAGCCAAAAAGCCCACTACTGCTGCATGGTGTGCTAATGAGGAATAAAAACCCAGAAGGAAGAAAAGTCATCAAGCCAACAGGACGTACTGCTTCGGAGGTGGGGCCCTCGGAGGTGCGAACTAAAAAGGAAAAAAAAAAAAAAGAAGAGGCAGTGGCAAGTGCTGGTGACAACACCAGCTGCTGCCCCTTCAGACAATGTAGAGGGTGTTGAGCACAAGCACGTGGTGGTTGTTCTTTGCCAGTGTGACCACGTAGCCCTCCGAGGTGATCTTGAGGCCGCAGCAGCGGCTCACCTTCACGTACGGGCACTCAAACTCGGACAGAAGCAGGCCATCCCGAGAGAAGACCACCACGTGGAAACGGTTCCCGTGGCTGTCTCCCACGAGCACATCGCCTGCGTCGCTGATGTCGATGCCATTGGGGAAGTTGGTCATGCCGTCGCAGCCAATCTTGCGGAGATACTGGCCCTCCTCGCTGAACACTATGACACAGTGGCCCTGGATGAGGGGAAGAAAGGTCACCTTCTTTCTGAGACACGCAGTAAGAACATGCAGGAGGGAACACTCTGCTCTCAGGTCACCCACACAAAGTGTCGTGGATGCAGTAAGCCAGTAAGTATCATGCCCGCAGCTTTCTCATGGCTACAAAACCACCACTGCCACCCAGCACCATTTAGAGACTGTTTACAACTAGGCACTTGACTCTCTTAAGGGGGGAACGCGGCTCTTTGCAGCCAAAAGTCGGACAAAAAATGAAATTTTTATCTTTTCGTTTTCGCGATCTTGAGGGCTTTCCACAGCTAAACATCCTAATTTGTGCGTTACAGCATTTCAAAGACGTGAATCCGTGCACATGGCCATTAAGGTGAGTTCACACTGGCGAGTCGCGGAGGTCGCGTGACAGGCTTAAATCGATTTGTTACGCTCCCTCCCCGCTTTGCATGCGCTTCGGAAACCGTAACCAATTGACAGAAATCGGTCGCGTGACGTTTGCGACTCACCAGTGTGACCTTGCCTTTAAAACTGAGGTCTGATCACATCGATTGCCTGCCGTTCGAGAAATATGTGCTCCGCTAGCACCATTTGGGTTTCGTTTGAAAGGACGCGATTCAGGCTACTGCCATATTTTGGCTGGCGGCCATGAGCAAGCCCATGAAGCAGCAAACACAAGGAATGAAATTCTGCAAAATGCGCACAGCTATTGGTCTCCCAAATCACGTGACCAAAATGGCCGACTTTTGGTTGGCTGGCAGCATTGACCGCTAGCACCCTGGCACCATTTTGAGCTGGTCGCGCTGCTCCACTGTCGTGGCCCAGCGAGGTCTGTTGGGCGCAAAGTGCGACACATTCCAATTCACTCAAAGTCTTAGGCCTAAAAGAGAGCAAAAGGTAGAGATCCGAAGCGCGCTGGGTACACTTAATCGTTGCATCCTGTAATCTACAAGTGGTGATGAAGCGCTGACGGGCTTAAGAGGTTAAGCCCATGCAGATATTTCCAAATCCGTCCATCCATCTTTCATTTTCTTTTGCACCTACAGCCACAGCAAAACGCCACACAGAAAGGTTGCTTCCCGTGCCACCAGGCGGATCATCCACCTGCACTTCCTTCTTCAAGCGACATTACCCAACTGTTTGGCAACACTTGCGTCGATGGGAAGCTCTCTGGAAGCAATCTGGAATGCAGTGACGCTATTCATCTTTACCTCCCCTACCCGCTCAACCCCTGTGCAAGACAAGGTAATGTGGCTTGCCTTGAAATCGCAGATGTAGTACTCCCGGCCACTGATGGCAATGTCGGATGGCTCTCGCATGTACTCGCTGCAGTCAAACCATAGCAGGAGCTCACCCGCCTCCGAGATGACAAAGACTGTGGGCGAGACACTGTCCACGGCGACAATCTTATTTTCGGCAGTGATGGCCAAGCCCGCCACGATGTCAATGTAGCGAATAGCTATCTTCTTTATGAAGTGGCCACCTTTCGTGAAGATCTGCATGCGTGACCGCTCGTTGCCCCGATCGCAAATGACGTACTTGCCACTGCTCTTGATTACCGCCACCTGTGATGGGAGGAAGGACATTGGGAGCTCAGTACACAGCAAGAAAAACTGCGTTAGGAGAGGAGTCACAAGACGCTAGAATTTTCAAGAAGCCTTATTAGCGTCCCGTGCAGCAGCTGACAACAACGAAAAGGCTGGCCTCAAGTGTGACGAGTTCAAGTGCCATCTAGTTGACAGTGCACACTGTGAACGCAGCTCGGGTGAAAAGAAGAAGAAGGAGCAAAAAGAGGAGGAGAGCACCTTTCGGGGGTACCACAGTTGACCTTCGTCCTTTCCGGCCACACCAAAAGTGTACTTAAACTCCCCCGACTTGTCAAACACCTGGATGCGATGATTGTTAGTGTCAGCCACTATGATCTCTTCTTCCAGGCCCAAGCAGAAGCCGTGGGGCGAGCTGAACTGGCCCTTGCTTGGGCCCAACTGGCCAAACTTGCACCTGTGCCAGCGACAAATAGCATAACCCGCAATTAGCGCCCCTGGTGACCAAGACAATACACAAAACATGTGGCTGCTGATGAGAGTAGTACTGTTGCAATCGTTCTAAGGAAGCAACAAGAATGAAGAAAAAATGTCCGAGCTCAGCGAATGAATAGAATACTCCACTTCAATTTTAAAACTCTCACTTCAGCTGTCTCATGCACAGCAACAGGTGCTAGCCTCAACGACTGTTTCCCCTTTGGCTGCACCATGTAGCTGCCTGCTCCTTTGAGCTTTCGCTCCTTAGGTGAAAAGAGATGCCTTTGCTGGAAAGGCCTTCGAGGAATGCTGTGCGACAGGAATACAAGTTGTTTTTCGTGCTGCAAGCAGCATGCACACCACACCATCACACTGCGTAAACAGGTGCATGCAGTGAGTTGGGCTCCGCCATTCAAACAGTGAACTTGGTAATTCTTAAGCTTACAGAAGTATTCCAATGAGTATTAACCAAGAGAGACCACTTCCTGCACAGGACGCTCCAGGAATTCTCTAAGCCTACTAATAATGAGAAGGCATGACTAAGTAATGTTCTGCAGAGTCAATTACTCGTAACAGAGCTGCTATTGACAACACAAAGGGAAAGGTGCCATTTAAAAGGTGCTGAACACTATGCACCCATCATTACAGCCTAAGCATCACTAAAGATAAAACCAAGGTCCGACGTTATGTCCATGCCACATGCACACATGAAATGACAAAAAAAGCTTAAGGTGGTAACTTTGTTAGCGCCATCGGCACTGGCGTTACATGTCTAAATTCAATTCCATTACACGAAAGTCACGACAATTAGGCCTGCAAGCCAATAAAAAATTTTTCCCGATTATAAACAGCGCTATTGGGCACAAAATCTCAGCAATGTTGTCCAGACGTAAAATAAAAATGATTCTGGAGAAAATGCCACTGCTCTTGGTTGTTAAGTCGAAAAAGTAGCCACAAACTTGCGTGACAGTACACAAGCCGAGAAGTGCTGGTAAAAATGGGGCTATTTACATCGAAAATGCAGCAGAAGTAAGGCTTATGCCATTAAATTTAAGTGTGTGGCACTGCGGCAATGGCATCAAAACTTTGGGCAGTAAGCGCTTAATGGCATTAAATTTGTCTGTGTGGCACGGGTAATACTTGAACAGCGTTCTCAAATAGGACAGAAAAAGGGTTGCAAAGCATAAAAGCTGCATTTACCTTATCTGCATTGTGTTCAACTTAGTGCTGGAGCTCCGCGGAGGCGGCACATATCCAGATTGCACCGACAGTGACGGAGACACTGTAAAAAAAAAAAAAAGCATCCTTAAGTAATGCAGAGATGCAGCCCACAGCAGCCACTGCCAGCCAGACGGCCATCCCTAAACTGCGGCAAACATCCACTAACAGGGGATCAATGCAGCAGCAACTTAGAATGAATTTTCAAGTATAGTTTAGCCAACTTGCAGCAAACCGATTTCTATAACTATTTGCTGTGCCTGAAGATTACTGCAAGCAGATCACACACAAATAAGCCAACATCAAAACAAAGGTAAAGTTTATCATAAAAAAAGAAAATAAAACTACAGCCCTCTGTCGTATCTTGCAAACAAGGTGGATGGCGGTGGTGGCTCGTATGCAACTCAAACCAAGTGTTGCCCCGAATGTTCTCCTACTAGGAAATCATTGCAGTATAGACATATCACGGACACAGGCAACCTGCCAGTCCTATGAGATTGCAGAGCGAGGATGAACGGTGAGATTCCTGTCACTCGCAATGGACTGCCAAGGACGCACTTTTTAGAAAGTGCACCTAACAGAGCTACTATTGGAAAAAAATTTGATGATGCAGGTAATCCAGGTCTTAGTTCCCAGAATTTCCTAATCAACACAAAAATTGCTAGTACACATGCTGTGACCATATCAGGCAGCAGTAGGTGTAGGATTCTTTATAGATGATTGAATGCCATGATACTCTTTGCAAAACATTTTTTCCTACTGCAAGCAAATGATGGGGCATGCACTATTAATGGATGACAGTCTGCAACTGGAGATGAATGCAGTAAAAACTGTGCGCTTTTGTAGGAAAAGTATACAGCACATAAATAACTGGTTTGGTGTGGTTTGGTTTGGTTTATTGGCGTTTAACGTCCCAAAGCAACTGAGGCTATGAGAGACGCCGTAGTGGAGGGCTCCGGAAATTTCGACCTCCTGGGGTTCTTTAACGTGCACTAACGCACAGCACACGGGCCTCTAGAATTTCGCCTTCAAGAAATTCAGCCGCCGCGGCCGGGATCGAACCCGCGTCTTTCGGGTCAGCAGCCGAGCGCCGTAACCAACAACTACAGTGTATGAGGATAGCCTGGAAGTAATGGTGGCAAAAAGAATTTCGAAGTAATACAGGCACAAAAACCACACAATGGAAAATCACCGACTTAACTCTGGCCCTGCAAGGTCGACTGAAGTGAAAATTAAGCTGCCTAGGAGGAAATGAGTAAGCCCCTTTTGTAGTATTAACTGGGCCTTTTAGTACGAAAGAACTATCCCGATGGGTTAACCCCAAGAAAGATCTTGCAATGTTTGTGGCTTGGTGCCAAATGAAATAAATAAATAGAGCTAAATCAAACAAATATTGCCACAACTTGGATTCGAAGCAGCGGCGGTGTTGAACAGATCAGCTTCACTGGCCAGAGCACGAGAGCACTAGGCTATCGCCACAGCCGATCATGCCTCGTGTTAAACTGCAACACACACTCGTGCTGTGCACTGCATATTGTAGACTTCATCAACTTCTATCTGCAGTGGGGAAACACAGACAGAGGATCCCGTTTTCATTGTCATCATTATTGTTCACGCAATTATGCTTTCGCACGTCTATAGAATTTAAGCAAAAACTGTCATTTTTGGTTCATTAATAACATGAAAACTAGGTGTGTACATTTATTTCGCCATGCTTTCAGAAATATAATTAGTGTTAGTATATCTCAATTAGTTCTCATATTATGGAAAAATAACTGAAATAAAAACTGAAATAAAGTATTTCTTATGGGTCATCAGACAGGTCTTAGGGGTCCTTAATATTTTTTTGATTCCGATTAAAATATATCTGCCACCAAAGTATAAAATATATAAATTTTCAGCTATGTTGAAGCACTGTAATTATGAAATAAAATTAGGTGACATTACTGTTCCCAAAATTTAACATCTTCGACTCAACCATGAACAAATGGCACAGCTCCATAGCTTAGTCCTTTCCGAATTCAACGGTATAAGGTTAATTGAAATTTCGCCACAAAAAACATAAAAACTTCCTTAAGGCTAGTCATGTTGGCAAAAACATCCAAGTCGAGAAAAGTGCACTTGGAAGTGCGCGCGCCAGCCATTCGGAGGTTGTTTAGGGACCTCGGAAAAAGGTGCACTGAGGATGTTCCAAAAGGATTTCACAGTAGTGAGTAATGCCTGGATGTCAAGAACAGCACCAGCTCTTGAAAAATTGCAGAGACGCAGTTGCAGGAAGCAACAGGTGCAGAGTGCAGCCACATTTTGCTCCGAAATCGCTATTTCGATGCTTCAGGGGAGTCAAATATATAGATTTTTAGTAGCTGGAAGCCAAATTAGACTTTGAAACTTTGCAGACAGACACTCGAGAGTATACTGAACCCTAATATGCCATTTTTGAAAAACAAAAAATTTTGAATCTTTTTTACCATTTCAAGACCTGCCTTTCCCCTTATTGTGAGCCCTTCATGCGTGATTTAGTTTTGATTCAAATCTGCCTCTGCTGCCAACATTAGACAGCATCTGACGCAAGCTGAAAGTTCAATGTTTTTCACACAGTTGACAATGATTTGGCCCTTTCAGTGCTATGGGCAAGAACTTGCAACGATAGCAATGGTCTTCGAGAAACTCTTTCTAGTACTGCTGTCACCAATGTCACTTTACATACAAACAATTCAGACAAGCTTCCATAACAAAGCAGGAGGCAATGGGGCCAACTGTTTTATAGGCTAGAACCTGCCATTCTTGGGAGCATTTAGAGGCGAGCGGTCACCTTACCTGCGGAGGCATCACATAGCTTGGCAGCACGCCCAAGTTCAATACTATCAAGAAGTGCATCAGATACCGAGAGAAGTAGTGAGAGCGCCTTTTCGAGTGCAATAGCAATACCAAACTTTCCCCGTCTCCATGGAATATTACATAGGGCGCACTGCACTGGGGGTGTTTACTTAATTTCAACAGAACGAAATGTCTTGTGTGCATTATCTTATGCTTTTCAGGACAAAGCGTCGGATCTGCGCTCAATGCAGAACTGCGCAGTCTCTGGTGGCAACTTCTTCACTGCGCAGGTTGCCTTAGTAGAATTTTAGCAGCTCGGAGCTTTCACTGGCCAACCTGTGATATTCCAACTCCCTCTTTTTCATGCTCTGAAAGTTAGAGCATTGAGCTATATGCTGTAGTATACAGGGTGTGCCAGCAAAGATAGACAAAGGAAAAGAAAATAAAAGAATAAGGTTTCCTCTAAACTGAAATGAAGTGAATATTGTTAGGAGTTATGTAAAGTACCTACTAATATGTTTTTCATTATGGCTCCTTTAATAATTATTTGATAACTATTTAGCTTTTCAAGCTCAGGCTTAATAGGAAAGTTGTTGAGCACTATACAATTGGTCCGACCCAGGTTCTTCCTTCCGTAGCCTTTCTCATTAAGCAAAAATGAATGCCCACGAAATTTAACAAATACCATTTGACAGAGTGTTCCATGCACCCGAATGCACTTCATGTACAGCGTTCTCATCCCCGACTAGGTGAAGTACCCTGCTCTGTGCCTTCCGAGTTGCCCATGACAGAGCTTTCCATTGCGCTTGGTTTCCAAGATAAATGCCAGTGGCTGCAGACAGTAGTGGAAAGAATACGCAACGCCCGTTTCTGTAGTGACAACTGCTCGCTCACGCTGGCAGAATGCATGCGGAAGAACAATGATGAAGTATCATGTGTTTGCGTTGTAAGAGTGTGACAGTAATGAGCATATTAGCACGTGCGGGGACTCACCCTGCTCTCCTAGTTACCTCAGCAAGGGAAGGTGCATCTGCCGCAGTGACACGAGCACCCCAGAAGGCACGATTAGTGCAGGGGAGACAACTCTTCCTCAGGCCTCGGGAACTCGTGTGCAGACTTTTCGGCATGGTGCTCTGCCCTCCGCCAGCAGGATGAGGCCTCGTGGAAACATTTTCCCGTGACCTCGTCCCGCCCAGCCTCATAGCTACTCCCCAGCCCTACCGTAGGTCAATACTCAATCGTAACCCTGCTGGTGAGTCAGACGAAACTGATTCCCCAGCGTATTTTGTTGCTAGCTGGTGTTGTTGCAGCAATAAGTGCTTTTCTGTGCCAGCCAGTGTTGTTCCTTTGTTCCGCAAGAGCTAGGCCCGCCTTGGTTTGCGTGCGCTTGGTAGCGCAGGGTGCGGTCAGCGGTCTTGAACTGTCAGCCGTGGATAAGCAGGGAGAAGGTAGTTACCTTGTACTTCAACCCCACATCTGGCGCCCCAAGTGAGGACGCCCTTTGTCTGGACTTAGTAAGTGCTAGGCCTAGAGTGAATTTTGATCGAGAGGACCTGCGGCGTGCTCTCTTAAGTGCGAGGTGGATTCTACTGCAGCATGTTTGAACTTTTCGACATGCACAGCACAATTTCTTCAGCTTTTCCCTAGACTTTCTTTAGCACGAGAACCATGTGATCCACACCGAGGGAGCGCAAGGCCTACCACCCGTGGAGTTACCAAGAAACCTAGCGAGTACGGAAGCCGCATGGGTGGTCCGAGTTTTCCTGTAGTATTTTCTCTGCTCTGTCTGTGAGTTGCGCCTCCGGGAGCTGGGCGGCCTGGGGCTACGGGTGCTGCTACCAGCTAGCTAGTATCGCAGCTTGGCACCGGGCACTCAGACACTGTCCGATATGGTGGGCGCCAACCGCTCAGGAGCTGCTTCACACAGAGAGAGGGGAAGGACCACTTCACAGAGCTGATGCCTCCTCGCAGCAGCGTGCACGCTATGCTTTCCAGGTCTCTTTTTGTTTTGTTGGAGGTCATAGTTAGAGTGGCAGTTAGGCATAAAGCATTCAAGGCTGCGCCACGTCAGAAGAGACATGACCAGAAGGACCGCAGTGTTGACAGGGGGGCACTGATTGCTGTCCACCAGTTTAGCAACCTTACACAAACTGCGCAGTCTCATTCAGCTCAAGAAAGGGCTATGCTTACTCGAACTCTGCCAATTACCCAACACGCTGTGCTAGTGCCGCCTTTCCCAGACACATTTTCCCACCTGGTATGATGGAAAGCCCCCTTGTGGAGTTCCGCACGACGTAGAAGCCTACAAATGCCTGACTGAATGCAACTGGTCCACGTAATAAATGCGAGAAGAAAGCCAAGAGGATGCCTTTGTACTGTTTTCCAGACATATTAAACTCGATCTATGAATGATTTGCCAACACACTATGCTTTCGCCACAGGCACACTTATGAAAGTCAGTGCGGTATTCAGTCGCTGCCCAAGATTCAGGGATTCTAAAACATCTATTTCTTGAATCGAATAAGAACCAAATAACACCCCTAATTATCAGTATGAACTAAGCAATTAAATAATTTCAAATATTTGGTAAAAAAATAAAGTATCCAATATTCAACTAGATCAGAGTGTCTGGTATTAGAAACCTTACAGCATCCATCTCGAGCGAACAATGTCTCTGGAACACTTGCTCCATGTTCCACATACCTCCTCTGGGATGGCAGTGTGATGTGTACGCGACCAAAACCTCAACTAGCCTGCAAATGAGCAGCGGATGCGTAGCGCCCAGATCTGTGCCTGCCAGGTGTCTGCGGCCTCACTACCTGCTCTGTGCATATACACATAACCGGCACGATGGCGTGCACCAACAGAAAGATTAGCATAGCGTGATCTGCTTCCACGTACCGCCAGTGCGCATGCACATGCACTGATTGGTCCCGGCGGGGCAGGCATGTATGGTGCACAGTACCCCCCGTGAAAGCAGATCAAATTATGCTAAATCTCTAATCGGAGAATGTGTGGCTCCTTCGACTTCTGCAGAACAAGTCTGAGCCGACTGCAACTGCCACAGCCACTCTTCACACGAAATTCGCTGCACAAGTGCGACGGCGCAAGCGTAAAGGGGAGCTAGCGCTGAACACATTAAAGGTGCACTGAAGAGGATTCTGAACTCGTCTTTTTGCCGCGGGAACTCGATCGACACGTTCCTAGCATTCTTAGAAACAGTGACTTATTGCCCTGTGTGGCCGATTTCCCCAATTAAAACGAATTAACGTCCGGCTCCCGCCTTTTTTTTTTAATTCTGCCTCGTACAGTGGGCGGAGTCGACCAACGCGTGGAGCGCCTTTCACCCAGTCCCGTGGAGGATTTGCTTTCGCTTTATTTTGTTTTTTAGGTTTCCGTGAATAAATAGTTTCATTCGCAGATAATATAGCCGCAAAATAAGCCCGCAGAAACAAAAATACGCGCGGACTATTTGCTACTACGGACTACTACGTATTACTCCGCCGATGGCAGAGTGGCAAGCGGCCACGGGACTGGGTGAAAGGCGCTCCACGCGTTGGTCGACTCCGCCCACCGTACGAGGCAGAATAAAAAAAAAAAGGCGGGAGCCGGACGTTAATTCGATTTAATTGGGGAAATCGGCCACACAGGGCAGTAAATCGCAGTTTCTAAGAATGCTCGGAACGTGTAGATCGATTTCCCGCGGCAAAAAGACAAGTTCAGATTCCTCTTCAGTGCACCTTTAAGATAGGTACCCCTTTCTGATGCCTGACACAGGGTGATGCCAGGCACTGGGTGCACAGCGCATGTGTCTAAGCAGATGTCAAGGAGTCGTCGCTTAAAAGCAACAGCTGCGTAACGATGCAGTTGCAATTAAGAGCAGTAGTTAGAGGCCCCACACCCCACACACACCACAGATACATCGGCTTCACGTCAGCCTAGTTTTTGCAGGGTTGGAGGCTAATAGTGCTTTTTCGCACATGAATGGAAGTTCATCAAGACGATGACAAGTGTGCAGCGCATGAGTGTGTGTGGCAGTTAAACATGAAGCATGATTGGTTGCAGCGATATAGCATAGTGCTCTCGTGCAGTGGCCAGCGAAGCTTGTCCGCATTATTTATTTTATTAAGGAGGAAGCCTTTAATGCCTCATCGTTGTAAGCAGGAGTTGTCGACAGAAATGTCAAGCTTTTGAATTGGTTGAAATGGTCGTGACTTCACATTTGCGCGAATTTCAAACGGGGCCAATTGTACTTTTGCTTGTAACCTTGCAACCAATTAAAGGGAGGGTATAGTGATGCTCCAAGTAAATGGGACTGAGTTTAGTTAATTGGTTAATCAAGCAATTAGCCTAACTAGCCTTTCTAGTCAGCCCAGATGAACAAATAAAACAGAGTAGGAAATTGGTCGAGTTTGGGAATCGAACCAGGGTCTCTGGAGTGCAAGACAAGCACGCTAACCACTCCGCCATGCCAGCTCGCTGGTTTGGAATGAAAAGCATGTCTAGTTCACTCCCATCTTCCTCTCTTCCCTTATGGTGAGGTTCAGGTGTCCACCAAGATATGCAAGACAGATACATTTCCTTTCCTCAAAAACCAATTTACCGACGAGCAAGGCATGGAGCCTAATGGGCGATGGCGTTCTGTGGACTCCCTGGCAACGTTGCAAAACGCTGTCGCGTTCCACTCTTAGAGGCGAAGCTTAACATCTTAACCGCACATCAGTGACACAAGCAGCAACACCGCGCTTAAGGCTTTTGCCTCACTGCACTTTAGGTCAACAAAGTGCACCCTGAATTTTTTCTGCAGACCTACCTCGGAGGTTTCATGTCTATCTTTAAACTTTGCAGGGTAGGAGGCTAACCGTTCATTAGTGCCATAAACGAAGTTATATCTGCGGATCTGGGGTCAAAGGTTGAGGCTTCAAAGACCCGTCGGCTTTTTAGGATTGCTAGTGAAGTAGTGTTTTCGCACTTAACACCAAAGAATTATAAATTGTGGTGTTTAACATCTCGCTATGACGGATACCATAATGGAGGGCTCCAGAATAATATCGACCATCTGGGGTTCTTTCTCATGTGGCTGATATCGCGCAGCACAGAGCTGCCTTTTGCATTTTGCCTCTATTGAAATGCGACCGTAGACGCTGGCACTGAACCTAGGTCCTCTGGCTCAATAGCCAAGACAGGGGTAAGAAACTACAGTTAGTTTTGCTTTCAACTACTTCAGTGCATCTGGTGACTGAAGGAGACCTGACGTTTCTTACATACACACAGCCAGACAGGCTACAGCGATCACTGAATTGTCTGAGGCATGGGGAAACAACGCTGTTTTGTTATCGCCAGTGGTGGTACGAATCCTGCTAAGGGTGTTTTCTTACTTGCATACCAGGACAATATGATGCTCCAGTCGGCTTTCGTTCGACTGCTACGGGAGGGATTTGCATTGACGTTTGAATTTGGTTCAGTTGGTTTTATGGGATTTAACGTCCCAAAGTGACTCAGGCTATGAGAGACACCGTAGTGAAGAGCTCCAGAAATTTCGACCACCTGGGGTTCTTTAACGTGCACTGACATCGCACAGTACATGGGCCTTTAGAATTTCGTCTCCAGAGAAATTCAACCACCGTGGCCGGGATCGAACCCGCGCCTTTCGGGTCAGCAGCCGAGCACTATAACCACCGAGCCACCGCAGTGGCCTGATGTATGGGTTTGCTGAACAATATATATGGAAGTTTCCTACATCTGGTCAAGCACCCCAGCCATATTCCATTACATTTGAATAACTATGGTAGCTCAGCTGTTTCACTTCACCCTATCTTTGTTTTGCTTCCGTGTTTCTTCTTTGCCCCTCGCAGTTCACCCCATGACATGTTCAAAGCTTTGCACAGCGCAAGGTCACTATCTGTAACTTGCACCGCTCTAGAATCTGAGCATAACATTACCTGCAATTGAACAACTTCTCACAGCTGCTCTTTGTGCATGTGACACAGCACTATTAAATATACACACCACACCTATGACCCTGCTTCCCAATAATGCTAATAATGCTGCACAGCCTAAGACCTTCTCCATTAAAGGGGCTCTGAAACACCTTCCACAAAACCTGCTTTCTTTTCCCGCCTTTTTTACTGCTACTATAGTGCATGCAGTACTCTTTTCACTCTGCTCTCTCTCACCATCAAGCCAGATCTATTTTAAGGTGCCACCTTTTCTCACTACATGCCGAAGAAAACGCTCTTTGCTACTTTAGTGCAAGGAAAATAACCAACGATGCTATTTTGTATTCAGGGATGCAACGAAAGCCATCCAACACCAAGAAGGATGACAAGGGATTGAAACAAACACAGGTGAGGGACGGTGAGAGTGTTTCAGGGCCCCTTTAATGGTGGCAGAAAAAGTCAGCCCCGCAAACGTGCCACTCTAGATAGGATAGGGAACAGGGAGCGAAAGAGCGGCTAGGCCGAGGACAACACTGACCGAGGCCGCTTCCAGCTGCCAGAATGGGCACCCTCTGTCCGAGGATGCCACTGCCATTCACCAGGCTGTCGAGCATGGGTGAGCCTCGAGAGGAAGAGCGGGGGGAGAGGGTGGAGCCGTTGAGCAGGGTGTCCAGCAGCTGCTGGTGCGAGCCCAGGCTGCCGCTGCTGCCGCTGCTGGGACGCCCAGAGGGCAGCAGGGGAGGAGGCGACGTCTGAGCATTGGGCTCCAACGTCAGTCCCGGAACCACCTGGCCATTCAACATAATCTGGCCTGCATGCGGAGAGGAGGTGCAAACAACGTGGCTCAGCAAACTGGCTACAGAATCCCTCACGACACCAGTTGCACGATCCATCCATGCAGGCACACATGGCTGCCCAACAACATGGCAGTCAAACGTGAAGGCCTCACCTCATGGCCACAGGTGTTCTGTGGTGCTGTCCACGGTAAGGTCCTTCTACGGTACTGAGGAGATAGCCACTCTTTGCTACTATCTACCTCACTCCTACACTCTCCCCCATTTTATATCTTCCACATCAGTGCTTGGCCAAATGTGGCCACATGCTGCATTACTCAGCTAGCAGTTATTCTTTTTACTTTGCTTCAGAAAAAAAAAAAAAGTCAATACTTCAGCACATGCCCTAATAAGTCACAGCCGTGTCGACTGAATGATTGCCCAATATTCAGGCCACAATTATAAAAGTAAAGAAACAATTATGATGAGGCACAAAACAACGGGAACACTTTGTATTTTTTTATATGTACAAAAAAGTTTTTGCCTTCTTGGGATCACTCATGCAACAATGGGCATGGAGAAAGCAGAGGACAAAAAAGGAATGTTGCTACCCTATTCAGTAACAGGGACCTTAGTCTGGGGGCAGGTCTAACACCCCGCAAGCCATCAAGTGACATGTCTGAGCGAAAGTGGTGCAGTGTAAATACATGTGCTGACGGTTTCAGCCATGCTACCATCGCAGTCTGCGTCACCCTCAGCTGGAACATTCAGTTGTGACCTTCCCAGCAATGTGATGACTACCACCTTAAAATCCATGAGCGAATGGACTCCGCAGACCACTCACCCAAGAGCAAGATCTAGGTCCATTTGACAGCAAGTTATGCAAAGAACATAAAATAAAGGCACGTGCACCAGTGGTAAGAGCAATGCCTGCCATGCCATCCAGGGTTGTGAACAGGCAAGGCTGGCGACCATGGTGTCGAACAAATCCACACGAAGGCATAAGTGTTGGCACAACCAGCCAGGCCATTTCACAGCTCTCGCTATCTTGCCCAAGATCAGCAATAAATGCGGCACACTGCCTATGCTCAAGGGCAGCATGCAGTGTTTACACCGTTTACCAACTTCCGAAGCTCAGCAGTTGACGACTGGAAGGGCTAGTGCCGTCAGCACACTTGCCAGTCATGTGTTTCACACCTGGCAACCTGACTTCCCCCTCGTGTGAGCCACACGTGTGCACAAAGACACATATGCTTGCTTGTGGTGGTGGCGAGACACAGGGTGGGACTGATTTCATTTTATCAGGCACCAACTGAAGGACACTCTTCTCAATCTTGCCAACATGTAAAAAAGAGGGGGCGAGGGCAAGCTGGCATGGCCCACGATGATGGCCTGCCTTGTAGCCGCTGGCAACACCCTCATATTATAATCGAATACTGCGATTCGACTGCCCTAAAGCAGTGCCCTGGTGCAGCCATTCAGAAGAAATTGCGACTCTGTTTTGGTTTCCACAGTTTCGAGAGTTAATGTTTGTCAATGCACCATGGAAGCCAAATACCAATCCATTAAAAATCAGAATGGAGTTCTTTGTGCTCATTGGAATCCCATGCCTACTGCGCTGTTTGCGGTGCAGTTGTTTTGGCTTGCTGTTACTGCTTGCTGTGGTCCACATGATGGCAACAAGTGCTCAGCATGACACTCAATTTAAGATGAAAGTAATCCTGGCAGCTGAAAAGCTCGGAAATTCTGAGGCAGCTTTCAGCCAGTAAGTTCATTAACACTAAAGATGTCGGCGATTAAAATGATGCTTCTCCTTGCCCCCCCAAAACTCATACACGAAAACGTGCCAGAAAAAAAAGTACAGGAAACAGGCCAGGACTGTAGCCCTCCGTGCCCCATCCCACCCATGCTCCCTATGCAAACCCAGGGGATGCACAGTGAGGTGTCCCTTATTCGTTGCGGGCTATAGCGAGCAGCGATTTTGAAAAATTATTTGTAAATGGTAGGTAAATTTAAACTCAAAATCGAACGCCCACAAAGACCATTCCTACAGGAGTGCTACACTAGAATATGACCATCGAAATCATTCGAAGTGGGGACATCGGTCTTGAGAACAGAAAAATTCCGAAAATATCATTTTTCAATTTTGCCACATTCGGATTTGCGGGGGGGTCTTTACCACAAGTTTGGAGCCTGGGACTTGCATAGTTTTTGAAAAACTGTCCGCTAAATGTGCTGCCACGGTGCAGCAACTTGTGAGGATGCATCAAACTCATTTTCTATGCCTCTCCAATTCAAAACCAAATGCCATAATGAGCTCTATTTGGTCTTGTTTGGCAATGCAGCTTGCCGGCTTTGTTCCGTGCCAATGTGACACCTGCGGAGCCTATTCAAAGCTCGAGAAAAGCGCCAAAAACAAAAATGGAGAAGCAGCCTTGCGACTGGCTGCCTTGTGCCACGTGGCAAAATTGCAGCTTTTTATTGCACAGTTTGAATGTCTCGCCTTTTTCAGCTGCGTCTGGGTGCAGCCATTTTGAAAAGTTCATCATTGTGAACAATCACGAAGTGGAAGCTGCTAACCTGCAACATCAAAGGATGTGCAAAATATGCAGCAGTGAAGGAGAACTATGATCTGCGGTCATCAGCGCCGATTACAACTGGCAATAGCGTAGCGCGGCGTCAAGATCCGTGGAGGGGCCCATGGTGCCCAACAGGCTGCATGGGCTAAGCGCATATCATCCAGCGTCTTGCAGGTGCAAACAGGTGCATCCGAGTGCAACACCACCACGCATGTACGGCAAGTTCTTCCGTCGGCAGCACGGAGAGCATGCGTGCGATCCTGCCAGTGGCTAGATAAAGGCCGAGCGGGCAGCACACGGGGGAGACCAGTGGGGGAGTGCTGTCCGCGCACTTCGTGGTTCTGGCAGCACGGAACTGCCGGCAACGAGACGTTCATGGTTTGCATTTGGAGGGAGCGGCATCCTTCCTGGCTCATACACGGCAGGTCATTGGCAGCATCACAGCAGTACCTGGCTGCGACACCGGTGGCCGTATCATTTGTGTAGCATTGAGACTCAACTGTCGTCGCGCAGTTGTTGGAGCATCTTGTTTCATATGAGAGCATCTGTCAGAATCGTCCCTCCGTTGCGGAGCTCCGACACTACACTGTTGTTCCACTAGTTTAGTGTTGTTCTGTTAGCCCGTAATAAACAGTGTTGTCTGTGCTTGTGGTGCCTCACATGTCAGGTGATACCCTTGCTAGCAAACCCCCAGAGGGGGAGGTTCCCTCACAAGCGCCCAAAGTGATTTTTACGAGCTTTGGTTCGCCCTGCTAGCTACCAACCACCGCCTGCGGCCGAGACGTGCCTGGAACCTTCTTACACCTGGTCAGGCGGTCATGTGCAGGCCCGCGTAACCATCTTTCTGATTCCTCAAGCCGCAGGCACAACAGCATACAGTCCTTGGAGGGTAGGGCCCGTCACGCAAGTGCATATAACCTACCCGCTGACATCAACGTTGACAACATACCAAAGAAGCAGTCCAGGTCCGGTCAACCTGTGTCAGGGTGCACCAAAGCAGCGGGCACAATAACAGAACATGCCCACTCCCGCTCGAGCCAGGAAGCAGCTGGTGGGCGGCTATCAGCCTGAGGAACTGGAGGTGGGGACATGGCCCCTCCAATTCAACTGTGGAGGCCGAAGTCAATACAAAATCCATTGCCCAAGTCCTCAAGCACAGTGAATTCCCCAGGGAAATGCTTCCGGCCCTGTACAAGATGAGACTGCATGTCAAATCACATGGGTACATCCCCTCAGAGGTGCAGCCTCTTCGCCCGCTCCCACAGGGTTTGACAGCAGCCTGCAAGGAATGGCCCCTCTGCTTGTTGCCACAGAGTTTGTCGGTGGCCCGTAAGGGGTGGCACTTCTGCCCGCTGCCAAGGAATTCGTCAGCAGCCTCTGGAAACACCCTTAAAAGTGATGACGCTACAGAAGACACCTGTCAGAGGGACCAGCGTCAGATGGCCCAGCAAGTAGTGCTTGCGTTTGTTCACTGCAAGTAGTGTCTCCTGATCTTCATGCAGGATGCCACCGGAGGCAATAAAGTGCTGCAACGGCCATAAGGACCAACTTTGAGAAATTAGGTTCTGACTTCATTTTCCCAGCTGCAGAAGCAGCCTTGCCTGCCACTGGTGTGTCCGGTATTCATTGGAGGGGGGCACGACACCCCTATAGCTCGACGCAACAGGCTGTGCAGGCTGAGCACACGTCATCCAGCGTCTTTCAGGTGCGAACGCGTGCATCCGAGTGCAACCCTACCGCACATGTCCAGCAAGTTCTGTCAGCAGTGTAGTGAGCATGCGTGTCATCCCGCCAGCAGCTAGACCAAGGCCGAGCAGCAGCGCAGGGGAAGACCAGCGGGGGGAAAACCAGCTTCCCCGTCGAGCATAGCTGTTAGAACCACCCCTCCGCTACGGAGGAGCTCAGACGCTGTGTTGTTCCACTGGTGCAAGCGCTGCCCTTTGCTTGGACCACGGTGTGAGTGTGTTTCAGTGCTGTCCTGTTAGCCCATAATAAACGGTGCTGTCTACGCTTGTGGTGCATCACTTGTCGAGCAATACCCTGGCTCGCAAGCCCCCCAACCCAAGGGGAATGTCCCCTCAACTCTGAACTGACACGTCAGACGTAGTCTGTAATGGGCAGCATTGACCATGGATCCTTGCAGCTTTCATTGGTGGTGCTTACCGCAATTGATTTGAGAGAAAAAGCTGACAGACAGGCCTCCCACTTTCTCGGTAGCATCTGTGCATGAGCAAGCGTGCGAACAAGAAGCTTCGGATCGCACGCTGTGATGCGGATTGGGTGATGCTGGCTGACAGCAGCAGCTGTCATTGATAACATCGGTTGATGCTATCTGGGATACTTCGAACCCTCCAAGGACCCCTCCAAGGACCCCTCCAAGAACCGCGTGGCGGACTTCAAGTAGAGATTGCCTTGGATTAGGAAAGCTGCGTAGTGGTTAACATTTTTTTTCCCACTGTGGCTCCAAGAAATAGGAAATGGTCTTTAGTTATTCTACTACGAATTGATAGGTTCATCTAAAACTAAAAGGATATTTGAAACCAGCTAAAAAGCTGAATAGGACTGTGCAGTTTCCTTATCAAGATTCACCAAGAACAAAGAAGTTAATGCAGTCTGGAAAAAGGACCTGCATTGAACAAGATGTCAGCACCAAAGTGTGTATCTGAAAACAGCCAGCAGGCACGGAAAAAGGGCCTCGTGGGTGGAAAAAGTCATCATATTCCATTCCCAGGGCTTGCTAGCCAATTTCCAAGTGCAAATTTGTTCAAATTTCAATTATTTTGCCATGAAATTCAGTTTTCTTTGTTTCTGTCATTTTCTCATAACTGTTTTGTTTTGTGTTGGGTTTAAAGTTTCCTTAGGAGATATCTCGGCACCTAGAGCAACTAAAGCTATAGATCTTTTTGCGGGGGGAAAGCTGATGGTATAAGGCATGCAGTGCTGCGAGCTATTTTTTTTTATTTTCCTCTCTTAATATTTTTTGTATTTTTTTGTACTTATTCTTCGCCACTTTTGTGTGAGCGCCAAGTTCAATGGGCGGCTAAAATCTATATTATTAGCTTAATCTGAAAACTCCTCCGAGTGTTGCAATCCTTACACATTATACCTAGTACATACCCATTTATTAAAAATGAATTTTTGATCAGCATTTTCATTTCTATTGTTCGGGTAGACAACAGCAAGAGATTTTTAATACCTCGGAAACTAATTTTTCTACAAGCAATTGTATATTTGAAATCAGCAAAAAAAAAAAAAAACTGTAGTCTGTGCAGTTTAATTTCGGCCAGTAAATAAAAAGACCCATGTACCCCTTAAGCGTGGAAGGAAGTTCGCAACGCATTTTCTCTGTCAAAGACAATGAAGAAAGTAACCAAAATCTCGTCATTTTTGAATGCTTCGTGCCTTTGCACCAAAGTATTGCGGGGAAGTCCCCATGGTGGCTCACTGTCACAGCATTTCTGCTTTTTATGCTGTGTTTCCCAGACCCAGCCTGCTTGTATGCAAGCGCATCACTGTAGATCATAGATGGTTCGCCCCTTTGCCCTTAGGCACCGAGAAGAAAACTCAGCGTTTCTCCTTTTTATGCCACGTCTGGCGACAGCATCCACACGACGAACCAAACGAGCAGGCAACAAGGCGGGCCAAGTGGAAAGCTCTGTGATCCGCTTGCAGCAGCGCTCTTCTCATGGCACGTTCACACTTCGGAATTTGACGGCGAGGCCAAGCGGAATATGCTGCCGCGGCAGAGATTCCGCCTAAATACCCAGTGGAAAGCTCGATCGGTCCGGGACCAGTTTCTGCCGCGGCGAGGAGGAAGCTACATTCCCATGGCGACAAACATGGCGATGCGCTTCGAAGCAGGACCACTCGCTTCGAACTCAACTCATCGTTGTTACTGCCTTTTTCATTGCGCTCAGTGGCCATAAATGGGGCACCTATCTTTCGCTTTGTCTCATCTTACCTATAAGAAATCTTATGAGTGAAAAATTAGCTTTATTTTTTATTTAGAGTGATGATTCTGCTGCTTCTAGGCTTAAAAGGAGCGTAAGGTTTGTTGACAGAAATGGTTCATGTCCTAACAACCAGACAGCGTCACTAGGCTGAGCTTATCACCGTCTCTTGTGTTTGCATGCGCTGAACTAAACGTAGAAAATGTAAGAAATGGTGTAATGTCCCGCAAAATAACTGCGTTTAGCAGTACGTAGACAGCGTCAATTTATATTCTTTTTTAACCATACCTGTGTGTACGCCGCGAGCGGCGACGGATTTCACTCGCTTTCATGCCCAAGTGTAAACAAGCCATAAAGCTGTACTGACGCTAAAAAGTAAAACATAGAGTCGTCCGACCATGTTGCCACGGTGACAGTGCAAGCATGACTACTTTCACTGGTGTCGCCTTGGCGCACAGAATAATAGCAGCGGTGATTCGACTGCCTAGAGAGACCATTGTGACATGGTTGCCAGACTTGAAGTGCGTGAGTAGGCTAAAAGGTCCATGGTCCACCGCCACAAAAAATGTCCTCGCATTTCTCACACGATTTGGTCCGCGGACCTCGTAGGCCAGAAGCTAGACCCCACGTGACCGCTAGTACACGGCCAAAACCGGTCCGTCGTCTGGATACACCTTAAGCAAATTAAGAAAAGCTTGCACCACTGCAAATACAGCAATTTAAACGAATTTCCGTTTACTGTAGAGTTCAAAATATCAAAAATCTGCACTGTTACTGAACGTGCCCACTCATTGTTAAGCATTTCTCTCAAATTTGCTGAAAACAGCGGCAGGAGCACTTTAACAGCTGAAATTTCTACTCGAATTTCACCTAAACCTTATTTTCGACAGGCCTAGCAACACTGCCTAGCCATCCTAGGTCATCTAGCCATCTTTAGGCCTAGCAACACTGAGCAAGCGGCACGCAACGGTCCGCTGTCGCCCAGTGTGCCGGTGAGCGGCATGTCATTGCAAGAAGCCTGCAGCCAGCTAGGATGCACTCCATGGTCTCGCTTTTGTGCCGCATTTTTTTCCTGTCCTAGTGCACCCAAGCACTGACCTGGCACAGGCAAGGCAAGCGACGGTGCTTCTAGGCGGAGACTCTACACTCCGCCGGTTTGTTTGTACTGCGTGCCGCTAAACATCTTCGGAGCAATTCCATTTCTGGCACTTTATCTAAAGCATCAATTTCAAGGTGCCCGTGACTGCTACTCAATGCGCAGTGACGTGGGTGTATGCGTGCCAGTTCACGCCGAAATGCTTCCAGGCAGCGTGGCCTCAGTACGGGCTCTTGCAGAGACGCTTATAAAATGCATGTGGAAAAAATATTAGCTTTGACAGCGGGTGAGTATCTAACACAAACATGTCTATTGTCCGAGATTTCCAGAGTACTAAGAAAATCGTGCTATGGTGCAGTTTTTCGAAATGCCGAAAGACTGAAGCTGGCAGGCTTTTTAGAAAAAAAAAAACTCGTCCATAAACTATCCAGTCCAATCTGTACGTTCTGGCCCTATTTCATGAAACCTCTGCTTCAACTAAATTTTTTCGCGGGTACCGTAAATTTCACTGAAGTGGGATTAAACTGTAGTCACGTCTACTACCTGTGCAATCAAATAAAAGCTCAGTTTCCAACACACAATGTGTCGTCACTACGACCAGTTTGGACTTCAATCACAAAGTGCCAATTATATCTCCACTAACACGCCTACACTGCCAATGGTCTTTACTTTCCTCAACACACTCCCCCCCCTTACCACAACACACACACACAATGAAATCCTACAAAGAGACGGAGAGCAGAGACAAAGTGGTGCCCACCAGCATTGTTGAGTGACACTGATCCAAGCTTGGCCAGGGCTGTCAGGTTGTTCAGCACATTCTGCTCTGCGGTGGAGACGCCCAGCGTTGGGTCTAGCAGCAGGTCGGCCATTGTGACCGGAACATCGGTGCCTTGCTCGGGGTCTTCAGGGCCTGCGTCCGCCATGTTGGCCAGGCGTGCCAGGTTGTACTGTGCCGCAGCACTTGTCAGCAGGCCAACATCCAGGGACGGTGCCGTCAGTGCTGCAAAGGGGTCTCCCGCGCCACCCACTGCCGCGTCCTCCAGCGAAGACGCGGCAGAGTGCAGCGGCGGCGACAGGTTCCCGCTCCCAGCAACAGCAACTGCCAGAGACGGGGGGGCGCTGGTGTGGATTGGGGACATGCTTGCACATGCCACAGACATGGACACGCCATTCCCAGCACCACCTCCGAGTGACGACGACGTGGAATGCAGCGGGGACATGTTGCCCCCGCCCAGAGAAGAGGAGATGGAGTGGATGGGCGAAGTGTTGCCCACCAGGCCTCCCCCACTGCCACCTCCGTTCACAGGGGAGGATGAAGGAGGGGTTGGCGACGTCGAGAGCGGGGCTGGTGGCGGGGGTGGTGACGGAGCGGCCCGGGGTCTTCGCAGTCGGCCACACACCGAACCCAGTGCCTTCTCGAAGCGTTCGAGATCAAACTCAAAGCCCATCTCACTGGGTGCTTCCAGCTTTGGTGTGCCCGCAATGAGGCTCCTCAGGCGTGTGGTCACCAACTGCATGAAAGTGGATCATGGATGTCTGGCCATCACATTCGTACCTTCACTCACCGTGCAGATATATCGTCGTAACCTAACTTACACGGTGATCTGTACATCAGCACCAAAAGTTCTTTTCTTATGCAGCATTCTAACAGAACTTCCTTACAGATAATGAAGACACAGGAAAAGACTTGAAGAGTCAGCTTTAAAATTCCAGTAGCCGACTGGCAAGCCAACAAAAACACTAGAGCTCACAGTAGAACAGAAAGCACTGCTTAAATTCCACGTGGAATTTAAAGCAAACCACCCCATCAGGTCTTGTATGTTCAAGGTTTAAGATGGCACTTCACTGATTCATACAGGTAACCTTTTGCAGAGAGGAAACAGGGAACTTGTTAAAACGCATGCTGCTAGTTTCTCTTGGCATCAAGAAATGCAAAAAGGGTGAAATTATCCTGCCTACCATAGCAGCTGAGTTGTAGGGTATTGAATCTGCCACTTGAGAAACAAGAAAAAAAAATTTTTATTTGCTTCTCAAGTGACTTCAAAACCCTATAACTCAACTTCTATGACAGGAAGGGTAATAATTATACCTTTACAGCATTCCTCCACGTCAAGAGAAACCAACGCGGCGAGTGTTTTATCAAGTTCTATTGATCAAAATTTCCTGAAAGCTTTCTGCAAGAAGTTGCCTAACATATGACATGTGCACAAGGACTTGTTTTAAATAAAATTAGGTTACATTTGGAATCGGCATGCAAAAATACTTTTTCCCAGAAATTTTCATTATTGTCACTTCATGAACAAAAAAAACAAAACACTTTCTAACAACATTAACTCGAACGACACGCAACAGAATCATGAACTTCTGGCATCGATCGAGGTCAAAGGCTGTTTCCAGTGCAAAGCAAATTAACCTTTAAAACCCTCCAGAAACTTCGCTTACCTGCTTGAGAGAGAGAAGTTCGACAGCATTCGCATGTTCCAACAGGCGATTCACAAAGCGACACGCTTCCTCGATGTGCTCTGTAGTCTTCTCCGCTATGTGCAGAGAGTCCATTATGTGCAGCTCTTCCTCAGAGTGCAGTTTTTCCAGCTCTTCTAGAAGTTCTTCCTGGCGCTTTTCAAGAAGCGACTTGTACTTTTCAAATGTTTCCTGCAGACCGACACAAGAAAAATCCCAAGTCAAAGACACAACCACCACACTTACCAATACCTTCACCCAGAACATCATCATCATACAGCAAAATTTCAGAACTGAGTGAAATTCCGACATCCCTCACAGGTGCCTCAGATGTGACAAGCATTAACCCTTTCCAGTCAGGTGTACTTTCCAAGTGACAGCTACACCAGTCAGTATTATTTTAGGCCACCTCTCATGCAGAAAGGGCGTGCCTTCGTCAATATTTGGTTATAAACACTTATTTAATTTTTTTTATTTCTTTCAGCTTTGCTAGAGCTCCAGGGAAATTCTTTAGAGTGTGGTACCTCTCGAACTCTCCTGGGCGGAGACCATGCTTCCACTTGCATGCCTCTCGAAAAAATGCTCCCCCTTCTACCACCTTCTATCATTCCGTCACTGCAGACAGCGCACAATCCTAGTCGAAGAAGGCACGTAATTGTCTTCATCACTAAAGTCGCCTTCGATTTCTACAAAGTCATTGGACAACTCTCCATAACAAGTGCCTGTTGAAATGGAAGTCACGGCACGATTTTTTTGGCGCCAATTCAGGCGCTCAAAACCATGTGATCAAAAAATATTTTTGCATCAGTATGGTGCAACTATCCTCGGGAGGGAAGCCAAACAGCCAATTTGCAGGCTACAACCTGATGGCGCGCAATTTTTCCCGCAGAAATATCAGCCAAGACGCTGTTTCGGGCCCTGCCCAACAACTGACCGGACGCACACTTTTTTGCTGTCCCCCGACAGATGACCGGAAAGGGTCAAGGTGCACTGTTGTGCGATTTTGTGACTGAATATTATTAAGGAACACAGCGAAAAAAAAAAAAAAAAAGGACAGAAGAGAACAGACACACACTAGTGCTGACTAGTGTGTGTCTGTTCTCCATTTTTTTTTGCGCTGTGTTCCTTCGTAATGCGACAGCCATTTACAGGGGATTGATGTGGCCTGGTTTCCTAGTTACAAACTTTACTAACTATGAACAACTCTGGCATCCCAAGCTGCCAGTATGGGCTGCCTGCTTTCCCTCATACATATGCCACACCTTTGAGCCACTGACCCCTCCTCCGTGGACCCACATCCATGCCTTCATGAGGATAGGCTGACAGCATTAACATGAAACGAATTACTCAATCTCTTGTTTTGCCAGCAAAGTGATGGGAAAAAAACCTCTCTGATGCTTTCCAAACTCTATCCAATTAATGTTCTCAGTAAAAACTGAATCTCTCGCCTTTTCTCAGTAGGCTGTTGTTTGTCCAGCACCAAAAGATGCATTTATCGCTCAGTAAGCAGAGTTTAAAAATCTTTCCCCCAATTGATTCAAAATAGTGGCATTCGTATCCAGAAGGACTGGCTGACACTGCTTTGAAGTGAATGGTAGTGTCACTTTACCTCTGGGACCCGCGCCCAGAAATTGCTGTCGATGCATGCGTGTTGCTTGCGTAATTGGCCGGTGATGAAGACAACCATAATTTTGGTTCATATTTTTTTTTTTAACTTATGAAAGCTCTGTTTTCGGTGCAAGTTATCTCTGTGATTAGAATGTGGTATTCTATCGATACAGGCCAACTTCAACTTATCCTCAGTTTCCCTTCAATATTCCTTTGGATTCCATGCAATCACACTAACAAATAACAAACACTCCTGGGGCACCTAAGCTGGTCCTGAACAGTCCCCTGGCCAGCAGTGGGGATCAACTATGCAATGCCAGAAATTGCTGACCTGGCACTCAACTCAGAACAAGCAAAAAACTGAGGGGTAAACTAAAACATCGCAACTAAACTTACGCCGTGTCTCTGGAAATTTCATAATGAGCTGACAAAGGTGCACGACTATCAAATTTCTACAGTACAGAAGCCAAGTATGATATGGAGCAGCTTTTTTTTTTTTTGAATCGGAACTTTTGCCTGTTTCCAAAACATGAGGCCAATAAAATTCACCGCAGCACAGGTAGCATCCTTAAGGACAAATGTCTGTGACAATGCAGCATAGATGGTAAGCACAATTATCAGTCCAATCAGAATACCATGCCTCTAAAGCTGGCTCTTAATGTGTGCCGTTACATGTTCCAGCTCACTCACCACTCACATCAAATATGTGACAAAGTGCTGAAAAAGTCCCAACACACCATCTAACGCAGAGAGCATCTCCTGCATTGCAAGAAACAATTCCACTAGTGTTAGCAAAGAAAAAAAAACAGTAGATTAACGCAAAGCGCAAGACTGCTGCTCCACATGAGTACAGGCAATTAGAAAAAAATGGCTGAGGCTTAACTTGGTTAAGCCTGGAGAATGCGAAGCATCATCGTGTCGCGTAATTTGGAGGCGCACAACCACAGCAACGGCGCGAGGTGGGCCCCCGTTTCTCCACTGTCGTGACGTCATTGTGTCACGTGGTGTGACGTCATGTATCACGTGATTTGGAGGCGCAAAACCACAGCGACGGCGCGAGGTGGGGGGCGCCCCCGTTTCTGCACTGTCGTGACGTCATGTATCACGTGATTTGGAGGCGCACAACCACAGCGACGGCGCGAGGTGGGCCCCCGTTTCTGCACTGTCGTGACGTCATCGTGTCACGTGGTGTGACGTCATGTATCACGTGATTTGGAGGCGCATAACCATGGTGAAGGGCTGAAGTGGTAGCTAAAGTAGTATTCTTCGCATAAAAAATAAATACGGGGGGGGGCAAGCCTTGCAACCCGGCTTCCACACCTGAATAGAGGTCTTGGCTGTGTCTCGCTGCTGCTGCAGGTCCGTCAGGCCATTCTGCAGCTGCTCAGCCGATTCTTCGAAGGACTGCACGTAATTCCGGCTCTCGGTGAGCAGTGCCTGCAGCTCCTCGCGTTGCTTGGCACCAGCCTCAGTGGCCCGTTCACACTCGTGCTCAGGGGGCTTGTGCTCGCCTAGTGTGCATTCATTGCAGATGGGCACCTGCGGCACGCATGCAACAACATGCTCAGCCCTGTCGACAGCACTCAACGGGCCCATTTGGGAAGGAAAAAGTTCCGGGCGCACTCATGAAACCCAACAAAGTTGCAGTATCCGGAGATGTCATTATCTGTAATATTGTCACGTTGTAGTGACGGCAGTCCAGCGGTCAGGAAGACACCAGAAATACTTGCAAACGAAGCTCTTTATTTGGGCTGACTTGCGCCCGCAAAAGAACTGACTCACTCGGTGGCGGCGTAAGCAACAAGCGTGCTCGTCAATCGTCGAACTACGAATGCCCGCCGCTCGCGGCATCGCTCAATTTAAAGCCGGCAAGGAAACTTCCAGATAGCAGGACAAGATCATCTACAGTAATCTGGAAAAACCTAGATGCAGCCTTTCATGGCTGCGATCAATCGAGATTAGACTGGTCGCTTCTCGCGTCACGAACAAAAACGATAACAGCCCTTTCCTGCAGCCTTGAGCGTGAACGAACAAACACTACAATGATACGTGGCAATATCATTAATCACTGAAGTAAGTAATTACCGTATATTGCCGCGCATAAGTCGACGTTTTTTTTTTTAAACGTCCTTCCAAAGTTGGGGGGTCGACTTATAATCGGAGTCGACGTATATGCGGAGTCTTAGTCGGCCTATATGCGGGGTCAAAAGTAATTTCGACCAAGTCGCGGATAATACACGCGCCATGCGCTCGTACTTCAGTTGTCAGACACGGTGCGAAAGTGGATCTGCTTAAAAACACTTGAATTTAATTGAGATATGCACCAAAGGTTTGTTTTAATACGATAGCAGCATGTTATCGACAAACCAGCGGCAGCAGTGGCTCATTAGATGATGATCGCGACTGTGTCCTCACAAGCGACGACGACGACTCAAGAGTGTCTCGTGAACAAGTAAATGTTTCTTTACGACTCGGCCTTCTGAAAAACTTTTCCGGCGAGCTAGGAGCACAGGGTGCGGCAGCGTCGACCTAAATTCAGAGAGTAACTTTTTTTTTTGGCCAAAGGGGGCCGCGAGTTGGGGGGTCGACTTATAATTGTCAATATACGGTAATTCGTCGTGAATAACAATAACAACAAAGAAAAAAAACGAAACTTGAATTTCACTTCTACTGAAACGCGAGCTGGGATTTGACACCATGACCTTGTGTTCAGCCGCATAACAATGCAGCCACTGAGACAATGGGTGGGCACAAATTCTACAGAGTGGTTCCACTGGTGATCAGTGCAACCATAATGCAACAGGCTGGATAGCACCTGTGGGAAGGTGATCAAAAATTCCGCCATGCATTCACGTGAACATCATCGAGCCCAGCAGCACTTGCCTGGCAGGTGAGGCAGTAATGCTTGAGCAGCTCGCTGGCGTGGGTGGGGCAGGCAAGAGGCCGATGCACCTCTCCAATCTGATTTGGGTCTGGAGCTCCCCCCAGCTCGTCAAAGGTGACCACCACGTGGCTTTCGAAGCAACGCATGTAGCGGTGCGCAGTCACACAGTTGTTGCACAGGAACGAGGCACAGTCCGTGCAGCGCGCCACCGCCGTCTCCTTGGCCTTGCACGAGGTGCACACCATGCTCAGTGTCTCCAGTGCAGCCCGGTCGAGCTCATTCACCATCATGTGCTCCAGTGGGCAGCTGTCCACCACACCCCGTCCCACCATCTGTGGCAAGGATGGCGCCAGGCATGCTTTTTTACTCTTTCCATAAACAGGAATTTTTTGCACGTTCTTTATACAACTTCTGACTGAAAAAACTGTGTCAGTTAAGTTAGGATGCAGCAGATCAAAATGAAGCTAAATAAACGTACTGTCTGCTGTTTGCACTTCAAGTAGAAATAAGGCAGTAATGAGAAATTTTATTTGTCTCACACAGTTTGGTGAAAATTACGGTAACTATTTATGACACTAGCCTTATAACAAAAAAAAAATATTAAAGAAATTTTGAAACATACAAAATGTTGCTTGCTTTATTGCGTAAAGCCCCTACCTGAAGGTTTCAGTCTTTGGCTGACAAATACCTCAAACCACAACCATGAAAGCTGACTTCTTGGACTACAGAACTCATAGTGTAACAAGTTGGAAAGTTCATTGATAGCACTGAAATAATGTGCAATATCTATGGGTCATTGGCGGCCCATGGGTATGGTACGGAAGGAGTTAACGCAGGACAGCCAGGGTTAGGGAGCTTGATTTCGAGGAAAGGTGTGTGTGTGTGTGTGTGTGGGGGGGGGGGGGGGGGGGGGTATGTAGGTCACACTTCATATCACGAACCTCATACATTCCAGTAAGCACAAGAACTGTCATGCTACAAAGCACCCATCATGTTACTAGAAACTGCTCAAAATATCGCATAAAATCCCCTGTAATGACCAGACTGGCATGGGCTCACTTCAAAATTTCACGAGTATAAGCCGTGCGCACACTGATGGCCGCACCACTTGACGGCAAGCTCACAAGCGCAGACGGGTCACACCTGCCACCCTCGCTGTCTGTTTCTGTACACTACCGGTCACGTTTTGATAGTTTAGTGCTTGAGGAGCATAGAGTAATCGCAGACCTATGTTCACGTGAGCCTTCAGCGACATCAAGGAACAAAATGCTCCCTAGTTGGCTGCTCAAACAGTTTTGAAACTCCCCTGGAATAAGCTGCTTCTACTGTCCCACCTTTAGCCGGGAAAAGCAACAGCGGCAAGCAGTGGCTGTTTGGTGCAAAAAATGAACCTTTGTACCACGTTCAATTTCAACGCAAGAATGCTTGCTACCTTTCCTGCCTTTTTGTCAGTGTCAACCTTAAGTGACCACTTCAATGTATAGGCGTGGCCACCTTGTTTAGGTGCAAAACAATCAATACAGAAAATGGCCGTTTGCATCCGCAACAGGCTACTCGCTTTTTGATGTAAGTGTCCTTCCAAAGCAAAAGAGTCCATGCAAAAAAGTGAGCCAGAGGATGCACAACCAAGTTGTGAGTGGCTCGATGCTTTGAGCATAGGGATGGCTACTGAGAAGCTGGTTACAATCCTTTAAAGCATTTATATTTGTATCATCCCATAATATTCACCTATGGCCACTAAATAATTTAAAATCGAATTCTTATTGACACTGTTTCGGTTTCATCAACCGAACGACGGCTATGATGCATAGTCGCATCAGGCACAAAAAAAAAAAGGTGCCAGTATATCATTTGTCGCCCTTCCAGCTCTTGAAGCAGGCTTGTTTAAAGGGACCGAACACTGACCAAAACGTGTCATAGATTATGACGGAAATAAAAAGACTGTGCCTCAAACTGCAAGAACAGAGCACTGCAATATCAAAGAAACGAGGAGTCACAACTTTAATTTGAGATTGAATATAGTACAAAAAGACAACTTGTTGCGAAACCCGGCATTATCGCAGTAGTCTGCCACATGACCAAATCTCAGTAAAATGTGACTTATTTATTGCAAGTGCACAGTGTTTTTTCTTTCAGGAGCGTTCATCATGTTTTATTGTAGTTTACACTCTCTCCAGTGCACCAGTCGATGAAAAGCAACGCTCCCTTCGCATCATCGACCATGCTTGTTTGTTTGTTTGTTTATGGGGTTTAACGTCCCAAAGCGACTAAGGCTATGAGAGACGCCGTAGTGGAGGGCTCCGGAAATTTCGACCACCTGGGGTTCTTTAACGTGCACTGACATCGCACAGTACACGGGCCTCGAATTTCTCCTCCAAAGAAATTCAACCGCCGCGGCCGGGATCGAACCCGCGTCTTTCGGGACAGCAGCCGAGCACCATAGCCACTGAGCCACCGCGGCATACGCTTTTAGCTTTTGTAACTAGAGGGCGCCACAGTGTTTTGAATTTCTTGGATGGAGCGGCAACCTCGGTATACTAAAACTTTCGTCGACAAGGCATAAATCTTTCCCATATAACAACTTTGATTACGGAAACAGAAGCAGACGCAAATCCGTATACTAAAGATATCACTATCTGGCGGGTGAGATCTATATTAGTTTTTATTACAGCATTTTCCCCGACGTTCAATCGCCATAGCGCTCACTGATCATGGTTTGCAGCGTCAGGATACATAAAAATGGGCGCATGCACCGATTAAAAAATTATCGGTAAAAATTTTCTACAGTGTTTCCAATAATTCCAGAATACAGCACTTTAGACAGCAAGCTTTCAGCTGGGCCGAAAAAAAACTGGGTCCTTAAAATTCAGTGTTCTGTCCCTTGAAGTGTTGTGTAGTGAATTTAAAACTATGTATCAACATTCATATTGCAAGTTTTTTCGTGCCTCATGTAACCTAAACGTCAACTATATGTCACAGCCTTTGTTCGGTTGATGAAACAGATTGTTTCAGAGCAACTCGCTACATGGAGAGAAATCTTGATCCACCCAACCAAATCAATTTCCCAGGACTACAAAGGCTAACAGACAACACTACAAAATTTCAAAGCCAAGTTTGTTTTCAGCGCACTTTGAGATGTAATAATATAACCATAAAATTTTTTTTACACAGCCACTGCAGCTTTGTAAGATGGAGTCGAGACAATCAGATTAGAGCAATGTCGTGTTCTGAGTGCAAGCAAACTGGCAAAAATAACAGTGAGTAGTAAAAAGCTGAAAAATGCAGCCATCCCTGCGCTTACATACTCCAGGAAGTAGCGGCAGCACAGAGACACATAAGACACATAACATTCATTTTTGGTCTGAATTCTTCGAGATGGAATGAACTCATAAGCTGCCTTCGATTCAGCCGTAGTTCACTGCACCACTTGCACCGATTCATGGTGAGCTGCACTCATTTACAGCGTCTCCCCTGCACCACCAACCTCGATTCAGCTAGGCCACGGAAGAAGAAAAATTCAGGAGAGGGCGTTACATTTTTTGAAGCTGGATGTGAAGGCTCCCCCCCACTACTTCGGTGCCGCCTCAGCGTGCTTTGCAGCACAAAATGCAGCAGATGACGCCACTGCACTCAACATTACTACTGGCTGCGCTGTTGGCCAAAGACTCCCACTTGTGAAAGCACGCAATTTCCGGCACAATTTTTCGCATGCAGCTTAAATAGAAAGGGCCTTCCCAAGCTTTCTTTCCTCAATGAGCTAGGTGCAGTTGTGGTGCCGGTGTGGTGCACAGAACCACGGAACCGGCTAGCAAAGAGGTGCAGCAAGAAAGTTATGCACATGCAGACACTGCTGACGCACTGCAGCACGGAACTCGGCCTGTACTGCACAGGCACCAGCAGCACTTTTTCAAGAAGTATTGTTGCCACGAACCAGCGCTGAATTGAATGTATAATGGCTGACAGCACCTTACCAACCCCTCCCTGTACTAACAAGCTATTAGCGCCATCTACAATGCTTCATCACATTCCTCCCACTTCTAAAACTAAAAAGGGGGTTCAAAAAGTTTGCACCAAGGAACAAACACATGCATACTTGTAGAGACACTCACTTTTGTCCTATGGCCGCAGTCCGGACATTCGAGTTCACTCTTTCCGATGGCCTTGTTGGCTGCCGCCTGCTTCTCTAAAGTCGACTCAAGACACGACTCGCAGTAGATGTGCAGGCAGGCCAATATTCTGGGTTGCTTGTAGCCAGCGGTGCATATGGCACAGACCGGATCACGCTCCTCGGAACCGCCAAGGGGCGACAGATTTCCACTTTCCATCGCTGAAAAATACCACAGCTGACCATCACAAAGCTGTGTGCGACGAGGGTCTTTACTCGTACAAGTCAGAAGCCAACCACACCCTCAAAACTCCTACAGCGAGCCGAAAAACTACTGCCTTGAGCGAAAAAAAAAAGAAGGGCATACTGAGAGAATCTGAAAACTCCTACAGGAAATGGCCGCAACAGGCTGCGCACGCAAGTACCTAACAATTCCGATGCAACTGATGCCTGGCACGACTACACTCACAGAAAGGCGTTTCCGCTGAATTACAAGGCCCAATTAACGGGCATCTCTGCGTAATTGATATGTTATTGCCGTTTAACACTGAGTGACCGGGGTTTGCCACCGACGCTTCCCCAAGGAACAAGTGGTTCGGTTCAGCTGGTTCCACTGACGACACATGCCATTCGCATCAGCGTCAGGTCAGGCATTAAGAGTCGGCGAAGCAAACGCAACTACCGCAGAATAATTACTGCGCCTACCTAGGAGTCAGTTGCACACAAACACACCAATCTCTTCATCGCGGTGCTTCGCTGTCTGGGCCTTCTCTGCTCCAGTCACAAAGGATAAACAAAAAACCGACCCAACGCGAATGTCATAAAAAGCTCCGTTTCAGCAAGGCGTTTGCTACCAATGAGCTCAGAATTTCAGCAACCAAACAATGGTAGCTTGTCAAATTCCCAGCACAGAGCTCAGAATGCAGCTTTAATTTTTCTTCACTTTCCAAACAAAATTGCGATATGTGGGACACCGTACTGCGACGCGAAAGGAAGTCCAGTTGAAACACCGCTTAGAGATGATGGCGCTGTACAAGTATCCCTGCACGAAATTAAATGTAGTTTCTATAAGATACGTGCATCTTTCGTGACCTATGCATCCAAAAGTCGCTCGCAAAATTTTTTTGAAGTCACCTTCCTTTAAGCCTAACATGCGTTTAATGTCCACGGCCCAAGTTACACCGAATATCGGCTCTAATTATAATGCTACAAGGCAACAGCCGCCGTTAAATTGCACACTTCATTTGCTATCTATGACTAACGACCGTTAGGCGAGAGGTTAGGAAAATGCAGATGTTCAAACCTTTTTCTTCCGTCATGGAGATCCTGCATAAAGTACAACCGCCATACTCAAGCAAGGTAACCGATGGGATACTGGGGAGCTCCCATTGGCTGCTGCCGAAAGTTCTGCCTCTGCTTCGGCTCCAAGCGGACGACGACAGCGCCTCCGCTGGTGCAGGCGTTCGCGAGCAGACGAAAATTAACACAATGACAACAGCGAAAAATCAATCATTTTAATGCCAAAAATAAAAACTTTGGTCAAATAAATACGGCGCAAACACTGCCAAGACATAAGCTAGCATTTCATTCATATTTTTATCACCGAGCGAAGAGGCAGACAGTCCATACGTAACGACTGGTCGGAGTTCAAAGAAATGTTGCTCATTTCAGAAATCTTAAACGATTTAAAAGATTGATGTGGACGTTTCAAGCACACTGAAGTCACGAATGCATTCTGCCCCATGGGTTTTCAGTTCGGCAATGTTGAGGTCGGCGGCTCGTGCAATCGGTTCAACGCCAAGTCAGTCCATTTTTGTTCCTGTTCCCTCAGAGTTTCGTGGATATTGCTGTTGTCCGGCTCAGGGTCCGGTAGTTCCATGACGGGCACGGCGATGTCTTCGTCCGGCAGCTTATCTTCCCGCCACTTCGAATCGACGACGTCGATCATTCTCCCATCGCGAATCACGTCGCTGTCCATCGTGGGAGACCTTTGCCTAAATGGCGGCCGCGAGCGCTAAGCACAGTGCCCACACGAAGGGCTCGAACCCCGTCAGCCGGAGAACCAACAGGTCGACGTACCGTTAATGCGATTAGAATCAGCTGCCTTCACCGCACAATTTTCAACACACGAGCACCATGACGGTAGGCCGGCCTCCGTACATAGTTGCTAACCGAGCTCCAACGCGCCAGCGCGAACCGCGGAACAGCATTTTTTTTTTTGTCTCGTCTTTCACCATAAATCGGCACGAAGGTTAAAACATGCTTCACAATGACAGCTTTAAAAAATTACTTTGTAAAGCAAAAGGCGATCAACATGAATAAAAATATAACCAAAGGGTCATAAAACAAAGCAGAAATGCAGCATAAACGAAAAATAACAAATGGCCCCTTTCCCAAACAGCAGACAGAGGTAGATAAGTCAGTGCTAAAATGCTGAACAACAACATATGTGCAAGGTGCATTGGCTCACAATTCTTGCTGTGCAGTGCAATATGCTCCGTGAAATGTTGCACCAATGGAGAACGAGACAAACACTGCCTAAAAATTAACAAATAACTCTGTTCATATGAATGCAAGATATTTCACCATGATGTCTCTTTTTCACCAGGATGTCTCTATTTCACATGCACTGTAAAAAATGACCTATACAAGCCCATAGCAAAATGAGTACATTTTTCTGGGTGAATCATTTGGCACACAGCCCATTCCATCCAAGCACCAATTTCTTCCTTTCTTCTTTCACTCCCTCCTTTATCCCTTCCATTTTTTTTTTTTTGCACAGTTCTACAAACTGGTTTGGTTTGGTTTATGGGGTTTAACGTCCCAAAGCGACAAAGGCTATGAGAGACGCCGTAGTGGAGGGCTCCGGAAATTTCGACCACCTGGGGTTCTTTAACGTGCACTGACATCGCACAGTACACGGGCCTCTAGAATTTCTCCTCCAAAGAAATTCCAGCCGCCGCGGCCGGGATCGAACCCGCGTCTATGAACTATGAACTACTAACTAAAACTACCAACATAGTAGTCCATGAAAAGCTGGTCCTGCATGCATTTTGTAACGACCTTGCCCAACAAAGAATGGACCAGTTCCGTTACCTTGCGAGAACTATACCAACAATATGTGGTGAAACTACACCTTGGAATGAAATAGCAAAGGACCAAGCTTTAAAAAAAAGAAAAAGAAAAAGTCTGTACCACAGGCATGATAAACACAGCTGAATGCTGCGCAACAAGTTGCAGCAAACAGTTCAGTAGTGTGTAGCCACTGTTACACAAAATTACATTAAAGTGCAATGAAAGCAACAGAAAATATACAGACTAACTCACTGATGAGCCTTATACATACATACTACTAAGTGCCACTGAAAAATCAACTAAACATTAGCTAGGCCTACTGACTTTCCGCAAAACCTCAGGGAGTTCTGTTGGCCTCTTCTTGGCCCTGAGCTGACGATAAAGGTTCATGACAACCTTTTTCACAGCTTTCCCAATGTCTTCAGGAGTAGAACAATTGTTCTTCAGGAGAGCCCACGTATTGCAGTCAACACCAGGAGGAGGATTCTGGGCAAAAATCAAATAAAGGCTTCATAAACTAAAATGAAATGTTGGTGACCAAAGTTATCTCTGCATACTAGCATAGAATTATCAACACTTGCAGAAACACTTTTGCAGAGTCCTGCTGTTAACGAGCACACTCAATTTTTTAAACAATTGAATTGAAGAGAAAACAATGCTACGTTTGTCGTCATATTTGCAAATAAAAATTTTTACCGAGCTTCCTGCAAATAACAGTGCAGGGGTGGAAGCAGGCTCCAGCTTTTTGGAGCAGGCACGGGAGTAGCAAAAGTCTTATTTTGGAGCAGCTTTGGAGCAGCAAAAGGCCCATTTTGGAGCAGGTTTGGAGCAATTTGTAGGCTATTCCAGAGCACTTTTGGAGCAGACTGGCGACATTTAAATGCGACTGAGAGCAATTTTGTTCGCAACTCGTCCAAAAACTGCATAAATATTGATCATCAATCCTACAGGCCACAATTCTTTAAAAGGACCGCAATTGTCGTAAAGATATTCGCTAGAGTTCATAAAAAAATAGACATGTGGCAGCTGTTACAAACAGTAGTTGCAGTAAATTAGCTGTTATCAATTTCAGTTCACAAAAAAAGGAAACAACAATGGCGACAGTTCGTCAAAACCATCAAAAGTGTGCAGCAGAATCTCGAATATACTATGTCAGGACCGAAAAAAAAAAATCAATACCCGCCAACCGGTGTATTTTAAAATTTGGAAAATTGCCGCAGCCAAACCAACAAGAAACGACTCAAAAATTTATTACCCAAGCGTATATGAAAAAAAAAATGCACCAGCGTGCACGCGGGTGCACACAAGGCAGGCTGTGGAAAATCGGCGCAAACGCGTTGCTGTGTACGGCTGTGAAAGGTGCGAGTAGCGAAGGGACGCCGGCCGCACCGCTGTGAAGATGCAACCCCGTAACTGGCCAGGCCAGGCCAAAGCAACGTCAACTGCGTGCGAGGTACGAGCACGACGGTACCTCACACGACGGGTAGTAAGCCCGGTGTCCATTCCCTGGCAGGTCCACGTGTAAAAAGTTCGTAATTGGTTTGTTAAATTAGCTCCGGTAAATAAAACTATATTCGCGCGCCGTTTACCCGTCCCACTCGCGCTGGCGGTCGCTTTCCAGGACAAAGTGTCCGGAATCCTAAACAACTGAACCGTTATCTGTTCGGTCTGCCGCTAGTCAGCCGGGCCTATAACGAGGACGCCGTTTTAGCGCCGTTTTTTTTTTTCCTTCCTTCATGAGCGAACCAAACTGTCAATGCCAATGCGGTTGCGTCCGTTGGATGGATGATAATGGCTTTACCCTTTGTATCAGGCGGCAGCTTTCGCCACCTAGCCTATACTTCCCCCATTGTTAACTGATTTTTCTTTTCCCTTTCTTTCAATTTCGCTCTTACAATGTCTAGTTTGGCTATCCTTGCCCAGCAGACAATAACCCTCGGCTAAATTTGGCTCTGTATACTTGCAATGGGCGTAAATTGCCGTTTAGGCGCAGGAGATCAAATTGGCGCAGCATGGCGCAATTGGCGCAGCACTTCCACCCCTGCAGTGTATGAAGAGAAAAACTATACGAGCACATTCAGCACATTACTGGTGATGCAAGTTAGTTGACTGCTGGAGCTCTTCACGCAGAGAATTAACCAATGACATGCCTGCACATAATTTTGAGGATGAGGGGCAATGCACACCAGATGTCTTGAAACAAATAACTCTACCATGGAAGTCAAGTTTCACACCATCTTTACGAGCTCAAGCAAATCAATTATTTGATACGTTGGAATGAAAGACCACAAAATTTTAATATTTTGCCTAAAACTAATCGTAATAACGGCTATTATTGAGACTATTCTTGTGATTTCCAAACGCAATAACAAAGTGTAAAGTCTGCACTGTACACAAACAGTTAACTGCCTTGTGAGCACCTTCAAGACAATTTTATGAGCTTCAAAAGCTAAAAAGCATGTAAAAACTTACTTCCCATGGTGTGAGCTTAGTGTGGATACACCATTCACAAGCCCATGTTTGCAGTAAAGAGCAACACGGGCAGGTGATACAACAGGTGTTTCAGGGAAACAGCACTAATTTCTAAAAATAGGCGTTTTGAGGTGTGAAGATGGCTTTTGTGGTACAGTAATACAATAATAATAATTTTTTTTTTTTTTACGGTAGAGACACTTTTAGTTTTGGCAGACACCAGAAAAGAGGCGAATCATGTTAATCAGAAAATTCATTAATGAAATTATAATATTTAACTTTTTAACTATTATAGTTAGGTGCCCAGTTGCAATTAGAAATTTATAGCTAGCCATCAGTTATAGCCACATCAGTTTTTAGAATTTCGAAAATGAGATTACCTTTGGTGCTGTAGCTCAAAAAATTTTGGCCATTTCACGCCAACAGAAGCATGCTTTCAAAAAACCCTCACGCAAAGCAACATCCCCAGCGCATGCCACTTCATGGGGCATGTGTCATGCAACCAGTCTTGTACACAATACAGAAAAGAAGTAAGCAGTTGCAACTATAATTACTTTATCCGATATATTAACCGATTTCAGCAGTCAGTTACAGCCCCCTAAAAGTAAATGAACAATTAAGAAAGAGTAACTGATTCATCATCATAATCATCATAATCCTGACTGCGCCCTGTCCTTTGCCAGTTGCGGCCACCGTATCCCCACAAACTTCTTAATCTCATCCGCCCACCTAATTTTCTGCCGCCCCGTGCTATGCTTGCCTTCTCTTGGAATCCACTCCGTTACCCTTAAAGACCAGCGGTTATCTTGCCTTCACATTACATGCCCTGCCCAAGCCCATTTCTTTCTCTTGATTTCGACTAGGATGTCACTAACCCGCGTGTCTTCCCTTCCGATCTCTTAACGTCACACCTATCATTTTTTTTTCCATAGCTCGCTGCGTTGTCCTTAACCTAAGGTGAGCCCTCTTTGTTAGCCTTCACGTTTCTGCCCCATAGGTGAGTACCGGGAAGATGCAGCTGTTGTATACTTTTCTCTTGAGGAATATTGGTAAACTGCCATTCACGATCTGAGATAACCTGCCATATGCTGTCCACCCCATTCTTATTCTTCTAGTTATTTCCCTCTTATGATCCGGATCAGCGGTAACAACTTGCCCTACGTAGACATCTTCTACTACTTCCAGCACATCGCTACCAATTGCAAACTGCAGTTCCCTTACTAGACTGTTGAACAGATTACGTTATTTTCCTTTCCACTTTTAATAACATAAGACAAATGCAAACAGACTAGAATGAGCCAGTGTGGCTTCCTTGATCTGTTTGTTGCAATTCATATGCTGTTAATTTTCACCAATAGCAGCCTTTCTAAGTTTTTGTCAATATTTTTCTAAAAACATGAACAGCAGCACTAAAGACTCTCTTGGTGTATGCACTGGAGGGGTGGAAAGATTGTAACATACTCAGACATTGCACACTAGCTCGTAGCTATGCTAAGCGTCGCTCTTCGTAGTTTGCGCTCCGAGGGGGAAAAAACTCAGGTTCGCGAAACATGGCATTTCAAAATTCTAAAGGAGCGATATGGCTATAACTCACGACCAGCTACAAACCTCTAATTGCAACCAATTGCCTAACTGTAATAGTTAAAAAGACAATTATCAGGAAATAGTTAGCCAGCTTACTAGTCAACATTTATTCACCTGTTTTCCGACATTGCCAACATCCACCAACAATGGCATTACAGTTAAACCTGGATATAACGAAAGTGGAAAAAGTGTGCGATTTTTCGTTACATCCAAGTCTTCGTTATATGCAGTTTTCCCAAGCAGACTCAGAAGGACAATGCAGAACAGAGACCAAAATAAATAAATGTTCGAAATCATCTTGAAAATGTTTACAGAAGACCCCGTAACTCGAAGTCATTAACGCGGAAAAACGCTTCGAGATAACGCTGATAGCACAACTCCGGCAGCAGCCGCTACCAACGCGGCTCGCGCAAAGCCGCTACGAGTGGGGTGGAGAAAGAGGGATGATGATGACGAATTTTTGCGGCACGAGGGCATCTGTGGCCAAAGAGAGTCATGGCACAAGGTTTCTTCTTCTACTCAAGGTGGTGTCAGGGGGGGGGGGGGGGGGGGGACGGGCACTGCAGCCGAGGCATGTGCTTCTTTCCCTCTCCCTGCATGCCTGCCACTGTTGCCTTAGGAAATGGACTCTTCACCATGCGTCGCCGGCGTGCCAGCCCCGCTCCAGTGCGGCTGCGATAGATGCGCTCTGCTCGTGCCACGTCTTTTTTGCTGTTTCCTATTAGTTTTCGCTGCTTTTGGGCATGAACTGCAGTGGTGCCACGTGGTACGGCATTCCAAAAGCGAATGCAGTGAAGATGCACCGACAGCGTCGAAGTATGGTGCGTTGCATCAAGTCCAGTCGCTTGCTGCGATGGCAGAAGTTCTTCTCGCATCACTTTGTGCTTTATCGTCATGAAACTCTTCTGCCAAATTTTGTAACTCAGTATGCTAACAGAAAGTTGGCATATCGAGTTTGTTTTATCAAGGTCAACTGCCGCAACACCTTCGTTACATGAAGGTACACGCTTCAATGGGGGCGGAGTTGGGGAATTGAGAAACCTCGTAATGCCGAGGAATTCACCATATGGAGGTTCATTACATCCAGGTTTAACTGTACTGTGCTGCAGAAGCCCTCTTCATACTTCAAAAAGCCCATTTTTAAAAATTTGTGCTCGGTTTCTCTGAAACGCCTGATACCATGTATGTGGGGTATTCAAACCTGCAAAAGCTGTTCCAAATACAGCTATACTGTCCCCTTTCTCCTTTCTGTGACATATCTCCATGGGGCTGGCTTCGTCTGGCCCAGGGCAGAGAATGGATGCCTTCTGAGTGACTCTTTCGAAGATCAGCTGATCTGCCATAGCAATAACGTCAAACCTAATTATGCTAGCCAGATTCAGATTCAGTGAGCAAAAGAGTGAGGGCATCAAACAAGCTCACATTAGTTTACTTGAAAGTGGGATTGCTACTTTTTTTTCGGTTTCTTCTATTTTTTTTTCCTGCGGCGAGTGCTATTTGTATTTTTTCTTTCTGACTTTTCTCTGGCCCTGAACACTTTTAAGGTGCCCAGCTGGATAGCCATGCATCTCTCTTCTACCTCGCTTCTCATGCAGCATAGCTGTTACCAACTCTACAAGCATGTGCCGCTTACACCCTTTCCATCCATCGCAAGCAATGTGCACACGGCGCTAATAAGTGGCTAGCTCTGCACCACATATGTGTTGCAATGCTGCATGAGTTGAAAATTCGGCCCCAAAGTGTTTATGCCCCAGGTCAATGAGTGGGCGCACTCCGCGCCTGCACACCTCTTATACTCCGTCTCACAAGCTGTTTGCAGCACTACGAAAGGTACAGCTCTCTCGTCCAATCAGGATGGCGCGCACTACATTAGTGTGTTCCTATGCGCCTGTGGTTCGATCCACCTGATGTCCAGGTGGCTTCTTTCTACCTATAGCAGGTGGCGCTTGATGTCTTTTTATTCTTTTTTGGTTTGTTTTTGGACAGGCGGACGCCCGTTTCAAAGGGACTAGCCCCACTTTTTTTTTTTGTCGCAACCTGTTCTCATCAGTTCCTCTGTTGTCGCGTCGCAGTAAATTTCAGTAATCGGTTCATGTGCATATAAATTTATTTACTCCAGCGTGCCGAGGCAGCCGAGTGTCGATGGTGGCGAAATGCAAAACAAGCCCATGTGCTGCGCGACAGGCAACGCAAGTTAAACGGCCCGCGTTCAACAACACTCGGCCCGCGTTCAACGTCTCCGTTGTCCACTTGTAAAGCGTTCGCTCGCTCACCTGCGTGAGTTTTGCCGTCCTCTTGATGAGCGCATTTGTACTCCAACTGCCCCCACACTCGACGCGAAGCGCTTCATGAACATTTAAAGCCACCTGCTTCGCCTGCTTGGGGAAACAGCGCACTGTCGGTGTAGAGCACACAGGAGACACAACAGACTCGACCGACGCCATGTTGGAAAGTGGCGACGCATCACTACCTCGCAGCAGGCCTCCACAGAGCTGTGTCCGTACGGGCTTTGTCTGGTAATTTCACCAGTGATTGAAACACTCCCTACCATTTAAATATACCTGTCCAAATCATGTTTTTAGTTGAAATGCTTATTGTTTTGATTAATAGTCATACACTCCTCAAATATTCGAGGGACTATTTTCTGCGTTTCTGCAGCCCTGATTGAACGAGAGAGCTCTACCTTCCGTAGTGCTGCAAACATCTTGTGAGACGAAGTATAGTATCATGGAGACAACCAGCAGCACCTAATACGCGTGCGATGATAGGCACAAAGGTGCCCTGCCTTTCTGTACACTGGCAAGAAAGCTTCCCCATCTTGTGCGAAGGTGCATGGAAACTATCTGGCGGGAGTGCACTTGCTTGCTTTAGAAGGGTTTTATATATTTCTTTTCTCGACAGTGCCATGGGGTCACCAAGGTTGGCGGTTGCCGTCAAAGTTCACCAAACAAAGGACACATAAAACAGTGTCGTAAGAAGATTTGTTTCACTTTAAAGCCTATGGGAAACTAACCAAATGGTCTTGCATTATTCATTATATCCGAGAATTCGTCTTAACCAAGTTTGTCCTAAAGGGAGTCTGCTGTATAGCACAGTGCATAAATTTGAAAGATTTCCCCCAACAGTCTCACTCAGACGCACCTCAAGTACAGAAAGCAGTGCGTTGCTGTCAACCACGACATCAGCGTTGAAATTGCCAGCAGCGGCCCTCCCTGTACAAACGATTGGGATCACAGGTTTGTCGTTCCACACAAACTCCGCAACTCTTCTTGCCGTGTGCTGCCCCCCTGAAAAACAAACAGATGTCAAGTAAGTAACCAACTTGCATGCAGGAAGGAGATAATACAACAGTAACAGGATAGATTTGTAGGTAACAGACAGTCTACAACAAGACTGAAGATTAATCGCATAAGTTGTGGATCTGTTTCATTGCGACTTCCGTTTACACCAATAACGTTTCAATCAGCGAAGAGATTGCCAGAAAGCAGTGCTCACCTTCAATAAGAATGCACACTTCGAACACACGTGCAATCACAGAATCTCTTTCAGCCATGGAACTGCCTACAACCTTCACCTGGCCATGAGGGATGCCACCAAACGTGCCGTCAGATTTCTGGTAGGCTTTCTTGCTCCAGTCCTGGGACCAAGACAAGAAACATGCTACATGTGATGCCAGCCACGCTTCTTGCCAGGCATTCAAAGCATTTTGCCACAAACACACAAGACCATTCTATGGCCAGTGATAAGACAAGAAGTCAACACACATTAGAAGCCATACAGTGCATGCATTGCTGGCCATTACATTTCCTCTGCACAGCCTCTGAAGGCAGAGGAATGAGAGACTGAACTGTGATGATGAGTAGTACCTAGTCCACTTTTGCTTGCTCAAAGGTACATTTGTTAATTATGAGAAACAAGCAAGGAAAAATGCGCACAACCTTCTTGTCCTTTTCAGGTACTATGTGGAAAACCCTGTGGAAGGGCTTCTCGGTCAGGGAACGCTCTTCACAGAAACTCTTCGCCACCAGCTCTTCAACGCCAAAGAAGCCACATGTGCAAAGACTGACAAACTTCAGCAAGGCCAGCTCTTGCCCAATAGCACTGCAAAGAGAAGGCCAGAGCATAAAATTTACGATGTTCACCTAAGAAAAATAGTGCGTGACAAGCACGGTTATGAGGCAGGGCAATGCAAATATGCCGAAATTGAATTCGCATTACATTTCGCTGAATGCATTAAGAAACCGCACACATAATTTGAGGTTGTGGGAACATTAACACAATGTTACCACGTGATAAATTAGGTGCTGCTACCCTCAATTAAAGAAGGGGGTGAGGACATGAAATAGCTGGCAAACATGATGAAGCAAACAAACAGCAACTGCTGAGCCAGAAGCTTTTTCTCCTGCACAAAGTGTAAACAGGGCAATCTTAATCACCTGTGTACATTACACACAGACTTGGCACAAAGAGCTTGCACAGAACGCCACACGCACAATAAACTCCTAGAGACATCCATGCTGATGTTTTTACTCTTACACAAATGCCTGATTTTACTATATACTATTCACCCAAAAAACTGTATTAAGATACATATGGACAAAAGAATATTGTTTTAAGTACCAACCAGTACGAGTGTTAAGCCCACGCGATCATTTTATCGTACCAAGTGCTTGCGCTAGATATTGTGCACGAGACAGGGAGTAATATTACGTTCCTTCAACAGTAAACAGACTGCCAGATTCCACATTTTCTTTAAATACCACAGAACAGATTAGAGTTAGTATTTTTTATATAATACAATAGTCTTCTTTTATGCTTTCTATCATGTACTTTTGTGTACTTCCTGTGAGTTGCACTTGAAAGATGCCCTCCACTGCCCGGCACTGCCCTTAAAGCACACCTGTGGCTTTGGCAGGACCCCATGTGTATAAAGAATGTGTGACAAATAAAAGCTGATTAATGCGAAAGGATTAGATGGCCGTGTTGATGCTGGAAGTGTCCGCAAAATGTGTTGTGAGGTCATGATACATTGGAAAAAAATTAGAAAACTGGGGTCTGGGTGGGGCCCCTGGTATGCTTGACTTGACAGGATGATGAATTGAATGATGACACCGGGTGACGTAGCAGGATGATGAATTGAATGATGACACACCCGAGCTGAGTCACAATTCCTGCCATGTGCAGACAGGAGAGATGAGGAATGATGGAAACAGACAGCAATGTTATCACTGGTTGACCATAATGTGGTGGCAGTATTCCCGAATACATTCACTAAAATTTTGAGCAACTGTTAATCGTATAGCATTCCGAGTGGTGTCATCGCATTTCTCTTTGCATATAGCTTACATGTTTTAGCCAAGTTGGAGGCTAGCTTGCAACAGGGGTACGGACCAATGACATGTGCACTTTCAATTGCATACTTTCCGAGAGTACATCTTCCCTTAATGTGTGGTTGAGGTGTGGAGATGTGAAGTTGGAGGCTAGCTTGCATGCAACATATGCATCTTCAGTTGCATATTTGAAGGCAGGGTTGAGGTGTCCACGAAGATGTGAGATTGAGAGACCTACTTTGCTCTTTCCTTTCCTCAAAAGCACATGCTTAGGCAGACTTAAGTGCCCTCAGAATTTTATTGCGAGAGCAATACTACTCCAAAGAATGGGCTTTCCCATAGCGGCTGCCACTTGGCATTTGACCTTTAGAATGACCCCTGACCTCACACCATGCCTAGTGATGTCACAGCGTGACCTCATACCAGGAGCAAGAGACGGGCTACCAACTCGGCTCGTCGGGTAACGGCGGCCGCTTGGCACAGCATGCCGCGCTCCTCCCGCTAGAGGCACTAGTGACGTTATGGCGTGACGTCATACCAGGAACGAGAGACGGGCTACCAACTCGGCTCGTCGGGTAACGGCGGCCGCTTGGCACAGCGTGCCGCGCTCCTCCCGCTACAGGCACTAGTGACGTTATGGCGTGACGTCATACCAGGAGCGAGAGACGGGCTACCAACTCGGCTCGTCTGGCAACGGCGGCCGCTTGGCACGGCGCGCCGTGCTCCTCCCGCTGGAGGCACTAGTGACGTTATGGCGTGACGTCATACCAGGAGCGAGAGACGGGCTACCAACTCGGCTCGTCGGGTAACGGCGGCCGCTTGGCACGGCGTGCCGCGCTCCTCCCGCTAGAGGCGCTAGTGACGTTATGGCGTGACGTCATACCAGGAGCGAGAGACGGGCTACCAACTCGGCTCGTCGGGTAACGGCGGCCGCTTGGCACGGCGTGCCGCGCTCCTCCCGCTAGAGGCGCTAGTGACGTTATGGCGTGACGTCATACCAGGAGTGAGAGACGGGCTACCAACTCGGCTCGTCGGGTAACGGCGGCCGCTTGGCACGGCGTGCCGCGCTCCTCCCGCTAGAGGCGCTGTGACGTTATGGCGCGACGTCATTCCAGGAGCGAGGGACGGGCTACCAACTCGGCTCGTCGGGTAACGGCGGCCGTGCTCCTCCCACTAGAGGAGCTAGTGACATTATGGCGTGACGTCATACCAGGAGCGAGAGACGGGCTACCAACTCGGCTCGTCGGGTAACGGCGGCCGCTTGGCACGGCGTGCTGCGCTCCTCCCGCTACAGGCGCTAGTGACGTTATGGCGTGACGTCATACCAGGAGCGAGAGACGGGCTACCAACTCGGCTCGTCGGGTAACGGCGGCCGTGCTCCTCCCACTAGAGGACCTAGTGACATTATGGCGTGACGTCATACCAGGAGCGAGAGACGGGCTACCAACTCGGCTCGTCGGGTAACGGCGGCCGCTTGGCACGGCGCGCCGTGCTCCTCCCGCTAGAGGCGCTGTGACGTTATGGCGCGACGTCATTCCAGGAGCGAGGGACGGGCTACCAACTCGGCTTGTTGGGTAATGGCGGCCGCTTGGCACGGCGCGCCTCGCTCTTCCCACTAGAGGCGCTGCATATGTAGTATAAAACACCTGCTTTCGCAACCTACCAGGCTTACCCAAAGCTAAGCCCCCGCCAATTTTTTAGTATTATTATCATGACATGAGAATTCCACTGCGATAAACACAAGTAATCCAGGTAAGGTTTAAAAACAATGCGCAACAATTCCAAGCACTCTCACTGACTCTACGCACTGACTTGATGCTCCGTGAAAAGCATCCTGAAAATTCGGCCACAATATCTTTACAGACTGCCAGCAAGCCGCACATTTTCCTGTCTTTAAAGTGAACATGTAACCAACCAGCAGATGCTTTCCGAGCGTTTGCTGGAGAGGTGCGTTCCACCGGTGACGTACACCTTGAAGTCTGCCAGTGGTAGCTGAGTCAGCAGCCTTTTCTCCTGCACAAAGCGCAAACAGGGCAATCTTAATCACCTATGCATATCACACGCAGACTCGGCACAAAGGACTTGCACAAAATGTTGCACGCACAATGCATTCTTACATGAGAAGACAGGAAAATGCAACAGTTCCATACCAAGTAGGTTGTCTCCTCCAACGTAGCATCGAAAACTGGCTTTTCAGGCTGCTTCAACAGCTTGGAGATCCTCTCGAGCAGCTGACCTTCCCAGTCTTCGGATTCACGCTAAGTGCGAGAAATTGGACAAAGGCGTTGACAGAGCTGTAAGTCTGACCTCAGTTCACAGGCTCAGTCTGCAGCATACAGTGAGAACAAACAAGGAGAAAAATTCCACTCAATGGACTAGTGCGAAAGCGTCAGACACTTTCAGCAGCTCGGAGAAAAAAAATACAACTGTGCCAAGGAATTTGTGGCAACTTATGTGCAGCTAGTTTTTACCACAAAGAATTCATTTAACCCCTCAACTGGGGGGTTTGTTTTTTTCATCGCTCATTACAGCCTGGTGAGTATCTTCACCAAAATTGAACTTGACAGTTTACTTCACAAATGAAATGAATCCTGCTTCCTATTTCCTTAGAGTGATTACATGGTCATCATCACATGTTGAAATCCCAACTGTTTATCCTAACATGTTTTTCTCAGTGTGGTAGACCTTGAACCACAGTGCGGCGTCCGGACAATTACGACCTAGTTTGGTATCATCGAATCTCCATTGCCAACATCGTCAACATATGAGGTTTTACCATATGACCAGAAATATACACCGGTATAAAGGTCGTCATTTTCCTTAACAAGGCTTACATTTCTTTATCTATTAAAAACTTTCGCTCCTTTCCTGCACCCATGCTCCAACCTCAATGCTTCCCATCCTAATGGGTCGACCTTCTCACCACCTATGGAGATAATGAGAACTATATTATTTAGATGTGTTAATCACAATAGGTGACAGCAGTTGGAAAAACTGGCAAGCTCTATGTGCTCAGAAAAGGACAGTAGCGCCCTTAGACATGCTCCTCACGGCCCAATCGCCAGAAGCGCGAGACTAAAGAAAAGACTTGGTGCTGCCTAGTTAAGGGATCAATGTTGCCAAACATGCAGACTCAATAGCCCGCTTCGCTGAAGCTGATGCCCCAACAGGAAAGCACAGAGAGGGAGGTTTGTACTGCACGTCAGAGCATGCCACTTCTTCAGTGCCTCTTCTTTCATGCAACATCGTAAATGGGACGTTAAACCCCATAAACTAAACTAAACTAAACACATGTAATGAGAATCAGTGCATCGACTGTAATGCAGAAAATGCCACTTGCACACTCACTTTGTTCAGCAGAGATGCAAACTGCAAGCGTTTCTGGATTGATACAGGCACTTCCTTCTCTGTGCATGCCACGACCACCACTTTCTTCCGCAGAAGACAGTAGCACGCCTGCACAAATGCGGGGAAAGTAGGAATGTAGTGACGCAGAGAACGTGTTCGTTTAGAAAAAAAAAGGATTTAAAGAACACTTCAAAAGAACAGCCTGCTTTTCATTTAGTCTTTGACAGCATTAGGCACTTGTTTCTTTCCATTCAATTCACACCATCTGCTGTGTGATTGCCTGGTTTCAGTGACAGCTACAGGAGGTACAGGACAAAAACAAAATGAAAAAGAAAGAGCCAAATCAAAATGAAATCATTACCTCACCTCTTGCTCCCAGTGGATAACAAAGCACCTTATCACCACATATGCATGCCACAGTAAGGCCTACCATTGCAGACACAGTCAGGCTCAAAATGTGCCTATTAGTCACGTGTGCTCAATGTTAATAGTGCCTTGCATTTACATACGTACTTCCCTAGTCAGAGAAGATCTTTTATAGGCTTGGAGCTTCATTTTAACTGTACTGTCATGGTCCTGCAAGCATTCCGCTACAGCCTCGGAAATTTCTATTACCATTTTCACTGTGTACCACTGGCACAAGAAGACTCATGCAACGACAATTAGCAGCTCTATTATCTCGTTACAGTGGTGCAAACATCCATTTAAACAGCCCTCCTAAGACATATTTTTACAGCAAAACTCCAACAATGTCTGAATGTGCCGGCGAACGCTTACACAACGGAGTGAACAACATGGTTCCGTGCGCGCCGATTTTTAGTTCACGGCGTCGTAGCATGGAGTATATTTCGTGAAAATCTCCACTACATAACGTGCAAAAATAGAGAGAAACCCTGAAGACACTGCAGGCAGCTACTGCCTCTCATTTTCACCACAGTGGCAGAAGTGTAGTGATTCAACCAGCAATTCATACCATTAAGTCAAGATGGCAAAGTTGAGCTGAGTCTTTAAGGCATTTCCCCTTCCAGTGCAAATATGCTTCCCCCTCGCTTCTGCCTGTGTGGGCCTGTGTGCCAAAGACTCTCGCTTATCACGGGGCTATTGTTTGTGCAGTGAAGCCGCCTCCTTACATGGACACCACTGCTTATGAGACGGCTCCACAGAGCTACCGCATCGCATCTGTGAAGGAGGCCATGGAAGCCCTTACTATAATGCAGGAGTCCTGCTTTGATATTCCCGATAGTGGACATGCAGTACAGCGCAACGGAATTGCAAATAAGTGTCGTTGCTGCACAGTTCTCACACAACATGGCCAACTATTGTCTAATTTTTCTATTGTCTATTGACTATTGTCTAAGGCAAAAACTGCGTATTCAGCAGCAAGTTCAAGGCCTCGTTTGTCCCCAGCGAATGTGCTCGACGTCTCTGTGGAGGGCCCCACCGCCTTGGTGCTTGTTGATACTGGCGCTGCTGTTTCTCCGATGAATGAGAAACTGTGCCGCAAACTTCGCAAAGTGACGACGCCGTTATCCGGATTTTCGCTTCATACAGCTAATGCGCAGCGAATCTCGCCTTTAGCCGCCTGCACAGCCAAGTGTCATCATTCACGGTTCTTTATATACTGTTGAATTCGTCATCCTATCATCGTGCTCGCATGACATTATTTTAGGTTGGGACTTTCTCTCCCAACATGAGGCCCTCATCGACTGCTCTCGTGCCAAACTCGAACTTCTTCCGCGCAGCGCTACCTCGCCTGATACGTCATCTTCGTAGGGCAAACTGTCTATGGCTGACGACATCAAGACATCAATAAAATTTGTTATGCTGCGAAACTGTTGGCGGTTTTTTTGTACCCATTCGATGATTTGACCTTTGAATAATCCTAACGTTTGTTCCACTTCCTTGACAACCCAATTAAAGTGGTTCTACTCTATTGGGAGACAGGTGCATTCTCAATAACTTTTTCAACCACATGATTTGGACACTGCTGGTTAAGTAAACTTATCAATGCCTTTCACCAATAAATTATGCTGTGCTAATGCTTTCAGCTACGTTTGCACAGACATATAATTTAGAAATATTGTGTATTTGTGCGTAAAGATATTCATAAAGCAAATAACATTTGGTCTTAAATCACATTAAGGTGCACTTCAGATATTTCATCATCCTTCTGATAATTCAAACAAAAGTCTCTCGTCCCTTGAAATTTGAATTAATGATAACCTACTGTAGCAGCAGTTGCGTGCTGCTGCAATTATTCCAAATTAATCCAGCTGCATCTGGTGCCGCAAACTAAGCAATAAAGCCACATGTCAGCAGCTTAAAGCATAAATAAACAAACATTGCAAAGCTTCACAAAAAATCAAGACACAAAGAGGTGCAATGTCAGCTCCCGTGTGCCTGTGAGATGCAGCTGTACGAATGACCTCTGCAGAAAAAAAAAAAAAAAAGCCACATTCTGGACATATTGCATGTTGTCTACGCCGAGATTCATGAACGCTGCCATAAGAAAAATAAACAACAGAGTGATTAACAGTGAAATGCAGTGAATCATTAATAGAGCAAAGGCAACTGACCTGTTGCTGAGATGCCTTGGACTCAAGGTAGCTTTCAGACAGCACAATAACCACAACCTCCGCCCGTAATACCTGCTTTCGAAATTCGTTCTTTTTGTTGCAATCTTTGTGTGACAAGCTGTCACTATCTACAAGAAGCAAAAGAAAAGAAGAACAATCAGCAAAATTTACCTTTACTGATACGCAACACACATCGACAAAGCCAAGAGCTATGGAGTGCTTTCCAGAACACTCCACTTAAGATCCAACAAGCTAAAAAAGAGCAAAGTTTCACTAACACAAAATGAAGTCATAACATAATCTAGGTGCTTAACATTAGGAGGTGCAGTTTGCCTGAAGGGAAAAAAATAATCCTTGTACTCATCACTAGGAGATGTACATAAGTACATTGGTTCCATACATTGGTGTCATCATTCTCATTGCCTTATTGTATTAGGCTTCTGCTGCGGTGCAATAAATACTTTCATCGTTATTTTATTTCCTAACTTGCTTTGTACATATTCTATCTACAATTGTATAATTTCACTGTGTGAATTGTTTTGTCGAGCTTGTTCTGTGTAATTAATACTTCTTTTGCCTTGTTCCCCCATATTATTTTTATACGTACTTATTTCTATGAACCTTGCACTTAGAATTGCATATTGGCATTGTGTAAATTATTTTGTAAGATTTTCTGTGCATAACTAACATTTTTCATTCTATTCTGCAATCTGTAAATGTATCTGTTGTTATACTAAAATTTTGTCCTCACCAAATGCCATGTAAAGGGGGCTCGAACGCAATCAAGTGGACTTGATTCACTTTTTGTTCGAGCCCCCTCCGTTGTTTCGAACGGAAATAAACTCAATTCAATTCAATATATGTAATTCACCAAGAGAATGAAAAGCTTTCAACAACAGTTAAAATAAAACTTTTTTATTCTTTATATTTTATGTAACCCTACGTAGAAAGTATGTCTATAAATTGTAACACTGCTGAGATGCTGACCGCCACTTCTTATTCCACATTTCTGAACACACAAAGAGGAGCTGCATCAGAGTACAGGGTTCGTACAAGCTATACAGAAAAAAATTCAAGGATATTCAAGGACTTTCAAGGCCCTTCTAGGAGGTTTTCAAGGACTTGCTACGAAGCTGTATTTCGTAGTTTCGAAACACAAAAGTATTTTCAAAAAATAAATATCTTTATTGCACTCAATGTAAAATAACATATCTGTCAAAACACACCAAGGAAAGTTCAAGAGACCTCCTGAAGCTTTGCCTCAATCTCTTTGTTCAGGTTTAACAATTGCTCAGCCTTAGCCTTTGCTGCTTTTCTCATAGAATTTGATTTGATTATGTAAGTGAGGTCATTGGCTGCTTCCGCCTTTTCAGCATAGTCGTCTGCTGATGCAGTCAGATCGCTAATAGCTGCTTCCAGTATCTTCCTTTTTTTATTGAGGCTGTCAAGCTGCTCCTCAGCACAGCGCTTTTTTGACTGCTTGACACGTTCTTGTTCCAGCCTTTTTTGGGCTTCCAAGTAAGCACTATAATGATGCCTTGCAGCTGATACCGCCTTCCTCAAATCTTTTGTGATGACAATGTTAAAGATACCACCTGCTTTTTCCACTGCATCGCACACAATTCGTTGCGAGATGTAAGAGAGGCCTTTCAAGTTCTCTACAGAGATCTGTCGGTTTATGCTAAAGCCTCTCTCAACAGTTGCCTGACCATGGCTTAGCACAAGCAAAGATTTTACAACTTTCCACAGCTCTGCATAAGAAGCATTGAACTGCAGAAGTTCACTAAAAAAGGTGTCCAGACTGGTGGCTTTCTCGAAAAGTCGCAGTTGATGTTTTTCTTGCAACAGCTCCGTGTACTCTGCAAGTACAGAGTCTCGATGCTGATCTGTCAGCCTCCCTGCCGCAATGAGTGCTTCCAACACTTTCTTGAGGCCTGCCAGGCACTCATTAGGCCTGCAGCACATTTGTCGAGGGTCAAGCGAGGAAAGGCCTCTAACCACTGGGAACCTCAATGGGCTCTTCTCAAGGACCTTCTTCGTCACTGCGACTAGGAACTGCTTACACTCCATCTTGAACTGAAATATATCCTTTGCACTTGCATTGCTCTTCTTCAGGATTTGTTCGACTGTGTGACCAACATCCACTTTTTCCAGTGGTGTATGATTCTTTGGGTCCTCTATATCAATTTGCAGCATGCCAGTGATCCCCGTTGCTGAAGACAATGTAGAACACTTGATAAATTTTGTCATTAACTTTCTGACTATCGTCTCCAAGTCTCTTGCCAGAAGAAATAACATCGGTTTGTCAGTTTGGAATTCCATTAGGAATGGCTTCAGTGTGGCAGCAACATTAAGAGCAAAATTCAGCTTTGCCACTACTAATGTGTCCTGAATGAATTCAACAATGTTCTGAAAAGACACACACTTTGGCAGACTCACTTGCTTCTTCCTTGCGGATTCCACAAACTTCTTCACATCACTCCAGAGTTCCAGAGCTCTTTCGATGACAGCCACATTCTCAACCCATCGATGGGCAACATATTTCAGAGGAAATACTGCCTTCCCAGTGAGTGCTGAAAAATCATGCCTCCTTGCAGGGGCATCCTCAAACAGTGCACTCAGACTGGACAAAAGGGTGTCGAGTCCCCACTTGCTCGCTATGACGCCTGCCTTGTAAGCATTGTGCACAGTGTGGAGGCTGCAAGTACCCAAGTCAAGACAGTGGACTTGAAAGTTCTCCTGCAGGTGAGATTGCAGCATCTTGAAAAACTTCAGGTTCACGTTGGGTCCGTCCATTGAGATTTGAAGAATCTTCGCCAGTGGCAACGGTTCTAGTGCACTCAAAAGTTGGTCTTTAATATCCTCAGCCGTTGCGTGCCCCATGAAAACAGATGTGTAGTACTTCGTTACCACCTTTCTGGACGCGTCCCAAAATCTTATGTGCACGTCCATTTGCTTCTCTTGAAGGCATTCGTTAGCAGACTCATCAAAAAGTACGACATAGTTCTCGCACCGCTCTATATCTCGTTGCAGCGATGACAGAAAAAAAGGTCTGAGGCCGTGGCAGGTTATGTAAGCACATTTCTTCTCGCCACATGAGAAGCCTTTAGCGATCTCGCTATCAGGAAACATGCGTTTAAACAACTCGCCTACTTCCGACGACGATCTGTAGGAGCAGTGGGATGTGACTAACTTCAGCGTCCATAAAATTTCCGCATCTGTCACCAGCTCGTTTACCTTGCACGCGATATTGACGTCAGACGACTGCGATGGAGTATCTACGGGTCGCGCGCTCGCGCTAGCGGAAAAATACTCGCGCACCGAACCTGCCGCTGCTCTCTTCATACAGGCGCTGTGCTTTGCACTCTTCATGTGGCTTTTCAGTGCAGACTCGCCCATAGTAACCAGGTCGAAGCACTTCCCGCAAGGCTTGCATTTTGCTCGATGTGGATTCGTAGCATCTGGTGCCACCCAATCCTTGTAGGCGCTGTTACTGAGCCACACGCTCTGAAATTTGCACTTTCCGGGCATTTCTGCGGATCGTGGGATTGCTGCAGTCACACGCAGAGAACTGTCTGAACGCACGGCTGCACAGAGTAAACATCAGCGTACGCACGTGCAACGCAAAACCACGAGACGCCGAACCAACGGCCGGTGATGTCGATGGCGATACGGCCGTTCACTTTTGAACGGGCGATCACGCCACCTCAATGTGGCCAGCTGTCTAGCGGGCTCCACCAAACTTGTTAAAATTTCAAGAAACTTCGTGTAACGGTCAGTAGAAAACTATGCGCTGAGAAAATAATCATTTTCCCACTTTATGCACGGGTTTCGCACCGATTTTTCTTTGTGTATATCGCGATTTCCATCTCGCACAGGAAATTTCAAGGACTTTCAAGGGTTAAAAAAAAATTAAGCACTTTCAAGGGCCTTGAAAACGCAATTTTCAAATTCAAGGATTTTCAAGGGTTTCAAGGACCTGTGCGCACCCTGGAGTAGCAAGATGTGCAGCTGGCAAAGCATACCACGCAAAAATTCCCCCTATCTTCTACCTCGCTGCTGTGAGCCGGTATGCAAATGTGAAATGCTATGCAGCTTGATGCCGTCCTGTGCTGCACGAGGAAACTTGGCCCTTGAAAACCCATCAAAGCTTTACAGCTATGCTCCCCACGGCTAGGAATACACTATTTTAGTAAGTTTCTGCTCATGACCACATGTTCGGGACACCGCTTATATCCTTTATTTGCACTGCTTCGACAGCCTGCAGGCAAAACATGAGCCACACTGCAAAGCTGACTTTTCACTAAATTACCTTCCAATAACTGGAGAAATATTGACCCCTCTAGCATTTCATTTTTCACGAAATTCACTTCTGAAAATCCGCGCAACACTGCCCTTCAACATTACACTTTTCGTTACAATAACTGTTGAAAATACGTATGTGAGACACTGACCCTTACCAATCCCCATTTCACTAAATTCACCTCTGAAAATAAGAACAACAGTGCCCCTCTGCATTCAATGTGTCAAAAAGAAACACGTCAAAGAAGTGAGCAGAATGAAGCCCGAAACTTACCAACAGTGTCCATGCTGCACGAAAACTGGAAGGATGGAAGCCGAAGCAGCGGAGGTGGTCGCAGCTGGACATGGCCCTGAGAGTCCGACGTGCCTCGGCTGTCTTGAGAGCCGAACGGCAGCATGGAAGATGGCAACGGTGTGCCAGGAGTGGTGGTGCCAGTACTGCTGGGACTAGATGCGCCCCCACCACTTGCCATGTTGTGGGCCGTACCAAGGCTGTCCAGCGAGCACCAGGCCTCATAGCAGTTGCGCTCGAGCAAACACTGCAGCCGGACACACTGAAAAAAAAAAATTAAAGGCTCACTGCCAACCACTGGCATTTCCCCCCATTTTAAGGCAGCATTTCTAGCCTACACAACAGTGGTCTAACAAAGATTGGCATTTCAGAAGAGGAAGGTTTGGTTTGGTTTGGTTTATGGGGTTTAACGTCCCAAAGCGACTAAGGCTATGAGAGACGCCGTAGTGGAGGGCTCCGGAAATTTCGACCACCTGGGGTTCTTTAACTTGCACTGACATCGCACAGCACACGGGCCTCTAGAATTCCTCCTCCAAAGAAATTCTAGCCGCCGCGGCCGGGATCGAACCCGCGTCTCTCGGGTCAGCAGTCGAGCACCGTAACCGCTGAGCCACCGCGGCGGCTTAGAAGAGGAAGGACTGCTTTTGTTCCCGCTTCTCTTCACAACACAGAGCAGGCTTCATAGCTTTTGATTTCCTTTTAAATTTAACATGAGTAAACTGCACCGTAATCTCGTCTTTTGGAGGAGCTTTAGCTTAAGGGATGCCAAAAAAATGCGATGTGATACCACCCAAACAAGCCTTGTTTGGGCCACTATCACACAATTTCCTACAAGAAGGCAAACCCTTTGGCAGATTTGGTGCTTTCCTTTACACGATTATAGACCTTTCCATAGGGCGAGGAGGATGTCAAAAGGACTTCTCTCCAGGCCGGTGCAAACAGGTTCCGTTGCCGCTTCCACCATACTAGCACAGGGTGCACACAACAGCCCAGCGAGCAATATATGACGACGCACAGGAAGCCCTCATTAGAAAGCTCTATAGGTAAGCACAGGCCTGGCTGACACTGCACATTGAGGATGAGCAGCCATTATCAGCTATTTTCTCTGAAAACAAACAAAACTGGCTGGTAGTTTAGCATTGCTAAGCACCTCAAAGCTCTATTGGGATTCGAGGTGTCTGCTGACCCAAGAGAGCTTACACATTCCACTGGTTTCCAGAAAAGGAAAAGCACATAACTGCCTCAATTCGCAGGTAGTCACCAGCACCTACTCACAGCAAAATTGAGGTGTCCACCGACCCAGTGAGCCAGTCAGACTTGCTACTCGGAGGCTTCACACAGACACCACTGAAATCTAGGGAGTTGCAGCTAGAAGTGCTTTCGCACTAGAAATAAAAGCTTCACCTCCATGACCACAGAGCATATACCCATAATATGTTCAATTATTCTAAGTGCTAAACAATGCCAAGTTCTTGTTGATTCTTTGCTGAGCCCATGGGCAGCATTTTGTTTTCGACATTGAAATAAACAGTTGTATGTAAATCCACCTTTCACATCAAAAATGTGCACTTCAATAACACTCCCATGCAGGGGCACACACAAAATTGGACATGTAAGGAGGTTGTCAACATACCACATGATGTCAACAATACTACATTGCAAATGCTAACTTCCATTAGGCACATGAGGGACCACAATGACTAATGAAATCACAAGACGAGAAAAATGCACAAACCAACAACGATTTTATCTACCAAAATAAACAATAACCCTTTAATAATGTACAAATTATGAAAGAAAGAAAAATTTTCTCAACATTTAAAGCCAATTTCAAAATCTTGTTAGTCTCACTAAAATTTGAGAAACCAGCATGTCGCCAATCAGCAGCATAAGCATTTGGTCCACTTTATGCAACTATTCTGAGGTGCGTGTGAAAGACCAAATCGAAGGCCTTGAACCAACTCGAAGGCTTAGAGAAAATAAACGATTTTTCAGCCAACAAAAGTTTTCCTGTTTTGCCTCGAACATTTCTCATAAAACGACGCAAACTGCTGGGTACTGCCTGGAAGTGGCATATTCGTGACCACTTTTCCTTCACATAGCTTGCTCATAGTGAAACCAAACATTTTGACTGCAAAGCCCTAGCTTCTGAGAACATGTTGACATCAAACTTTGTATCCAAGCGCCATGTAGTAATGAGTATATGCCAAGCAAATGATATGTTGTGAATTCGCGACACCAGTCAGTCAAAAGTTAGCCACCTCTCCAGCGCTACTTTCACATGAAAAGAACACCTGACAAATGTTGAGTCCAGGTGCATTGTCAGTTCTGCTGGAACAATTGGAAGCTATGGTCTCGGTGCAGTCCTCACCATTGTCATCACTATCAACTGGTTGTGTTGCTAATCACATTAAATAGCATGTCGTCATCTGTAACTGCAAAGTCAGCGCTCACAAAATCCTCAGAGACCTTCCTCACAATATACAAAACCCACACAACTATGCTGCTTCACTGTTTCTTGCTCAGTGTGTCACAGACTGGCTGTTCAGCCACTCTAGTACTATCAGTCACGTGTGATAATGTGCATATGCTGCAAGAGTGGACCACATGAAGTGACAGGAGACTGCACCTGTTGACTTCAACAAAATCAATGTACAGTAGAATCCCATTCAAAGCCCGTTGCACCACATAAAGTATTCAAATTGGGTGGGTTTTTAACATATTTGAATCCAAGCATAACAAAGAAGGCAGGCAGGCGTGAAACACTGTGCAATTGCATGTAGCTGACATTGCACTCAAAATTTAATGGTTAAGCCCTACACCAGGAGCTCATTTTGACTTGTCATGGTTACTGCTGCCCTGCCTGTCGCCCGAAATATAGTCAAACTAAATTTGTAGTCTGCAGGTCATGCACCCTTCTCAATGTAACTAAGCGATTCGTCAGCCTATGCAAGAGCAGCGGCAAAGGTTGGATACATCAGGCTAGTGTTATGTTGCAGCTCTGAGGAGCATGCGCAGAGAGATGTAAGAGGAGCATCTACCAGTTGAAAAGAAGCTACACAAAGATGGAACGCACGAACCATCAAGTCCAACCATCCAATACAGGGCTGGCGCAGTTTGTCATGCATGAAATGCCTTTAGCTCCCTTTCTCAACAAATTTAGGTGTACGTCATCTCTCATAGCAAACCTGAGGCCTGTTGGGACTGGGAGTCCGAGCCAGGAAACGGTCGAGGCGACGGTGAGTCAAATGAACTTTATGTACAGTATGTACAAGGGCTTTTACATGATACAAGGGTCAAGAGCACCACGGGCGAGCACAAAGAAGAACGGCGGCCCCGGCGGCGAGCGTAGCTCCGGCGTGATGGCTCTTCTGCTGCCCATCTGCTGCTCGGGTTCAGCGCGGCTCCGCTTTTAAAGCCGCTGGTAACGGTTACGGCAGCCAGCCGTTCAAATCCTCCAATCAGGTCACGGCACTGGCCACCGTTCAAATTAGACCAATGGTCGAGAGGCGACGGCCGATGACGCGTCGGAGGAGCCCGCACCGACGGAGAGGAGGGAAGGAGGAAGGGTCCGTGTCGGCGCCGGCCTGGCGGGATGAGTCACGCTGCACGTCGCGACATGTCCGAGAGAGTCTGGGCCTGCTTTGAGCGACGGCGGGCGCGCAGCGCTTGTTTCCAGAGAGGCCAGCCAGCGAAATGTGGGCTCCGGCACTACAGGCCGAACATCTCTTAAATTTTCCATCCAAATGGCATCCAGCAGAAAAAAACCTTCAGAAAACTACAATCCGAACAAGTACTGGCACAAACAAGGTTGCTCCATTTCCCAATGCCTTAGATGACTTGGCCATTGCCACAAACTCTCGCGCTATGCATTCTCATTGCTAGCCTCTCGTGCTACTGTCGTAAGTCATCTTCCTCCTCGCATCTTGCTAGCTCTGCGCTTCCAAATGCTTGACAAAAGTAGTGCTGCCACTGTGGCTGTGCAATGGAGGCATTGAGTTCAGCCCCACCTGCAGCCACATATAAAGGCGAAAAGGATGCCAAGACGTCCCTAAGTCCGAAAAGGAGTGAACAAGTGCTAAGGCGCATCAAGCAATGATAGCAGATAGCAGTGAGGGACGCTGATCGCACTGCATGGCATTGCAGCGAACTCGGGAGTTCTGGCACAGAACCCGGGGTCTTTGAATTAATCAAGTCAGTCCAAGCTGTTGGCTTGAATTATTCAGCAAAACTAACATTCAATGACTGCCGAAATTCTATGAATTATCCAGAATTAATCTGTATTGAATTATATCAAGGTTATGCTGTAAGTGCAGAAGACAGCCGATGAAGCTAAGTTCTGCTTCCTCATCTCTTCTTTTTGTTTTTATTTCTTTGCCTTCACATGGACCTCGCAACTGTTCACACAGTGCTCAGCTCAAGGCAAAAAAAGGAAAAAAAAGTGGATTCTGCAACGTGCCCTTTCACTGTGCTGCACATGCATTTGCAAAACTTTATTCTTATTCTTATCTTTCTTTGCATGCACCCATTAAGATTAAGCATAAGATTATGTGAATAGCTTGGTACTCGTGTGCTCTCTTGTCCTATTGGCTCTCTTGATTGCCCTGAGTTGCTCTCAGGTAACTGCTCAGATGCACCACAGTGCTTCAGCGGTTCTGTCAAACGGCCTGTGGGGACTCGCCAGGCACCCGTCCCCTGCAGTCGAGCTGCCCAGCGCAACCCTCCCACAACACCTCAGTCCTTCTTTGCTTAGGTATGCTAGCTAGCAATGGAGGCCACCGGTGCCTGCATGGCGAGCACCACGCCGGCAGAGGACAAAGCTGACCTGAAGTCTTTGGCTTAGTTAACTGGAAGCGCGCGCGGCACCGCTCTTCGGCGGCGGAATGCAGCCTTGTGGGAAAAAATCGCACGAGTTCCCTCCATCTGGCATCAGTGTTTCCCAGCCCTGGCCTATGCAAACATTCACCCATAATTAAACTGGTGAGTCGGACATCCTTGACTCTCTAGTGTAGCCCTTCCGAAGATCATCTCATTTGTCACTATCAGGTGTTTGTTGTTTCTGTAGCAATAAATGCTACTTGTGTCAGCACGTTGTCATATTCCTTTGTTCTTAATGACATGGCCCGCCGTTGTCGGCTGGCACGTTGCAGTGCTAGTGATCATGCAGTGGAGTGGCGGCCTGACAGTCAGGCGCAGACGAGCGGAGAATACACATATATATTGTGACGAAGACGAAGCTGGCAGTGGCGCGAGACGGAGCGCTCGAGCTAGGCCAGAGGCCATTAAATCATCTCTTGTTCATGGTTCACCACGCCTCATTCTTCGGCTGGCCGCCACGTTACATTTGGTGCGAGGTGCTGGGGTCCCTTCATCGCCATCCTGGTCACGGAGCTTCGGCGTCCTGGGCCTGCCGTGGACGTCGGCCGTGAGTACCTGGTCAGCGCCGCACGGCCGTGCCCCAGCCCGCCCGACCTGAACCGCCCTCGACGCTCACCCCTGCCCCGTCCCCCGCCCGGACCACAAGACACGATGACCCAAGACCCAACCGACCCCAGACCCGCTCGACCCAAGACCCGACCGACACAAGACCCTGCCCACACATGAGGACACCGCCCCCCTGCCCCTGCCGTTCGGTACATCCAAGGGCCTCGGCCGTCAGCTCCTGGCACCCTACAGCCCGGATGCTTCGTGGACCGGGACTCATTCTCTCATCTTTCTCATCGTGGCGGCCAGCACTGCACCATCTTCTACATACTGTTCAACCCCCCACTCAAGACCATCGCCATTTCACCGTCTGTTCGTCACCTATCGGGACGATCGCTCGGAGGCCCCGGGTAGTGTGACGAAGACGAAGCTGGCAGTGGCGCGGGACGGAGCACTCGCGCTAGGCCAGCGGCCATTAAATCATCTCTTGTTCATGGTTCACCACGCCTCATTCTTCGGCTGGCCACCACGTTACAATATTCATCCTTCCAATTTTAAAACCTCACCAACTCAAAGCATCGTTTTTTTATAGGAATACCATGATGCATTTAACAACACCTCAGCTATGTTTACCAATAAGTGGCCACATGGTGGGGCACACCAATACCAAAGTAATTAAGATTAGGAGTCTTCCATTAACTGGCAACAAACCACCCGGTGTTCTCCAAATAAGAGAAGACCTTTCCACTCCCATCATAGTTTCAACAAATGCTTGTCAGTTAATCGTTCCTTTAAGACCAGCAAAACTCAGGGAAGATGTCATCTATACAAAAAACAGAATTTCTGTTGCGCCACCAATTTAGCACAACAGATTCTTGGCGCATGACAGAAAACAGCGCGCATCATGTTTCCTGACAACGTCTGCTGTTGAGAACAGGTACAGCAGACCTAGAACTCAGTTTTGAGTGATTTCAGTGATCAAGTCTGTGTCCGTATCACAGTCTTTGAAAAGGCTTCAAGTAAGAATTCACACCACTTACAAAGTCTTTGTCTTGAGGGTGAGCACTGATGACAATGAAAGGCCTATTGTCAGGGCACAGTAAGGGTGTAGCACTGTCCGCTGTTGCCAAGACAGAATTCTGTAAGCAAGCAGAGGCAAAGTTACTGGAAATTTGCAAATTATATTCCTCAGATTTATATACACAGCACGCTTCACAGCCTTTGTTAAATGGCAGATAACAGCAGTTCAAGCAGAGTTGTTATAACACACCTTGTCGTCTAACGACACACATACACATATAAAAGAGGGAAGAGTGCTCAGGTAGAAATGAGCAAACATGAGTAAAAAAACCATGAGATTTATTTATGTTTCAGCCAAGGACCTGCCTTCAGCAGTGATTAAGGCTGATTTCCGATTGAAAAGCTACTATGTAGATAGTATTAGAGACACTAATCAAATTTCTAGGCATGTGGATTCCTTCTTACATGCAACCAGATCTTGTAACTTTTTCTTTATTCTACAACAATGAATAAAGGAAGGACCATGTGCAAAAAGTTCAAACTTCAGTTTGATGAAGGGTGGTCCCTGGCTGCAGGGTAATTCAACTATTTTGTACATGTGCATTCAGTCAAACTTCATGCAGTAAAACCTCGTTAATGCATACTCGCTTAAGCTATAGTTTCGTTTAGGATGTAGTCGCATTAAATCCCAACTCAACTTCCATTAAACCTCAACCATTTGGTGCCCGCTTACAAGCAGTAGTTTATCGTGAACATCTCAGTTAGCGCATACCACCCATTGCATACGAGGCAGATGGGGTCTCTCATAAAGCAGCCATGAACTATGCTACGCATGACAAGAAAACTTCACCGGTGCCTCCAACATGTTGACCACAGCAATGTGCATTGTCACATCATCGGTGTTATTGTGGGTTGCATGCTTCCCATGTCTACTGCTTCCCAACACAACTCCCCAGCCTGTCTCGAAAAGGGGCGAACCTCCGAGTGTTGACCACCGCTGGCAACAACACCTGTGAAGGGCTCTCCGCAAGTGTTTTACAGCTGGGAGGCATTGTAGAAACTGTCACTTTCCACACGTTTAGACAGACACAGCAAATGAGGCTCCAGCCTGGTCCGATAGTAGCATTGTTGCCTCACTGGTGGAACGTTACCCACAGCAAGCGACGCCAACGATAAAGCTGAAGACAGCCCGGGCCCTACCATTGAAGAAACTGTGCGCCCGCCAGACGCACTTCGCGTGCTCGCCCAAATTTGGGGCGTCGCAATAGGCACCCGGTTCAAGTGCTTTTGAGGCTGCACTAGGAGCTTCAAGGCCGCATAACAGATTTCTGCGGCCCGACGCAAATAAAAGCTTGTGCATCTGCATTCTTTCATGCATCACATATCATTCTTTATTAGGTCAGTGGATTAGAAGGCCGTTTATGGTTACTGCACACCGCTGCTTTGCACATAGTTTTCCACCGTCCCACAACCCACAAGGTATGTCTTAAAGGGACTATGCAATAAATTAATTGAGATTACGTAAAGATAGGCAATCCATCACTCGTCACCGCACAGCAAGAATTTTGGAGCTTGCATCAATAACAACGGAGTTATACACGATTAAAAATCACGCTCCTCCTCTCCCCCCTCAACTCGTACGCGCGGAGCACCAAGAAAAAATAAAGAAAACAGCTCCGGGACTGGGCTCTGCCCATGAATACGTCATTCAATGACGTTCGGTTTACGACTTCCGGTTGTCACACTCCCGAGGAGCTGCGTGCGTCGGCAGCAACTCTCCGGTCTCAGCGCTTTCTTGGCTCCCGAAATCCCGACAGAAATAGGCGGCAGAGGTAAATTGAAAACATAAGAGTGAAGGCAATGCCCTGACCCTGCGCTTGCCCGAGGGGGTCGCGCGGCGGCTCGAGCAGACGATTTTCACCGCTACCGGAAGTGTGCCCGTGACGTCGTAGCTGCCGCGGCTCGAGCGAATGACAGCGTGTGGTGGCCTGCCGACGTCTTGGGACTAGTGCCGTCTGTTTTCCCAATTTTGGTTTCAAAATCGCTCCCTACGAAGACACCAAACGGCCCGCGAATTTTAAAAAACGCGATTTTTAAAAAGTCATAATAAATTGCCGGCTCAGTTCCGAAGACTCAACACTTGGTGTCAATGCTTCTGAGAATAACTTCTAACATTTACAAGCGACTTTTAATTCTTTTCATGGTCCCTTTAATGAGGTTTCACCACCATATGAGAGTTTTCTCTTAAGAAAAAGGCAGCGTACTCACATTAACTGCATTTCTGAACACCACCTCATCCTTGCACTGCCTCAGGATGCTGTAGATATCATTGGCAACGCGCTCCACAGAACGGGTTTCCCAAATACGAACGCCTTCGTCGTCATCACCGTCGCTTTCACGGGAACCTAGCAGCATCGGAGCATCATAAAAAAAAAGCAAATACGTGAAAAACAATGAAGAAAAAAAGAAACAGGAGATTCGAAGTGGATGACATACATGAAAATCTGTACAGTTGCACCTGCTATGAAAAACATCACACTGCACCCCTACGGCATGCCCTACTATCTGTAATAAAGCTTTCTTTAATGAATGGCCTCGAAGCATGTTATCTGCTCAGAAACGAAAAGTCAAAGGGGTAGGACCATCGCCCCAAAGTTCAGGCAGCAGTCAGTCATTTTAAACGTAACAATCCCCTGCTGAACTGATAGTGTGTGGACACACTAGGACAACTCTTTACGAATCTCGAGGACAGTGATTCAGGAAAAAAAAAAAATTACAGGTCATGCTCTGCAAGAGCAAGATTTGAATGATCTAGCAAGCAGCTAACTACACTAATGACTGCTTGGCTATTTTTCAAACCAGTGTGAGCATCTTTTGGTGGCCATTGAAAACACCTTTTATTCACTCAACTTCTGCTGAACCACTACCACAGCCATCTTGTTCCCACCGCATAATTCATCTTCGTTTGTTGCTTTAAATGGAAACAGCGGCGTGTTTAAGACATGCCAAGGCATTGGCCATTCTGCATGGTCCATGTCTGGCGCGAGGCTAATGCAGCTGGGCAACGCGCGGAGTTTTTATAGGTGACCACCCAGCAGCTTTCCATGATGTCTACGGAGGAGGACTTTGTATACGTCACCCACCGTCTGTTTGCTCCTGCCACCTAGGAAGGCATCACGTAAAGTTCCGCCATTACTGCTGCTGCCTTGCCACACACACTCTGTTCACTGCTATCCATCATGTAAAACGGCAATTGGCATGGCTATGAGATTCCATTCTCGCTTCCGAAGGGAAATTCCTGGGTTCGAAACTGACACTGGAAATTTTTTTTTTCGGGGGTATTTTCGGTTTGTGTGCTGCAGAAGGACCACCCACAGATCACTGAAATCACTCATCATGGCCAGTAACGCTGGCGCATTAAATTATGCTACCATGTGAAATTATGTAGTAGCAAGGATTAAGCCAACAAAAGCATTACATATACGAAGATGCAAGAAAGGAATTGTACATGGAATTTTACAACAACAAAATTTGCCACCAAAAATCAAATAGATGTGTACCTTGTTGCACCTCATGAGCTTTTCTCCAGTCTATGTACTGTATAGAGGCAAACTGAATGGCGAGGTGGTTAGGAGGCCAGGATTTCATGAAGTTGACAGGAATAACAAACTTTCCTATGTAATCTGCAAGCTTCACCTAAATGGACAAACATTACCGAAGTGTTAGACGACAGGACTGCAGAACAGCACCGAAGCAAAGCATGCTCATTTTGGCATTAGTATTTGAATTCAGTCAGCTCACATGTCAGGAATTTACATGCAGCAAAGTCATTCGTGATAAAAGGGGAAAACAGGAGTACAGTGAAACCTCAGTATAATGAACATGGCTATTACGAATTATTGGCTACATCAAACTCTTCATAAATGTTTTGGCAAATGCATGCAATTTCTACTTTATATATCAAACGCGGCTGACCATGAAACGGGCACATCGAACTCCCCAGTGCCAAACTGTGCCCATTCAGATGGCAGGCAGCAGGCTTCACCGCACTGCAAACGTGACTAGTGGTGATGCGGCTAGCGTTCGTGCCAAGGTTTACACTTTCATCTCGCACTCGCCAACAGCGGCATGTAGGGTTGCAGTCCGGCAGTCAGCACACGTCCACACCTCTAGCATCCGTCAACAGCACCATGTAAGCAGCACCGATAGTTGTAAGCTTGCAGAAACAATCCTGCGCTCACGCTGGTCGTCACGGAGGTGGTGAAAATGGCAATAGCTTTCGCTCTGGCGTGCCGCTTTCCATGCGACACGGTTTTGGTATGGGCAAGCCACAGCAGCCAGCACTTAACCTGCGCTTGCGGTGCTGTGCGGGGGAGCCAACCTAAATGGCGCTTTTTTCTTGGTCTTCGGGATAGCTGCGAGCACCTTCGAAACGCCACCAAAACCTGGAAGAACGTCTCTCCGTTTCTCTAGTACGGATCGCCAGATTTGCAGTACCTTCCATGACTAAATTGCACCGCTGTTGCGTGCGTTTCTGACGAAATTTTATATTACAAATTTTCGGCTATAGCAAACTATTTTAATACTTTTTACTTGTACACTATGACGAGGTTTCACTGTATTTGCACAATGTGTAAGTAGTTTATGTTACCCAAAACTAGAAAGCTAATGAATATGAATAGCTGCCCAGGTGGAGCAGCACAAATGATATCCACAGGAGCAAGATTTATGCACGGATGTGATTCTCTCACGAGAAGGAAAAAAAAAGAAGTCAGTAAAATCAGAAAACATGAATCTGGGCAGATAAGCCGCATACCTCTTTGTTAGTATACGTAGTGTTCCCGTATCTTGCAGTTACTAACGGAACAAATATGGTGCAGTTCTGAATGGCGTCATTCAGTTTGTTTTGCCAGTCATCGCCGGGAACAATGTCATCTTGGTCCTTGAAGAGAAAAATTGGTCAATGTACTTTTACAGGCCACAATAGCAGTGCAAGCTTGGGATTGGCAATGATGGCGGGCTCTAGATTAACTGCGACCACCTGGTGTTCTTTAAACTACATGTCTGTACGCAGGCATTTCACATTTCACTTTCCCCAAAATGTGGCTGCTGTGAACATCTGCACGCTGGAGCTGAGAAGATTGAGCGTAGCCACTGAGGAGGAAGGATGAAAAATTAACAGAACTGTAACTGTTTGTGCATACAACAGCAACCCACAAAAATTACTGCATCCTGTTATAGTTATGCGCAATGAAAATTTTGCACGGAATGATCTGTTAAATTTACACCACCTATCACTAACCAAAACTTACTGCAGAGACTTAAAAAAATTCAACCCAGCAACATTATTCAGTTGGCCCTAATAAAAAAGCATGACATACTATACTACTGAACAAATTTTTGCAGCTATTCAAGAGAAGCTGTGAGAGAAAGGCAATTGCTTCCACAAGTTTGCTACATTCAAATGCTCACAAACAAAAGACAGAGGTCTGGAAGGTTAAAGCTCATCTAACAACTAATGCAGGGATATAGAGAGTAACGAAAAAAAGAAAGTATGGTTTCACAGCTATGCTACTAAAAAAGTTAAACATGAAAAGTTTCAAAACATACCAAGAATACTTTTGCCCCCAGAATTTCCAGATGAGCTTTTAGCTTTCTTGCATGCTCATCAGCTTCGCTACGTGCATAACTTATGACAATGTCTTTCTTTGAGTCCTGCTGAATTGCAAATCCAGTGCTGAAACGCAACAATACAAAAATGTCAGCATAAGCAAGTTAGCAGAACAAAGATGGCAATCAATGTGACAATCAAGACTGCACAGAGATTAAAAGTGCAATAAGTAATAATGGGTACTACGCATTCATGACTGAGAATGATAAGATATTAAAATGCAAATATACATGTAGTGACTGCTAAATAAGCAACTGCGCATGGTCAAGATAACATGAGGTACTGCGCATGCTATAAATGTTTGAATGGAATAGATGATTCTAGTACAAGAGAATGCTTTGGATGCAATAAAATGCGCTGCTACAATACTTGGGAAAACATGCTTTCCAGTCATATCTATGTTTATCACCCTGTCACAGCAAACAACGACTCATCATGCCAACATTTGTCACACACAGGGTGTGGCTTCGGGATGGGTAGATAGGAGTGCATCCAGTAGGTGTGCCCCATTTTAAACCTAGTCCAAGTAACTTCATCAAAACTATTTTTAAACTGTTCTTTCCAAGATAGTCACACTGAATAAATGAGCACGAACCTATGCTTTTTACGCTTTCTGCAGTCCTTGTTTCCCCGTAGGACGAACGGGGCAGTAGGCTTGTTCTGAGGCAACTGTAAGGTCACGACACCTTGAGAAATAACATCCCAGGCGAAGAGTGCACTCTCCTGGTTACTGAGCACAGGCCAACCATTCCTATCACAGAAGGCGAACTCTCCATCTAAAAGCTTTAGATAAAAGAACACGAGTTCTTGCATGAGCCACAGATTGCCACAGGGCAACACAGCAATGAAAAGGCCACGAGAACTACTTGCCTGTTCATTTATCTCTGAACGAAGGTCTGTCACACTTAGATTTCGATCAGCGAAAATGAAACCAATGACGGGACCGCCAGCCTTTTTAATCCCAATACGCCATCGATCTGAAAGCAAATGGTCAAATCCATAAGCTATGGGACAGCAGGTGTATTGCAGCATCATACTCACCAAAGTGCCTCGTAATAAATAGAGCGTTTGTGTTGCCCAAAACGTCAGTGGCGTTTATATGTTCTTCTTGGTGCTTCAACACTGGAATCCTGCGAAAAAAAAAAAAAAGTGGGAGTCAAGCAAACTTGTTTAACGGCGGAACATACGCGCAGTAGTTTTCGGATTTCAAGAACAAGTAAAAAAAAAAAAAAAAGGCAGCTGCGTCCTGCGACAAACTTGAGCGCATGCCTTTTCTTTTTAACGCACTGCACTGGACGCATTACATATGCAGCAGGCGAGCTGAGAGTAAATTCTAACAGGCAAGGATACGCACCTTTCTTGGGTCAGAAACAGAAAGTCGTGGTGAAATGTGGGCAGCTCGTGGGCAATAAGTTCCCGCACACCTTGAAGACTGACGTTCTTTTCCGGCAACCTTATCACTCCCAAGACATCGCTTTTTTGGCTAACCTGATTGATGTCAGCTTCCCCAATCACGTGAACTCCTACCAGAAGAGAGCACATAATCTGCAAGAAAAATTGCCCGTGATCAACATTTGAAGATAAGCTGTCTCGACTACGACGGATAGATAGCGTCTGCACGCGCGCGAATTCTACAACAAACAGAGCAACACTCGGCGCCGCATTACAACGAACAGCCAAAGTAAGGCCACTACTGCCCATTCAGTTGCAACATGCCAAGTAAGTACTACATTCCGTTCTCGATAAGAGGTCGAATATTGCATTCCAGCGCGCAAACTTGCGGTGAGCGAGCTCTTAGTAGGCGGCAGAAAATCGTGCGCAGCGTCGATTAAGACTCCTCACCGGGTGCGGTAGCTGTCCTTGCCGTCCAGGTTGTTCGCAGCGTGCCTGGTGTGAGCACCAGCGTTCGCTACAGGCATGTAACGAGTCCGCTGGTTTCCAAGCAGCCCCGGCTGCCAAACACCGGCAGCGTGCACGCTCGTCACGCTCGTGGTGGGTTGTAAGCTTGGTTGTAGGAAATGCTGCTCAGCTATGACGTCATGCCTGTAAACAAGCCAGCGTTGCCAGGCTTGGACTCACGTGCGCTATCCGCGGGCGCGCGCCGCAACTTTGGCGCATTGTGCGAGCTATGGCGCGAGCTCTCCGCCTCCTATCTAAACATAGGCGCGCGCGGCTGTGAAAGAAAGGGCAAAGTTGCGTACTGCGTACTCATCCTTTCCTGACCTGCGGCGCGTACAGGTTTTTCCGCCCGGATTTTCCCGCGCGCATGCGGCAGTGGTCCGCGGTTCCGCTTCGACCGGCACGGCAAATACCGCACCGCCATCCTTGCAATCAGTTGAGCCAACGCGCGGCCACAGGGCCACAAAGGAACGCCGCTGAGGCGGGAAGTTCGGAGGAAATTTTTTTTATTTTCTGCTACAGTCAAATTCAAAATACAAAATAAAGACGTACAACACATCACGCTGCATCAAATATAAACTGTACAAAACCGTCAAGCTTTAACCAAGCTTAGAAACGCGAATGTGACTTGCTCCTGCGATAAGAATGAAGGTATCAACTTGCGACAAAGGAAAAGCAGATTGTGTAACAAGCTGTTCACATGGCTGTATATAGCACCAAAGTGCGCTGCTGCATGCTAACTAGCGGCTTCCTGTAAAAAGTGGCACCTTACTACAGCATAAAAACTGGTAAAAATGGCTTTACTTGAAGGCACATAGCAATAATCTCATCGAAGTTTAAAAGGTGGTGGCAATAAAGGGCCATGCTTTGCAAAATTGCCTGCTGCTGAAAGGTTTGCACAACATAACTCTCGAGCATGTCAAATTTGTTGCTCTGCAAATTATCTCCTAATCAATACAGTGTATTCGAGAGTGTGCTTAACAAAAATGAAAATAAAATTCTGAAGGCAATTTCATTTTGTGCCTCCAATTTTCACTCACAGAAAACAACGTTAAGAAGACAAAAACCACGCTCTAAGGTTGTTGAGAGCAAACATTTTACAAACAATAAGAAGTCAAAAAAAAAGAAGGCAGGACCATACAACATTCGTTTTCACTGCACCTGTGCGTAAAATGTATGCTACATGCATGATGCGAGTACAGCATGCACTATTTTGCACTATGCTTAGCACCTGTTGAATGAATGGTGGTTTATGCGTACAACCGAATACCTCTGACCACATTATGCCATCACAGGGGGGTAACAATGGACAGCATGCATCGACACTCACCTCACTAAAGTGTGAAGTTGCTACCACACACCAGCACATGAAAAATATGAAGTCAGCATCAACACACTATGATTAAAAAGTTAAAATGCTACACCGCAATGCAAAAAAAAAAAAACTGCAAATGCTCATGCGCTATATTACATGCATTGTCTCCTCTTTCGTCAGACACGACCAAATGTAGATCTTGTTCTAACATATTGCAGCGAAAACTAACCTCGACACGACTGTATATCATACAATGCTAATGCAAAATCAAGAATAGTAATAACAGTGGACTTATTGCATCAAACTGCGCTTCACAGAGCTAAAATCAACGCACAAAAATCCCAACACAATGCTCCGAGCAACATGGTGGGGGGGGGGGGGGGGGGGGGGGAAAGAGAGGACAGCTAAATCCCAACATAACATGCTTTTCAAATCGTGACTGCTGCTTATGAACCAAGTCCAAATGGCACTTTCAGAAAACACACGTTAAAGCACACATCCAAAGTGCAACTCAAGTGCTGATGTGAAACTAAGTGCCGTGAAAGGAACTGTGCAGCAGAAATTCTTCATTACGAAACCACCTGCTAAAGCTTTCACGCACAAAATGTCCAGCCAAAAAATTTTCTTAGGCACGTGGCGTACTTGTGCAAAACACTAGCGAAAGCCCGAGATAATCACCTTGTAAGATAGCGAAGCAGGCAGGAATTCAGAAATTACTATGGCAAAATGCCCATCAGATCAAACACTTCCTAAAAACAAGACACGACTACTAAGGCAGCCAGACTAAACCTCTGATACCATTTAGCGTTGGAAGTGGGTAATAGCAGGCAAAATCCCCACAGAGTATGCAGTGCCAGCCTAACATGACTGTAAGCCCATCTACACTTGTACAAGCCAGAAAACCAATGTCTACAGGCTACTGAACAATCACAGCACCACAAATCCAGTTCGCACCAGCTATGTGCACAGGTGTATTGAAAAAAAAAAAAAAACCCATGAGGTGACAAGTTAAACCTCACAATAAGGAAATCAGGAACAAATACCACCGCACAATAATTGAGGAAAAGCTGGGCACAATCACTGTAAACAAACTTTTGCTTCTGCTCAAACATGTTGCTTAAAAATGTAGCAAATCTTCCATGAAACTGGTCAGGGCAGAAAAGTGTGAAAAAAAAATGCGCTACCATTAAGTTCATGTGACTTGCAGGGTATGAGCAGTGGCCATTGTGGACTCAAGGGCAAGCAGGTTGCACCAACGTAGAAGGTGCCCAAGAACACAGAAGGGTAGTGGGCGCTTGAACTAATTCAATGTGCACCCCTCCTCTGCTCTTATATTCTGCAGCTTTCATTTTTGCTTGTAATTACGATGACTACCCAGGTGATGAGGCACTGACATGGAGGTAAATGCTGTCTTGTGTCAGCAATGCTTGTAAACATGTCGCAAGGGTTGACTTTCTTTTTATTGAATCTCTCACTGGTTCCATTTTCTTGCCAAGGCACCCCACCATTGCACAAGAGAAATAAGCAGCGATCTGTCAGTGAAAGAGACTAAAAAAAAGACGCACAAATTTTACAGGCAAACGTTAAGGTGACTATTCACTTGTCTGGGATGGCAAGACCATCTCCTTAGGTGAGTTTATCACCTTGTGCGTAGTACGACAGCCCCTCAACTTACCCCAGAATGCTCTCCAGCAACAGCTCAAGCATTGCAAGTCACAACGAGCGACAGAATCTGCTAGCACTAGTGAAGGGGCAAGCTTATATGACACCAATAAAAAATAAGCAGTTTTTTTTTTACCTTAATTTTCATATAGCACATTCCTGATTGCAAGCATCTTGAATAAACAGCGCGAACGAAGACGAGCACAAAAGACAAGAAAACGGACGACACAGCGCTGATGTCTTTTGTGCTCGTCTTCGTCCGCGCTGTTTATTCAAGATGCTTAACCAACTAGCCCGCCAAAACGTGTTGATTGCAAGCAATTTGAGCTGTTTGAAATCACCAATCACTAAGGCGAGCATCGACATAACCCGACTGGTGTTTGAGCACACTTGGTGATAATCCACCAAGGAGCCATCTCACTAAGTTTTTACTAATCTAATCACTCACACCTTCACTAGTAGACTGACAGCTGGAAGGCCAATCCATTCAATACAAAACTACCACTTGGTAGAAACCAAAGAGAATGGAAATAACAAACATGCCAAGTAACCATTGCACACAACTAACTAAAGCTCTCTACCACCGATACTGGAATTATTAAAATGGGTTGAGAGAAGATCTCAATACCAGCCAAATCAAGGCCCTAGAGATGCTCTTGCACTAGGCGGACGATAGCCAACTGGTTGCCATTTTGCCAATGGCAATACACTTCAGTGAGCCAAGTGGCATTTGCTTCAAAAGTTACAGGAGGATGCAAACAAGACATCGTAAAGTGATCAAATGCAGTGGTGGGAATGGCTATTACGATTTTAAAGCAGGCTTTACTCTGGAAGTTACTCTGAAGCAGTTTTGTCATGCTTTTTTGCAGCAGATAGTACAGGTTCAGAAACAATGAAAACAGTCAAGTTTGCGTTTCATATGAAGATAGCCCTCAACTAGAACCACTAAATCCCAAGCGTCTCGTAGAACACCACCTGTAAAGTGGGAAACTGACAAGGATAGAAACTGCCTGTAAAAATGAGAACCTAGGACCAAAAGAATTTTGGGTGCACTGTGTTAGTGGGATAGAACTGTTTCTTTTTCTTTACAGCAATCCGAAAGACACTTGAAGCAACTCTTACTTCCTTTGCTTGCACCAATACCAGTTAGCTGTATTCAACTTCACGTATCCCGAAACATCGCCTATCCTGAACACTGCCGACTGTACATTCCTGGGCACACTCTACCTCAACCACCTCCAGCTTAACCCACATTCTGTGTCTGGTTTAAGGCAAGCAGGGCTCGTCCAAGGCATTTTATGGGGGGGGGGGTTGCCGACAGATAGCGATACGGGGACTAAATGACCATTTTGACACCATTTTCGGAAAAAAAATGTGTCCGTTCGGGGCTTAAAGACAATAGCAATATGCACAGTAGAATGACTTTGCAGCTGTTCTGTTTTGATGCGCATTCAATGCAAAAGGCAGCAGGGAAAGCTAGGAGGAGGAAAAAGCACAAGCCAAATCTTGGCCAAGCCTCTGCCGCCCAAGCCCAGTTGAAGTGGTATGAAGCCACGTGGAACAGCTAAATGGTGATGCATGAGGAAAACGGCATTAGTGCTATGTTTTACGCGGAAATGTTGGAGGAGCCACAGAACCCGAGATCAATGTGCCACAAGTCTGAGGCAGTAGCCAGAACACAGAAAAAACTGGAGATATGGAAGCTAGTAACCGAGAACAAAGAGTAGTAGCTGCAGAAACAAGAAAGTAAAAAGGTGATGGAATAAAGAGCAGCATGCAATGATGCTGAATGGCAGCTGTGTAAAGTCTTAGGAAAGGCGGAGTGTCTGCAACACGATGCTGCAGAAGAAACAAGAAAGTTAGGCAAAGCAACGATGACAAGAAGCAGGAACGAAAATGCAGAGTGCTCTAAAGGCCAACCAAGCGTGGCAACATACAGCATCCACTGCTAGGCTGCTGTCTCATTGTATTTTTATACGACACAGTCATATCGGCCACTCATTTCTCTTGCTTGTGAGTTTGTTGTGCTTTGGATAATGTTGGCCAAGTGATGGCTGTACCACTGAGGCAAGACCACAAATCATACGCACTAATTGCCACTACACCAGCAGAAAGTGTGGGAAAGTGAAGGATTGGATTTAGTTAGTTAGTCACCATCTTTATCCTTTTCATCTAATCGGTGCACACGAGCATGGGCCATACCCTTTTCATCACGCATTAGTCCCCACTAACTGGCACTGCGTGCTTCATCTGCTGCTTTGTCCAGTGCTGGAGCAGTTTCTTCAATAAATTTTCACTTGTAGATATACACAGCATGTTTCATGCAAAAGCACAGTGTAGCGCAATTAGCCTGCCATTCCCACCACAGCATCTTTGCAATTGTCGAAAAGTCCTCGTTTTTGCACCGTGAAAATGCAGAACTAAGCAGGACATCACATGGACCCGTGAAAATGTTACCGAAATATTGGCATTTCTGTACAGTGTGGAAGCAGATGATGCAAGCATAAAAGCCTACAAGTGGTAAGCTTTACAGGAAAGTCTAGTAAGCGCAAATAACCAATCTGATCTTGATTTAAAAGCTGCACCCATTGAGCAACCATCAAATGTCTACAGTCAGTATCTACGTTTTTATGGATGTTTCACAGCTTTAAAACCAATTTCCCAAATCTCACACAGTAGAGCTGAAAAGTAGAAAAATAAAAACGAATAACAAGACATAGCAATGCAGTTTGGTATGTGTACACAGCACCAACGAATCATTACTGCAAATAGTATTTTAAAAATCAAGATCTGGGGACCTTGGCTGGCAGCCCACCACGGTAACAAACTTTATGCAAACAGTACATGTGTGCTCAAAGGAAAAAGGTTGTCAAAGTGTGCAGTGTAAGTCTCCCTCGCAGTTAACCTTCCTATGCATGCAATGTGTTCTCCACAGCTGAAATCTGCAACCCCCATATTTAAAATCAAAAGCTAAAAAAGCAACACCGATAATGCAAGAGTCACGCAAATGCAGCAGGGTCACATCAGGAAAAGAGTGCACCTTTCTCGGAACCTCCAAGCTCTTCTCACATGCGCATACCATACAAGAGAATCTCGACCTTGTGTTCCTTACGTTATGTGCAGAGTTCTACCACCCCTTAAAAAAGGCTGGGCCAAAAAAAACAAAAAAACAAACAAACATAGTTGCACCACAGTTACTAAACAGTCGCTCACAAACAGAAATTTGCCGGAATATTGTGGGGAAAAAAAAAATTAACAGTGGCTGGCAATGACAAAAAGAAAAAAAGGCGTTGCGTAACACCGGCCCTGCTGATAGCCGATGAGCAGCACCCCTGCACAGTTGTTATGCAACCTCGCAATCACGACCTCATCCCATCCAAGCACAAGGCTGAAGACAAAATGCATTGCAAATATGTTTCCTGTTTTTCGTTCACTCTACTGCCCCGAAAGCAGAACATCATTTTTGAGGGTCTTACATGCACAAAGAAAACAAAAACCAAAAACGCAAAAAAAAAAATTACTACACACGCACACGTGCTTAACCACCAGCGGAGGCAACACGAGTCCCCGCGCAGTACTGAGGCCCCACCACTGCGCCTGTAGCTCGTGTGTAGATGGTGTTGAGTGGCGTTTGTGACGTGACGAAGAATACAATGCAAGAAAAAAAAAATCTTAAAACGTCTCAGTCACAACAAAGCTGAGGGAACGAACCACACCGCGTGAAGAATGCACGCATCGTTTTGCACTCCCTACACCAGCGCCCAAGATGAGCAGTGCCGGCCCCTACTTGAGGCCAGGCGAACACGGAGAATAGTTTCCAACATGGAGCGTGCATTGCGAGAGACGCACTAAGTGTGCCAGTCAGGGACGTCGTCAATGTTCGGCTGGCGTGGGCTGTGGATGTGGGACTCTGCTGCTGCTGCAGCTGGATCTTCGAAACGTGAAGGGGTTGTGAGGAGGAGAAGGGTGAAAGGGAGAGAGTACTGCTGGTAGTAGACAGGAGACCGTCTTGTCACGAAACTGAGGAGATGGGATTGTGTGGTGAGCCCATCTGTGTGAGCACCTTGTCAAGCCACTGCAGGGGCCCCGACAGGTGCACTTCAATCCAGCAAGGCGTTGAGGTCACGTCCTGGCGGTGGTACTCGGCACCCCAGCCTTTGACAAAGCTTATGCGGATTAAGCACATCTTCGTCAGCTCATAGACCGCCTCGAAGCCATGGTTGACCGCCATCGTCAGCAGCTCTGCAAACTCCTGAGCACATGCAAAAAGAAAAAAGGGGGGAACACAGATGTATCTTTTATTGCACATTCAATTTTCCAAGCCCTAAAACCATTCTACAAATGCATCTTTTATTGCACATTCATTTTGCCAAGCCCTAAAACCATTCTATCTTTTCAAGCCATTGCATAGCAAGGACCTTAGATCTGGAAGTCTAGGCGTCACAGGTAATACAAGAGTGCACATACATGGCAAGTAACACACCATAAGCACTTCGTGGCACAGGCTGCCCAACTTCAGCCATTGTGGCAAGAACCTCCCTCACAAACCTATGTCCCCCTCGCTAGAGGTGAAGCTACAAAGCTGTAAGAAAAACCAGTTGACCCTTTGAAATTTCTGCTCGCCCTCATCCCTGAGTGATGAAAGTGTGTACAAGACTTCCCACTTCTTTGTCCCCCCACCGAATCTCCCCCCCCCCCCCCCCCCCCCCCCCCGCCCCTCCCTGCTGCAGAACTCAGTAACTATGCTGTGCCCCAGGGGACAAGCATCCTGGTGCCACTCCTGACTCCTCATGCATTCACATGCTTCTCTCTCCTGGAGAAAAACATGCTGGCTTTTCACAAAGCTCAGTCACCTGGTGATTGACTTTCCTGCATCTTGAAGTACAAAAGCGATGAGATGAGAAAGAAAATGTCTTCTACTACAGACATGCTTCGTAATACAGTAAAACATTGTTGCTTCTTTTTTTTAATGCACATAAGAAAAATAATATCTGGAAAACGCATGATCCAAACAGTCTAAATTTCAGAAATGCAACAGCAGAATGAGGTATAAGGACATTTATCAATAAATTCACTTCATAAAAATGCTGATTAGCATTTCTGGCACAAGGTCTGAGCAGCTCCTTATCTAGTGCTTGCAGAATTCGGTATGCAGTTGCGTACCGAATTCTGAAGCCATCTGAAACTCACTCGGTTGTTGAAGATCTTCAGGCTACAGCCCGACGGAATCTTGCAGACAGTGGTTGGGTGAAATTGATGCGAGTGGTTGCAGTTTCTGCTCTGCACGAAGATGGCACTGTCACTCAGACACTCGGCGTACACTTCACCTCCCACATAGTACAGATGAACACCTGGAACAAGCAATATATTGCCACAGTAAACCAAAAGGGGCCACATATGCAAGGCAAAAGATAAAAGCCATTCACTAGGGCATTCTCAGCTAGAACAAAGGAAAAGCAGCGGATGAAGATGCACTCTGCTCCTTTCCTGTCTGACCTAGCAATCACCAGCTGTGCTTCAGTGCAAAGCACGTATGCACACATTTCCACAACAAACTACCCTGACTCCATTCTCGTTACCAAGCAGGATAAAAAGGGCAAGGCAACATCATTTTTCACAAGCCCATCATGCGTGACCACTTCAAACTTAAAAAGATTCATGTATCTTGGCGAAACCCACTCGGCTAACGCAGGCAGGAACACAGTCTCTCACCTTTGCCAATGTGCCGTCGCGTGTTCTCGATGGTCGAGTTGCGGTTTACATTGGACAAGAGGCCGAGGCAAAAGCGGTTGCTGTTGTTGGAGGGGTCAGTGAAGCCGTCGATGACGATGCTGTGATTCTGGGCATGGAAGATTTCGCCGACCCTCGAGTTCAGCTCGTAGTATGCGATGGTGCACCAATACTGAGGCTCCTGGTAGGTGACTGGAGACACGTCTGCAACACAAAGCCGAAGACATCAGCTCATGGTGATTGCCCCAAATAACGAAAGGGCTGTGAAATACCGCAGAAAAAAAAAAAACAAGAGCACATGAAAGAACAGAATGAATTGAGCATACTAACAAGTGGAGTGAAATTGGAAGCCGCCTCTATTCGCTGAGCATGCACGCATTTATTCAGCAAGTCAAAAGCCTACAAACAAACTAAGACACAATGATGCTGTATACTTGAGATAAAGTAAAAGACGGCCACTTTTCAGTCTTTTACTTCATCTTCAAATACAGCATCATCATGTCCAGGTTTGTTTATAGGTTTTTGACATGCTGAATAGATGTGTGCATGCTCACTGAGGAGAGGTGTCTCTCGATCTCACTTTAGTTGTTAGTGCACTCATGTTCATCCTGTTGTCTCGTGCACTATATTTTTTGCACGGTATTTCACAACGTATAACCAACTGCCCCAACGTTCTGCATTACTAACCAGAGGAAAAAGATACTCCCCACACTGAAGGCACTGATGTTTTTATATTATGGTTAAACACCTATGCCGTGCTTTACCCAACATCCTGTATTTCACGACAAGTTAATGTCGACATGATAATACATCATAACAGTCACATTCGTTACACTGTTTCATTCATGCAAAGTGCTTGGTTTTTGCACCCAAGCAAAAACCCAAATTCCTTCCTTACCAATGATGGCAAAAAAGTTAATGAACAAAACAATAAGGGCGTGCACATGAAATGAGAACATCGGTACCGAAAACACCGCAAACGAAGGCTAATCTGAAGATCCTGATCACTAAAGCCTCATATGAGACAGTATGTTTGGAAAGCAGAGGGCACATGCTATTTTGAATGGTGACACAAACAGTGACAAAGACCTCCAGTTTCCTGCAATTCCGCAAAAAATGCCGGATTTGAGCATTTTATGCTACTGTTGTTATGGACGTCACTAGCCGCCGCAGTGGCTCAGTGGTTATGGCGCTTAGCTGCTGACCCAAAAGATGAAGGTTCAATTCCGGCTGCGGCAGTCAAATTTCAATGGAGGAGAAATTCTAGAGGCCCGTGTACTGTGTGACGTCAGTGCACATTAAAAAAACTCCAGGTGGTCGAAATTTCTGGAGCCCTTTACTATGACGTCCCTCATAGCCTGAGTCACTCTGGGACATTAAACCTCCATAAACCACATAAAGTGATGACGACAAAACGAGAGAAAAATGGCTAATTTTTTTACTTGCATGAATGTAATATGAAGGGAGAGTTTGATACCACGTCACGGACGGTTTAAAAGAATTATTACCCCCATAACCCACTCTCAAATTCTTCAGGTTAACCATAGCTGAGGGCCAAAAAAAAAAGAAAATGGTATGCTAAAATACCGAAGCAATGAAAACATAGATGTTATTTGAGAGGCAACGCTTCAGATGTGCACTCCACGATCAACTGCAGCAAAGACTGTGATATACAGGCCCATAAAATGAGTAGAACATTTCTTTCAAAGAGACACTATGAAAGAGACAGAAGTTTTTGAAACATTCACACAAACCAAATTTATGACTTGAGCTGATTAGAGCTAAGCGTCAGCCGGAGTGTGTTACATAAGCATGCATCAATGCGCTGTCAAACAAAGCTTTGAAGGCTGACATCTCAGCATTTACACCTCAAGTTTATGTTCCATTACACCGCTATCTTTCTGCAGGCAGATTACTGGTGTGAATTGCAATTGTAATGCAGATATTACCAGGACATGTCAACATAGCACCCCTGATGCCTTTTTCGAGTGCAATGAGTTTAAGGAGGCAATGCGCTTTCCAATACCAGCTATCCACAAGCCTGCAGCATGCCATGATCTGTACTCAACCTCAAAGTGCACAGCGGAAGCTTATTCAAGCCATCACAGGCAGACAGGTATGAGAATTGCACACTTGTGAAAACCACTGCCTTGCACTTGCTGCTTTCACTTCACTGCATGAACATGTGATACAGAGCATAAGAAAGTTTACCCGACATTCTCAAAGCCTACACACTGATGAAACTGCAAAGTAATGACATAATCCTCATATCTCAAGTGAGCCAGAAAATTTGGCCTGCATCACCATTGTTCTGGCAGTTTCCAATGCTTCGCTGAAAGACTGTGGCCGAGCTGCGCTTTGTACTTCTTTGACAGTTGTATAAGATTCTGCAGAGATTTTTTATCCTCCTTGGGGCTGCGAGTCCAGGGGCTCCGGCCTGTGCTTGACCCATCGGCACGGAGCTCGGAGCTTACAGCCTCAAATTTACTGCCCCAAAAACTTGTCCCTGAGCATAGCCTCCTATATTATCCGTGCCCGGTCACTCAAGCCGAGATCAAAGGATGCCAACCATCGCACTTGTGGTATGGGATACCAGTGCCTCATCGCTGAGAATACCAAAACTAGTACAAAAGCTAGGTGCTATGAGGTGCTCGCCGCGATGACGCACTCACATCATAGACTACCCATTCCATACATCACATCTGGTTTGCAAGGCGATCTCAACTTTTCTGGGCTGTGTGCACTATAGTGGCGCTGGAATAATACCTTACGGAGTAATACATGAAAAATAATTTGCCCAAAAGCCACAGAGTACTGTCCGATTTCAATTTTCATTCATTGGTGAGCACTGCTCAACCGCTTTACACAAGGGTGATGCAGACTGTAAATGGTTCTTCTATATACGCTCCTTACCCACACAAGCACATTCCACCATTTTGCAATTTTCTGATTATTGTATGCTGGGGCACTACGACATCACTATCCTGTACCACAGGCCAGGACAAAACTTCTGAAGTATGTGCAAACCAGCAGCTCATACCACATGAACATCGATATCTATGCTTTGGACACCGAGCACTTGGTGACACAGAGCAAGCGTCGTGTTACCATCTCACTGTCGCCCAGCACGCTGGCAACTGACACTGCAACGGTGCCGTTAGGCCTATGTGGTCCGCAATGAAGGTGCGGGGAAAGCACTTTGGAACTAGCCACCGCTTCTCATAAAAGGCCGAAAGTTGCTACCTCTTACTACTGACATACACTTAAATCTCATTATAATGAAGTCAAAAGGCTGCTGAATTTTTTTTCATTATAGCCATTACTCCGTTATACCCGCTGACTAATTACTGTATACAAGGGTGCACCTAGTACAAGTAAACCATCGCTGAGGTATCACCTCCTGTCGTGGCCAACCAGCTGCGTTCGCAATAAAGTGTTAATTGTAAGCGAGGAACTGGAATGAAACACAAGTACTGCTTTCATTGCACTCGATGGTAGCCTTGGTACCACCTCGCTTTTCATGCTGATGGTGCAAAAGAATCTGCGAAGCTACGCTGTTGAGTCTTCAACTGAAACATGGTCTTCTCAGCAGCAGCAGCTATCTCCAGACCATCTTTGTGTCTTTGCACCCACCAAATTAGCGGCGAATTAGGTCAACCACGTCCAGTGCCTGTGACGCTGTTGGCATGCTGTACGCACAAAGCAGAGTGTCGTTGTCCTACTCAACACACTCATTGTCACTTCCATAGCGCGAATGGGTAGAGTCAAGCACAAAGTCATCATTGGTCAGCTCCTCCATTACCACAACGTCGGCATCCGTGCTTACGCAGTCGCCGAAGGTTTCTCATCACGCATGACACCAGCGTCATGGAGTACCTTCCATAACACTACACTTTCGCGCCATGACACTCCAGTTTCATGAGATGCAGCAGTATCATCGGATGCGGCTACTCGGTCCGCTAACTCATTGGTGCCTTGGTTGCTTTTGTTGACGGCAAACGATGCATGCCGAAAGCAAATGGCAATGGTGCTGGCAGACAAATTCATCCTTGCCACATGAAGCACCTTGACTGCCATGCACAGATCGATCTTCGTGTAACGGTTCAGCTTCACGTTTAGCACTAGCTGGTCTGTCATCCACTTTGGGTATCCAGCCTTGAAGGACATTATCACACCTTGATCAAAGGGCTGTATCACTGCCATACAGTTTGGGGCCTAGAACAAGTTTAATGTCCTCCAACACCGCAGTCGTATGATAAGGAGCACAATTATTCAAGAGAAGGCGTATTGTGCGATTCTGTCTCTTCAACTTCTCGTTCCAGTCACACAGCCATCCCATAAAAACTTCCCACGTCATCCAAGCTGTTCGGTCGGACAAGTACTGGGGTTGAAGTCGCCTCTTCCCTTTAGAGGATCAAAAAAACGCACTTCTTCCTATTACCAAAAGTGGCATCTTCTCCAACCCGTCCATGTTCGTACAAAACCTTACATTTTCTGCCGTGACAGAGCTTGTCTGTGGTAACACTGATAGAAGACAGCGGTCTCATCAGCATCAGTTGACGGCCTGGGACTCGCCAGTGGCAACCAAGTCAACGATATCGCGGCACTCCTTAAAAAGCTGCAGCCAGCTTTCACTTGCAACAAAGCTGCCGCAGCATACAAACACCCCTTGAATAGCGCTTCTTCCATTGCTTCAAAGGCAGGGGACCACAGCTTCTTACAACTACCTTTTATGCCACATGCGACATGATACTTCCTTGCAAGAGAATTGTAGAAAGGGTGCTTAGCACGATGCCGAAGTCCTTGGGCACTTGCGTTTTCTTCATCCACGAAGTAACAGCTCTAATTACAGCTGCCTTCCGATCCAGGGTGATAATTTTCACTTTTCGCTTTGAGCTGCTGCTGCTGACATTAATTTTTCTGTCTTGAAAATGGCAACACTGCAGAAAGAGCAAGCTATCCAACTGATCAATGCTTCTGCAGCTAGCCACGCATCCAACCAAAAAAATAAAAAGCAAACGAGTGCACAAGGCGTACTAACAGAAGCGCAGCGTGCCAAGTGTACTCTCCCCGAGGCTTAGCCTGGCTTGGCTTGGTGCACTGCCAAACAATGAGCTGCAGCCGCTGGAGATTTTAGCCTCGTGATCAAAGTTTCGTGCATCTTAGCAAATTGATATGTTAGTTACAAAGTGACCGATTAGTTGTCATTTTGGAATTAAAATTTTTCCTTACTTATTTATTTGTACCTCACAGGCCCCGAAGAGCATTGGGTGAGGAGGGCATATCGAAAAAGAAACATGAAAGGAATTATATCTGTTGACCAGCGAAATTTTTTCGTTAAAATGACATTTTAAGAACATGGGTTTCTATGGAGACTTTCAAGGCGAATTACGATTCTTTTGTTACATCCATTATTTTGTTATAGACCATTTCACTATAACGAGACTTAAGTGCAGTAACTTTAAACTGAAATGAACACACAACTGATTTCCCTCACAACTTCGTTAGCGAAGCAAGCAAAGAAGTGAGCCAGCCAAAAGCTGCCTCACATCAACAGCATTGGGCTGCATGTGCAAAGTACGAGCCGTTGGAAAAACTGCTGCAGGCTGTCGCATGCTGGATAGCATCATTATGCGCACATGTCCACGCATTAATTACATTTCTACCGAGAATGTCAGCGGTACCACTGAAAGTGCAAAGTCGCTTCGTCAGCCATTTTTGGCGAAATCACACGAGCTACTGAGCCCTGCGGGCGTATTTGGACGCACAAAAAAAGAAAAGATTGTCTGCTTATTTGCGGAACCTTCATTCAAACGGAACCATGCGCTGAGTATTGTCCATTGCAGGGCGGTGGGGAAAATAAAAAGAAGTAACTGCGTTGCTTTATACGGTTTAATGACGGGGAATCAGAAATACTTCACTATGGTGGAAATTTTATTGTAGCAGGGGTTGGACTGTAGTTGGTGTGCCCGAAAGAACCTGCTCGCATACATGCACTGCCGGTAATAACATTGATGAACTCCCATAGTGAAATGTTATAGTTACACACAAAATGTGTGTTCGAAACAGGACACAAATTACATTTACCATTCATGTTGCGAGTATAACGCTCTAATTTGTTGCACATACCAGGAGGAACAGTCGACGTGTCCATGGACTGGGGCTGGTCATCAGTGGCAGATTGACTGTCATCCTGAGCTGAGTAGGCAGGAGGTGGAGTATCTGCTGAGCAAGGAATGAACAGAAACAGCTGGTCAGTTACGCACACAAGACAGGGACTGAGGCAAGCCTTTCATGCTTCCTAGCGTACTGGATGCCAGTCAGGCAGTGCCAGTGCAGCATGTACAATCCTATAACGCAGAGCCAATCACATACACACACGCGGATCCTTTTAGTCTTCTTTTTGACAATATTCTCTCTCCTTATGCAAGGAAACCAATAAATGCTGAATTTACATCGGCCATGTAGCAGCAAAAGCTGTTCTAACAAAACAGGTGAAGGACTGGTGAGGGATTAAATAGATGCACACACGTACAGAGAGAGACAGACAGCCCATGGATTTCGCGGGGAAAGAACTACACTGCTAATGCAGTCAAAGAAACGAGGTCCAGCAAACGCGAGCACTTTGGGACCTTTTTAAAGACCTGTCTAGAGAAACCCATTAACCCAACCAACCAACAAAACCAAATGCCCAACCAAATGCTGGAATAGATAAGTTCAAAGTAGACAAGATCTCCACCCGAGAACAAAGGGCACAAGTACACCAACCAGGCAGTCCAAAAGGGCTGTTGGGTGCAGAGCTGCCAATGCTGGGGCCAGGAGACGGAACACCCGCAGCAGGTGAGGTTCCTGAAGCAGCAGACGTCCCCGTTGTGGCCGCTGCCCCGGAAGTGGCGGAGCTGAACCCTTGTGCAGAGAAGCTGACGTTGTGCGGCATGGTGGGCTCGGGCACTTGCTGGTAGACAGACGGGATCATTGCGTGGCCCCCTGGTGGGTACTCGCTGTGGCGTGGAACAAGCACTGGCGGAAGGACTGCACCGCAGCAATGCATTTTGTTCACCCGTTACTAGGGCTCTGCCTTTCCATACAAATCCGGTACAGTACACTCTGAGAAACATTCACAAAGAATGGTAGTGTTGACATGACCATTCAGTTTAGGAGAAAGAAGAAAGGGATGACAGAAAATGGATACCCGTTTACGAAACAATCATTTAAAAGAAATAAGGAGGAAGAAACAAAAAATAAACAGGAAAATGGCTGAACAAAACAGTAAAAGCCCTAGATAGCAAAAGGTTTCCTTGCCTAAAAATGTAGCTACGGGCGACACCTGCAATTTATACTGGCACACTATTTCCGAAGACAAGGAAAGCAAAAGCAGTTAAACATAACCAACCATGCTGATACGTCAAGTTCATGTCCTTGGCTTTATGGTTCAAAATCCTTGCGTGCCACCGTGATGGCTCAGTGGTTATGGTGCTTGGATGCTGACCCAAAAGACGCAGATTCGATGAGCGGCCGCGGCGATCGCATTTCGATAGAGGCGAAATGCTAGAGGCCCATGTACTGTGCGATTTCAGTACAGGAGCAAGAACACCAAGTGTTCGAAATTATCCGGAGCCATTCACTATGATGTCCCTGATAGCCTGAGTGACTGAAACATTAAACCCCATAAAACCAAACCATAATCGGATTATGTTTTGATTTATGGGGGTTTAACGTCCCAAAGCGACTAAGGCTATGAGAGACGCCGTAGTGGAGGGCTCCGGAAATTTCGACCACCTGGGGTTCTTTAACATGGACTGAAATCACACAGTAAACCGGCCTCTAGAATTTCGCCTCCATCGAAATTCAACCGCCACGGCCGGGATCGAACCCCCATCTTTCAGATCAGCAGCCAAGCACCATAACCACAGAGCCACCACGTCCGGAATATACATTTTACAAGGAAAGACAAAGTTCATAAAGTCGACAGAAGTGGCAACAGTCAAAATGTGATAACATTTGTCTAAATATAAGAGGGGAGACTCGGATGTCTCGACCTGGTAACAAATGAAGATGAGAGCTGCTCTGGCAAGAAAGCCACAAAAATTTAAGTCGCAAAGAACAAAAAATGAGGTCAACCAGAAAAACACAAGATAAAATAGTGACAGATCTCGAATCCAAAAATGTAAAGGATGCATTAAATGATTCATAAAGCAAAAAAGATAAAAAGTCAACAAGACCAGAAACTGAAAAATGGGACACAAGTAACAGAAGACCAAACCATTAATGCAACTATAACACACTTATAAAGATGACTCACCCGGACTCTCCACCCTCTTGTAGTGATAAGGGTTGATGCACACTTCCTTTTGCTTTGCAGAGAATGGGTACTCGCAGCACTCGAGAGGTTTCAATTCGTGGTGGCTCTGTAAATCTGGCCATCGCCAGACCCGGCAATATATGACGTGAGGCAGGCCTTTTCTGTGTGAAACCTGCGAGGGAAAAGAAAAAGAAAAGAGAAGCTTAACGTGAGAACAGGAATCTATGCATCACTGAAAAACAAACACAAAAGATTCAGTCGGCGATACGCACCCATCGCTACTGCTTGAGTAGAGAATAGCAGTCAAAGCAACCATAAGCTGGTGCAATACCAGGCAACATTTGCCACCAATGACAAGGGCTATCACACAAAGATAACCAAGTAAAAAGACACATAAAACTACGATCAGGCCCGATCAAGATTCAGCTAGGGTGTTGTGAGTGATTAAATAAATACATAAACTGAGGAAATGAGCACAACGAACACTAGCACAGAAATTGGCTACACCAGTGCAACATACGCCGCCGTCAGAAAATAAACATTTTTTAGAGGCAGCCAATACTGTTTTAGGTACCACTGGCCTAAATTTGTCTCAAAAACGTGCGCAATTCCTTGTCAAGAAGTTTTAAAAAACTTCTTATGACCACCCAAACTAATTATATTTCACTTGGTGCAATTAAATAAATGCGCAATGCCACAAAATCCTGCATCCAATAATGCTCATTTATCATGACACCGAAAGCAGACAAGGTGAGCAACGGAAAAAGACAAATGCCCGATACAGGACAGAGCAAAGGAGCAGGCTAAAGATGTGACTGTTATGAAAGCAATGATCATGGGGAAAAAGAATTCCTATGCAGTCTTACACACTATCAAAAAAGAATGCCACGCAGTAGGACCTCCTGACTCACTAGGTGAAAAACCTACAGAAGTAAAGCTTTTGCAGCACGTGGACTCTCCAGCAATGATAAAATGGTGCAGAATTTAAAAGCTACAAAGAAGAGTGGCAAAGCCAAGCTCCAGGAAAACAGAATCCCCCCTCCCCACAATGTTTCCTAAAGAGTTTGCCCTCACAGAAAACGCAGTTTTTATAAGCTAGATTGGTTTGGTTTGGTTTGGTTTAGGGGTTTAACGTCCCAAAGCGACTAAGGCTATGAGGGACGCCGTAGTGGAGGGCTCCGGAAATTTCGACCACCTGGGGTTCTTTAACGTGCACTGACATCGCACAGTACACGGGCCTCTAGAATTTCTCCTCCAAAGAAATTCCAGCCGCCGTGGCCGGGATCGAACCCGCGTCTTTCGGGTCAGCAGCCGAGCACCATAACCGATGAGCCACCGCGGCGGCTTTTATAAGCTAGAGAATGCCAAGGAATGAAATACAGGTATTGCTGCCATGCATCTCCTTCAACAACAAACAATGATGATGTCAAGGATATTTTTGTTTGCCAGTCTCCGAACCAACAGAACCGTCAACTTCAAGGTGGCGATCACGGTGCCTCAATGCACTCAACATCATCAACGCCAAGTTCAAATTGGGTAGTGAGAAAGAATCATTCCATTCATAACTCCTACTTTCTCAGCAGCAAACGTCAAGAGAAGGCCAAAAGGTGAAACAATCAAATTTCACTAAGAATAGCTGAATAAAGTTGTCTGCAGTTTTCCTTCAAGTTGACAAGAAGCCTGTCATTCCAGAATGGCAATAGTCCCTGGAACTCCAAAACCCATCTTGTAAGAAGATGGCACTAACTTCTCCGTAAAATGTATGTGCCTGCCCACAACACACTTTACAAGCGCCTATGTCAAACAAAGAAGGAACACCTCAGGCAACCTACCTGAAGCCGGCCATCAAGGGACCGCGGGATCGTCACACACTTGGACGGTTGTCCTGGGCAGGAGAGGGCCTTCTCAAGGTCTTCGATGGCACCTTTTCTTTTCTTCAGCTTCTTGACAAGTGAGTCAACAGCCTTCTCAGCCCACTTCTCTTCTTCATCACCCTGCTTCCAGCCCAGTAGCTTCTTCACGGCGGGACTCGTGAAGGAGAACAGGCTGTTCAGGGTTGACATGGCGTCCTCCAGCTTGTCAAAGGCCCCGCCCCCGCCACTGCTGGGGCCGCTGTACCCGTTGCTCACCATGCTCTGCGGAGAAGAATGAAAACAGTGAATGCGAACTCCATGCAATGGCACACAACCACATTTCTGTTGCTAGAACAAGACCATGATTGGTAGAGACACGCGAGCAACGCTTTGTAGGTTTCCTAGTCTTGGTTTTCCTTTCCCAGTGTGAGGCTTCGGAGCTTCGTGCATCTTTCTGCACACCACTAAGATTGTGTACACTGTTCTTTTGGTCCACTGCAGCATACAAGGGCGCATTAAATATCAATATGCTTCTCTCCTTCATTGGCGACAGTAAGCATAAGCATATGTTAGCTTTTGGTGCCTCAACATCAATGACTTTAGGCAACGAAACTTTTGTTAAGTTGTTAAAATGCTCTCAGCACACAGAGACGTAGCGATATAACAGAACAAGTGCCACTTCTGAATTCGTAGCCGATAGTTTTTCATTATTTTCACTAATCGGTGCTGCACAAAGCAAACCTTAGCTGCACTTGATGTTACTGCCAAAAGGACACCTGCACTTACGGCAGAAAGCTTGGCTGGTTGGTGTTTGGATTGAGAGGACATAGTAGTAGCGCTAAAAAGCAGGGATGACAGGGTGGAAGAAGCCCCTAGCACCTGTGTTGTCTTCTTCTACCCTGTCATTCCCGTTTTTTTAGCGGTACTACTATGTCCTCTAAACCTGCACTTACGTCACTACAAAGGTCAACCATTCAGCTCAGTCTTTAATGTCATTGTTCAAAACCTTCTTTTGGACACTACTTTACCATGTGCTTGCAACTTGCCAGTGCAAATTGAAAATGGCAGTGAACCACAGAAACTAATTTGACCCATTCCAGTTCAGATACATATATGCACACTTCAATTCTTCATGATACACATTTTTTTTTCCGATCTAATTTTCTCTTCTAAGCATACTTCAGAGTCGCCGACTCTCCTACACAGAGAGAGAGCTTCTGCTGGAATGGGGAGCTGGGACGAGTAAGAATTCTTGCCGACTGCCACGTACCTATTTTTTGACCCTTTCACTGCCAGGTTTTTTTACTCACACCTGCACACACCCTGCCGGATTTTTTTTGCATGTTAGTTTCCTGGAAATTTTTTGCTAGTAACACACTAAAATGCTCTGCAGGACATGTAGACATGTTTATTCAGGATAATCTTATAGATATTAGTTGTAATGAATCAAATCTTCCAGCACCAATCTGGCCTTTCGGATTTCCTCTTCTTACGCGGATTTCTCGGTGGCAGGGGGACTTCATCGCTGTCATCACTCGACAAGGCACTTAGGTGGGCTCCTTCCTCGTTCTCATTATCATTGGACTCCAAATTCACAAGCAGTTTTGAATTTCTTCATCCGTCAAAGTGCGGAGGAGTGTGGCACATTGCCTCACATGGCTCCTATGCGGAAACCAAAACAAAGCGACTCGGATGTGACGGATGTCGAAACATGCGCGCTATCTGTTGTGTAAAATTTACCCTACAAGATCTATGAGTTTATAGTGTCTCTCCATAGATGGCGCTACATGTTTGCATCGTTTATTTTTACACGAGTATTATTGGGAGCGGCAGGTGGTGAGTTAGAAATCCAAAACGAGTTAACTCAGGAGAGGCAGGGGGTGTGCATATCTGGTAGCCCGAGTTATCTCGGGAGTGGCAGATTAAGGGTTAAGGACACAGAGTACATCTCAGTAAAAATTGATTCTCTGGTTTTTCTAGGAATGCTGACGTATTTCCAACAGCAGAAGACACATTTACGGCTAAGAAAATTGAATTTCAAAATTTTCCCACCACTCAGTAACGTCTACATCAAAAAGAGCTGGTTGCCAGAATTTTTAAATTAACAGCGGTGTAGCCTAGCCTCTGGGATCTCAGTCCAAAAATCGGTCTCAACGCACATGATTTACTTTCGAAATCAGCCAGCGATGGTGACACCTGTATTGTTTTTTGGTCTTCTCTAGCTTATAAAAGCTCCATTTTCGATTAGAGTGGCATCTCTATGATTAGAACATAGCACTCTATCAATACAGGCCAAATTGAATTTGTCCTCAGTATCCCTTCAATATAAGGCAACATTATTAAATCTATCCGTTTCATCACAATCCAGAAACAGCCTTGAACTAAAAGGCACTGATTAGTGGAGTAATGGAGTAATTATTTCCTCATTTATAGAGTATGAAAAACTGTCTTCTGACCAAAAAAACATGCAAATGAATGAATTCATATTTCACACCAGAGCAGTGTAACTATAAGAAGGTACAACTTAAAAAAAACAGTGGTTGTTGACACTGGGCAACGGTCCACAACGTCTTGTATTACTCCACTAGCCAATCGCAACAGTAAACGAAATCAGCTCTTTAATGTTTGACTACATTAAACAAGCCAGGTATTAAAATTCTAGAGCTTATAATTTTTTTTTTTGTAATTAGATTCTTCACTGCAGACTTAAGTTGTATCCAACTCGGGCATCACAACACAAAACCACAAGCCATAAACGGGGCTAGACCAACATGACACCACTGCAGCCTCATTTCCACAGTTTTAAAATTTTTTTTCTCATCACAAACTCACATTATTATTCAAAGATTGCTCCAAAATAAGATCCCTCTGCATGCAAACAATACCCCATTTTATCCTGCTGTGAGCATAATTTCTCATATACAATTTATAAGGCAGAGGCAATGGTGTTCTTGATTTCAAAACTGTCATCACTCACAAAGCAGAAAAAAAGCATAACAAGCTGCCAGAAGTACCAAAATTTATGCAAATTTCTCTGATAGGGCATGAGCCAAGGCAAATGCCGATGCATTAAGGCTTTTTTACTATCAAGTTCTTTAGTATTACCTGCTTGGCAGGAAATCCTGTGTTCTCACCAGTAGCGGCATTTTTAAAACATGCTGTGATAGGCGAAATTTATATATCTGACATTTTTTGAAAAGTACTATACATTGTTGATCTAGTACTGAGGCTTAGAGTAACTTTCATATAATGGCACATGCCATGGTCAACACACAAAAAATGCCTCCCGTGGATCATAGCCATACTCCATCCACATAGACAATTGGACTGTAATTCTTACTAAAACAGTCACAGTGCACATGTATGAAATGCATTATGTTGACAAAGCCATCACATTAAAGGTGATTATCAATTCATAAACATGACACCAGATACACAAGCCATCAACAAAAACAACAAAAATTTCAACCATAGATTAGCAGATTAAACAGCCAGACGCTTAATTTCTGCCTGAAATACTCCTCAAGGAATGAATGGCCTGCCACCATCTCCCAGACATGTGGTACGTAGGCCATACCTAAAGCTATGTAACAGCCAAAAACCAACCAGATGAGCACATGGTGACATAGAATTGCATGTATAAGCAAACAAGTGTTTTTTTCCCAGACCTCAGAACCTCCCCAAAACTGTGAACATCAACATATTGGGCAACAAACAGAACAATACGTCGCGCTGCTTTCCGCATTTACGGAGTCAGCGCGTGATGTATCCAACCTCGCAAGCCGATCACAAGCTCACCGATAGTTCGGCGTTCCAACACACGTGATCTTGTCTGACGCAAATGAGCTTTATAGGCGGACTGCTGATCAGACCCCCGAGTATGACCGAGTCATGGGGTACGGTATTTCTCGCGAGCAAAGAAACATGTTACAGGCCGTCGTGTAACAGCTGCATTCGCGGATAGCAGGCACGCCGTCATGTTCCGCTCTTCACAGGGGTCGATACTGGGGAGAGGTTGCGCAACCCTCATCATCGAACGCTCGCGGGAATTTCCCGCGAGTTATGACTCATGATGGCAAATGAGGGCTCGGCTGGGGCTAGGCAGGCTAAACATAGCGCGGCAAAGGTGTACCGAGAGTCCGTCCGCGATCATTGCTGGAGCATTTTCGCCGCACGGTTCATTGGCGTTGAACTGAAGGACGCTCGAAATCGCAACAGTTTCTCACATGCCACTTGAATAGGAATGCTCGGAGAAGAACAATACGCGACTGCCGTTAACATCTGGAGAGGACCTGCTAGTCGACAGCGAGACAATTGCAGTGGGTTGCGACAGAGCCAATCATTCAGTCTCTTTCCCTCCGTAACGTGTGAAAACCGGCCAGTTAGGTCGCTCTTTCGACCTGGCAAATGGTCAAAAGCCGAGGAACTAACACCTTCGGCGGCACAGCAACAAACGAAACAGCAGCTGACGACGGCGATCTACGTCGTGTCCAAGTGGCATTGCAGCAATATAAGTAATTGACTATTTCTCTTAACACGTTACGGAAATAAGCCTATTTTCAAGCCAAGGCAAGTAACAGATGAGACTCACCTGGATACATAACAAGAACAGCCGAAATAGACAAGAGGTCTTATAGCGTTATTTCCATTCAGAACAAGTTAAAAGGCAACGAATTGGGGTCACAATGTCCGAATAACTGTAATACCAGTCACAACACATCAACAATTTGGCGTCAAGGAGGCGAGCATTTGTTGTCGTGCTACTCCGCGTGAAATGACGTCGATAACTGCGCTGAAACGGCCAGTGTGGAATGGAAGACCATTGATACACTCCTTGCCAAGTTACATATGGTCCGCAATGTTGACGCTGCACAACCAAACAGTCGACACAGCGCGACAGAAGCGCTGCACCTGAAACTACTTTTTTACGCGGAAGCGCCACCGACGACGAAACGGAGAAATGTGGCCTTGCTTGGCGTCAGCAAGTCTTCCCCGCGTCATACCAACCGCAATGTAACCTTTCCATCTCCGCGATTGGTGACCAGCCGTCATGACACTATCGTAAGCACCGTGATGTTACAGTTATGCAACCACGGCTGAATTTGTCGTCGCTTGTGCCTTCCTTTGTCATGAATAACGACCTCACCAGAACGAATGCCTTCCCGAGATAATATAAATCTGGCAGCAGCGTTTGCTCCCGTGCCCTTTCGTATAAGATCGAGAAATTTTACGATTACAACGACTTCAAAGGACACATTCATTAGCGTTATTTGACGTTGCTCTTAACGTGTTCCAACAGTACCTTCGTTTGGCGCCAAAACTCAGTTCGGTAAAGTAAACTCGCGCTCGCTGAAATTTATCACGTTCGCGGAAAAGCCTGAAGTGGCACATTATCGAAGTTATGCATTCTGGCGGCAGGTGCGCACTCAGACTCCTTCGCGAAATCGAAAAACGGCGTCCACAAAGCAGGGCCGTACGCAATGTGAGCGGTGGGGACGCCTCTCCGAACATACTCGCTCTTTCTTTTTATTTACATTTGGGCACCGCCGCGCTCTCTCCTGGGGTGTATTGGGCGCGACAAAAGTCCAACACCGTTGCAATCCGGCGTGAAACACAAACGAATGAACGTTACGCGGTCGACTGTCGTGCTCGACATGCTACGATAGCAACTAGCTGCGGATCCAGCGAAAACCTCGCCTGTCAAGTACAGCATGGTGGTAGTGGCTCCAGCAGGTTTAGCGCATCTCGCGAGCGTTCAAATTCTAAAAGGTGCTGGACGTCGCAGTCGAATGTGGAGACTGCCTAGGTGTACCTCGACTAGTAATATCGCGGCACAAATCGGTGAGAGCAATGAAATGCGCCCGATGATCAGTGAAATAAAATAGAAACAAAACTCGCCTGTGTCTCCATGGACGTCATGTCGGAGGGGACGCCGGTGGTGCCAGCGGAGCGACGGTCCGAGGGAGGGAGAAGGGTGCGCGAACGTAGTTCGACCGGCCCTCGGAGGAGGGTGGTGGTCCGAGAAGTAAAAAGCGCTTTTGTGCTCGCAGAGAGAGGGGGAATTCGAGAAAGTGGTGGGTGTGCCGGCGCTGGGCTCGCTTGCGGGCGCTCTCCCTGCAACGGGGCTGCGGGAGCTGGGGTTTCCAAAGGTACGAGGGAAGCCAGCCTCCGACGCGTTCTTTTTTTTCTATTTTTTTGTTTTCTTTTTCTTCCGAGCTCTAACTTATTTTCTTATTTTTCTTTTTGGTGGGGTGTACGAAATGCCTTTGACATCATATGGGGGAAATAGTGATGGTTTCACTTGAGTTGTTTACGGGATAAACTCTTCATTTTGTCAGCGTCAGACAGGGCTTGTTCGATTTAACTCCCTTGTGGGGCCGCATAAACGAATAATAAAAAAAACATCTTTGCCGTTCTGTACAACTCCTGTTTAGCTACATCTGCCGTCACTTCCTCTATACTTCGTTTAACACCGTTAAGGAGCTTCGCTAATCTCAATAATATCGTACTTTTACTAACTCTATGATTTGTGCACAGAGGTTCAAACAAATGTTTTCTTTTTGTTTCTCTTGAATAAGCTAGAAAGGGGGGGGGGGGGGGGTCATTTTAAGTGAACCCAGGATACCTTTGTTGCCTGCGCGGTCTCTTATCTCAGTCTCTCCTCTCTCGGCACTGTTATCGCACCGCTAAAGTTTCTTGTTTTTCTCTGCTGTGTGACGCACGTTTGATGAGCACGTCAGTGACGACAAGCTTTTCTTTGAACCATATACTTCTAAGCGGATATGTACTGAGTAAAACATTTCGTTTTATATATACAGGATCTGTTCTGAAAGTAGTAGGACTGGTTTTTTCCTGGGCGAACGGGCGGACGAGAGGTGGTCTGCGCGTGCAGGATCGTTGAAGGAGGATATTGGGAATGCTGGGGAAAATCGGCAGTCGGCTCTCGGCCGTTGAAGAGAGCAAGTCGCTTGTACTGTGAACCCATGCCGAAACGTCTCGTCACGCAGAATCATGGAGCGTTTACTCGATCAGCGATACGCGAACAAATTTAGTCTAAATCTTGGTAAAACGGCAAAGAGACTCACGACATGATTAAGGAGGTCTACAGTGACGCTGCCATGGGTAGATCAGGTGTTTTTTTGAATGGCACAAGCTGTTCCGTGAAGGTAAGGAAAGAGTGGAGGAAGACGACCGCTCCAGACGCCCTTCGACCAGCAAGACCAACGAAACTGTGTAGCGAGTGAAACATTTGACAATGATCGCAGAATGAGTATCAGAATGATTGCTGATGAATTAAGCATCCCTCAAACCCAAGTTTTTTGAGATCGTGACAGAAAACTTATCCAAGAAGAAAGCATGCGCGAAGTTGGTGTCGGGAGTGTTGTCAGAGGAGGAAAAGGCCAACCGGTAGGATCTTCTTCATCATGTGAATGAGGACCCCGATTTTTTGCCCAGCACAAGGCGGCAACGCTGCCTCAGCCCCCCTATAGTCTCGACTTGGCCCCGCCAGACTTCTTTCTATTCCCGGGAATAAAATCGATGTTCAAGGGGAAACATCACGGATCGGTAGAGGTGGTTCAACAGGCCGTGACGAGGGAGCTAAACAGCATTCCGGTCCAGGCGTTCCTGGAGGCGTACGAAAAGTGTAAAACTCATTGGCAGCAGCGTGCAGGTCAAGTAAGAATATCAAGTAAGAATATCACTGAATATATCGTCGCTTAAAGCCAGTTGATTAGAAAAGCAGAAGAAAAAACAACCACATGCCGCCGGTGGGATCCGAACCCACGACCTCCAAATTACGCGTATATATATATATATATATATATATATATATATATATATATATATATATATGTGTGTGTGTGTGTGTGTGTGTGTGTGTGTGTGTGTGGGTGTGGTTCGAAGAAAAGCTCGTCGCCGTCATCGACGTGCTCATCGAGCGTATATATATATATATATATATATATATATATATATATATATATATATATATATGAAAGAAGCCAACAGCCACAGAAACCAAGGGGATTTTTAATTTATTTACTTTGTGGTGTTGATCAATTTTAGAATATTACAGAATATGTTATCGCTTAAAGCTAATTGATTAGAAAAGCAGAAGAGAAAACAACCACTGCCGCCGGTGGGATCCGAACCCACGACCTCCGAATTACGCGTCCGGTGCTCTACCTCTTAGCTACGGCGACGGCTGTCAAATCTTCTGCTTTCGGGGGTATTTATGTTTACAAGTAATCTAACCTTGAGAGTGTTCATCAGCGCCACCCACGTTCATAAGCGGCGGACGTAGAACGTCCTGTGTTACCGCAGGTGTGACGTAGAACGTCATCGAACGGAGAGGGTGGAAGCTGCGTGAGAATTATGCTTCCCTATGGCGTCAAGGCTGCCAGAACCGAGACCCTCGCTAAGCAATTAAGCAAACAAGCGAAGGGGCTTGAAGGGCTCGTTATAAATATGAAAGAAGCCAACAGCCACAGAAACCAAGGGGCAAAGGGGATTTTTAATTTATTTACTTTGTGGTGTTGATCAATTTTAGAATATTACAGAATATGTTATCGCTTAAAGCTAATTGATTAGAAAAGCAGAAGATATATATATAATTACTTATAGCTGTGCTTGAGAAGGAAGTGCCACCGCCAATTAAAAAAGGAACGGAAGTTAAATCATGGAACTGTTCGGCAAAAACGGAAGTGGAAGTTGATTTCTAAAAGGTAGCTTGCCTCATGATCGCTGGGCTATTGCTCAAAGTTGAGCAAGAGAACGGGGCATCACGTGGTCAGCGTGCTGACAGCGCTAGAACTGCCGCTAACCGTCCTGCATGGTTGTTGTAATATGACACTTTTTCGAAACGCGTATGTATGGTTTCGTGTGTCCTCATATGCAATAGATAAACCTGCTTAACCAAACGTACTCTAGGCAGCTGACGGCTGGGAACACCGCAACGCTAGCAGACGACTTTTGGTGACGCGGGATAGAGCCTCCCAGTCTGCAGAGGAAAGGAAGCGAAGCAATACCTACACTCATAACCGCACTACTTCCAACGGAACACCGTGTAACTACACCCATGGCTGTGAATTTTCTCCTTTGACTGTGTAACTCCGACTCTATTATAGTCAGCTTGCTGGGGTGTGCATGTCAAGGATACCGGGCTTTTTCAGATCAGAAAATTAAATTCGGGGCATTTTTATCGGTTTACGAAAAGTCCAATGCCTAAGTAATGCTATACAGCAGTATGGGACCTTTTTTCGGCAATGATTTACAGGCCGAGCATATGTCGACCGCCTGGAGAATTAGTCGACGCTATTCCCCTTCAGCGCCAAGCCAAGTCAGGTGGTCATAGAAAGGGAAGGGGGCGGGGGAGGGGGGTTAGGAACCCGACTGCTGAGCAGCAGGCAATGGGCTGGCCCATCTAAAGCACTTTTAGGCCCATCAGCTCGCCGACGCTCGTTACCGGGCACCGTTGGTCTCTTGGCTCAAGCCCTCGGATGACGATGGAACATTCTCCCTGTGCCGCACCATCAAGGAGGTCTCCCTCGACACCTCAACAAACGACTTTACCCTCCTCCTTATCCACCACTCACCGTGCCGGAGGCTCGCCTTCTTCAGTACATCCAAGTGAATGCAGTCATCACCCTTTCCCGCCTCTTCCTTTATCGCTATCGATCGGACCCCTCCTGTCCCAACTGCCCTGCCCTCTACCTATGCGAACCCAGCCCATTGCCTCTTCAATTACCTTAAGTACAACACAAGAATGTTGCAGCAACAAGGGCAGTGAGCCCGTTGATCAATTGCTCTCTCATACGTCGTGTTTGGACCTATATATATATACATATATATATGGTTGCAGCAGGTCTTATCGTTCAATGGGCCAGGTAGACTTGTAGAAGAAGGGGTCACAACTTTTCGATTATCTTCATTTAATACCAACAGTTTCGAACGAAGGACGGTCCTCCGTTCGAAACTGTTGGTATTAAATGAAATATATATATATATATATATATATATATATATATATATATATATATATATATATATATATATATATATATATATATATATATATATATATAAGGGATAACAAAATCTTCAAGGCAACTGATTAAAAATATAATAAGTTGGGGAAGTCACATTGAAAAACTTAACAGATTTATTCAACGTTTCGACCAGGGACTGGTCTTTTTCAAGAATGATCATACAGTGCATGGAAAGGTCTCAGGGCTTGAAAAAGAAAAATGAGAAAAATCAATGGGGAAAGAGGAACACAGCCAGGACACGATACCCAAACGCCAAGATGCGCCAGCAAAGGCACCGCGTGAAAGAGGGAGGTGGGCCTGGACGGGCACGCGACTAGTCGTAAAAAAAAGGAAGAAAGCGTGGGGGTGGTTAACAAAAGAAGGGAAGTGCCTGCCAATTTTGTGCGTAAGTATCGCCTCTAGCCGCCCCGCGCGACTCCAGAAGAAAGCACGGGGACGCACAGGTTGCGGCTGAGCTAAGTGTCTCTACACGGATGGACCACCAAAACCAGATGAGGTTGCATATGAAGACCATATGGAAAGCTCCTTCTTTACAGGAGTAGAAAAACAGAATAAATAAAGACAAAAAATGGCGGCACTGCGATGGCCGAAGGAAGCAAAACCCCATGAGGGTCGCACATGAGAACCACATGGATAGGCTCCTTCTTTACAAGAGTGGAAAAAAAAGAATAAATAAAGACAGAAAATGACACTGCGATGGCTGAAAGGAACAAAAACACACACACGCAGAGGTGACATGAGTATACACACAAGATTGTGTCACTTTTGCAGCATTTTTTAGCTGAGGATATGTGGGGAAATGCGTAAAAGCCCACAAATTAAGTTAAAGGGCCCGTGCCCACCCCAGCGCAGCAGACACTCTCTACCTCTCTTTGAGCGAGCCTCCTCTCCTTCCATTCCCTCCTCGAAATTCTTCTCTCCCGCTCCTCGTCGAGTAGGCTCGGCAAGGCAAAATCACCCCTTCCTTCTCCGGTGTAAGCCGGAGGCCTGGTGTCTGTGGAGTGCGTCACAGGGCGACGTCATGGCCCCGCCTTCAATAGAATTCTTTTCTTGGTTTTTGCATTTTCTCCGCACACTGAACGATCGAGAGGCGCGATCGGCTCGACCACCTAGACTTGTTAGCGAGCGCATCCTTTCATACATCTGTTTGTCATTCCCAGTTAACGAGCCGCCTTTTCATTTTCTTTTAGGCCTCCCCACCGTTTCACGAGCGGAGGGGCGGAAGTCGGTTGTGTTCGAAACACACGGCGAAGCGCGGACCCGGCAACCACCCGTTTGCTTTTCTCCATGCGTGTTTGTGTTCTGTGTGTTTGTGTCTTTTCTCCGCTCCAAAGCATATGTCATTCATTGGAGTCAAGGCGTACGCAAGATGCCCGAAAGATAAGCGGTGTGTGTGCGGAGCGGTCAAGTGGGCGAGCGAGGGAAAGGCTCTGCTGCACTACTAATTAAAACCTTGTTTTGGGGGGCTCGCATAGAAGAAAAGAAACTGAGAAGGGAGCGCGCACGCAGAGCGTCTCGTGACGTGATCACGGCGGGGGGGGGGGAGGCGAACCAACTCCCTCAGTTTTACTATTTTTTACTTTTTATGGCTAGGGTTCAAGGCTGTCGCCGCACGCTCCCTCCGCAGTTTTTTTTTTTTTTGTTCCTTCATGCGGGTTTGTAGGCATGAGCCAGAACAGAAGACGCTGCGGAAAGCCTTGTGCAGACGACGCGACGCCAAGGCTACGCCCAACCTTCTCCCGTCAGTCAGAACGATGCACCAATGGAGTGCCTTTAGCGAAAGTAGCCCCCCTTGACGTCAGCGGGGTGCAGAGTAGTGGGCCGGGCCCGTTTTTGAAGGAAGGAAAGAACGAACGGGCTTTGATTTGAATTTTCGCAGCTTTTCGGGGCGCGCATGGCTCTAGTATTTTGCAAAGGTTATCTTCGATGCCTCATCTATGCAGTGGGCTTGTTTTTCAAAAATGTCCGGACCCTGGGCAGTGGCCCTTTAAAGACAGCGCCAGAGTGTTAGAAAGTGTACAAGAAGGCAAATTTCATTACAGGGAACACCGCTTAAGAATAACAAAACAACAATATTAGAATAAATACAAATTGCACGCGAGATAATACAGGCGCCCAAAATAATACAGTTCAAGAGTGCGAAAAAATGTCCTAAGAAACAAAGTTTACCCAAACGCCGTGATCAGCAACAATAAAACGATAATAATGCGATGAATACACATGAGAGACGAGCGTCACATAATTCGTGCTTAACCACAACAAAAATAATGTCAGTACCTCGACTAGAAATGAGAGTGTTAAATACAGAACAAATCGTTATGCAACTGTCATCAAAGTAGATTTAAGAAACATTATTTTCGATGCAAAAGAGTTCACAAGGAAAAGAAAAACAAACAGACAAAACATTGCAGAAAGATTTAGCCAGAAAGGCAGGAGAGGCTGCCAGAGCTTTCATTAATTCCAGCAGACAAGGTGTTAAATTTAAATATTAGATATGATTCACAGGCTTCCCTGTCGTAATGTGTCTGGAAGCCAGATTGGAGTATGGTGGCCTTGAACTTTCCAAATGAATGGCCTTTTGTCGTTACGTGTCTTGAAAGAGGCAGATCTGGCAGTGATCTTATGTGTGCTCTGTGGTTATTTATTCTCAGTCGGAAAGGAGTTTCAGTTTGCCCAATATACTGAGTAAAGCACTGCACGGGCCTCAATCTGGGGCCCGAGCCCGGCCCGGGCCCGAGACCTGAAGCCCGAGCCCGGCCCAGGCCCGCGGCTTCAAGCCCGGGCCCGGCCCAGGCCCGCTAAATTATCGCTCTAGCGAGCCCGGCCCGGCCCGTGAATACCGGAGTGAAGCCCAGCCCGGGCCCGGCCCGGCCCGTTTCACAGTAATGCTTGAGGTACACTGCTCACTCTGAGCAAGTAGACTGCTACTGGACCGATAAGTAACTGGCCGACAAAGGTTCTGAAACCACAGTTTGGCTTGCAGAAAGTTGGTTCTTTTTAACCCAGAAGGAAGTGATTAAGAGTAGTGCTCGCCAGGCCCTCTTTTGGACAGTGATCTCGTGTAGGTGCGCAAAGATAAACTCGGATGTTCCGAAAGCGAAATAAAAAGGGCTGCATACGCGCGTAATAGACTACTTTGCATTCCCCCATGATTTTAATCAGTTATATTTTGCCGCCCAGAAGAATAAACATTAAAGCTGCCTAGCAAGCATTGGAATGACATTTTTTTAGTGAACGCGATCTCACAGGTTGAAATCATAGCCGAACTGGTTGCCTTTAAGCAGAAACGAAAAGCTAAAAGACCCGAGTATTTCATGGTGTGTGTTTTGAAGACTATAAGCGTCCTAAACTTTGGGATGACGAATGATCAATGGCCAATTAAGGCTAGTTGAATTTTACTCTTACTGGTGGAGCAGAAGATAACGTGCGAACGACGTGATAACTTACAGGGCAAACCCTTGTCATGACAAGCAGGCTGAAGAAGCGAGGAGAGATAGATGTGCTTATTCGATGAGACTTACAAACTCTCGCAAGCTTTTGTGGCTATTTCATTTACGAGACGTTCCGCTCAGCTCATCAAAAAGAAAACCAAACGCGCTTTAGTTTGTGAATTTTCTCATATGAGAAAAATATAGCTATAAAATTAAAGCTATGTTTTTGGGGCTTAAGGGCCCAAGGGGAGTCAGGCTGTGAGAGATACCGAAGCAAAGGGCTCCGGATCATTTCGGCCACCTGTGTTTCCTCAACGAGCAATGATACTACAAAGTACATGGCTGTCATGCTTGCCGCCTAAACAGAAATGCGGCCGCTGAGGATAGGAGCAAACCCTGGTTCCCCGGCTCAGTAATCAAGCGCCTTGACCACTAAGCCACCACGGCGTGGAAATAAGGAAATAAATAAGTGAATAAATAAAATTTAGTTTTTTTCTCAGCGCGTACTATAACCCATAGCTCATCCGTGTCGCTGCTCCAATGTCGCAGTTGTGTACTTCACTCTGCAATAGTGAATGAATAGTCGGACACCAGCCGTTTCTGTACGGACCCAAGCCCCACTTGCGTCCGCAGCTTTAAGCCCGAGCCCGGCCCAGGCCCGCAACTTCAGGCCCGGGCCCGGCCCAGGCCCGACAAAACAGATCATGTCCCGGCCCGGCCCGGCCCGCGGGCCGGGCCGGGCCCGGGCTTTCGGGCCGGCCCGAGCCCGTGCAGTGCACTAATACTGAGCACGGCACACACCGCACTCGAGGAGGAAGACTACGTTGCTGGTGTCACAGTTGAAATCTCCTCGAATTTTGAATGAGAAAGACGACGCTGTGCTGCGAGCTTCTGTGACCTTATTCATCATTGGACAAAGTTTACAGCGCGGTTTATATATATATATATATATATATATATATATATATATATATATATATATATATATATATATATATATATATATATATATATAGGTCTAATCTAATCTTTAGTACAGTTCTATGAACGTTACGTTCGATGCAGGGTTGCTGTATTCAAGCCCGCCATAAGCAGTACTCCGCAACACTCACTCCGACAGCGCTCATTTTGTCGTCAGCACGAACTATTGCAAGCGAGCACGAGCACCATCGTGCGGGCGCACGGTCAGTGTTACTGGCTCGTTGCGTCTTGCTTCCGCAGGAGAATCAAGGAAGGAAGTAAAGCGAGACAGTCCGATTGGGAGGGACAAGAGAAACGAACCCACCGAGGCGGAAAGCGAACGCAAAGAAAAAATCTCGAAAGAAAATGCGTCCGCTTCCCCGTGCCCGAGTGTCACCCGAAGCGTTCACGCCTCGCGACCACGCGCCGTTACAGGGACTGCTTATACTCAGGCTTCCTGTGGCTTAAACGCCAGCGCAGTGGAATGAACCATGGCGAGAAACGCACGGCACGGGCGCGCCGACTCGCACGCATGCACTCGCCGCTCTTATTAAGGCGTGAGGCGGCGCGCGAAGGACCAGTCAATGGCTGACACCTGCTGGCCCGGTTTCGAACCAGCGTCGGGAGCGATCTTTACTTAAAAGGCTAACCCCACCGCGCGCCCGCGTCTAGAAGTTGCTTAAGGACCGTACAACGGCAAGCATGGGCGCTGGACGCCGCGGGATAGGCCCGTGGTACTCCTTGATTAGGGTGAGTGTGCTTCTGCGTGTATAGCCCAAGGGGCAATGTCGTAGGTGCACAGTTGCTCTCTGTAGGCAGCAACGAGCAGACGATTTGCCCACCACTGCGGCTTTGTGCCCATAGCTCTCGGCTGCTGAGCACAAGATCGCAAGTTCCGAGCCGGCCGCATTTCGATGGGTGCGAAATGCAAAACTGACGCGTGTACTGAGGGCGCAGTTTGATGAGTTCCAAGTGATAGAAATTAATCCGAAGCCCTCCACCATAGATCGTATCCTTCACCGTCCGAGGTAGGCTTCGCCGCATGATGAGCAAGAGTCCTACAAAGCCAAATTTACAGACATCAAAGAGGATCACGTTTAGCATAGGCCCGATCGCTAAGTTTGTCGGTGACAATGGTGAATAACGATGACTGCACACGGATTCACACACACGAGCACACAGAGGAGTTTAACTGCACTATTTCTACTGACCTAGAACAATATACCGTGCAACACCTTACAAAGATTCTTCCGCTTCGGCAGTTTTATATCGCAGAAAATAATTTTCGACGGGCATTTTTGGATGCTTCATTTAGGCAGCGAGAACTGCATGGCGAAGATTCTGGGATGCGTTTCAGAGTGCTGACTGTTGCAACGCGCGTTTCACCCCTGGCAGGTTCTCGCTCTCTTGGTCGTCGCCGCAGAGTTCAGCCCGAGGTCACTCGCGGACCGGGAGTCCAGCCAACGAAATGGTTCAGAAAAGGCGTCCAGCGGCCAAGGACAAAGCGTACTGGGCCCCCTGGCGGCGGCCCCCGGCGATGGCTTCGAATTCGTGCAGGCCGTCACCCATGAAGCCCCCCTCAGCGCTACAGGGAGCGAAGAGGTGCTCAAAGCCGCCGCCTCATCTCAGAAGATGTACAGGACAGAGAAGGCTGCCCCGTCTGATCGGAGCGGCGAACGGTACTACGCCTCGGCTACGGACCACTACGGCGGTGGTGGCGGCGGCGGCGGCCACGGTGGAAGTCCTGGCTTCGGCTTTCCAGATGCCATGAGGTTGGTGCATCCTTGCAGACGATGGAACGAGGCGGATACGCCCTTCCCTTAATCCTTCGTGTGCTTGACCGTTTTTATGGGGTTATATAGATGTTTTTCATGCTCTGAAATGTAATCGGACCAACAGCAGAGTAAGTGCATTACATGCATAGCGCAGCTTCGATTCCCTCGGCCGTGCACTGTTCTGATTTGTTGACTCTGGAGTGAATTAGCTGTCACCCTAGGCTAAATCCAGATGTAAACATAACGTTACTAAGTATGATTTCTGCTAGCCGCATATAATACGGTGAACTGAGCACAACATTCTTGAGTAAATGCGGTGGCGAATAGAGAATGAGACGCTAGCAAAGTAAGGCTAGAAGTATGTCGCAATGTACATACAAGGAAAACTTGGTTCTGCTCCGCCTTCTCCTATATATATATATATATATATATATATATATATATATATATATATATATATATATATATATATATATATATATATATATAGTAGACTTATAGTAGACTATATAGTAGACTCATCGTTCAATGGGCCATGAAGACATGTAGAATGAAGGGGTCACAACAACGCCTATCGAAAAACTTATCCTATTAATCTCTGCACTAGACTTATTAGGCACTTTTTGACTTGAAGGAAGGGCGCTACTTATTACGAAACAGCGCTTATAACGTGAGCATAAACTGGAATTATATGTTTTGCGTTGGTTCTTTAGTGCAGGTACAAATAGCAGATTGCATGGAATTTGAGGGTTTTCTAAATTCGTGCAAGTAAAGTGCAATAAGCATGTTTTCTGTTCATCTTAGGTCTATAGTCTGCAGTGAAGCTCCGCCCACATTCAGCCTCCACGCACAGAATTCCTCCACGACGAAAAAATAGCTGCTTAAACGCTTCTTGTTACCTAGACAAGAAAAAAATTATGAGCTCTGGAGTTTTTATACGTGTATTATTTCATATAGCCAAACATTAAAAAGCTGATTTCGTTTACTGTTGCGATTGGGCAGCGGAGTAATACAAGACGCCGCGGACCGCGGCGAAGTGTTCGCAGCTGCTGTTTTTTTTTTAAGTTGTATCCTACTATAATCGATAAATTTTCTGCGCACCATGCTAAAATATTGGCTCCTCGTCAAAAGTTTGCTCCTTTCGGCTTGGGGAAGCATACGCTATGAACAGCTAGCCATTATTTCAGTGCCTCTCCCACAAGCCTGATATTACAGACTCCTGCTTTGATCTGCCGCTTGCCTCTCCGCAGACACTTCCAGTACGACTCGGGACCAAAGGGGTACAACACACAACGCGCGTACGCCTACGAAAAGGTCTACCCGGAGCGCACCTACAGCACCAACCACGCTACGTCCTACGAGAGACACTACAACGACGACGATAACCACGGCCGGCCCAGGGGCCACGGCTACGAGACGCGCTACAGCAGCAGTTACCCAGTCAAAGCGAGCGGATACGGATACCGCCACAGTGACAGTTACGGTTCGGACAAAGGTGGGCGAGGCGACGGTGGTGGCAGCGGCGGTGGCAGCTACGGGCCGAGTCACTACGGTCCCAAGGGAGGTGGGTACGAATCGCGACGCTACGGTTACCGCCCCACGGCGTCGGCCACGTCTTCGGGCAGGCGTGGTGGTGGCGGAGGCGGAGGCGGAGGTGCGGGTCCCAAGGTCAGGCGCTACGTCTACAAGAACCCTCACGACCAGAGCACCACGCGCGTGGTGGAGATGCAGTCCGGCAGCGGGACTCCGCCCTGGGCCGAGTCCAGCGTCAGCCAGCACATTTGGAAGCCCGATGAAATGGAAGACTTCGTGGCAGGACTGATACGCAATGGCTGATGCCTCCCTTGTTTTGTTTTTTTCATGCCTTAGTGTGTTCTACGTGGGAGAGGCAATATCCAGGGCTGTATATAGCGGGAGCAGCTGGGTACTGAGTATGACGACGTAACATCTGTGCCCGCTGAGGTCCGGTGGTAAAAAGAAATTTTGAGGCAGACACATTACACTCCTGTGGGACTAAAACCTCCTCATAGAACCAGCTTGTAGTCGAATAGAGGGACGGTGCCAGAAATTCGCTGTGGGAGGCGCGGAGAAAGGGGGGGGGGGGGGGGGAGTTTAAATGTAGGTAAGTAGGACGCCTCAGTGCCATTGCTCCTTGGAAAGATCAAATAAATAACATGGGCAAAATGCAGCGGCGAAAAGTTCATATTTTCGCTTATTAGCGAGGGGGCTGAAGGGGCCGCAGTATCAGAAACGTCTTTGTCAGCGTCTCATGGCAGCGGTTGGCTAATTTTTTGTGCAGCGGCAAATTTTTATTTGGGGGGGCGGGGGGGGGGGGGGGGGTCTTTTTGGCGCTGTGACTGATCGAACAAAGTTGCGTTATATATATATATAACATTTATTGACCAATCACTGACCAACACGCGCATCTTCCTAAGGGACCACCGCCGCTGGCTGTGGAAGGAGTATAGAACAGAGAACGGTTTACATACGGCGTTGTTTGAGGAGCACTGAAGCTTCAGGTGTGCGGAGTTGTCCAGTTTCTCCATCGAGACTTATAGGCTTCAATTCTACAATTCGAACTCGTACCTTAACTTTACTGCGAAAGGCAATTATCCGGAGCTGCGCAAAGATGATGAAGATATGCACATGATTATTGTGATTTGAAGCCCCCTTCCCCTTTTTTATTTTCAGGGACGTTCAAGAAAGAATCTTCAAGTAACAGCGCAAAAACACAGACGGGACACATAGAACGAGAACACACAACGAGCGCAGCGCTCATTGCGTGTTCTCGTTCTATGTGTCCCGTCTGTGTTTTTGCGCTGGTACTTGAAGATGATTAACCAACAAGCCCAGGCTGCTGTTCTGGCTAACTACATTTAAGACAGGAGAAGGGCCGGATGCTGCCTACAACTTTGGATTAAATGTATTTTATTCCTTTTAATTCTATACTTAGGCAAGGCTTGTACAAGGTGGTTGCGGGGTGCGATCTCAGTTGCACCATGCATCATTTGGACATTTTCGTCGAAAAAAACGTGGTTCAGCGTTTTTTTTTTTTTTGAAATTTTTTTCCTTCGAGGAGTCGGGGAGAGCGCACTACCGACCCTCTCTAATTCCGTACCTGTCTTCCCGCGTTCTCCTTGTTGGGTTGTCGACGAGGCTCTTTGTTACGTATATTTCTGCGCACTACGAACTGTTATTCTTTTCGCTCACTCATCCCCCTCTCCCCAAAGCGAGAAATTTTGTGTGAGAAAACCCTGCGAAGCTCCCATTTTTTCGACGCGCAAACTCCTACAAAAACAGCGCAAATACGACCGCGCCCCTCCTGGTCAGAAACATACGCGGCGCTCACATGATCTGCACACCTGGCTCCCAGAAATGCATGCTATAAAACTGAAAATTCAGCTTGCACATTCGGTTCGCGTGAACTGCAAGACAAATTGATTAATATAACCCTCATTTACAGTTCATTCAGTGCTGTCCTTTCGTTTCTGGGTGTTTGGGTGTTTTTTTTTATTTTTAGAAGCCGAGTTTGCCCCTTGCGTTTTCCAGCTTTTCAGTATCTGTAGTTTTGGAAACTTGAACGACGTACGAGCTCACAAATTTAAAGTGAGCTGTGATCCACACGTTTTCAGCGAAATGTCGGGCAAAGAAACAGGCCTCTCTCGGCCGCACGTCATCGACCCACGTAAGCTGTAGGCACGTCTGGTGTGCAAAACATGCGGCTTGTGACGGCGCGGTGCAGCAAGTGCGGCACGTCGGGACAACGAGCGATACGTGCAAAGCCGGTTCAAAGGCGAAAATGGGCGACTTCGTCTACCAGGCCACGTCCCATCGTTGACAAGACATATATTGTACATCACTGTCTCCGCGTAAGGAATTCGTTGGCTGCCTAATGCGAAATTTCGTTAATAAAATGCATTTAGGCCATATTAACAAGTCTTCGTTCAAAAGCTCTACGGCTGGTACGCGAGTGCTGCGTGGTCATTTCGTCGTAATCGCAGAACAGCTCGACAGCCGACAAGGGGCTGGCCAATGGCAGTCCACATTCGAGCAAAAATTTCCTCCACTATATCGTCCCTGCCCATTTCATTCGCAGAACGTACCAAATAGACATTCACGGTTAAGCCAAGTGTTCGCAAGAAAAACGAAAACCCAGATATTGTATTCATGTAAAGGTACGTATTTAGGTGACCATGGAAAGCCATGGTATAGTAAGCAGGAGGGCTTTATTCGAGGCCGTTACTGGTGAACACCAGCGCTGTACATGGTGTTTCATGCAAGCTAGTATATGTAATCAGTTTTTATAAATAGGCTCTTTGATTTAGAAGAGCCCCCCCCCCCTTCCACCCCTCCTTTTTTTTTTTTTGCTATCGATATGCTGTGTATCCGAATACAGGTGCTAACTAGCGGACTAAGTATTTAATATTTATCTTTTAACTGCTGCTGTCAGGCTCCTTAACATCGTTCTCAATAAATTTATTGAGGGGCTTGTAGCCTACCGTAACTAATATGACAACTAATATTCATATCAGTTTTTAGAATTTCTAAATTGTCATCCTCGTCGCCGCTGCAGCGTGATCAATTTTAGGGTCGCACGCGGGCGAAAGCGAACTCTCGGTGTGTGTGTGTCAGAGGTTTCGATGAAGGCGAAAAGCAATGGCGCCCGTGGGCTGTGCAATGTCATTGCATGTTAAAGGTCCCCAGGTGGTCGAAATTATTCCGGAGCCCTCCACTACGCCGCCTCTTTCTCTCTTTCACTCCCACCCTCCTCCGTTCCACCGAGGTGCGAGACAATAGGGCATATTCAAAATTCCACAAGTGCGCTTTCCCGCATAACAATGTTGCCCAAAACAAGATGGCTGACCATGCGTTTCCAGCTGAAACAAAGCAAGAAAGACTGGTTTTTTGTTTGATTCGTCCAAAATACGTTTCTTACATTCTATCCACAGCTTTAGCGCCTGTCCTGTAGCCTACATAGTTTCTTTATAGCGAAGTCGGCCATCTTGTTTATGGCAACATAGTTATGTGGGAAAGCGCACTTGCGGAATTTTGAATATCCGCCTATTACTGCGCCATTTCCTTTCCTCAAAAACCAATTTTCAATTTTACGAACTTGTGTCACGTGCTCCTTTCGCGGCTCCCGACCACGAACGGCGAGCAGGCAGGGAGCACGGGACAGACAGGCGCGTGTGACGCGCATTAGTAGGCGTGGCTAGCGCTCTTTCTGGTCGCGCGGTTTCGTTTTCACCCGTGTGCGAACCCAAAATTCTTTGCGCTGCAGCGGCGACGAGGACGGCAATTTATAAATTATAAAATCTGACGTGAATATTACTCGTCATATTAGTTGCAGTGGGCTGCAAGCCTTAGTAAATTAGGACCTAGCTAACAGCAACAGTTAAAAATGAATAGCAGCCTGTTAGTTAATCAGCATCTGCATTCTGATGCACTCCATATCTGACAATGTTATGCGAAAAAGCTATCTTGTAACTCATAGAGCCTATTTTTAAAAACTGATGACAGTCTTATAAACATCCTGTAAAAGGACCTTGGTAATCCTCGGAGCCCGAAAGGTAATGGCAGCGTTACTTATACACGGGATATATGATGGATGCGAATGATGAATACCGTCCGGTATTTTTCGCATGTCGCGTGCAGAGTGCCTCAATATTTCTTCTAAAGTCCGACCGAGAAGTATGTGTTGCCCAGTACCGTCGTGCTGTAATTGTTACGAGAGCATAATAAAATTATAGCTTTATTTTCTTGTACATATGTCTATACAAGCAGCTTCGGCGATTATACAGTGCCGCAGATACCGAACCGAAGACGAAGTTGCCGGGGTCAATAATTATAGCTCCACTATTTTTTCGCTAAACGCTATAGTGACGAATCAATGAGCTATTTGTACCAAGGAGGTTATTTTCAAGTCTTTGATGTTTACCATACATTGCATCGGTTCACTCAAACTTAGTGAAGATGAAGTACGAAGAGCTTAACTACATTGTGTATTCCTGGAAAGAAGAAAATAAAAAGTATATATTTTAAACCCTAATAATTAACGTGCGCTTTCATACCTCCATGGGATATAGAGCGCTCATTGTACTAAGAAAAGGCGCATGTCGAAAACAGTGCGTTGTGGCGAAACCGAGCCAGTAGGACGGCACGCTTCGACATAAAGTGTACTTTATTAAAATGGGTACATGAGCGCTGCAACCCGCTGTAACACACCCTTTGCACGCACGCAGCAGAGCACATATCGAATAAATTTATCTTTAAAACGATCAACCTGATTTCGTCCGAATTCGGACACAGGAAAGTACTGCTTCCTTGGAGCGTTAATTGACTGCACATGTTTGTTTATTATTTGTTCCAAATATGCGCGTGACCACGGAGCTCAACTAGCCATGGTTTCGCTAGAACTAGCGTATCCCCGTCATCAGTACCTCCTCCATGCTCTGGTCCATAGCCCTGTGCAGCGTTCCGCGTATTCCTCCGACCTCCGACAACTCGAACAGACACTTCCAGAAATACGCTAAGATACGAGTTTTAAAATAATATTTTAGCTCAACAGTTGTGTATGCTTAAAGTAAAGGCTTCATATAAATCCCGCTATGTGTTGATAAATTACTATTTGGCAAAAAATTACGCACTATATTCTGTGGCGTAGAGACAACCCCGCTTCTGTCATCTGCACGCACGCACGCACGCACACACGCAGAGCCGAAAGATCGGGTTAGCTCTTGCCGGTCGCCGCGTGGTTTCTGTTTTAGTCGCATCGGCGGGCGCAATTCGTACGCAGCAGTAGCGACAATAAAAGGACACATCATCACCAATGGTCGTAGGAATCCTTATGTCCCTCTTCGCATCCATGTCGTCCGCCGTGCGGGCTTTCCGTGAGCGGACGTTCATCATCGTGAAGCCGGACGGCGTGCAAAGAGGACTGATCGGCAAAGTAGTGAGCCGATTTGAGAAGAATGGCTTCAAATTAGTGGCTATGAAGTTCCTTCAGGTCAGTACGTTGGCTGATGCTTCCGTACTACACTGAAATGATACGAAAGCTTTTGGTTTTCTTTTACTTTTCGATTGGCTTCAGGAGCTGCGTGGTGTGCGGTGCACAATGTGCTACCGTGCATGTAGGTTACTAATTGGATGTAGACATAATTTATTTTTATTGGATGCACGAAGATTTCGTTTTGCAGCTTCGGTTCATGTTCCCCGTTTGGTGTTTCGTTCGGAATTTCTTTTCTACTGTTCGAAATAATGCGCTGTTCCATGACTGCTTATTGCGCAAATTTTGTACCCGCTTCAAATGTGTTTGTGTCTTCTTCGTATGTTACAACTGCTTGAAGATGCTACATTGGCTTCGATTTTTTACCTGTGCAGGCAACAGAAGAAACCTTAAAAAAGCACTACGAAGAGTTGTCTCAACGACCATTTTTTCCTGCCCTCATAAAATACATGCAAATGGGTCCCATTGTTATCATGGTAAGAGCTCATCTTATTCGTTTATACTTACTTGTACTACCTCGCATTCATGGATTCAGGTGTTGACATGCCTTCCTTTTCAGTTGGGTATTAAAATTATGCTGTACCAAATGTGCGTGTATTGAAAAGTTGGAAAAGTCTGCCTTAGTGTAAGCTTTGTCAGTACATTTCATTTTGGTCTGTTCCATGTTTGTATGCGCTGTCAACTTTCGATAATTAGAGTTCAAAAGGCAATAAACATCTGTTCAAATGATGTAGAGCTTGAATCAAGGGGAAGGCACTTAATGCTAGTGAGATCAAAGCCATAATTTAAATTAAAGACGTTCAGGAGAATGAAAGTCCATTGTAGTATGATTATTTCAAATCTAGGTTAACTATGCCTTTGGCATAGAATGGCTGTAAAAACTCGTGAAGAAAACATATTTTGAGGACTAGTAAACTTAGGCTCGAGTCACTGGTTCAAGTCATCACTTGTGGTTTGACTTGTGCAGCACACATAATCTCAGCCAAGTGCATTTCTCCATGCAGGTGAACCATGCACTTGTAGCTGTTTTCCAGATCACTGTAAACTGAACACTACCTAATATATTTTAATGTATTTGTCACTCGTAACTGCATATATGGTAGTAATAGAGTTTTACTTATATGTAATAAAAAAAGAGGAGAAGTTGTTGCTTGTTGCTGAAACTGCCTTGTACAGTCAAGTGCCTGAACAGTGGCCAGTGGAAAATAAAAGGTTAGAGTAAGAGAAAGCTAAAAAAAAAAGAGTAGGAAGTAAGACGAGAGAGTGTGGAAGCGAGAAATGAAGACTACCCGTATACTGTGTACATCTAGAAGTACATGCATGCAAACAGACTCATACGAGTAATAAAGTGACCTGCCGCGGTAGCTCAATGGCTTTGCCATTAGGCTGCTGATCCCAAGGTTGCAGGGTAGAGCTCCAGTCGTGGTGGCTGCATTTTGATGGAGGTGAAATTAATTCATGTTAAAGAACCCCAGGTGGTCTACATTAATCTGGAGCCCTCCACTGTGGCATCCCTCATAGCCCATGTATTGCTTTGGGGTGTTAAACCCCTAATTTTCAATTCACAGTAAACAAAAAAAGGGCAACTACACACATGTATTGTTTTGCTAGCTTCTGTACATGCATGGTTTAAGTATGGTGCAACTAGGGAAACCACATTTTTTTTTCATAGAGGAAGGATGATGAAGAAGGCATTTAACAGAAAGCTTTTCACTTGATTTTACTTCCTTGTTGCAGTACAGTCTTGAAACCAGAAGGAATGTTTTGTTTGCTAACTAGTTGACATCTGCTCATAGCTGTGGAGGTTCAGTGATTTGCGGGTACTACTTAGATTTTCCTTTTATATATATATATATATATATATATATATATATATATATAGAGTGCCTGCAAAAGTGACCCTCAGTACTCATTCTTTTGTACTGAAACGCCAAGCTCATTTTTGGCTTCATCACCTCTTTCTCAGGTTTGGGAAGGTAAAGACATTGTTAAAAGAGCACGGGACATCATTGGTGCCACAGACCCTCTGAAATCAAGTCCTGGCACCATAAGAGGCGATTACGGAATTGCCACTGGCAGGTATGTTGCCGTATTGTCTTTCAGGATGCAGTTTAGTTCATTTTTTTAGGCTTCTTGTTGCAATGCACTCACTTGTTGGGCCTTTCTAATGACTAGAAATATTCTGTTCTAGTCCTAATTTTTCTCTTGAAGTTTCATGATATTGGTTTTTACTAAGAACAAATATTGGATGCAGTTGTGCTCACTGACCCTTAAAAGAATGTAGGGGGAGTATGAAAGCAGTGAAGCATGCATGCATGTGTACTTTACTCATGAGGGGTGTGCTGTTGCTTTAGCATGTTTTTCGGTGACTAGTTTGTGTGATCATAATTTTCATGTTCAGAACTTGCTCACTATTGAAAACAGCAGTTTTTGCGAGGAGGTCAGTTCATAAGTTGAACCTCTGGATACAAAAAGTCCTTCTTTCTAAGATAGCCAACATAGATGTCATGGAGTGTTGGCTCTATGAACCAGCGTTAATGTCTCCAGGCATACCTTGCCAAAGTGTGTAAAAATGCTAGAGCAGCTTTGCAAATGGCCTTAATCCTTTTGCAAGACAACCTCTGCCTACAATGCATGTGTATCAGATCATTGCAATATTATTTGTTCTTCTTACTTTGTGCTTTTATAGTCAACAAGGACTTTCTTAGAGCAAACCACTAAATGTTAAGGTGTTTCCAAACAGTTTGCTGGACTACTTTGTACACCTGGCGGTACCAGGCACTCTCTGGGCAGCAGTGTTAGCGCTGGGTGCTCAGGGCAGCAAAGCAAGCAGTGTGGTGACACCCATGTTGAAAAGGTGTATGATGAGGTGTATGATGTTGAAACTGAAGGCTATATTCTGCACCAGTCATAAAAGCTGGCCGGCTATTTTTGTTCTTGCTGGGGGTGTTTCAAACACCAAACTTAGATGAAAATTATACAGAACATTTTATGGCTGTGTGTGTATATGCAGGACAGAGATCAGCCCACATTGATTTTCACTGTGCCTTGCCGATAAAGCAGGTGTCCTGTAGTTGGTGACTGTACAGTGGGACACATACTGAGCGCATGCTCTGTGTTGTGCATTGTTGTTTTTCATGTGGCCTACTCTGTTGCAAACAAAGGTTTATATGTTGCATGGTCAATATACGTTATCCTCATAAAAAAAATCCCTAGGATGTTTTATATGTACAGGTGCGGACAGAAGTAAATGGAGCGCGCCGCACAAAAAAAAACTGCGTGTCAGCGCCGCCTAGCCGAGCCGGACAAAAGCTCAGAATCGCCACGCAGATGTGCAGGCCCTCAGCCGGCGCATCCCTCTCATTGCTCCGCTTGCCTTGCATTTGACCGGTGTCTGTGTCGTGCTGATGGTGATCATGATAGGATGGCCGCACTTGTGTAATGAGCAGGCATTTCGGAACACCTTGATAAGCCAAAGCCTACGGGGACGGCTGTACCATTAAGCCTGTTTATCTATACACCTGGAGGTTTGTTTATGCCACACATAACCTGCGTGTTTCGAACTTTTGTTGCCTCTGAAGCATACTTCACGTACAGCAGCAGTTTAGTATTAATTTACTACAGTTATCATTGATGATTCGCCTTGCCCCTGCGAGGCGGCGAAGAAGCACCAATTCGTGCAACCTGTCTCGTGAAGCACACTGCCCCTGTGCTGGAACCTACTCTTATCGCCACCGAGACAGTGCGCTCTGTGTTGTGCTGTCATGTGCGGAGCAAAGCTTGGATAATCACCTTGTGCGCACCTTCGGACTTTAGGGTGACTAGAAGCAGCCGTTGTCGCACTTCCTCACGTGAATGCCGTTGCAGCGGTGCATCACTGTTGTGTGTCGCCCATGCGAAATTCGTCGTATACATACTCGTGTGCGCCCACTAATCAAAGATTGAGCCACGACGAACACCAGCCAGTGATTGCAGCCCCTCTGTCCGAGCTATGTTACTTCACTGCTGCCGGTTACATTTATACATCGGTCTGTTTTACAATATACGCGTTGCAACCCAGCAGCAGCATTCAGTATCTTTGGGAGCAGTTACCATCCTTGCGACGCTTGATAGCGCTGCAAAGAGTGCTAGGAACGATGGTTTCCTCTTATTTTAGCCTGAGCAACTAGATCAGATTCCACTGCAGGAGCAGTGTGCTGCAGGATAGACGCACAGGGCGTATGCATTGCCACTGCATAGGTGCCTCGTCGGAGCAAGGTGAAAATCAGCGGTGACTATATTAAACAAAGCTGAAACTGCGGTGGTAGATTGAGTGTTTTGAACATGTTTCATTGGTAGCGAGACACAAATGAGTTCCAGAGGCAGCAAAAGTTATAAACATGCGGGCCATTTGCGGTGAAAAAGAGGTTAGAGATGTCTATGGAGCAGCATAATGATAGCGTCGCCCCCGCGGGCACTGCAGCATCAAGGGAGTGGTCTGCGCATTCTGAAATGCCTGCTCTCTACAAAGCAAGTGATCATCCAACCATGATCATTAGTGTGACACTAACGCCGGCCTAATGCGAGGCAGGCGGAGCAGTGGGAGGGTTGCGCTGGTTGAGGGCGTGCGTTTGCACGTGGCGATTTTGAGCTTTCGTCTGGTTCGGCTAGACGGTGCTGACACGCAGTTCTTTCTTGTGCGGCGCATTCCATTTACATCTGTTCATGCCTGTACACTATAATCACATGCATCTATCTGCTCAGTTTTTGTTTGAACTATGCTTATACATGAATCACAGGTTCGAAAACATGTAATCCTGGTGGGGCAACTACATGTTATGCATGGAGGCATCTGGACAAAAGTAATACTGTCATGTGACTTGTGCATTTTTTGCAGGATTAGTGAAATTGTGGGAAGGGCCATAGTCCATCCATGTTTCCATCAGTTTGCAAGCAAGGTGCTGTACATTTGCAAATGCAGGCGTGCCTACAGTTGTATTAAGGGTAAAACATTGAAGACTGGCAGGTACAGCAAGGAGTACACTTTTCTTGTCATGTTGGGACATTGAACAGTGTGTACCAGTCCTGACCTTATTCATGAGACAGAGTGGCTTAGCAGAAGAAACTGTGTTGACGGGGGAAAAACGGAGCATGGTTAGATTTCATCTTGAAACAGAGTCGTAAAGGGCGCTTTGTAAGGGGAGTACAGTGTTCTAGAGAAGACACAGCTTTAGTACTAGCCCAGTTTTGTCAACCGTGTCATTTGCTGATATGGCATCAGTAATGCTTGTACCTCTGCAAAGTCCTTTTCCTGAAATGTGATGCTATCAGTGTGATCTAATTCTTGTTTCTATTTACTGCAGGAACGTTGTCCATGGCAGCGACTCCCTGGAAAGCTCAAAGAGGGAAATCAAACTGTGGTTCAGTAATGCTGAAGTTATTCCCTGGGATCAGCAACTAGATGACTGGCTGAATAAAGAGAACTGAGGTGTAATTGAGTGCAAGGTTCGGCAATTGTTTTCTGGGCTAAATAATTTAAGGAGAGCGTGCCAGTCTGGCTGCGAAAAAGGAGATGCACACACAAAGGACCAACTACAGGTGAAGCGCATAGAACTGTGAAATTGTTTTTTCCGACACGTGGAGCGTTGTTTTCTTTTATGAACTGGACAGTGCTCTTCAATGCAGTGACTCATTTGTGGCTTTGAATATAAGTATAGAGGTTGAACATGTTGGTTTGCACTAAAAAAAAATGATAGAAGTATGCAAATTTAATTATTAAAATTTTGTTTTAATTGAAAAAGGTCAGTATCCGTGGCATGCATGCCACAGCTAGCTGGCTGCTTAGTAGGAGCTACACTCAGTCAGAGGAAAATAGGTAAACCAGCCAGGGGTCTTGTGAAATGGGGGTGCCTTTGGATGAAGTGGCACAGTTGAGCATTTTGATAGCTCCACTATCTTACATGTTGCTTCTGCATACTGGGAGGCTCCACACACCTTGCCAGGCGTCCTATTTGTTAGTGTATCGCTGTTTGATGTTATCACCCGCCATATAAGGACACTGACGTGAAACAGTGTATAAATGTCAGGAAAAAAGTGTCATTTTCTGGCAACTGCGACTGTTAAGCGGAGGTCCCATTGCTGCCGTCAACACGCAGACTATATGATGCCTCGTCCTTGCTCTACCCAACGTAACAATCCAACAACAGCATGACAACCCACCTTTTGGAAGTCAGCTTCCGCTCTAGTTTTTGTCTAATAGGGGACATATTAGGGTCTTTTGATCACCTCATTGAATTACTACATTATATCTCTGAGAAAAATCAGCAATTCTTCCGCAGAAAATAATGTTCACTGAAAAAAGCACTGCAAACTGGTGGGCTCTGAAAATTCAGTGGAAAAAACACTAAAAATTGGGCTCTGAGATAAGCGCAAGAAAAAGTCAGCCAAATTTTCCAAAACTATAGAGCGAAAAGTTCAGCCCCTATATGTAACATTGCAATTCACATGCCTTTGGATACACTGGCAGGTAAATAGCTCTCATTGTCTATTACGACGTGAACCACACCCAAGAGCAGGACCAGTATTGCACATGGATGTGGATGCACCACAAACTTAGGGCCCTTGTCCAAGACAGACCCTACCTTTGGTTGTGGCTTGATTCCTGATGGCTTGATATGACCATTTGCAGCCAGTCTGGTATGTTCTTCCTTAAATTTTTTGTTGATAATTGTCTATTGTGTCGTAGTGGCTCGCTGTTTAGAGGCTCTTCTTTCCTGGTCTTTTACAATTTTTGATACTATGTTATTGCCTTGAAAAAAATTGCTTTTCAAACAAGAAAGGGATTTCGCTACAAAATGTGTGCCAAATGTGGTCATTCAATGTTTATTATTAACAATACTGCTTGTGTGGTAATAAAGGTTACTGTACTGACTTCTGTCTTGTGCTTTTTTGTCCTTGTGGTGTGCGGTTAGTTGTGAAGTTGGATATGCAGTATAACCTCTTTCATACACTCCTGGCTCATTTGCTCAAAATCGCAGGCGATAAAAATGTTACATTGAGTTACGCTGCTTCTGCTCGATATGCTCCCAGGTAACATGACTTCCAGGTCACTGTGTTGAAAATTTCAACATACTCTGGTCGTATATTATGTTTAGTGACCAACCACACATATACATATAGCATATAAAGGAAGGGGCCACCTCCCTCCCCCAGATCCTCTTAGCAGTACTCTTGTTTAGACTCTCCTTCCTTCCTCTGATACAAGAATTTACTTTTGAAGAGGAAAGGGGACAGTTACCACGGAGTGCGAACTGAATGTTTATTCCACACACACAAAAATTTAGGGAGCCAATTAAGACGAGAGCTTTTGAAACATTTAAAATATTTGGGACCTCAGCTGGCAATATTCATTTTGAGAAGCGTAAGAAGCACCTCGCTGTTGGAATCCTGCTCTATATTTTTCATCCTCGAAGACAGGCCGCCATATCACTTTCAGTCCAGGTGTCCGTCCTGGGGCATTGTCGATCACGTCTCATCACGTTTTCCAAGTCTTGCAACTGACTCTCAAGACTTCTCGCGCCAGTCATGACAAGCATTTTGACAGACAGTACTACTAAAGAATTGTCGCATGTTCATGAAAAAACTGCAATTTTTACAGAAAGGCAGAAAATAATGGAATTCAGAGCAATGAAGAGCGTAAGTCAGCACACAATTCACACTGCTTTGCCGTGCATGCTCCTCGACAAAAGTATCAATAACACTCGCGTAAAGCTATAGGTGCACGCCAAGATATTGCCATGTACCAATCAGCGTTGCTGTACGCAGAAGCCACAAATAGTAAGCTTGCAGTAATATAAAGTCTTCGCTGGTCTTTGTCACCTCAGAGCTGCATAGCAACATGCAAACTCATTTCTTTATCTCGTAAAGGCCATTTGCAAACAGTTCCGCCAGTTCAACACAGTGAAAAATTACTTCTAACTTGTGCCTGGCATCCAAGGAAGATTGGTAGTTAGTTCAAGTTCGCCGAAAATTGGGTCATACATAGTCCGTAAATATGCACACATCATAGCTCATAATAAGAAAGCTAACCCGCACTGGTAAAGTTTATGGCTTCTCTCAAGGCAGATCGCACTGTTTCGTGGGGTTCATGGGGTCTCCAACATCGCAGTGGAAAGCGGCAGCGAACTGAGGCACATGCTGTAGTGGGCGATCACACCCGACATCGCTGCTTCTATCTGTATTACTGCCTTTGCATGAAACGTAGCACAGTGCAATGAATAGCTGCTGTAGTCCGGTGTACTTTTCCAGGCCAATCACAGCGTTGTCCAGGGCACGGCCACCACTCTCGTAGGCATCCACAAGAGCGCGATAGCCGATAGCATTCGCTGGACCAACTAACCGCTCTTCGCCGTAAATGGAAGGATCTCCTTGGAAGCAGTTCATTATAGCTTCAAATTTTGCCACATTTTTCGTTCTGTACGATTGAAGGAACCGCACTCCCAGGGCTATGGCGTTCTCGGCACCGAAGCCGCCGTAGTTAACGGATGAGGGCAATTCATAATCGAAGAACGGGAACGACAGAGCGTACGGCATCAACTCAAGGTCTGTCTTGGACAAACGCCAGTACCACAGCCGGTGCATGAAATCTAGCATCTCTATTAATTCAGCTTGAATTCTGATGAGCACCGAATGCTGCCAGTTCCACACGAAGGAATCCGTCATTTCTGGAAGTTGACCTCGGAACTCTGTCTCTTCGACTTCCCTGTGCTCAAAGTTGCGGAAGGACAATGCCAAGGAACTCCAGTTGCCCACCACGGTTATGTTGTCGTCAAATTGAGCCCAATTGGAAAGGCGGAGGAAGAAAGCACTTCGCACGGACAGCGCCAGATCTTTTGCAACAGAAAGCGCATTGCCTTGAAGGATGTCGGCGTTGTACCTGGCGAAGGGCGCGTCTCTGGAGAAAAACATGGCTCTTGTGACGCAGAACATTTGGTGGAAGACTTGTGCCTTGTCCCGGTCATGGTCATAGTAATTGAATATTAGGTCCCTGCTTGCGAAAAGAGCTGCTACTTGAACTGTGCACCATGAGGCAAACATATGGAAGGAGTCAGAACCATTCTGCCTCCACAGCCCGAACACTGAACGGAGATAATTGGGCACCGCCGTCTTAAGCAAGGCATTACCGGCTGTACTGATGTTAAGCTTTATAACTGTCTCCTGCCATTGAGCTTCAGTGAGACCCACGTCTGGCTCACTGGGGAAGCCGACAACCTTAAGTGCGCCAGACGTTTCGAAGGTTACATCCTTAAGCTTTTGCAGAGCTGGCATCCCAAAGTCGTAAATCTCTTCGTACGTTACAGTAGGCTTGCGGTCAATTTGAAAGCTCTCCCTGAGAAATTCAAAGTAATTTTTATGCATGTGCTTCTGCAGCACAAACTGCAGGAGCTCTCCTCGACTCGCAACCAGCTCAATCGTTCTTCCGTTGGAAAGAATCTCAAAGTCGAGCAGCACGTCCCAACCCAGCTTCAGGGCGCAGTAGAGGAGCGTGTGGAGCACGTCTGCGCCCACGGAGCGATGCGGCCACACGATGCCCGCGTTCGCCAGCGCTTCCTTGACGGCTGGCATCTCGTCTCTGTTACCTAAGAGAACGTCGACGCAGCTGCGATACACGATGGCGGCCCGCTGCTCCTGGTTCTGCGCCGACGCTGGTACGTCGATGTTCTTCAGTGTTATCGTCAACCTTTCCAGAACAGGACGGAACAGGTCCATCCACACAGCGTGATGGTTTTTCCGGCGCCAGCCGTCACACACGAAATGTGCGAAACTCTCGCATGGGTTCAGCGATTCGTTCATGGACGAGAGGAGCCTGATGGAGTAAGCAAGGCAGGCGTGCGTCTTGCACACGTTCGATGAGGCCTTAGCTGAAGGCGATGCAGCTGTCACGATCGCCCATAGGGCCAAGGTCACGATGACAGCAGCCGCAAACGCACACGAGATTATCTTGAGACGAAGCTTCAGCTTCGAGGTGACCTGGAACGTAAGCACAGAGTGCAGTTTGTCAACCGGTAGAAAGCGCAAACTTAATTGATGATGATCGAGTGTTGCTTTACGCCAATTTAGTATTCGTGGTGTTTTTTAAAGCGCGAAATTAACAGCTTCAGCCAGAAAACGTTCAGTCCCTTTTCTGTTTTATTACTTGGACAAGCAGATCACTTCAGTGTTTTGCAACAGACGCGCGTCTGCTCCTTTTTAGCAGCGAAAGTGAAGAAAACCAAAAGAAGTTAGGAAGAGGAAATTAAGAGAAATTTAAATGACTTCTTTCAATAAAACTCCATTCTATTGGCAGAAACTGCACGAGAACAAACGAGGACGAAAAGAGCACATTTCGTCACAGATGCCGAAGCTGTGCATCTCTTCTGTACCTGTAGCCTTGCGTAGTTAGAACGCCCCGTTATGTTGCTCCAGCGGACAGTTTTATTAAAAAGTGTACGGTAAGCGAGGTGGAGTGATAGTGAAGGCATTTCTATTGCTGCCGGAGATTCATGTAGAAGTTCTAAAGAGTTTAAGCCTGTTCTAGAGGGGTCGTACACCGACAGCAGGCTGACGTTGAAGATGGCCATTGGATGCAGCTGGCACTTGCCACCAGACCATTCTAAAACTATGACCTGATTGCACTGCCACGGGGCAACGAGGTGCAGCTGCGTCCGCTATACCGCACTGGATATCGTCGTCTGAAAGGACTAAAAAAAGGAATGGTAAAGCCGCGGTGCCTCAGTGGTTAAAGGTGCCCTGCGACGTAGATAAAGCATGAGGTCTTTATTCTTTGTATGCAGAGCAAGGGGCATTGTGGCTCCTGAAAGCCCAAAGAGATCGCCGAAATCGTAGTATTTAATATTTTAATCTTCTCCAGAAATGCTCGTTTCGAGCCGATGGTGTCGCAACGCAGTGGCCATTTTCGGCAGCGGAAATGGCATCAGATTGGGCGCTGCCTCTCTGATTGGTTGCACGTCCAGTTTGCATATTGTTCCTTTATACTCCCGATATGGATCCAAAATATTATGTCTCTGAATACTCGAAGCTTTTTGCTTACCACAAAAGCTAGAAAGAAGCAGTGACAGCGAACGAAAACTAATAAGAATAACGCTGGGGGCGACAATTTCCGTTCTGCTTCAAACCTTTGTGGGGGCGAGCGCTCAAACTACACCAAGGAGGAAGCGGAAAAAAAAAAAAAACCATCTTGAAACTTGGGAAAAAACCCACCTAGGCGCAAATGATTTCACGACACAAAAAGAGACGAGGAGACAACGGACAATAATAACCAACTAGCCCGTCAACATGCCTTACTGAAAAAAAAAAAAAAACCAGTCGACACACCTTGCCCAAAAATGTGAGGAGAAAGGCCGGACAGGAGAAGGGAGACGAGTTTGTGGTTTGGTGGGTAGGGGGGGGGGGGGGAGGGGGGGGGGGCAGGCCACTGCCTTGCAATCCTGCGTGTGCTCTGGGCGCGGTTCTGATTGGTGGCGCCCAATCTAAGTACGGGGTGAGTGAAATGGGTGAGTGAATCGCGTTTTCGTCTATCTTTTTCAAAGTGCAATAACTTTCGTTTGCGTGGTCTCAGGAGCGCATGATAAATCGATTTAATGATATCAATCGGTACTGAGGCGCCGCAAAGGCGTCCGTGTGCTGTGCTGTCAGTCCACGCTAAAGATCTCCAGGTAGTCGAAATCATTCCGGAGCCCTCCACTACGTACGGCACCTCTTCTTTCACTCCCACCTTCCTCCCTTCCCTTACGGCGGCCTTCAGTCGCCAGAACTCGCGACCAAAAGCTGCCTTGCACCACGACGCGCGGCAGATTGTGCACCCTTAACGCAGTGGATCACTATGCTTATGAATTGATTGTAACCGGATAAAAGCTTCGATTGATTGATTGATTGAAGTTTCGCTCGGAGGTGGATGCGACGTGCGGCTCCAGCGGATGCCACAGCAGTCCCAAAGGCCAGGACGAGGTTGAATCTTTGATCATTATAGCAAACAACACTTTTAATGCCTGGACAGCCTTCACCTTCTCCGATAAATGCGGATTCTAATCAAGAGTGAATTTGCACGAGAACACATAGATCATCTGGCCGTAGTGGGGGGAAACCCGTCACAGAGAGCAGAGCCACTTGCTTACTGCTGAAACGCTGAAACTTCACTTCGACGGCGTACCATGACGTAGTATGAATTGGGACATGGGCGGACTCTCACACAAATGTAGAGACCATCCTGAAGACGATACGCTCGAGCAACTCGTGGGTAAGTCCCGCCTCCTTATCTGAGCGACTGTGCCTGAGAGAGCGTGCTTGAATCTTACCACCTCAGTCGAGGTGGCGACTTGCAAGAGAGCAAGAACAGACGTCTGAATGTAATGATAGATTTGCTAAACTCTATAATACAGCTTGAATACCATTGAAAAACTAAGGCGCCGACAGAAAATGGTGTATGTAAATGTGCCGCGAGATCTCAATATGAAGCCCACGGACACCTCTATAATGTGCAAAAAAATAAAATCGACATTTTGAAGTCTAAGCAGCGCACGAATCTCATCACAACGCCAAAGTTTTAAGAGCGTTAACTTTTCTGGTCTTATTTCGAGCCTCCGAGTTATAATATATATATGCTGATTTCACGGATATAATCCGAGATGGCGGCCTCGATAGCAACGACGTTGTATTAGAGCGCTGAGCTCTGCTTATCGCGTTTCGGGTCTCAGAGTTATAACGCAAATCGTAACCCCGTGGTTGCTATGGCAACCAAAGTGGTTAGTGGAACAAAATAACAGGCGGTAGCGTGATAGCCGAGCACTACAACTTGAAACTATAATGTCGATCCGGTATAGCATAGCCCTGTCTGGCAGGCGTCAAACTCGGACCACTTCCTCCCGACATTCAGGTAAAATTTGTGGGCCATCCTTTGCCTCAGAATGTTCCCGATGATGGCATACGATTCAGCGTTTCGTGCAGCCTAAACTTACTGTGTTAAGCTAGAGCTTAGCTAGCGGCAGGGATTCGAACCATCGACCTATGTACCCCCAATTCGTCTCTACGGATATTCATATGAATACTGCAGTTCAACCGTTTGTCGCAGTGTTCGGGGTGGTGGCATACAATTTCGCTTTGCGTGCAGCATAAACTTCTAAACTTCCTAGTTGAGTTAGAGTCTAGCTCGCGTCAGGGATTCGAACAGGCGATCAATCTTAGGTGTGGTAGCGCTCGATATCGTGTATTCTTTTTCTGTTCAATCGTTTTTTTTCTTTTCATGGGGGGGGGGGGGGGGGGGGGGGCTTTCATTTCTAGGCAGCACATCGCAGAAGCAGTCGCGACTGCAACTGCGTCTCCGTCGACACGTGAAACACGTCATGTTTCTTGCCACCAGAGAAGCAGTGTATGCATCCAAGTGTACGATAGTTTCTAGATAAAAAAAAACTATCAAAAATCAAACATGGCGCTTACCGGGACCGACTTCGTGCTTTCACTACCCCACAGTTTGCTGCGTAAACGTTGCTGCCGGGACTCAAGCTCCTCCAAGCTCGTCCTGCTGCTCGCACTTGACAGCGGTGACGCACGGCTGGGTGTGCTAGGGTGGACGTCCTGGGATGTCCATGACGGCAGCGGGTTGCTCTCGACGGAGGTACCGCTGGAAGCTCTGACGCGACCCTGGTGACCAAGATGCCCTGACGCCACGTCCACGGGACTGACTGGACTGGTGCTGTCACGAGGGGCGCTTCCGACGTTAGGAGCCCCCTTGCGAGGGTCAGCAGACGGGGCAGCTTGGCCTTTAGCATCTGTCGACGAGTACAAGGCGGTTGTGAACATGAAACGCCCTCGCTGGGCTTACATACGAGCCTTTATGATGCAGAGTGAGCTGCGTGGCGTGCCTTTGCAGGCAATCATAGGGGTTGGAGCAACATGGCGGTTGCGCCCAATCGCGACCGCATGGGCGGAGTAATTCGATTGTGCGGAAAATGCGATAATGACTCTTATCCCTAGGCATGGCGAAGAGGGCAAAGTTTATTTCAGCGCCCTCACTGGCGGTAGTGGTTTACGGTTTAGGGTGATTTAACGTCCTAAGGCGACTTGAGCTATGAGAGTGATTCCTCACGCACTCTAACATGATTGCCATCTCTTGCTTTTAGTTCTCACTCTTGACATAATAAAAAAAATTTTTCGGGCAAAAATGTTTGTTTCCGTTATAGCTTAATGTGCCTGCCCTATACTCACTACTACCACGCGACATCGTCCAACGCTTGCTTCTATGCGCACGTCAACCCGTAGCGGTGGTTCATTGATTACGGCGTTCGACTGCTGAGCACGAGATGCCGAGGATGCGGGATTTATATCCTGGTCGCCGCAGCTCAGTTTTGATAGCAACGTGCAAAATGCATTAGTGTGCCGTGCGACGACACTTTCGTTAAGAATAGAATTAGGCTAAATTTATTCCGTGCCCTCCTGTACGGCAGCCTTCAATTCCTTCTTCATCCCCTCTCTCACGGTGCGGTTTAGGTCTCCACCGACAGTGAGGCAGTTATTGCGCCTTTCCGGTGATGACGAATGCGCACGTATGTTTAGCATGGCATCTCTGGCAAGCTGGCGTCGAGCTTGCCACGGTTGTGTGTGCCTCTACAAAATGCGCAGGATGATCAAATTACGTAAGGGAAGGGATAAAGGAGGGACTGAGTAGAAGGGAAGGACGACGTAGTGGAGGGCTCCGGAATAATTTCGACCACCTGGGGATCTTTAACGGGCATTGACATCGCACATTGCATGTTAAAGATCTCCAGGTGGTCGAAATTATTCCGGAGACTTCCACTACGGCACCTCTTTCTCTTTCTTCTTTCACTCCCACCTTCCTTCCTTCCCTTACGGCGCGCTTCAGGTGTCCACCAAGATATGTGACACAGATACTGCGCCATTTCCTTTACTCAAAAACCAATTTCAATTTTTTTCTTCAAATTACTGAGGCTGAACGGTTAACGAGCAGGTACGAATATACAAAATAATGACCATTACAGCATCACTACAGAGGGAACCTTGCATTCTTAGTGCAGGGCATGAGCAAGACAAGGCGACACCAGAAATGTACCGCCGAGTGGCGCATTTTATCATAACATGAGCGCATTGTACCTTGCGTACGTCTTTGCTTGTGGGCCGGCTGCACGTGCTCGGGGTCACTGCCTGATGAGGGCAACCCAGCGCTTTCCGGTGAATGGTTGCCGGTGCGGCTTCGGCCATGGGCATCGGCCCGCTTCTGGCGGTGACGTTCTGCCAAGGGTGACCTTCGACCCTTGACATCCCTGTCCCTGCGCCTCACAGTCTTCGCCTGCTTCTGCTGCGTACTGGCGGACGGCGAGGCTGCCTGTCCTAACTCCATGGGAAAGCGGTGTGGGATTTGTGAAGAGCAGCAGCACAGTGGAAGAGCTCCTCAGCTGCCGTTCGATCGTCTTCTGGGCTCGTGCTCGGTGCGTGCAGTCAGCTAGCAGGCGCAAGACAGCCAATGTCGATGACAGTAGGAGCTCCCTCTTACAACAAAAGTAGCAGTGTAGTGAGCGTTGTAAGATATTCAGGGACCATCGCTGTCTTGTAGTTGGGGTACCTTGCTACCTCACAAACTACTAAATTCTGGACCCCGGTATTCCTCAACGCGGAAAATGGTAGCAACGTGCCCGAATTGACATCTACTCTAAGCAATAGTGCCACTACATCTTCTGTCAAAAAGGGTCATTATGCAATAGCGCCCCCGTAACATTTTAATGCGATAGCATAGGTTGTCGTCTCAAAAATTTCCTGCATCTCTGTCAAGAAATTACCTGATTGATGAAGACAGGCCACATGACCATATGACGTCATCACAACCCGCCCACCATGGCAGGTGGCAACTTGCCCACCGGATTGTGAGCAAACTGCCCACTATTACTGGTGCCATGGCTGTGGGAGGTGGAAATTGCCACGAGTCCACCGCGGCTCTGCGCATTTGCCTTACGTAAGTTTGGCGTTAAGTTTGACGGGTTGCTTAAAGGAATGTAAGGAAAAAAAAATGGCTGAGGCTTAACTTGGTTAAGCCTGGAGAATGCGAAGCATCATCGTGTAGCGTAATTTGGAGGCGCACAACCACAGCGACGGCGCGAGATGGCCCCCGTTTCTCCACTGTCTTGACGCCATCGTGTCACGTGGTGTGACGTCATGTATCACGTGATTTGGAGGCGCACAACCACAGCGACGGCGCGAGGTGGGCCCCCGTTTCTCCACTGTCGTGACGTCATTGTCGTGACGTCATCGTGTCACGTGGTGTGACGTCATGTATCACGTGATTTGGAGGCGCACAGCCACAGCGACGGCGCGAGGTGGGCCCCCGTTTCTCTACTGTCGTGACGTCATGTATCACGTGATTTGGAGGCGCATAACCACGGTGAAGGGCTGAAGTGGTAGCTAAAGTAGTATGCTTCGCATAAAAAGCCGAGCATGGTAGCAACTGCCATCATCCCGTTTTAAAGGGGACGCTCGTAGTTTCTATCAATTCGTTCACGGGAGCTCGGGAAAAGCAACCTGGGTCTCCTAAGCCCCACCGATGACTGTGTTTAAAACAGCCATGTGTAGGGGCTACCGCGCACCGCTTAACCGCTGCACCACTTCGCAGGTAGGGTATGAGGACTCCCGGTGATATATAAATACGATGAAGTGGGTCGTGACGTCAGCATCACACGCCACCAGCAGTGGACCAGTCACAGGACACCGCCAAATGACCCCTCAAATTTTGAAAGTAGGCCTTACCCGTGAAAATGAATGAAAGTGGATTATCAGGGATTAGCGGGTGCTTTAAGGTGGATTAGTGGTTTTTATTAGTGCAATACTATAGGATAATTAAATGGAAGGTACTCGAACATTCTATAGGCGATGACTCATGCATACAACACAAGGCCAATGGTACTGGTTTCAAACGAAGTTTTGGCGGGAACTTGACGCATTACACTGTCAAGTTGCTGTGAGCACCTTCTTTCTTAAATACACCTCCCCCCCCCTCCATAAATTGTATAAAATTAATATTTTCCCCTTTGGCGGCTGCCAACATAAGGGGCACAACGCTAGCCTGCTTCAGAAAGAAGCAGCGAGAGAAACAATGCAAGAAAACTATGAGGACGCTTAAGTCACCTTACAAATAGAATGCGACAGCATCAGATTTCACATTTGTAGCAGCTTCTGTTGGTGCTTTTGTTGCGGTCAGTTTCTTTGCAATTATCGGTACATCCAACAACCGCCGTATCCGGACTGCTAGCTGCAATAGCAGGTGCCCGATAGGTTGTTTGGTTTGTGTTGTGTCCCCTTATTGCTTTTGTGTGTGTGCGCCCTCGCATCCTCCTCCTAACGACCACTCGCATCCTCCTCCTAACGACCACTTGCCCTTCGTCGCACGCTGTCGCCAGATGCCCCCCATGGTGCGCCCCCGCGCGCCCCCGCATCCTCCTCCTGTTTTGGGAAGCCACTCCCTCCCGTGGACGCTTCTCCGCTCCCTCCTTTCTTCGGGCGGCCAGTTCGGCTCCTGCCTCGGTCGACGCTGGTCGCACCCTCATCGGCTTTAAATAAACGAAGTCTTAAAGTACCGTGTGCGTCTTTCGCTGCATTCAACACAGCGACCGGACACGACAGTGGCGACGAGAAAGTGGATTCGACCCGCGCTACGCAACGCTATTGACAAGCCATGGCTACGCGAGGGTTTCCCAATCAGATACCAGAGTTCAACGGCTCATCGTGGTCATCGTGGGTTGGACGCCTTCAGTTCTACTTTGAAGCTAACAACATCACAGACCCAGCCTTGAAGAGGGCCAACCTGCTGACGCTGTGCGGGGAGCAGACCTACGATACTGTCTGCGCCCTTATTCAGCCAAGCACACCAGCGGCAGTGTCTTACGACGACATCGTAAAAGCGCTGCAAAAGCACTACGACCCAAGGCCATCCGAGGTCTACAGCCGGGCTCGCTTCCAACGACGAGATCAACTGGGAGGAGAAACTGTGAGCGCCTACGTAGCCGCGCTCAAGAAGCTCGCTGCCGACTGCAATTTTGGAACGCTGTCGACAACAGCTACCGGGCAGGAGGGAGACGCAGCTTCTTCTGCTAACACCACCATGCTTCCCTTGGACGTGATGTTACGCGACAGATTTGTGTGCGGACTGAGTGACGAGTCACTGCAGCAGCGCCTGTTCGCTGAGAAGGACCTCACATTCAGCAAAGCTTACGACATCGCCGTTCGAGCGGAGAGCGCCGGTCACCAGCAGAGAGGGATTCGCCGGAACACCGAGCCGGTACACCAGACAAGCAACCAGGTGCGCAAGCCTTCTGTTGTTGTAAAATCGGTCAAAAAGGCACAACGCTGCTGGCGGTGTGACGACCAACACAACCCCCAGGGATGTCGATTCCAGTCAGCCACGTGTAATTTTTGCCACAAGCGAGGGCATATCGAAAGAGCATGCATTACGAAAGGGAGACTTGCCAAGATAAAGTCACCTTCCCAGCCTAATCACAGCGTCAACGCCTCAGAGAATACGCCGCTATCTGATCTCCATGGAACAACATCAGCAACACCATCTGTGTTGTACGACCTGAACACCATGAATCTCGGCACGCGACCGAAGATTTTTACAGAAGTAAGCGTACATCACCAGCTGATTAAGTTCGAGGTGGACTCCGGCGCAGCCTGTACTCTGATCAGTGAGGACACGTTCCGAACTTCATGGCCATCTGACGCACCCGCCCTGCAACAAGACGACACGCACCTGCGAACGTGGTCAGGACAGAATCTGCCACTATTGGGCTCTGCCAACGTGCAGGTTAACTACAACGGCCAGACCCATACGCTACCTCTGCTTGTTGTGAAGGGCACAGGATCAAGCCTTCTAGGGAGAAACTGGTTTTCTCCACTAGGCGTGATGATATGCGGCATACACCAGACGCCGAGCCAGAACATGGTTGAGCAACTGCAAGAGAAATACGAAAGAGTATTCTCGGAAGAGATTCCAGGAAACGAAGGGCCCCCGGTCACACTGGAGTTGTTGGACAACGCGCAACCCAAATTTCTGAAGGCCAGGCCGGTGCCGTTTGCTCTCCGAGATTCAGTTGAAAAAGAGTTGGACAAACTGGAGCAGCAAGGTGTCATCGAGCCGACGCAGCATTCAGAATGGGCCACACCACTTGTCGTAGTTCGCAAGAAGAACGGAACCATACGCCTCTGCGGAGACTACCGGAGCACCGTCAATCTTGCGACTAAAGCGTCCTCTTACCCGCTACCGACACCTGAAGAAGTATTCAGTGTACTGCGTGGCGCAAGAGTCTTCAGCACATTGGACCTCACCCAGGCGTATCAGCAGCTGAAGGTGAGCGAGTCAACTGCTGAATTATTGGCAATTAACACACTGAAAGGCTTGTACAAAGTCAAGCGACTGCCTTTTGGCGTAGCTGCAGCCCCGGCCATATTTCAAAAATTCATGGAGACAGTGCTTCAGGGCATCCCAGGAGTTTGTGTCTACCTTGACGATGTCATCATCAGTGGCACTTCCACTGAAGAGCATGCAGTGCGCCTAGAGCTAGCAAACGCTAATTTGTGCATAAGCAAATCGAAGTGCTGTTTTGCGGTGCCAGAGGTGCAATTTCTGGGACACCGAATTAATGCGGAAGGCATTCACCCTACCGAGGACAAAGTGCGAGCGATCACAGAAGCACGAGCTCCAACAAACAAGCAGGAGCTACAGGCTTTTCTCGGACTCTTGACGTTCTACGACCGGTTCTTGGAACAAAGAGCTACCGTGGCCAACGACTTATACCAACTCCTTCGGAAAGATGTGACATGGACATGGTCGCCACGCCATCAGCAGTCATTCGATGCCCTGAAAGACCTGATTCGAAGATGTACAGTCCTCCGCCACTACGACGAAAGGAAGCCTCTGCTTTTGGCTTGCGACGCATCACCGTACGGAGTCGGCGCGGTTCTATCGCAAACTGACGAGCAAGGAAGGGAAGCTCCCATCGCCTTCGCCTCACGTACGTTGTCGCAAGCAGAACGCAACTACGCGCAACTTGACAAAGAAGGGCTAGCCATCGTCTACGCGGCGACACATTTTCACCAGTACATTGCCGGCCGGAAGGTGACCTTTATAACCGATCACCGACCGCTATTGGGCATTCTGGGACCACAAAGGCCTATGCCACCAACTTTGTCTCCGCGAATGACACGTTGGTGCATCAAACTCTCAGCGTACGACTACGCTCTGGTCTACCGCTTATTGCTTTTGTGTGTGTGCGCCCTCGCATCCTCCTCCTAACGACCACTTGCCCTTCGTCGCACGCTGTCGCCAGATGCCCCCCATGGTGCGCCCCCGTGCGCCCCCGCATCCTCCTCCTGTTTTGGGAAGCCACTCCCTCCCGTGGACGCTTCTCCGCTCCCTCCTTTCTTCGGGCGGCCAGTTCGGCTCCTGCCTCGGTCGACGCTGGTCGCACCCTCATCGGCTTTAAATAAACGAAGTCTTAAAGTACCGTGTGCGTCTTTCGCTGCATTCAACACAGCGACCGGACACGACAGTTTGGTTTATGGGGTTTAACGTCCCAAAGCGTCTGAGGCTATGAGAGACGCCGTAGTGGAGGGCTCCGGAAATTTCGACCCCCCGGGGTTCTTTAACGTGCACTTATATCGCACAGCACACGGGCCTCTAGAATTTCGCCTCCATAGAAATTCAACCGTCGCGGCCGGGATCGAACCCGTGTCTTTGGAGTCAGCAGTCGAGCACCATAACCACTGAGCCACCGCGGCGGCTGTGTCCGATAGGTTGTGACGGTTCCGACATTTGCATATGCTATTTTTTTCTGATTTTCTATTTCGGTTCTGTACCTGGGTTGCTGTCTCGAAACAAGGTTGTTCATAAGCCGGTGTACACATTGTGATGACGTCACAATATCACGTGACCTTTCAGGCCCAATCACTAATTGAATTGCCACCTGCCGTGATGGGCAGGTTGTCCACGATACGCTGGCCAGGTTGCCATCTTAGGCGTTGGGTAGGTTGTGATAACGTCACAAGGTCACGTGACGTCTCTCGACCAATCACCGTATTTAGTGACATCAGACATCAGCGGGGTTTTGATGTGACGAAAACTGTGGTGCTATTGCATTACTACAAGAAAAAAAGAAGAGAAAATCAAATAAAAGGGGTAGGAAACAAGGAATAGAATCGTAAGGTAGTGCTTACTCTGCGCGACGCCACTGACAGCTTGAAAGCCACAGTATAATAGAGGGCGCGTAGAACCTGTACAAGAAGGAGGTAAAGCGTATGAACTAAATAATGAGTAAATAAGCAGAATTTAATTATTTCCTACCATCAGGGAAAGTAAAAAGCATGCAGTTTTGGCTTTTGTAATTAAAGATCTCTCGTATGTGCACTTAACACTGCCTCACAGTATTTGCGTAGAATGCTGTTAGTGCCAATGAGCAGTACGCAAAGAAGAGCGACAACACGAGCGCTCGTTTTCTACATCGTTCTTCTGTCTTGTTCATTTGCGCTACTGTTCCACGCAATAATGAACCAACTAGTCGAACTTCACTCTATGTTTGGCATTGAACTTACTCTCGTAATCAGGTTTGCAGAAGTTATGTTTACCTCCCATGTCGAGACGAACTATACTGTTGTCTTCAGGCGCTGCATGCCACGGTGTCGTAAGTATATCGCGCATCTTTTTTCACGGTCACGCGCAATAGAGCGAGAGGAAGAAGAGGTGCGCTACGATAGCTCATTGTTCCGTCGCTTCGTCTCGTTAAACTCTCGCAATCCAAGTGCCGTGCGGCTAACCCTCCAGCTCTGTCGCCAGCCGAGGAATCAGGGAGCAAAGGCTGACCGGTGAGAAAGCGATGTAGTACATTTTTTTTTTTCGATCTTCGCAACTGAGCGGGGCGCACTGAGTCATTCATTCGCTCGCTTCCCTTCAGGCATGACTAATGCGGTGACGGGAGCGTGTGTCATAATTTTCGGCTACCTCGTAAGATACGCTCTATTATTTGGTTTCGTCTTTCGGGACGCGTTTGCCGACCTGCTGGCTCGGTGGATATTGTGACTCCCCTCTCGTTGTTTTCAGGTTTTTCACTGCCTGTTCCTGCATCACACCTTCCGAGGCGCCCTCCTGTGCCTCGAGAAATACAGTAAGCTGACAGCCCCGCGTGCATGCTTCGGTATTACGCTATCCTGGGGCTTTAGTTTGCGAGGGTTTTCTTTCCCTTTCCATTTTTGCGCTTCTTTGCCATTCGTCATTCTGAGCCAGTCTCAGTCAATCTCAATTGCACTCGAAGACGTTATCCTGCTGCCTCCATCGCCATTGAGAGTCTCTACAACCCTAAACAAGCACTACCCAAGTTTAGCTTCAGACGTTAAAAACTGGATGTCTGTTGCTAAAAGGTAAACTTAATTTCGTTTAAAGGGCCTATGAAAGGTGTTCTCGATAAATTTGCGCTATGCTTAGGATGTTCAAGGATGCCACGTCCCAAATATTCTCCAGCAAGAATTTTTTAATGCATTTTGTGGAAGCCGAGTTATCAGTAGTTAAAATTTGAATTTGCTTGTCTTCACGCCTTTCTCTCTCCTCTCTTCACTTTTTACGTGCTAAAATGTCTGCGCTCCTCCGCCGGCCCCACCCACTCGGTACCTCCGCCGGGTGCCGAAGTGAGCGGTAGGAGGGAGGAGGGGGCGGAGATTCAGGCCACCACCATGGGAGCTGCATGACGTCACGGCGAACCAATGAAAGCCCTTTGCTGCTGACGTAACGAGCCCTGCATGACGGGTTGCGCGCTGAGGCTGAATTGGGCGAAAGCTCAGCATCGCAGGTGGCCGCGAGGAGTGGACGCACGAATTTTTAAGAATATATTGTAAATGATCGGTTCACTTTTGAAGTCCTGTATGCGGCATAAACACTCGGGGGCCTGTACTCTACATAATACAAGCCCATGGGCGTCCGGAGGGGGGGGGGGGCAAGGGGGGGCGGCTGCACCCCCCTGGAAAATCACTCACTCGAACCGTGAGTGATGGCCGCACGCTAGGGGCGGTGGTGCGCTCAGCCAAAAGGGTGAAAGCAGCCCCGCTTCCACGCTTTGGGTCACATCTGCGAAATGCCGCGTCCGGGCGCGCGTCTTTACGCCGTTTTCAAACCACACCATCGTTAGCTCTGTTGAAGGGCGACCTATTGCAGACACAGCGGCACCGGCGAGCATGTGTTTCGAGCCGCCTTGAGATGGGTGTCTGTTTCTTTGATCTCTAGACAGATAGCGGCAGACAGTGCACAGGGCATCTTTTCGCATTCGTTACGCCGGCCATCGATGAACTCTTCAGGATTGAAGGACAAATCAGCCGTTTCCACCCCGCTTTGTCGGGCTGCTCAGGGGCAAGCGGGCGATGAGTTGGCGCCGCCGCTCGCTGTCTCCTCCGATCCACGGGAGAGCGCAGTTCGGTAGAAGCGCCGCTTTCAGAATCTTCGGCAAAGGGGATTAGCTGCTTTTGTTCACGGCGACGCAGTCTCTAGAGGCGCCCCCACACCAGCGTTCCTAGCGTCTTCTCCGAAAACCAGCGCCTTTGGTCAACGCAGCCCGATGGCGCCTGCCTGGCTCGCCTGTCACCTCTGGCTGGGTCTCAAATCACAACAGCGCCCATGTACTTTGCGATGTCAGTGCATGGTAAAGAGACCCAGGTGGTCGACATTATCCGGAACTCTGTACTACTCCGTCCCTCATAGCCTGAGTCGTTTTGGGGCTCTGATCCCAATAAAAACACACAAAACAAATTTTCCGACCGGAGTGGCGAGTGTCCCTTCCCCTCGGAAGTCGCGCGGAAGTAAGCCCTTGCACGTGTGCGCGCCGCTGTGTTTGTGCTTCGGTGTTTTTAGTGGCCGGTTGTCAACGAAGCTGAAAACAACCAAGACAGCGGACGAGAAAACGACGAGCGGCGAGCAGTGTGTGTGCGGTTGCTCGACTGTGCGGATGCGCGAGCAAGATGGAGCGAGGTGTATGAAGCTGCGAGCGTGCACTTTTCTTGTAAATAAGTTTTCGTTGTATATATAGTCATCTTTCGTTTTCAACGTACGCGTTCAACCGTTTTTCCAATCAATGTGTATGATGAGTGTGCACCGAGAGCGTGTAATGAAGCACAGAAATGAATTTATCACCCACGTAATCACGCAATTCGCCCAGAAAAGTCCGAGGCGCCTACAGTTGCTGTTCAAGGAAGACTGACTGAGTGACTGCGTGTTTGTGACCATATTGTGCTGTGTGCTGGTCATCAATCCGGGTGAGTCGAGAACCCGTATGCAGCAAGACTGAGCACTCTTCTCCACGAAGTGACAATATCTTTTTGCTTTTTTTATTAATTTTGATTGTTTCTTCGTTGATAAACTCCGATGTATCTCTCCTAGTCACGCTTTAATTTGCTGTTTGTAATTTTTCTTTCATGTGTGTATTTAACTTATTTTTTTATTGATATACAAATAAATAAATTTACTCCGCAAATAGTGCCTTTTTGCTACGAACATACCCCCCCCCCCCTCTCCGGCGCCAACAACCAATGATGCCCCCCCCCCCCTGCAAAAAATTCTGCGGACGCCCTTGAAGACAGTGGACGAGAAAACTACGAGCGGCGAGCAGTGTGCGTGCGGTTGCTCGACTGTGCGGATGCGCGAGCAAGATGGAGCGAGGTGTATGAAGCTGCGAGCGTGCATTTATCTTGTAAATAAGTTTTCGTTGTATGTATAGACATCTTTTGTTTTCAACGTGCGCGTTCAACCGTTTTTCCAATCAATGTGTGTGACGAGTGTGCACCGAGAGCGTGTAATGAAGCACAGAAATGAATTTATCACCCGTGTAATCACGCAATTCGCCCAGAAAAATCCGTGGAGTCTACAGTTGCTGTTCAAGGAAGACTGACTGAGTGACTGTAGTTGCGTGTTTGTGACCATATTGTGCTGTGTGCTGGTCATCAATCCGGGTGAGTCGAGAACCCGTATGCAGCAATACTGAGCACTCTTCTCCACGAAGTGACAGTATATTTTTGGATTTTTTATTAATTTTAATTGTTTCTTCGTTGATAAACTGCAATGTATCTCTCCTAGCCACACTTTAATTTGCTGTTTGTAATTTTTATTTCATGTGTGTATTTCACTTATTTTTTATTTATATATAAATAAATAAATTCATACCGCAAATAGTGCCTTTTTGCTACGAACATGCCCCCCCCCCCCCCCCCCCTCCGGCGCCAACAACCAATGGGGCCCCCCCCCCCCCCTGCAAAAAATTCTGCGGACGCCCTTGTACAAGCCTATTACAAGCAACCTCGAACACCCTTTTCAGGGACCCTTTAAATTCACCGCCTTGTTTACGTCAAGTTGAAACCTGGGGTGGGAGCACTCGTGTCTATTATACAGGTTACTTTACCTATATATACTATACCTATACCTGTATATACTCTACAGGCTATTATACCTGTATGACCGGTTATATCGTGTTCCGATTTTTAGACGGGCTATTTCTTATTTCTTCAAAATAGGGTCTATTTCATAGTTCAGTAATTTTTCATCGAACACACTGCTGTACTGTTATATCTCTGTTATCAGCGCATGTCATCTGGTGCCACATGACCTAGGGTGCACGCTGCCTCCGCTCGAAAGCCTTCGAAGTCTCGAATCCATGCTCCTCCTTTTAGACATGCCAGACTATTGATCTGATAGCCTTTGGGATCCACTGTGTAGCAGCTTTCAATGGAGCGTTGAATCTATAGGCTATCCGTTGATGGGCTTTCGATACGCTCGTGTGAAACGAGTATTACTTCTTGTTCGCTTTCAACTCCCTAGTGTCCCTCCTCCTCAGCTCCAGTTCAAAAGCTACATACTGATTAACGCATTCGCAACCTTTCCCATTAAGATCTGCGCTGCTCATTACAGGGCTCAACAGACACAACAACCAGCAGGCAGCTGACATCTACCACAGTAAGTAGAGTGCAAAGCTACATTACGTTTAGCTGGAGGAGTGAATGAAGTGTCGGCATTGTCGGCAGTGAAGTGTCGGCACATAAGGAGTTGATGGGAGCGAAACCCGCGACCATTTTGAGCAGGATGAATGCTAGGAAATGTAGGCACTCTTAAATGAAGGTCTTTTTTTTTTCTAATTTCAAGTTATGTTTGTTTAAAGCGACTGTAATATGACAATGATAAGCAAACTTTAACACAGTGTTGCACAAACACATTGCGTTCAACGGTGCACCTCGCTGATACGACGATTACTTCTTGTTCGTCAGGCAGCGTGACCTTCTATACCATCCGAACCGTTCTCAACATCATCTACGTGACCGTCGACGTCTCCTCGCTCACCGCACTGCTAATGGTGAGGTGATTCAGTTGCCTTTCGTAGATCAGACTAGTGTGTAATCCATCTCTTATACTAAAATCTATGCCACTATGCCACTGCATTGAAACAGGTGCTTTTATTTATTTATTTATTTCGGAATACTGTCAATCCCATCTTTGGATTTTTACAGGAGAGGGCAAAACATACAAATACAGGTTCAGTGCTAATTTTTTTTTAAGAGTAGAAAATAAAGGCTAAACATGCAATACAAATGGAAATAATAAAACAATAATGTCATCAAACTGATGATGTCACTTGATTACAATAAATACACTGAGAAGAGTACTGCAATACAAGAATACGAGCAAGGTTATGATGTGAGGAATGAGAGTACAGAACTTTCAGCGAGGGTAATAAATTTGTCTATGGTGCGTTGGGCTGTGACTGACGGATGCAATTGATTCCAATCTCGAACAACTTGTGGAAAAAAAGAATATTGGAAAGTATTACTGCGACAGAAATATTCTTCAAGGGTGAGTGCATGCTTGTGACGTGTTCCTCGTGTAGTGTTTATACGAACAAAGTCTGTGGGAGACATCTTTAATGCATTATTAAGAAGTAGATACAAAAACTTTAAACGGTGTAATTTGGCACGGCTGGTCAGCGTATGAAGCCCTGCCGTGCGTAAAAGATCTGTGACTGAATGCATGCGGCCGTAGCAGTTGAAGATAAAGCGCACGGCTTTCCTTCGCACCATCTCGAGCGTGTTAACGTTCTTTTTAGTGTGGGGGAACCAGGCTATGTTGGCGTATTCTAAGACCGGACGGATAAAAGTGACGTAAGCAAGAAGTTTTGTATCGGATGTAGAATGACGAAGGGCCCTTTTAAGGAAAAATAACTTGTTCAATGCTTTGCTGGCTATGGTTTGAACATGCGTAGACCAGTTTAAGTCAGAAGTGATGACTACACCCAAGTAACGATATTCGGTCACACTACGGATATTCATGTTATTCCAAGAATACACATAATCCAATTTACACTTTTTTTTTGTAATAGACATAGAGACCGTTTTTTCAAAATTAATTACCATCTGCCATTTATTACACCACTCTGCAATTTTTCCTAGAGCATTGTTAAGTTTTTCCTGGTCATTAGAATCTTTTATTTCTTGGTACAGCACGCAGTCATCCGCGAATAGTCGCATTTTTATTTCGGTTTCATCTGATATGTCGTTAATAAAAAGTAGAAACAACAGCGGGGCTAAAACTGTACCCTGAGGTACTCCTGAAAGAACAGGTACTAACTTGGAGGCATGATGGTCGTATTGTACAAATTGATAACGGTCAGAGAGGTAATTACAAATCCATCGTACGAGTGGTCCATCACCAAATATAATTCTAAGTTTAAAGTGGAGTTTAGCATGAGAGACTCGGTCAAAAGCCTTGGACAGATCCAGGAAAAGGGCATCGATTTGTGACTGATTGTTGAGGCACTGCGCCAAATCATGCATAATTTCTACTAGTTGCGTAGTCGTTGACAAGCCACTACGAAATCCATGTTGGTTTCTGTGGAGTATGTTATTGACTTCAACAAAATTTGTCAGAAATTTCAAAATAATGTGCTCCAGTAATTTACAGCATGTACATGTCAGTGATATGGGTCGATAATTAGCAGCAGATGAAATATTGCCAGATTTATGTACCGGAATTACTTTAGCTACTTTCCACTCTGCAGGAAGGCTACACTCGTCGATTGATTTTTGATATATCAGGCAGAGGTATTTACTTATAGGCTCGGCATATCGCTTGAGAAATTTGTTTTATTAGCCGTCAATAAATAAAAATGCCGACATACTGGCTGATACTTCCAACTCTGAATAAAATTGAGTCCGGAGCACTCGATGCCACAAAATGCACGGATATTAAAATGCTGGAGAGTGCGACGAGGTACGGGAGATTCAACGCAAGCGATCCTATACCAATATTCTTTATTTTGCGTTCTTTTTTTTTCTGAGAATCAGGAAAATGCCTATAGCCAGGAAACCTGTTATTAAAGATACTGAAAAACACGTTCTTTCCTTTTGTTTTGATTCTCTACAACTTTCCGAGTAAAATTTTCCGTAAGTGTTCAGGAGTTCGGAAAGTAACTAGCACTAGCTAATGGCGTCTTTTGTTATGAAGCTGAGTACTAGAAGTGGATCTTGCTTGCGCATTTCGACCGCTTGCAGTACTGTTCGCTATCGTTTCTCTAGCAGATCATGCCCAACATTCTCGACCAAAAAAATTGTGAAAATTAGAAAATTGTAAGATACTGTTATGGAAATATTAAAGGTAATGATCCATTCCTCCGACATGTAGTAAAATCTTTCTTTTGAAGTGTTTCTACCGATCTCATCGAACAGTTAAGACTGTCAAAGAAAATCAATGGCGAACGCTTTTGACGATAGGAAAAACGTTAAAAGACAAAAAAGATGCCAGACAGCCGTCGTGTGATCTACGGATATATTGATTGTTATAGTGAAATCTTCCATTATACGAAAAAAAACTGCGTATATAAACATTCTGCCGCTCGAAAATGTTTTTTTGCAGAATTCTTGGGTATGACTGGGGCTGTTTCTTGCTTTAAGACCTTTTTCTCTTACAGATTCGCAACATTGCTGAAAGGGGGAAAAGCCGCGACCGTTTATGCGAGTTTCTTAGATTACTTCACCCTCCAAGCCAATACCGGGAATTGTGAACTTGCTATTTGACTTGGATACTGAGTAACCGATAACGTCTATTAAAATGGGGAATCGTAACATATGCCACGTTTCTGGTTATTTCACTGTATTCAATAATAATTAAAACTTACAATTGTATTTCAGCATTTACGAAGCCTCTACGACGGTTGTGAATTTCTGAAAGACACATTTTAAAGGCTTGCTTCAAGCTGAGTTCACATTTTTGGCCAATCTCCAGACAAATAGAATGCGAAGTTCACAGTGCACGGTATTCCTGCTTTGGATGAACGATCACAGCGCCACTTTTAACTAGGGATGGTAGTATGAAGCTATACGCTCCATTCAGTTACGTGTAGGGCACAGTGATTAGGGCCATTCTCAGTGCTAGTCGCGTTGTCGCTTGCGTGTAGTGTGAGTAGCCAAGCGGACAGTAAAGAAAAAATGAGTTGCTCCTATCGCACCGTCCTCGCATGCAGTGGTCTTGCAAAAGGAGAAAGATGCATTACCCCCATTCAATGATGTATATCCAAAGCCACGAGACTCGCAGGAGAGCGCTCAGTGCTAAGAGGCATTGTTAACATCATCTACAAAATTATTGAGTGGTGCAAAACATAGCGTGCTTTTCTTCGGGTTCGATTATGTTGATAATGATGCTTGTTTTCTGCATGCATTCTGAATGTGGCTTCTTTTTAAAATCGCATTCTTTCTATTTCAACGCAGACGTTTGTCAACGGCTTCATAAAATCTCGAAGTCGCTTTCTCTTTGTAAGATGCTGTTCCGTAAGTATAAAATAATTAAGAATATTTTCACGGTCAGTTTTTTCTTTTAAAAACAAGTATTGTGGCACTCTCTTAGCACGGAGAACACAGTTTTGTTTATTAAGAAGGAAAACATTCACGCGAGGGATCGTAGTACCAACTAAACTTCGAGTAATATTTCTGTAAGCATAAGAATAAGAAAGGCTCGTCATGGGTTTAATTACACCTGCGTTTTGATGCCTGGTGGTGGGTAACATCGCTGAAGGCTCCGCTCTCGAAAAAACGCACACTGAAACGTCCTTACGCGAACGCTTTATCAGTTCGCCAGTGTCCCAGAGAGGAACCGAAGGCATGACCTCGTGAGAAAAGTGTTGCATTGGGTCGGCTGGTGCATGGTCATAAACGGGCAAAGGTTGACAACGCGGAAAGTTGGGAGGGATCCAAATCACGTACGGACCGAGCGCTGAAGTAGCAACCGTGAATGAAATGTTCGATCGTGCACCTGTGCATGTACAGCCTTTTTTAAAATTAAAGTGCCTGCGGGTTTTCTTCGCAGCTGCATAGTGCTACTTTTGTAACGTCCATGTAAGTCCTCACTTTCGGGGCGGTGGACAGGAGTGTGGTCAGTTTTACAAGATTTGTAACACCAGCGGAGTGAGGAAAACAACAGGGTCCAAAAGCGAACCATTTGGGCTCCTCTATACATTTGACAAAGCCTGTACGCACTCGAATGTCAATAAAAATAAGGGTAGAAATTTCGATCTTGCTTAATGACATTGAACATTTCTTTATACGCATCTATAAGAATTGATGTATGATGTGCATTGGTGTAATGGCGAATGGGTGTATGAAGAAAAACTTCGAAAAATCCTAGCTCGCTTTTTTGTAACCTGTGTCCATCTCTTTTTTTCAGAATAACGAAATGGTGGGAAAGCGCTTCGCGCCCGACTTTTTGACGTGGCTGGCAGCGTCTCTTCCCACCTTCCTTCCTATAGGCGTCATGTTCTCTTTTTGATGCGAATAGAAAGCATTATAGGCTATGTCGCGTCAGCAAAGTGTCCGCGAAACGTGTCCGCAAATTTTGTCCGCGCTATTACGTCGCTCTCGTAAGATAAATGTGTAAAAGTGTGATTGTGACTGATAGTGTGTAATAAAATGTTGCCGTGGGAGAAATTTGGTTGCTGAGGTGTAATTAGTACATTAATTAAACGTGAAGAAACTCGAAAAAATACAATTAGACGTCAAAATAGCCATGGACGTCGATATAGCAGATGGACTTCAGAACAGCCACGGACGTGGATATAGTATGTGGACGCTTTGCTTTCGCATTGCTCCAATGCGGGTCGCCGCATTGATCTCAAAGTTTTTCTGTCGTTTATGCACCTTCCGTTTTACGTACATCCTGGCGAACGCGAGTTCGTGAAGCAAGTCACATTCCGACCCCATGCTCGTCAGCAGAGTACCATATACAGCCAATGAAGCACCGCGGCGGGGATATGTGCGAGCTCATTATGCCAGCGTCCCGAGTGCAACATCGCCAATTTGCGCAGGACGCGCGAGACTCCTTGGCCATGTATCTGGGCTGCTCCGTGGTGCTGACAATCATCTCGTGCGTTATCCGCAAGTTCGAGATCTTCGTTCTCACCATCACTCCGTACGACCCGGTCGAGTGCTGCGGGGTAAGCTGACGCCGTGATTTAAAAACTGGTCCTACTCGACCTTTTTCCTGTCTTTCTTTCGCCCGCTCGCTCCGTTTCTGGTGGCTTCTGTTGCTTCATTCTGTCTTTTCTTGCGTCACAAAGAAATTAGATATCATATTTAACTTGTCTCTTTGCTGAATAGAAGTGCATAGCGCAACTTGGGACAAAGTATGAAAAGGGGATGGGGGGGGGGGGGGGGGGGTCCTAGACTTTCTGTTCACAGATATGGAGGTTACGGCAGAAGCCTCCCGCAGCTCTGCGAATACAAAACAGGGGGATCTTTAGGACACAACTCTGACTCTGCGAAGAAAGCACGAACGTGATGATCTAAAAAAACTCGGGAAACACCGATGGACAGGAAAGCCCTAGAAGAACAACAGGAGTACAGAAACTCCGACAAAATGTTCGTTGGATCAGGCAACTGCACAAGTATGCACATCAAAGCTCTGAAAATTCATGGCGTGATCCGAACTCCTCCGGTAAACCTAGAAGTCACGTTGCTTGACCAGTCATCGGTCATCGTAAGCAGCTAAATTGGCTTATATTCTTTAAAAAAAGCGAAAAAAAGTGGATGACATATTGGCGATGCCTTATGACGTTCTCTGTTAGAAAATAAGCTTGCTCTTTAAACGAAGGAAGGAACTTAGTTGCGGCAATGTAGACTACCGTACACGGTAGAAACTAATCCTACCGACAACCTCATCTTGAAATTTGTGCTTCAACAAAGCAGCATGGCGAAGTATTAGCTTTTGAACTAAAGGCCTCTGATCTGAACTCTTTTGTCGACGTGAGCTAATCCAGTGAATCCCAGCTCGACCTACTGCTTGTAGCGCTCTTTCGCTGCAGATTTTCTAGCACCGCCGCTGTTGCCGATGCCCCGATTGCAGTCTGAGCGTGTTAAGGAAACTTGAAAAGCGCTGGGATCAAGAAGTGTAGCCGTGCTCGGTCCGCCGTTGAAGTGATAAGGGAGAGGAAGATCTCGCTTCACGCGAATGGGCGGTATCCTGGGCTAAACAACTGCGATGTTCTTGAACCAGCACACCGGACATCTATTCCACTCCTACGAGGCAAACTTGTCGGGCGGCCTGCTGACACACTTATTATTATTTTTTTGCAAAGCCGAAAATGCAGGATTGTACCGATGCTGTATTTTGGAGCAAAAACCGGGAAAAATTCGCCTCTCTTTTTGATGTTTAGTTGCAACAGTGACCCGGCACCGGCACAGTGGCTCAGTTGCAATTGCGTTCGGCTGCTGAGCTCAATTGCAAGGTCGCGGCACAGCGTTTGACCGCGTTGGCTTCATTTAGATGGAGGGGAAACGCACGCCTGCGTGCTGTTCGATATCATTACTCGTTTAGAAACCCCAGGTGAATGAAATTGATCCGGAGCCTTCCACAGCGGCTTCTCTCATGGCTCCTGTGCAGCTTTCCCGCAGTCGAAAGAAGAAAAAAACGACAACGTTGTACCCAAAGTTTCTGCCGTACTGCGAAGTCGCTTGTTGTCTCGAGTCGACAGAACTGTTCTGTCGCCACGACAACGGACACGACAACGGACTGCGAACTACTGTAGAAAGTTCCGTTCTTACTGCAAGGCCACGTCCCAAAATACTACAAAAAGTCTTGTGACAACAGAAAATTCTTTGTGGTGCTTCTCGAACGTGTTGGTACGTTAAACCTCACATACCGCCCTCGAAGCAATGAGTGACTTTTGGTTTTCAGGCAAAAGAACTGCTCTACCTCAAAGGGCGCTTGAATAACCCAGAGTACAGCGCGAACGCAGTGAGTATTGTTTGTTTCTGTCACGATTTAACATCTTCTTGTTGTTCTTGACTCTTGACGGTCGAGAAATAATTATGCAAAAAAAAAAAAAATGAACGAGAGTATCGTGTTTCCGTTTGCAGCTAAAGTTTATACTTTTAAGATCGGGATATATGCTAGTTGCTGCGTAACACCCGCAACCCACGTTACAAAAACTACCCCACTGTGCGGCATGGGCAGAGCAGGCGCAGCAACATCCTTGTTCTGCCGTCTCATTTGTCGGGCAGTTAGTTCTCATTTTGAAGTGAAAACGTTTCACCTTCATGCCAATTGTACAAGCCGATACCCGCTGTGCTTGCGTCATGGTGTGCATTCTTTTACGTTTCATCAACTCGAATGTTTCCATGGAGTTAGGGCTGTGATAAGCCAACATTAAATTTTTAAACGCTACAAACTATTAGACAGTGCAGTACCGCAGTGAAAAAAAAAATGGAAAAAAGCTGTAGGAGTGAGACCGGAGAGTTAAGCTTGTGAGATTAGCGTGCAGGGCTGGACAGTATAGTAGTACAGAGTTATAGCATATCGTTACCGTGTTTACGTTACCGTTTCCCGTGTTACCGGACGCCGGGCTTTCCGGTTAGCGCTGCGCACGCCCACTGGACAAAGGCGGACAATTCGCGAGGCCTGAATAATAATTTTTATCAGTGAGTACACCTGACCAGGCAGATATCTGCCAACGTGGCTGAGCCGGTGTACAAATTGAGAAACCTGGAGATTTTTGGTGAGTGAACCTTCTTAGAAGAGTCTTCGTGTTGTCCCCCCACCACCACTTCTCTGCATAGTGGACAAATACTGCATTAACACCTCTTTTTGGGCTAGTTGGTGCATACTTGAATTAGAGAAAAACGAGCGCCAAACCATGCACACCACAAGAGAAGAACAAGGACGAGACACAAGCGCTTGTGTCTCGTCCTCGTTCTTTTCTTGTGGTGTGCATGGTTTGGCGCTAGTTTTTCTAGAATACTGGACAAGAGTTTGTGCCCAAATTCACCCTTTGATTTTCATTGCAGAATACGGCTCGTTGGTAGCTTATAGCCAGCAGCGCATTATCGACAGGGCATGTAAATGGGCCACGGAATCTACTTTAAAATTTTGTCCCTTGCAACCTGGCATACAGTAAAAATTTACACTGGGGACAGAAACTAAGCATGGACGACCGCGCTTACCACGCTTATCGTGCTCCGGCTACTTGAAGTCCGTTTCATGGTTCATTTACCTCTCCTGCCAACAGTACATAGTGGCAAAGCCACGGTGGAAGCCATAAACGCCTACTCATCTTTCGGTAGCTACCAGCGAGTGCGCAGCGTTCGTTCTCTGCAGGAATTATATTGAAACGAGTGTACAGTACGAATCCATATTCAGCTAAAGCTGCAGGATTGCGACCAGACGGGGAGGGGGAGGCTATTTTGAAAAAAAAAAAAATCATGACTTGTTTGTCCACTTCCATGTTTTTATTTTTAGTGCGCTGACCCTCTTCGGTGTGTTTATTCCAAAGTGCCCTTTTCTAACGAGTTTAAACCATTTTTTTTACAGGTGTCGCGATTTGTTGGTTTCGGCGTTATCGATTGCCTAGCGACCGGATTTAAGGTTAGTGATGATTCTAAGTGATTTCTTTTACATTCAGTGCTTTTTCAGACGACTTAAAGCCGTCTAAAATATCACGTGCGGTACACTGCGGTGTGGTTTGACCGCCAAGTGAAAAAAACCATGGTGAACTCCGCCACTTTCTTGCATAACAGATACGAGCTCCAAAATGAAAAACAAACGGCCAGCCGTGCACAGTATCCAAAATCTTTTGCGGAATAGCGCTGGTGCGGTAGAATACGGGAAAGACTGTGCACGGACTTGGGTTACGTACGTCGCTTCCTCACCCCCACAAAATTTCTTTAGACAGTGTATAGACGATCCATAGACTTTTGTCTATAAAGTCTACAGGCTCTCTGTAGACAAATCCTAGAGAACAGTCTACAGGCAAAACAAGTGCTATAGACAGTCTATAGACAATATATAGATTTATGGCTATACACTTTTAGTAGACTTAAGTCGTTGTGTGTGCCTCGTCTCTCCTTTGTCCCCGTCTTTTTGGCTGGTTTTTCTTAAGTATAATGTACCAACTAACCCAGATTTCAACTCTTCTGCAAAACTTTTAGTAGACTTTCGTCTATAGACAGTCTATAGACTATGAATAGACAAAAAGAAATATCTACAGGAAGGCAATAGTCTATAAGAAGTCTATAGACAGTCTACAGACCGTTTTTATAAGGGATGGCGCAGTATACGTCTTTCGCCCTTCATGACCTGCTTCTGTGCTGTTCATTCAGATGATAGATGAGACTGCGGAGTTCATTTCACACGTCACAACTTCGGTCCGGAGACAGAGATATATCTGCGGATATCTAGAAGATACAGCACCGCACTGGTTGTTCAGCGATCCCCATTTTGTTGTTGCTGTTGCACAAGTCCCACAGCCACTTATGATTGTTATGATGCTTTTCTGCACCTGCTGCAGGTCATGATGATGATGCGCCTGTTCGAATTGTACGACGACATCTCTCAGCACATCGCGATAATGTCACTGATCGCCAAACGACGACTGCAGGCAGGCACCGCGAGCCCCTTCGCCGTAGCGGCGGCCTTCGGTCCCGGGGCCTCACCGAAGGCCCTGTCGGCAGCGACGTGACACGGACGCTGGTCGCGTGTGCACGACTCGTTTCGCTTCGCGGAGCATTTGTAAATTACGCTACCAGCTCTGCCTGAAACATAATAAACCCTCCTTCGCACTGTGCCCAAAGTAGTGCTCAGATTGTCATGCATTCACTGTTCCACGCGACAGTTTACAACTACTAGCCGTGTACACTATGAGGAATGTCTATAGGGAAGTGAAACTCCACTGTTCCTCACAGTGTAATTTCCTGGTGTGCTGGGAATTGGCGATTTTAATGACCTCACTTGATCCGATATCGGGATCAACTGAGGGCAGAGTGTGTTGGAACGAACGCGGATTAATGACATCCTAGTCGGAATCAAGAAGAAATGGGCTTGGGCAGTGCATGTAATGCGAAGGCATGATAACAGATGGCCGTTAAGGGTAAAGGGCTGGATACCAAGCGAAAGCGAGCATAGCAGGGAGCGGCAGAAAGTTAGGTGGGCGGGTGAAATTAAGAAGTTTGCAGGGATAAGTTGGTCGCAGTTGGCACAGGACAGGGTTAATTGAAGTGACATGGGAGAGGTCTTTGTCCTGCAGTGGACGTATAGTCAGGCTGCTGATGATGCTACTGCTAATGCTGATAATGGTGGCGCTACGGAGCACTGCTACCTGGCTTAGCCCAGGTAGAATCGTGCTTGTGTAAAGATTTCACGACCAACTCCGGCTTATTTCTTCATGGTCGAAACATCGTGCGAGCCAGCCTCTTTTTTAGGGGGCTTAAAGAAATTAACGAGAGAAATCTACTTTGAAAACATCATCATCATCATCATCAGCCTGGCTACACCCACTGCATGGCAAAGGCCTCTCCCATGTCTCTCCAATTAACCATGCCCATTGCCAGTTGCGGCCGCCGTATCCCCGCAAACTTCTTAATATCATTCGCCCACCTAACTTTCTACCGCCCCCTGCTACGTTTACCTTCTCTTCGAATTCACTCCGTTACCCTTAAGGACCAACGAGCGGTTATCTTGCCTTCGCATTATATGCCCTGCCCAAGCCCATTTCTTCCTCTTGATTTCGACTAGGATGTCGTTAACGGCTGGCGTTAAAAAGGAGCGCTAGGTGATCGACGCGGCTTTCGGAGAGAATTTGAAATTAATGACATCGACGACGAAGAATCTTGTACGACGTATGTACGGCAAAACCAGAATTTCTGGTAAGCAAAGCCCAGCGATTGTCAGTTTGTAATGCTTCTTTGTAAAAAGCAAGCTAGAAAAGCTTGCCAATCATAGCCGCTTCAATTCTGACTTATGAAGCTCGCCCTCTTGCACCTTGCCGCGCTCAGAAACTTTATTAACCAGGCGCTACTTTAATATGAATAAAGATCTGTGCACAGGCGGAAGGCGAGAACAGTGAGGTCACTTTGTTTTCACGTATTGTCCCCTCTGAGCAGTTAACCTTGCCTTGTGCTCTTAGTATGTTCGTAAATATTGGATGGGAAGCATGTAGTGAATAAGCCCGATTTATTCAATTCTTTTCACGTGATTCTGTTCTGTTCTTGCCATTTGCCCGTCTCTCTGACTGATTCCAGCAACAGTCAGGGCATATGGAGCAATTAGAGCACAAAACAAAATAAGAATGAAGCAAAATCACAATGAAATATCATCCCTCCCCCAGTTTTTGTGGATTATAGAACATATCACCATACACGCATCCGGTATTAAAGACAGAAATTACAGAAACAGTCTCGCCAAAGACCCTTCACGCTTGAAATGTGCCCGTTAGTCATTCGCGCTCAGCTATTCACTACAAAAAGCTCCGCGTATTTTCATGAGCCTTTCTAATGCGGACACAGACTACATCTCATCTTCGCTCATTCTTCGTGCAAACTGCTCGAGACTGGAACAGCCTGCCAATCGACTCCGTGCACCACTCCGATCCACTGCACTTCAAGGCTGCCATCCAATCTCCCATTAGTGACACATTCAGCCCATCCCTCATGTAATACCCCATTCCTGGGGCATTTGAGGTATTGATAATAAATAAATAAATAAACAAATAATCTTTTTAGAAATATAGGTCGGGTGCCTGAAAAGCTGTCATGATCCTGCAAGATTTCCGCTACGGTGCGGAAACTTCTTGTTTCCGTGCTCTATCTGCATTGATGACACCTTGAAACTCACGCAGTAACGCTCAGCGGCGTTTCTGCCTCGTTGTCGTGCAAACATTCATGTTAAAGCAACCCCAAGATATATTTTGCAGTGAAACTCTGACAACAACGCCTTAATATCCCCGCTTACCACTCGGGAAATTGAACAAACGACGCTATGCAGTCATTTAAGGAATAGCATCCCTCATAGCCTGGGCTGCTTTGGGACGTTAAACCCCATTAATCGAAACCAAGCCAATTCACGAATAAATACTTCTAAGCGCGTCACGACATCGCAAGCATTACTGCTTCACTGCGGCTCTTGCAATACGTGTTTCGTCGTTTGTTTTGAGAGTCGGTCAGTTTACGTGGAGCAGCACTATATCTATTGCAACAAGGACAAATACGTCGAAGGTATTGCTGTTGTGGTGTAAACGAGAACTGTTCCTTCAACATTAGCAAGTATATTCATTTCATCTGTGTTGGAGGCATGTCACGTAACTTTTGCCATTGATCTGAATTGGCGGCTATCCTCTAAATAGTCACTATTCTGCCGACTTCCAAAAACAATTACTCAGCTTTTGAGCCAGCTCCAACTTTCCTCTACCAAAAGCAAATACCGCTATGGATCATTTCGTCATGCGGTTATGAGCAATATGAGGTCAGTTTCAGTTTCAGTTTTATTTCCAGAAAAAAAATTCTGGTGGGACACCTGGGCTAAAAGCTGCTTTTGTCAGCTTGGCGAGGCCCAGGGCCCAGCATACAAGGCAGGGCTAGTCATACAGACATTGAAAACCAGCAAAATAAAGGAACATAAAAATATCAATACTTAAACACACAGCACAGAAAGACGTGTAAAATGCGGTAACAAGTAGAAACGTGTGTACAGTTTTGAAGTAATGTAAAAACTGGGAAAAACATACATATGGATGATTTAAACACATTCAAAATCAAAATAAATAACATCAGTCCAACACAAGAGAGAGAAAAACACAGCACAAGAAAATAACAAACAGTTATATAATGTGGTTACAATGATTGTATGATGTGAAACAAAAATATAAAGAAAAATATATTGGACAATGGAAAACAGTTATTCCCCAGAACATCTATACAGATAAAAAGTACTGTCGCAACTGGTTAAGGCTGGGTTTGGTAAATTGCGAGTGTTTATTTAAAATTAACGGGAGATTGTGCTTAAGGGACTGTAGTTTGTAATTGGTGCGGAAACGGGGAATTTGCCACAAATCAGTGGCAAATTCGTGGATTCGATCCTGCTCGCGGCTCGTGGATTCCTGCTCGCGGTCGTGGATTCGATCCTGCTCGCGGCTGCAGGATTTAAATGAAGGCGAAGAACAAAAGCGCGTCTGTGAAAATTTTCAGTTCATGTTAATCAACTTCGGATGGCCCAAATAATCCGTGCCCCACGTCACGTAGTGTGGTTTCGATTCGTAGAAGCCCATTAACCCAACAACGTACCCATCTGTGAAACTTTGCCTTGTAGCAAGTGTGCACTGTAACGAAGCCTAACCTGTAATAGCAGTTTTCTTTTCTGCATTTTAATCACAAGCAGGTTCTCTAGTGAGAACGGTTTATAACAGGCCGTCAACAATACATTTATCAGTCGCAGTATTTAAGTGATAAGATAAGCAGGGAGCCTGCCAGTCATACACCACTACTGGCTTAGGAAGGTTTCCGAGTCCGGAGTCGAGCTCGTGATCTCCAGCTTCGACATTGCTGCAAGGTTTTTAACCAAACAGAGAAACAGGAACCATCGCTGGGTGCCCAGTGCTTTGTTTGCTTCTGATTATCGTGTGGTTCGCTCATATCTTTCTGAAGCATTCAATTATGAAAGCAAATTGCTAAAGGTCATTTTCCCGCAGTTGTAAACGATCAGTCGTCGCTGCCTTCTGCGCACTGCTTTGGAGTTGCTTCGAAGGTATTCCAAGCAAGGATATCTTCAGAATGGTGACTCATCTGCACGCTTGGGTTTCTCTTATCGGTTCTGCACAGCTAATGGCGTCATCAGGCCCATTTAAAGCTCACTTTTTTCTTTTTCGTTTCTGTTGATGGTAAGAGTGCCCAGTAGATGCGCAGCCGCGCAAACGGGTGCTGTGCACGTACTCAAATCACCGTGATCTGCGTAGAGATTACAGTGCGTATGAAAAAAAAAAAAAAAAAACGTAAACGTTTAGCGCGCATGAAGCTCATATATATTGCGCGTTTACAGCAGCTTGAGGGAACTGATAACTTTGCTGTTGCTATTGGAGGGGAGTTCTTTTACAACACTAATGAACCACGAGGAGGAAGAGGATGCAGTTCCAACAATTTGCTCCGCTCATTTGGGGAACGCCGCCTAACTGCCGTCCCACCTGAAAAGATAACGGTGCTGCTTGGGGCTGATACGAGCGACCGCAGGCTTTTTGAAAAATCATTATTTAGCAATCGGTGTTTTCAGAAGTGTGGCGGACAAATCCTGGGGCAACTGGTTGAAGAAAAAAAAAGGCCTAGGTTTGTGTTTTGGGCTCGCATTTCTGGAACGCACGCGAACTTGGGCAGACGCGACGAACTGTTGAGACGAAAACATGGTTCGTTACGAGAACGTGACTCTTAGAGTGACTGGGCTCACTGTGAGTAGGCATTTTTTTCAGTGGTTACTCGGCCGTTCATATGACGACAGTATACGGGAAGAATGGTTATAATTTGCTCGACATTTCTATGTCCAAAACAGTCACGACGCTATATGGACAATGCAAGGACGAGGGGGTGTCGAAGAAGCAATACTTTCATGTTTGTGCACTAGTTATTTTCGAGCAAATTGTCTTAGTTTTTTTTTTTTTCACAGCTACTGTAACGCAGGGACGGATGCACGTGCATGTCATACGTGGAGAGGGCGGAGGGGTTGGCCATGCCCTGATCCCATAGCGAGAATTTTTACACAGGAAAACCATGCTGGGAGCTATTTTATTTTCTCGCGAAAGATGCGCAAGAAAAGAACTATGTGAACGCTTAAGTCACCTTAAAAGTGCAATGCGAAAACGTTACATTTCAGGTCTGTCGCAGCTTCTGTTGAAACTTCGGCGTGTGCTTGCGTCAGTTTCTTTGCAGTTGTAGGGCCATCAACTGCAATATTCGGACTGCTAGCTGCGGTAGCAGGTATCCGCTACGCTGTGACGGTGCCGACATTTGCACACATCACATTCTTTTTCTGCTTCTGATTTCGATTACCACTAATCCATTATTTCCTTACTTCACACTACTAATACTTCTACTACTAATACTACTACAACCAATACAAAACTCCCACTACAGCTTTCCGCTTCGGGACGTACCTCTTTCTTTAATACATACTCTCATGCACTCTATAATACATACTCTCATGCACTCTATTAAGTGACAGTAAACTTGAACTTAATCAATATACTAATCAATTTTAATCCAACTTAATCTGTTTACTAATTACTATTAATGCTTTATGCATCAATTATGGATTTCGATCCATTTTTCAATTTGACTTTTCTGGGTAGCTGCCGGTGATTGGTTCCTTTGTTCTCACATGACCCTGTGACGCCACATCTGTCGACCAATCAGCGAATTTCTTGACGCCAGACGGTTCATTGTTGCTCCCGACGTGAACTATAATGCTGTCTAGGTTAATAACTTGAAACTAGGTTGTAACAACCCAGTGTTCAGGTTGTGATAACGTCACAATGTCACGTGACCTCCCTCGACCAATCATTAATTGCCACCTGCCACGATAGGCAGGTTGCTCACAAATAGGTGGCCAGGTTGCCACCTGCCAAGGTGCGCAGGCAGTGACGGCGCCTCAATGTCACGTGACCTCTCTCGACCAATGAAGGAAAGCGTGCGTCGTTCTTTGTATATAACTTACCCTTTCGATCCCTGAGCGGGAATTCTGCTGTCTGCAGCGCAAATTAGGCTGGAGACGCTGAGCATTCAGGAAGACCATTCCTTAGATTTCTCCCGCCTGCTTTCGACGAGGCCTAGTTCGCGACGGTGAATTCACGACAAGATTAGTCCAAGAAATCACGATGACAGCATTTCTCTTCCTAACCTTCTTCGCTGCAGATGTACCCTTTCGGGAGGGTAACGACGAAGAACGGAACGGTGACGTTTGACGGCCTGGCGGGCTACGTGCTCTCGCTTCTGCAGCAGTCCATGGGATTCAGGTCGGCTGGCGGCATCTTCCGCAAAGATATTTCGTGCTGGGTTTTTATCACCAGCAGCATCTACACGTTCATGTTTCCGCGCTGTAAGGCCGCGTAACGACGCTAAGGAGAAATAATACATGCATTGTTCGAGTTTGCATATGTACACGCCTCTCTATCTGCGTTAGCATATTATTATTTAATATGATTTATTTATTAACACTGTGAGCCTTAACAGGCTCATAGAGGAGCGGGGTCACAAGGGAGACAAAGTAAATGCCAAATAAAAGCAAAAAACTTAAGTAAATAGTTTGTGCACAGGAAACCAAAGAAGGACGGTGCAGATAGCGCAAAGAAAACAGAGCAAATCAGACTATGTTGATCGAATGATAGAAGGAAAAGAAAAATGCGTGACTGAAAAGCTCCAGGGGCAAACAGAGGAAACACGAGCGATTCGACGAATAACAATACAAAATAAACGCGCAAACCAAATATGTAAAGGAGCACTGCGATAATCATAGGCTGACCTGTTCATTGGAATTCATGCTTACTGTTCTATCGGTAACTTGCACATAACATCCGAGGATGCTCATGCATGCGCTCCAAAACGTATTAGGAGAAGCCCTATGCAAGCAAAAAAAAAAAAAAATGGGCAGTGGGAAAATTTCAGCCTAACAGGTCCTGAACGCATTCACACGTTGCTTGTTTCATACATTGCATTTAGTGCAGCGTATACGCAAGCAGTGAACGTTACGCAATTTAACGGTTGCAAACAGTTCTCACGCGAAATGCGGGAACTTTGGACGCTTAGGAGAAAGCATGAAACCTCGCAGCTGGACGTCTGGCCACTGGCTACGAACTTTGTTCTACATGAACATGCAACGGGCGCGCAACTTAGTTTGTCCTTGAAGTTTTATTCGCTTCTATGATTCCCCGTGTTCTTCGTTTGCCCCAAGAGCGCGGCGCGCACTGTGTTTAAAATCAACGTTTTCAAATAGAAAGAAGGTCGCGATGGGTGCTTGAATTTTATTTTCTGGCCTGTGCTAGGCTCCGAGAGGGACGGATAACCTCCAGGATAGCCGTGGCGATAATATTTCAAATAGCCCAAATTATTCTTTGTAAACGTTTTAATTATAGCCACAAAAGCGCGCATTTTTATATTTTTTATTCAAAAAGAACCTGAAGCGCCAGGGGCATTATTGCGGGTGGCAAACAGCTTTGAAAAACGCATCTACAGAGTTTCAGCACTCCACATATGCAGGTAAGCCACACCGATCTTCAACGGTCCAAACAATAAAATAATATTTCAAAACATTAGTCCTGGAGAAGTGAGGTCGAACTTTGCAGCTGTGATCCCTTCGAGAGAACAGATAGTGGGGCGAATGGATATATGAAGACGCAGATTTCTGTTTGATGTTGGTAAATCGTTTAAAAAAGTTTCAGCCGTAGATTTTTCCGAAGTTCTCAATGGGACACCGAGCCATGTTCTTTGCAATATCAATTTTACAGGGCTCCCATTATCGTAGCCTACACGCCTTCCAGGTATTCATAAGGCCCTTCATTATCGTGTTTTTTTTGTTTTTTTTTTTCAATTCGGTGCTAGAAATTGGGTGCTGTTTTTTTTTTCTCCTTCAGATTCGCCGCCGCGGTGGCTCAGTGGCTATGGTGCTCGGCTACTGACCCGAAAGACGTGGGTTCGATCCCGGCCGCGGCGGCTGGAATTTCTTTGGAGGAGAAATTCTAGAGGCCCGTGTACTGTGCGATGTCAGTGCACGTTAAAGAACCCCAGGTGGTCGAAATTTCCGGAGCCCTCCACTACGGCGTCTCTCATAGCCTTAGTCGCTTTGGGACGTTAAACCCCATAAACCAAACCAATGTTCTTCAGATTCGAGCATCAATCAGGCCATTTGAAAAAAAGTTCCATACTTTTGGTTTTCATGGATTAATTTCTCCAGCAAAATAATTGTTTTTTGGCGTTCGTTTTTGTAGAGGACATTAATGTCATATTTTTGCTCATTATTTTCATAAACAATGTGGGAAGTGGCAGGTTGCAAGGAACTGTTACCAAATCAGGTATCTACGTTTCATTTATTGTAGTTATGTAAATGCGCACATAACCATCGTAATGTGACCACTTTCGCACCTGTTCTAGATTTGCCTGCCTTCTAACTCTACGAAAACATTCACTGAACATCACAGCGGCTGTTTTAAACGCATAACTGGCTTGAAGCAGGACGTCGTTAGCTTTGGTAGCGATTCACAGAATGACAACACTGAGCCGTCAGGTCAATTTCTCTGTTCTGGACCCATTGCTTCTAAAACGCACTTTCAAATTTAGCCACATATTGAACACCGCCATAGCTTGCAAGTGTAAGCTAATTTAAAAGATCTTTCAAAAAGTCATTGCAAGACAATCGCTGGCTTTCTGCGCTGGCAGAGTACATTTTCTTGAAGGTGGCTTTTTGGGTATAAATAGGCTTTATCCAGATTCTTACGAAGCCATTTCCAGGTGCAAGCATCGGGTGAAACTGGGTTACCCAAAAACGAAGAGCCCAGGGTATTTATTACCTGACTTGACATCAAATACTGCTATCTACGTCTGCGAAATTGAAAAACTCAGCTCAAGAACCTTGCCTGTAGTGGGGCAGCCCACTGAACTTAGTATGATTCCGCACAAGGCGCAGTACCTCTCTTGCTAGTTATCACATGTTGTTAAAGGTATGTTTATACTCTCCTCGCCCTTTCCAACTCTCGCCTGAGAGAGCCCTTGCAGCCGTATTAGCCCTTATAGATGCCTAACATGCGGAAGTGGGTCACAGTTTCAGCAGTTTCAGGTACACGCTTAGAGGGCAACTGCAGCACTTTTTCTAAGAATTTCGCGATATTCAAGGATTCAAATCTATATAGGCTGTAGGTAAAGCATGCCAAGTGTTTTTGCATGCTTAAAATAGTGACGTAATCGACGGTTGCAGTTTGCGCTTGTCCTCAATGCACAAGAGTAATGCAGAGAAACTCAGCGTGACGTCACGGAAGGTATGATTTCAAACAGCGCCTCCTCGCGGTCGTCAGCCACACCCTGCCCCTGACTCGTTAGACGCTGCCAAACAACTCTCAGCAGGGTTCGCCTTGGGTGGCGTTAGTTTTTTTTCTTCAAAGCAGGCGTTTGTGCGTTGGAAAAGTACCAATACCTTCGATGACGTCATCATGCGCCTCCCCGCCCCCCTCTCCCTCTTGGCGTTTGTGCGCTGCGAAGAAGCTTGAAGGGCGCCCGGATTTTAATCAGCGATTATTTCACTATTTCAAGTGTTAGCCCAAAAAGACTTCGCATGCTTTACCTGCAAGCTTCACACATTCGACCATCTTAAAATTGTCGATTTCTAAAACCTATGCAGTTCCCTTTAACGACGGATTACCTGTTTTAAAACCCTCTTTGCCCTCAAACATTAAAGATATGCAGTGAAGCCATTATTTTTCTGTATGCGAGAAAGACGGTCGTTTTGCGACGTAATAGACTTCACTGAAGAGAGAGTAGCTTTCCCTCTCTCGGCTGTACTCTTCGGCCATGCTTGTGTGAATGCAGGGTGGACCCGCGGCTTCCTCCGGACACTGTCTGGGCTGGCCGCAACGCCCAGGGAGCCTGGGCGGGCCAGCTGGGCATGGTCTACCGAAATGTGAGGCTCTTACTCGCATTCCTGACACCTGCACCAGCCGCGTATCTTGCTGCTTATATTTTACCCAACATAGCTTCAAGTGCACGACGCATTTCAGGGAATACATGAAATCTTATTTCTGCACTGAGCTCGTAATTTCTAAGATGAAAGCATTTCTTCTCTTATCCACTCCATGCGTCGAAACGTCGTTGGTGGGGGGACAGAAAAGCGTAGATTAAAAAGGCGGGCTCTTTTTTTTTTATCAGCAAGACATCCAGTCAGTGCCGGCTGTGCATGACTTAATTGTGTCCGCCACTAGAGGCTATCACAAGACGCGTCGTTCGTGTTCGGGTGCAGTTCAAGTGAGCCCCTGAAATAAAAGCCTAAACCCATCTTTTTAAGCAAACGTCATTTCCAGATTGTGGGACGCCTTAGCGGAAGCCATGCAGTGATGCATAAGCTGAAACTGATGTCAGTAAATTTAGGGCTCATTACACAAATACTGGATGTATGCTAGCGCTCAGACGGCGTGTGCGCTAGCCTAGTCAGCGCTAGAATAGACAGTCATACGGCAGACGACATTCCTATCAGTTTAGTCGCTGTTACGTGCGAGCATCTTCGTATACCAGGCCTCTTATTTGCTCATGCCGTCTGCAGCTTCCCCCGTGCTATATGGCCTAGAAGGGCACGCTGAAAAATGTTGCTTACTTGTAATTACCGCTTCACTAAACTGCTCGCTAAAAGAAAGCTTCCATTATGAATCGCTTCAGCAGCTGCCTCTATTAAAATTTAGCACGTGCGCAGAACGGGCTCGTGTAATGGTATGTTGACCTCTTTTCCCTAGGAGAATCACGCTTGGTCAATAAGCACTGAAATCTGAAACCAGAGGTTGCAAGAATTCATGAGCCCACACATACAGTGCTAACGTATCGCATGCTGCTACCAATGCCTTCATGCTCGTGTGCTATACGGGATGCGCACTCACTATATCATCTGATTTCAAACAAGGTTGTCTCAGAGTGCATCGCTTGCATGTGCTTCGGAACGGAACGACGTTCTTCTCTAGGCAAAATGCGATGCAAGGCCTTTATTTTAAACATGACTTCCAGGATAAGGCGTGAATCCTTCAGAAATGCGTCCTGCTTACACTGATGCAAAGCTCACAAATGATGTTCCTAGGAACCATACTCTCTTGAGAGAACAGTATTGGATTGGAAAACGTTTATTGTCAGCACTGAGCCCTAGTGGGCATTATACTAGGTGGCTTCGAGCCCATGGCTCTTGGCGACCTCGTGAGCCCACTCAGTGGCCCGGACTTGCGTCAACGGGTCTGAGCTGGCCAGTATACCCTCCCACCGCTCTAGAGAAGGGACTGGTAGTAGGTCCGCTTAGAGAACAGTAGCAGTAGTAGAACAGTAGTAGAGAACAGTAGCTTGTATTTCGTATTTCAGAGAGTGATCGCGAGCCTTCATACGCTGCTGAACGTCTTCAGTCAAGTTCAAAGACTAATATTTGCGTGCTCTGTTCGGAACAGTAATGGCAGCTGTGTACTTACCATCCCGTGGTGGCGCAGGAAGCCGACCTGGCCATCGGTCCCGCCACGCCGACCGAGGAGAGGTTCACGGTTGGCCACGCCCTGCCAAACTACTTCGACACAATCGCTTGCCACGTGGCCGGAAGACTGGTCAGCCACGTCTCGAACGTGGCTGGCCATATCGGCGGCTTCGACACGCAGGTCATGTTTCTCGTCACTAAAAAAATTAGTTTTTTTCATCGAGAATACACCAAAACGAAAACGTGAATTTTGCATTCCTAACGTCTTATGGCTACCGTTGGTTATTTCGCGATAAATATTGCCGCGAATCTCTGTACAGTTTGTTTGTTCACGCTGAGAGCCGCCGGAATGCGGCGTTATCGCTTTTTTGTGACGCGAGATGCGACTAGACTTATCTCGATTGATCACGGCCACGCGCAACTGCTTTCACATTTTTCCAGATTGCTGTTGTAGCTTTTGGTTCCTTATCTCGAAGTTTCCTTGCCAGCTTTAAATACAGCACGGCCGAGAACAGCGGGCATTCCGTACGACATCCGCCGAGCGCACTTGTTTGTTGCTTTCGCCGCCGCTGAGTCATTCAGTTCATTGCGGACGCAGGCCAACCCAATAAACAGTTTCATTTGGAGGCCTTCTTTCGCTGTCATCCTCACTGCCTGGACTGCCGTCACCACTGCGTGACAATATTCCAACGTCGGGCACAAATAAATTTCGAGCTTTCTTTGAACATCATTGACTGGGCACTCTGACTTGCTTGGAGGCCATTTTACACCCTCAGTGCCACCAAGTTTCAATTTTGAGGCTATTCTTTGTGTTGATTGTGAAGCAAACTCGAACGTACTATGCCTTTCCATTCGTCATCGCAAAATTTGTCCAAAGCAACTCGCTGGAAACCGTAAGCCGATCCTAGTGGTGTGTTATTATAGTAAAGCACATGGTTTAACTGCAGAGGTTTTTTTTTGGTCGACACTGGGGGTCACTTCTGCTCAAGTATTACGCATCATTACACACTGCCGCTGAACTAGTTTGTTTTTACTAGAAGCAGCTACTAGAGAACTTCCACCAAATTAGCGTCCGTCGCTGGACCTCCTATATTCATTGTCCTCTTCGCCGAGCCATACAGGGGCGAGAACAAGAGTGAAAGAAGCATGCCGCATGGCCCGTTCATGCGGCAAAAACGTACAGTTGTGGTGAGCGCATATACTAAATAATGTGAGCACACCATTGCTTTTAATATCAGAACAAGCGTGAACTCAGTCGCAACAGCGCATTTCGGCGTTCTCCGTTTACTTTTTTCCGTCCCTGTGCATTCTCCCTAACGACCATTTGATTTTTGAAGACTTGCATGCGCCAATCGTTGGTTGTCCTTTATTCGTAATCGCGTACAGCTGCAATATTGGTTTCGGTGCTCTATAAGGGCTGTCGGCACTAGTACGTGCAATGCTATGTAGTCGCCGCAGAGGAAAAACGCCCCTTTGGCCTTATTCGCTCTGGATAGGAAGGCCCGTTAAACGAAGCAGTGTGTAAGAGATCCTCTCCTCCAGATCCCACGTTGCCATGAAGTTAGTTTGATGGGATAGAGAGTTACGAGTAATGGCGGAAGAATTAAGATTACTGGGTAGATGGAGTCGCGAGACTGCCCAGCAAGGAACTACTTAAATGGAGTGTAGAAAAGGTAGTGCCGCTGGAATTACAAACCGAGCTGCCAACATTCGTCTGCTTCAGACCCGTCTAATTAGCATTACCGTTTCCTCTCAATGCTTTTTTGATAGCACCCTCGAACGTCACTGTGCTAGATGCTTCCTTTGCAGTTGCATTACCAAAGCAAAATTTATCGAAAAAGATAGGAAGTAACACCTGCATACTTTAGTTTCAAGGATATAATTATTTTCGCATTATGTTTAGTTTCTTTATATATTTTCTACTCATTCATGCTGAATCGAAATGGCACTGTGTTCGGCGAAAGTGTGACGACGGCTTGCGCAATTACGCTTTTTACATTTTTTCATTTTGTGTTAATGCATCTAACTCCAGCTCGAAAAGCCGAGATGCGGCTACAAGGCTATTCTTTTTTTTTTAGGCTACAGGAAGTGAAGTTTTGTTACAAATCGTAATTTCTTTCTGCTACAAAACCTGGAAGATCTGCTACAAAACTGCATTTTCTCTGCTTTAAAGAATGAAATTGCTACTATTGCAATTTCGTCGGCTAAAAGAGCTGCTACAAGAAAGCTCTTGTCAGTTTCAGCTCTGGCATGGTCAAGCCTCTAGTAGCCCTGCGCCGTGGCGCAAAGCTGCTCGCGTTCTGGCCGCTAAAGTCACCTGCAGGCGACTTTTAGAGCAGCTACCGAATTGCGCGCACTCTCACCGACAGCGATGCAAGGCCTGGCTCTAGCGTCCTCCAGCGCGGCGCGTTAAAGCTTCGGATGTCCAAACAACGCGACGCAATGGCATCTGCTCGCACACAACATGCGTATCTCATGTCATTGCTGTCTTTATAAGTTGCAAATCCCGTATAGTGCACTAATTGTTGGACATGTTTTCACGTTCGGGTTAACCGTTATTTAAAGATAAGTAGCATTTCGCAGATGCTTAAGCGCATGCATTTTTGATTTCTTCAGCAGAAATACATGCAGACTTTTTGCCTTTTTTGTCTCTGATAATTTCGTTTGCGCTATAACTTTCTGCAAAGTGGCACTTGTTTTAAATATTTGCTCCGTTCTGCTGCAGATATGGGTCATCATAGCTGGAATCCTGCTTTTCCTGAGCGTGCTGTTCTCACTCTACGAACGATGGAAGACTCTCAAGAGCTTTGCGAGTTTGTTCTACAGCTACGTTTTTGAGCTCCTTGGAAACCTGCTCATCGAAGGTAAGGAACAAGAATTACGGCGCACGTTCTCAGAGTCGATAATTCTGCTTCGGCTCCGTTCAACCAGTCTCCGAAGTAGGTACGCAATAGAATTTGTAATAGCGCTCCGTTCAACCATCCATTCAGAAAAGCAGAGAGCGTTCACTGAACTTCCATTCGTCGCGCTTGGGATTGTGAGCGGTGCACGCGCTTAATAACGAGCAGCACTGGGTGAGGATCCGAGATATATTTCCTCACTCTCGCATTGTGCAGCGAGTACTAATCCTTGCATGTTATCGTGACCTAGACACGCATATTTATCGAAGCCTTTGTCTTAGATTGAGACACCATCACAATCTTCTGGTCTTTAGTTGACCTGCAGTTAGTCTACATGCTCCACTTCTCCCCCTTTGACGTGCTTTACCACCTGGATCCTGCCTTCTGTGTGACGCATCCGCACAGAGTCGTGTATGAAGTGTTGTCATAGAGAATGTTTTGAGATTTCGTGCCATAAGCTTTGTTTTCATTGGTACCTTCCCGCTCACAGCCTCGCATCGTTCTCACGACGACCCCCACATGCGCACAGTGATTGCCTTCTGGTGGATGATGCTGATCGTGCTGATGAACACTTTCACGGGCCACATGAAGGCCAGCATGACCGTCCAGGAAGAACTGCCCCGCATCGACACCATCCAGGACATCGTCGACCACCGCGGCGTCACCCCGGTCGTCATCAGGGGCAGCACGTTCGATGAAATATTCAGGGTACGCTGGCTGACGAGTTACTGAAGGGGAAACAGTTACTGGGCTGCTCCTACACTAATCAACGCTCGTGGGCACTGTCGAACGCGTTTCCTTAGCATAGAGCACTAAGAACGATTAACTTGGCGTACAGCTGTTCATTTCCTTAACAGTGTCATCCGAGAGTCGAACTAACGACCATGCAGAGGCTTGTGACGAAACGAGGCCGCGAAATGATCGAGTAAACATGCATACGCGCAAATTGTGTGCAGTTTTCAGCCTGTTTTGCCGTTCTGCTATATGTCACAGAGCGCTGTACGTCCTTTTGTTCAACACGCGGGTGTTACAGTTAAAGAATTGACCAGATGTTTACGTGTATTGCCCTTAGCGCACTGCAACCTTTGATCGCTAGAAAACGCACCGCACTTGTGACTTCATCGCACAAGGTTGTGATACGCCATTAGATGTTGAAACTTCTATTTCGATGTGCCATCGTTTCTAACAATAATCATGCACAGAATATAATTGGAATTAAAGATTAAGCCTGGTAGATACTATTGCTACCGAAAGCAAGCTTAGCGCAATCATCCGCCTCAGCAATAGTTGCATAAAAGTTAGGTCAAAAAAGCTGCACACAATGTCTTCAGCCTCACTGCTTCTATGTCGACCGTGGCTGTCATCTCTGCCTTACGGCCACAGCGAGCCGTGTTCGATAGTCTTGAATTCCTTGTTGCTTCTTGGGGCCCTCCGTTTGTAGTGCTCTTCGAAGAGAGTGCTTCAGATCTTCGGGATCTATTTTTTCCTTTGTAAGTCTCTTTCTGGTGGCACGTAGGTGTCCAACAGGCGCGACCACCAGCTCGTGTGGAACCGAGCGCTACAGCGTCGCACCGTGCTGTCGGGCCGCGAGATCTTCGTCAAGTCCATGTTCGACGACGTGCTCGAGGGCCGCAAAGTCATCTTCCTGGACACGCTCCTGTTCCACTACTGGGTGGGCCGCTTTTACCAGGGCCTGCCTCGCGGAGAGTTTTACCTGGCCAAGGAGGCCGTCCTCTACCCGTCCATGTGCATGTGGCTCAACCGCAACGTGGACCCCGTCGTCGCCAGGGCCCTGCACATTCGGTGAGCACGCCGAAGAATTAAAGCCAGGCGCCCTACGTTTAGAGCACGGTTTATGTATTGTGATATTCCACAATATGACAGGCCAGCAATTCATGGCTGACGCTTTCGACGAGGATTTCACAGCGCCCAGGTGGCCCAGAAATTGAGGACGGTGTTTTCGTTTGCAGTCCCGGAACATAAAAGTACAATAATCCTCCCCCCATCTTGTAGCCCGACTTGTTCCAACACACCAGAGCCATATAAAGCAGGGTGTCGAACCGGCATTTTTTCGGGTTCGGTTCGGGTTCGGGTTCACACCTTTCGGGTTCAGTTCCGGGTTCGGCTCCAGAGGGTTATTCTGTTCCGGTTCGAACCGGTTCGGACCGTCTCGAACCGGTTCAAACGGGTTCAAACGGGTTCAGGACAAAAAAAAATTATAACGCCGATGGGTTTCAGTCAACCTTGCTATGCGTTTTCTTTCTTCTTGCACATCGCTGTACAAAATAAAAAATGCAAAGATTTGTTTACGAGAACATAAAACTGGGCTAGTTGATAAGGGTTAATGAAACAGGACAAAAGGAAGTCTAGACTACACAGACGCTGACTAACGACTGGTTATTATATTCTCGGAAACGTATATGCAGGCGCAGGACACCGTGAAAATCCAAAAAACAGAAGAGCAAAGGTTCAAACTAAAAAAACCATACTGCGCATGCACATCATAGTCGAGTCATGACATCTTTTTCAACGAAATTCGAAGACTATATTGTATAGTAGACGGCACTCCCCTATCTCCTGGACCTCACACAGTTGCCAAGAAAGCCTGCAGGCTCCTTATCAACGAAATTGATGTATGGTGAAGCAACACGCTCATCTGCTTCCTTCCTGATCCTAAAGACCTCGACCATCTCCCTACAAATTCGATCAGGGTTTATTAAACAGGAGACTTGTCTTTCTAATTGGGGAAGCAATGAGCAATTGTTCGAACATCACAGATGGGTGAAAAAAAGTAGCGGTGTCGTAAACTTGGTTTTGCATTGCAGCGAGTGCAACGATTGCTTCCCCCAGTAGATAAGTGCCCTGTTTAATAACCCTGTTTGCATTTGTAGGGAGTTGGTCAAGGCCAATGGGATCAGGAAGGAAGCCGATGAGTGTGTTGCTTCACCATAATAAAAAACATAGGGTCACTGACCAAGTCAAAATTTTAATTAAACGTACTGACGTTTCGGAAGCCCTACGGCTTCCTTGTTCACAATGGGTGAAACCAGGCAAAAGCATGCGTTTATATCTTATTCAAAATGCGTCGTAATGATCTTGCGCAGTCAGCAGGCAGATTTCCTTGCGGCCGATTTCACCATCTATCACCATCTATCAATTTGGCAGATAAGGAGTCAGGCTTTCTTGGCGTTGTGTGAGGTCCAGGATATAGGGGAGTTCCGTCTGCTGTGGAAGATACTCTTCGAATTTCGTTAAAAAGACTCGACTGTGATGTGCATGCGCAGTATGGTTTTTAAGTTTTAACCTTTGTTCTTCTGTTTTTTGCGGTTGTTCCCTGTGTCCTGCGCCTTTATATACTTTTCCCAGAATAAAATAACCAGTTGTTAGTCACCGCTCGTGTCGTCTCCCGTCTTCCTTTTGTCGTGTTTACTGTGTTACTTGAGCACGAAAAAATTTTTGAATGTGAGATGTTCTCACTTTACCTATTTTATTTATTGTCCGCAGCAAAAAGACGAATTTACGGCAAGAGCCGCAAAATGAAATGAACTCGAAATTAATGGAAATCGGTTATGTATATACGCTATAATCCACCTTATGAGGTGTAGGACGAAAAGCCGATAGATTTTGCATCTACAAGACCCTCCTGCTTCGGCAGTTTGGGAGACCCCGTAGCGCAAGTAATAGGTCTCCCTTGAAGCTTTAGTCAGTTGGGACTTTCTCGTACGCAGTGTACTTACGGGGAACCAAAATTTCCGCCGCACGTGCCCTCTACGTTCCCGCGCACTACTGAGAAACGAAACTGTCATGTGTTGGCACGTATACATATACAGGCAGATACCTTTCCGTCACCCCGAAACCGACTTGCCAGCCCCCCCCCCCCCCCCCCCCCCTCTTTTACTACATGGTAAGAAAATGTTCGAGAATCTCTCTACCGCCCATCCCCCACCCAATGAGAGCCTCGTGGGAGCACTGGCTCTCCCCAACATCCAGAACTTACCAAACATATTTTATTTAAATAACTTATTCGACATCGCCTTTGTGACTCACGTTATATATCCCGAGCCCCTATAGCTCAGTAGCTTCAAAAACTCAGCTAATCGTGGCTTCTCACTATAGTAAAGTAAGAAAGTAAAAGAAAGTAAATTAAGTAAAGTAAGAAATTTGTTTGTGATAGAATGTTTGGGACTTTTCCTGGGGCGCTATGAAAGGCAATCTTTTCGTCAACAGAATTTTTTGCGTCCTTGATAGAGTGATAAAGAGTGATTAATCTGGCGTGCACCATTTGTCCACCAACTTGTTTCAGGCATTTATTTTCAAAACTACTAACAACCCCTTTCTGGCAGCTGTGCTTAATAGGTGACTAAGTGCTCGCCTGTCTTTTCTGGACATGCTCGCGAGTGCTGATTCATTCGGTTTTCTCACTGTTCGCTTTTACTTACCTGTGCGGCCTCTCCACAAAGCAGATGACAAATGTTGCGATCGGGCATTACTTCCTCTACCCATACATCTACAGCCTTACCTAGACTTTCTTGAGACTGGTGTATTAAAGCGAAGTCAGCGGATGTGATATAACGAACGCTCGCTTATTGCGAGCTGGTGTGGTGCTACCATGAAAATATGCATAAGGGCAACGGAAATTCGTCGCAGATACAGCGAACAACTCTGGCCACACCACTCGGTTATAGCGAACGAGGGGCGTGTTGAACTAGCCCGAGGTTGAAGAGGTCGTCCTTCCGCTAAGCACGCAGATGAAATAGCGCCCCTCAACCTTCACGACACCGCCCCGGAAAGAACACGTCGACCCAGAAATGGAATTAAAAGGCGGCACTGCTGTGCGCAGCGCTAACCTGAAAGTCCGGCGTCCGGCGTACGCTAAAAAAAGCATGGTAACAACATGCTGTAATTTTCTATCCAAATAGTAAGTAACCGCCGGCCGAAGCCGCGTCAATGGCCAACGAGGGCAATCACTGCCTACGCGTTCGCCGGCTCGGCAAAGCATCCCGAATGGAAGAAGCGCGGTACGCGTGAGAAAGGGGCATCGTCAAAAGCGAAGCTACTGACCATGGTCGCGGATCAACTAAAAACAGCGATTAGATAATTCTGAAATCCTTGCTGGCCATGCTAGTCACGTGGTATGCATATGCATAGCATGTGCGGGCGGAGGCAGGGAGTTATGGTGGCATGAGGCCTTATGCCGAGATCACTGAATTCGACGCGGTCAAGTAAAGCATGAGGAGGGTCAGAGAGGTTCGAAATATTCCATGCAACAACCATAAAAAAAAGCCTACAAGATAGCCGAATAGTCTAAAGCATCTGTAAGAAGAGTTTTCTGTTGCGCCGCCATTAGTACGAATCCCGCTCGGAGTCAGAGGTTAGACTATGCATACTCTTCTGATTATTCATTTTACTGCGTTAGCAGTATAGCCTGCTTTCCCAAAAATAACCGCGCTGCGTGCGTGCAGCCTCCATCCTTGATTCACACTCCGGTGGGCGTACATCAGAGCATTCACTGGTAAAAATGCACCTTCAAAATCTTTCGCCGATCTCTCCACCCCTCATCACCCACCTGTACCCAATATAGCCGAGGCAGATTGTTGTGAAGGCTCAACGTATTCAGTCGGCCAAGCGTTCTTCGAAAAAAACGCCAAAAAAGGTTAAGCCTCGCGTGTCAGACACTAAGAACGGCAAATATGACTGCGAGAAGTAGATATAAGTCGCCAGACAGAGAATTCGAGATCGGGCAGTGTGAGAACAGCGGATGGAGCCGCGCGCTGGTGACTGGCAGCAATTCTTTCTTAGAAGCAGAACGATTTCAGCGAATTGGCATAACGAAATCACTTCATCGTAGTTACATTTCATCGCAGTAGCATCTTTCTGGGCGGAATCACTATCGCATGCCAGCGAGCGCATGTATTTCCGCATTGTCCTTTTGTGTAATCGGTATTTTTTTTTCTTATTAGTACATCTCCACCGTTGCCAAGAGCCCGCCTTTCGTTGCTTACTTCCGTCGCGTGCAAAAAAGAATATGCGGATTCTAAAAGAAAAAGAAGCTGCACCAATTTATACATCCTTCTTTTGGTAATACTAGTAGTAATATCTCGAGTTTAACGTGTCGAGTAGACATTGGGGCTACATGACAAACGGTGTAGTGGAGGGCTCCAGATTAACGGAGACCAGCTGGGGATTTTCGACGTCACGCTGGTTTTTGTATTTTTGGAATCAGCAGCCGAGCTCCACAGCCATTGAACCATTTTTTTTCTTTATTGCCCTACAGACCCATCGTGAGGGGTTTTGTTAAGAACTTGCTGTCTCAGACAATGAGCGCCTACAAAAGTAAATGTTGCACTACCCACTGCGGTTGCTCAGTGGCTAGGGCGCTCGGTTACTTAATCGCTGTACCCGGGTTCGAACTCGGCCCCGGCGACCACGTTGTGTTGGAGGCGAAACGCAAAAGGCACCGTGGGCTGCGCGATGTCAGTGCACGTTAAAGGGCAACTGCGCCACTTTTTGAGAATTTTGCGATACTCAACGATTCAAATCTATATATAGGCTGTAGGTAAAGCATGCTAGGTTTTTTGCACTACCATTTAAAATAGTGACGTAATCGACGATTAAATTTTGCACTTCTCCTCAAAACAACAGTGGAGTGCGGTGAAGTTCAATGTGATGTCACGGAAGGTATGATTTCAAATTACTGCTGCCGTCAGCCACGCCCTGCCGTGCCTCGTTGGACGCTGCCAAACAACGTTCGGTGGGCTTTGACTTCGGTGGCGTTGGTTTTTTTTCTTTCAAAGGCGTTTATGCGTTGGAAACGTACGGATACTTTCGATGACGTCATCATGCGTCCCCCCTTAGCGTTGTGCGCTGCGGAGAAGCTTGAAGGCCGTCGCAGTTTTAATTGGGGATTACGTCACCGTTTCAAATGCTAGGCCAAAAGGACTTCGCATACTTCACCTGGCAGTTTCACGAATTGACCCTTTTAAGCTCGTCGATTTCTAAAACCTATGCAGTTGCCCTTTAAGGATCCCCAGCTGGTAGACATTATTCCGGAGCCCACCCCTACTGCGCCTGTTTCTATTCTTTCTTTCACTCCCACCTTCCTCCCTCTGTTACGGCGCGGTTCAGGTGTCCATCAAGAAGTGAGACAGACTTCTCCATTTACTTTTCTCAAAAACCACCATCATAACATTGCTCGCGCTAATAATTTGTCTGTTTGTGGGAAATGACGCAAAGAAAAGGAAGGCATTCTCAATCGCTACTAAAATCCCTATAGACACCCAGTTTTATTGCGTGTTTCTCCTTTCAAATGACGCCATAGATATTAGAATGCATGGATCACCGTGCGGTATTCGGCTACTGCCGCGAAATAATTTAGAAAGAATTTATTCTTCCATGCTGTTTCGGTTTCATCAACCGAATGATGGCTGTTACGTGAGTTCAAGATTAGGTCACGTGAGGCACGGGAAAACTAATACAAACGCTGATATGTTGTTTTGACTCACTGTAGCACTTAAATCAGCCGGCTTCAAGATCTATCATTACAACGAACGACGTATCAGCAGATATATTGCCGTTTTATAGCCCCTCACGCGACCTAATTTCCACTACACGTCACACCCATCGTTATGTTGGTGAAACCGGAACAGGGTCAAGAAGAAATTCAAATATAAATTATTTATAATGTGTTGGTGAATACCACGTGGTGCTCCATGTACAGCAACGTCTAACGCATCGTTTGAAAGAAGAAAGCACGCAAGCAAAAGTTTGGCGTCTATAGTACTTTATTGAGTTAGAGCAGTCCTAACATTTTGATTAAAGATTTATGCAAATATGTAAAAGGGGAGGAGTACTAACTCAAGATTTCACATAAACCTGACGTACATACAAGTGTTTAGAATTGGCGGTAGTACATTACAGAAGGGTCAATTAGGCTTCTTCCCAGGAACCACATCTCCTGCAAGTTTGCTGTCGCGTATACTGGGTATAAAATTTTCGCACTTCCCAGCGCAGACAGCCACGGGTGGGTAAATCTATGCGATAGATCATCTCGTTTTGTCGGAAAACAAAACGTATGCCGGTATACAAAAAAACTGGGGCTGAACCCGGTCCCGGACCGGTTCGGAACGGTTCCTTTGAATCGTTCCGGTTCGGGTTCAGTTCCAAGATGGCGAAAAAAATATGGGTTCGGTTCGGTTCCGGTTCCGGGCGAAAATTCGGGTTCGGTTCCGGTTTCGGGTTCGGGTTCAGTTCCGGTTCGACACCCTGATATAAAGTATCATAGTGGGTGCGGTATGAGGAGGCATGCAGTATCAGACCAGTAGTGATCTTCATGGAAAATAAAGTATTCTTGATGGAACCTCCTTTATATATACGGAACATCCACTGTGGCTCAGTGGTTATTGCTTTCGGCTGCTGAGCTCAAGGTCGCGGGATCGAATCCCGGCCATTTAGGCCGCATTCTACGGGGGCGAAGCGAAAAAAAAACAAACATATCTGTATGCTTGAAGTATGTATGCTATGTGACATCAGTGCTTGTTAGAGAACCCCAAGTGGTCGAAATTAGGTCAAAGCCTTTCAGTGAGGCCGGCCTCATAGCCCATATGCAGCTTCGAAACGTTAATAAAAATTCCGGTGAGAACTGCAGAGGAAATTGGCTAATCTTGCGAGAAGAAAACTGAAGTAATACTTCCGGTGATCCTCTAGGGCAAGCAGGTGTACCTTTTATTGTTCATAACAATATAACCAATTACAATAAATAAATCAATCAGATTAATAACCCCTGGTGTTACTCCGAAAACCAGATTAAATGTTCCTGGACGATTTATGATTTTATGATTTATGACTTATGGGGGTTTAACGTCCCAAAGCGACTGAGGCTATGAGGGACGCCGTAGTGAAGGGCTCCGGAAATTTCGACCACCTGGGGTTCTTTAACGTGCACTGACATCGCACAGTGCATGGGCCTCTAAAATTTCACCTCCATCAAAATTCAGCCGCCGCGGAGTGTAGGATTCATATTAATCGCATTTGGTGCAATTCGGCGCAGATTCTGAGAATGTTCTCCTGAAAGTTTTAGTTTCCCTCTAACAGGGGAGAGGGGGGAGGGGGATCTTGAGCACAACATGCGATACAACCGCAGGCGCACAAGTTTGCTCCTGCAATCACATTGATATCAAATTAGACTTTATAGAAATGGGGGCGCGATGACAACAGCCACTGAGAGAGTGCCATTGTAGGTGCGAGATGTCGCGAATCGGGGTGACGCGTCCCCGACTGCTGAAGGGGAACGCTTTCGCGTGCAGGTTCGAGGAAAGGAACAAAGAAATCAAACAAAACAAAACGAAGCCGTGTTTATATTTTAAAGGAAAGAAGCCAACGAAAGGAACGACACACTAAGGAAAACACACACTAGGCACGCGTAAAACACAACAGATAAAAAGGAGAGAGTTCACCGGCTACAAAGCGTCCCAGGTGGTGCGGGAATGCCTTGCAGATAGCACAGACGTGGGTTGGCGAGTTGCGATGCGTCGCTGGCGTTGCGTTCAGGGAGGCGGTGGTAGAGAGCCAGAAGATGAGGAACGGAGATGACACGGGAGACGCTGACGAACTCTTGTCAGTCGCCCCCAAGAACTGGGCAGCTGCAGCAGGAAAACTGCAGCCGGGTCCTGTCGACGGCGTTCCGCAAACACCGTAGGCTTATGCAGCCTATCCAAGGAAGTCTTGGCAGCACAGACCCGAAGTCTGACGGCTGCCACCTCCACGCTTGAATGAGGCTTAAAGGTCTTGCGTCGATGATTCAAGGGAAGTCACCGGCAGCTCGAACCCAACGTCCGACCGCTGCCACTTCCACGCTTGAACGACCAGACTTGTGCTACGGTGTCTTCCTCAACACCTCGGTTTGCTGACACGTAGCTCTACGCTCCTCGTGCCTGCCTCGCGCACATCACTCGCACGCGCCCACGCGCAACGCGGGGCTGGCAAGTACGGCGCTCCGCTGTCCGACGCACCACTGCCGACACGCCGCGTTCCAAAAATCCCTCACCAGTGTGGTGTGCACATCACAGATGTTAACAAACGGGCATTCGCGGCAAGGATGTCAGTATTCACGGGTTTTCTTCAGAGGGCCGGAAGCAATAATTTTTACGATATTGCTAACAACATTAAAATCGACTAGTGAGACATTCTGTCAAGGTTTATAAATTTGCACAATCCTGCGATGGTTCATAACCCAAGTATATGATTTGAGGTAACTATTCAGCTACCTATTTCATAATAATATTCTGGCCTTTGCTAACCGGCTACGTGTTTAATTTAAGTGTCAGAACACACACCATATTTTTTTTATTCCTTGACTTACGTTGCTTGGGACAACCCCCCTCCCCCGTATGGCCACTATTCACAATTTAATGTCAATCAATGAGCCGAAAATAGTGCGCAAAGCGTAGTCGCTTGACGGTAAAAATAAGAAAGGAACATTTTGGCACTAACACGTGTACTTAATGTTACCAATGCACTGCACGGGCAGCCATGCATAGATGACTTTCAGTGAGTGATTTGAGGTTAGCGTAAACGGCAAAACCAGAACGCTGTAACATACTAATAACGAGATGACACAGATAATGCAGAATATAAAAATTATTTTTGCGTGCGTTCAGCGTCGAGTGTTTGTTCGCCAAGTCGATGAGTGTGGAGCTTCGATTATGTAACCTCTGGTGCGCGTCAAACGGCGTGAATTGGAAAAAAAATGATTAGCTTTTATTGATTACTTTAGCACTGCTATTTCCGTACGATTAACTTTAGCAGGCTGGTACGGAGGTAGTCAATGTATAGGATGTCAAGTTTATATGGTTGGTTTTGATGGTTTTATGGGGTTTAACGTCCCGAAGCTACTCAGGATATGAGGGACGCCGTAGTGGACGGGTCCATAAATTTCTACCACCTGGGGCTCTTTAACGTGCACTGACATCGCACAGTGCACGGGCCTCTACAATTTCGCCTTCACAGAAATGCGACCGCCACGGCTGGGATAGTACCCACATCTGTCAAGTTTATACGAAACACGCAAAATTAAAAAAAAATAAATGCTGGTTTGAGGCCCGTCTTCTATGTTGTGTCTTACATGTATCTTCCCAAGCTGCAGAGCATCAACGACAGTCGCCTCATAGTTCAGTGCATGAAAAACAAGTTTCAGAAGCCCTTCTCGAAACTGGTAATCTTAAGCAAATGCTTGTACAACCAGACCAGAACCATACGAGCGTAAGTATTCGGATCTGTATCCTCGGTTCAACAGTCGCCAACGAAAAGCAGTAGCACGAGCCGAACAGGATCGCACGTAGGTCAGCTGTCGTTCTTTGCTTCCCACCGAAGCAATGTACGCAAATGTTTGTACATTGATGCACGCGGCTAAACCACGGAAATCAGGTTTGCGCATGAACCATTTTCAATATGTCAAACGCAACTCAAGTGAGGTAGCGGGCCGCAGTCGCAAAAATCAGGTTGGTACGTGCTACCTGTGTTTCGGATTCAGGCTGCCTCGCGGGCTTCAGGAAAAAGGACATATTTTGAAACTAAGAAATGCATTGGAACAACCGAGATGCAACAGGTCGGCTTGTCCCCCATATTCTTATCTGAACTCAGATCAAGACAGTCCACACAAGTTTCTTTTTTTTTTTGTTCTGTGTCTCTCTCTTTCTTTCGCTCCCCAGCTTAAAAGGACACGTTTACCGCAGCACGGCGGATCGCTAGAAACGAACGCCCACCAAAATATAAAGTACGCATGCACAAATATGCAGAAACACTGAAGGAAAGGAATTTACAGAGCGGAACAGCGCTTTGGTGCCGAAACTGGGGAGGTGGGTGGCCTTGATTTTTCTGGTCGAGCGAACACTCACGCTGCTGCAGACCGGTGTTTGTGTTTGTATGTGCTGAGCTTGTATCGGTTGAATGCGTCCGGACGCCAGCGTGTGCTGTAGAGTATGCGTATGGACCGGTTTTCACTTCTTATATTTTCTTTTTGGACAACATTCAAGGCGTGCAGCAACGCGTGCAACAGCGGGTAGGAATATGTAAAGATTAGATAGGGCGACTCACTTTTTATTTGCCTCCGCCTCCAGTTCTTCTGCAGAAGGAGGCGCGGCGTTCCGTCCGTGTTGCGAGGAAAGTGCTTCTTACACCGTCGCTCCCTAGAAGCCGTCCGTTCGTCGCTCTGTGACGGCTTGTAGGAGGATTCGCATAATGCCGGATGCCACACCCGATAGGAAGTTTACAACGGACACGCGATTTCCGACGTCCGGATCATAGCAGGCTCCTCCCGCTTCATGCAATGCATTACTTTAACTGTTTGGGAGCTCTTAGATCATTACTGATTCTGTCGACATCCGAGTAATAAAACAAAGTGTACATTGACAGGTGCATAGTGCTTTAAACTGTAATACGTGAGAAACTGACGCTGTAGTCTGCTGGAAGAGCCATTATTGCAGTGCATTCATTACTGGGCTAAATAATGGGCAGTTAATAAATCGTTATGAAATCGGCTCCGATCGTCCTTGTGGCTTTGTATACATACACTCATAGGACAAAATATTCAGTATAAAAAAGATTAATAATTCATTTAATGCACCCCGAGCGCGCCATTGTTTTTCTTTTTGCAATGATTGAAAAAGAATTTCTGAAGAAAAAAACAACAAAGAAATAGCAGCCATAGTTACTGGACGCGTCAAAAACAATGCCCAAGCATGGCGGCATACGAAAACTATAGCAGTTTTTTCTTATTCTCCGCAAGACGAGTTCGACGCAAACAAATGTTCTTCGAAAAGACACCGAACTCCACGAAAAAGAAATCACAGGGCCGTTCGAAACCAACTCTATTAAGACTTCATCAGCATCAAATGAAACAGGAGAACTCAAGCGTGCAGAAGAAATACAAGTTCGGTTCATTACAACTTCCATACAATGGTCTTTGCGCTATCAAAATGAAAATCAGGTCCGCAGTTATTGTCATCAGCTAAAAATCTTCTCGTATTACTCTTTCAATTTTCATTTTCTTGTTCGCGTTTCATCTGACGCTTACTGTACATATACAGTCGCGGCCATAATAATACGGAGCATTCTTCGGTGATCAAGCACCGCTTAAATTACCCGGCGATGATTAAGAGGTACTTAAAACATATGCTAGGAAATGCCGCTGGTGTGCTTGCGTATAAACCCAAGTAGCGTTCATACTTTTTTCTATGGAACGTGTTAGAAAAACTGAAACGCCGATGCGTGCCCCATATTATTTTGGCCGCATCTGCACGTACTTCTCATCGTCCATCTCGTTGCCTAACGAGAAGTGCATTGCGTGGTTTCCATCTACTGATGTAGTACTAAGTTCTATGGATAGAAATCCCGACACGAGCCAACAACACCTGGTGTCGCTCAAACGTTTTGCAATGGATGAAAGTACTTACGCCGCTAAGGAAGAGTTGCGGAGGGCGAAGATCCAATCCCAATGCAGGGCCCGGCATATTCACGGCGCGACTTCGCAAATGCGATAATGGCATGAAGTAAGGTAGGATAGTAGGCTCTGCGAATGTGTAGTAGATTAAACAATGTTACAGGCCCCACGTCAGGGCCTGCCTCTGGGCCTGAGTATCATCACACCCATCAAGAAAGTGGTCGCTCTTCTAACGCAAGAATATGAGCGATATTCATTTGCACCATATTCACCCAGATTCAAAAGACCTGCCGTTTACCGAACGAGCTCTCACCACCTCTTATCAATTCGGTGCGTACAGCCTAAAGCACTGCGCCTAGTTTTGTCGCGCACATCTCCTTTTCACTTTGCTTCTCTGCTGACTAGCGAATGGAGCACCTTTATAGGCCGCCGCGGTGGCTCAGTGGCTATGGTGCTCGGCTGCTGGCCCGAAAGACGCGGGTTCGATCCCGGCCGCGGCGGCTGAATTTCTTTGGAGGAGAAATTCGAGGCCCGTGTACTGTGTGATGTCAGTGCACGTTAAAGAACCCCAGGTGGTCGAAATTTCCGGAGCCCTCCACTACGGCGTCTCTCATAGCCTTAGTCGCTTTGGGACGTTAAACCCCATAAACCAAACCAAACCAGCACCTTTATAGCTAACCTGCCTACCCTTCCTCTTCTTTTCTCTCTGAGCCATAAAGCCCAAAATTAATTCATTCATTTGGGTAGACCCGCCGCGGTGGCTCAGTGGTAAGGCGCTCGTCTACCGAGCCGAAGTACGCGGCCTCACATTCCAATTCAAAATACATAATCACCGACTCGCGAGGGGCCTGTCGGAACGTCGAACAAGGCTGCACTCCCTTCCTAGCCTATCGAATATACCAAAATTGCATACGGGATACGGACCCCGCACACCGTTACCTCATATGGGCCCCTGCTCATCAGGGGTTGGCAGGAAACGAGGCAGCAGACGCAGCCGCCCGCGCGCTCTCTCACCGGGCTGTTTTCTCCTCCCCGTCCGATCAGGAACCCGATTTTAATCCGGTCTATACATTCAAAGATATTACAACATATCAAAATTGTCATCGCCTTTACCCTAGCCCATGTAAAGGCCTGAAGAAGGCGGATGAGCGGCTCCTTCTCCGCCTTCTCACCAATACATTGCTGTGCCCGGCAGCGCTAAAACATTTTGACCCCTCCTTTAGCGGCAGCTGCCCACACTGTAGTGCAGTGTCTTCTGACACTTATCCCATGGTGTGGGCCTGCCCCTCCAACCCCGCTATTCCCCCCATCCCCAACCCAACCCGGGAGGACTGGGAGGCGTCCCTGCTCGGCTGCCACGACTTACAGGCCCAACAAGCCTTAGTCGGGCGCGCCCGGGCGGCGGCAACCGCCACTGGGGTCCCATACTAGGGACCTCCACCTAGTGTTTGTAAGGATCAGTCCCTTACGGGCTGATCCAAACATACCTCCTGGTCATTCGTAATAAATGTTTTCACCACCACCTACGCGGGTTCGAACCCGACCGCGGCGGCCGCGTTTTGATGGAGGCGAAACGCAAGAGGCGCCCGTGTGCTGTGCGATGTCAGTGCACGTTAAAGATCCCCAGGAGGCCGAAATTATTCCGGAGACCTCCACTACGGCACCTCTTTCTCTCTTTCTTCTTTCACTCCTCCCTTCCCTTACGGCGCGGTTCAGGTGTCTGCCGAGATATGTGAGACAGATACTGCGCCATTTCCTTTCCTCAAACACCAATTTACTCATTTGGGTAGAAACGTGCTCCTGACACCTTGACAAGTTTTGCCAACTCAAGTCAATCAGTTGGTCGTGCAGTTGTAAAGCAGGAACAAGCAGCCATTCTCTGTGCATCGAGCAGGAGCCGGTGGGTGGTCGAGTCCGGCATGGCGAGCCACTGGAAGAACCTGCTGGTGGAGCGAAGTCAGCGCCGGTCGAGGGGCGTCGGTAGTTCGGCGCAGTCGGCGCAGTCCATGAGCAGCGCCAAGGCGCTGCAGCTCCAGGACGTGGCCGCCGTCATGCAGCTCCTGGTGGCCGGCAGCTGCGCAGCCCTCGCAGCGCTCCTCATCGAGCTGGCCGTGTACAGGTTCTCCGGAAAGCGGGGCGGCCGCTGCTGCCGCAGCTACGGCGGGGACAGCCCGCCCCAGCGTCGCCAGACTCTGCCAGCCGGGAGGCGCGCCCGTTGGCGTCGCGGAGGAATTTGATGTCCATGGACCTGCTCGAATGCTGCAATCTTGCCGCGCTCTTTTCCTTCAGTTATAGTAGATGCGGGCTGCCTTCGTAGAACCGCTTTGTCTGCGCTGTTCTTTGCTCATCCAGCTGCAGGGATGCGTACGTAGCGCAGAATGCACAGGCAAGAAACAATACAACTGCAGCGCAGTCAGCAAGAATACGTATAGCGTGCTGAACGTTCAGACGTCCACAAGCTTGTCTAGAGCGAGTGGCTGGCGCCCTCCGGTTTCCTTTGGTGACATTTATCGCTTCTTTCTGGGTTCGATATAACTTCTTGAATCGACCAGAAGTAAGGCACACTTTACACGAAACTCCAAGCACGACGAGTCATTGTTTCTAGCCATATAGGTGACTCGTAAGCAACCTGAACCTTACGCGGAGTGCGCCGTTTTCTATAGAAATGTGCGCAGCAGTGATAAAGACTTTCATTGCACGGTTAGCGAATCGTAGATATCTATGTGGCAGCTCGAGAAGAGAGACTTCAAGACTAAGAGGCAAAATTTTCAGATTTATTGAGATAGTTCAGTAACGAAACTCGCATGTTTTTGGCAATGTCATGGTCTGAGCGGTTACATTTCCTTGAGGTTTGCTTGCAGAGCATGCTGCATTGCATAGGTGAAGATCTGTAGCAAAAGTATTTGCCTTTAGTTTAATTCCTATTTCTTCCAGGTCGCTAGCGTTGCGCACGCTCTGTAGTAGCATACGAAATTCTTAAAAATTAAGCAAAAATGTTTTGCTCGATTATCTGCACCATGTATTCAAACTATCGAAATAAAAGGCATGGCACCAAAGCGCACCTGTTCTAATTTTTAAGCGACTTTCTGCTAGAATGTTCTATCGACAGGGGAGGCTGCCAGTGAATAAAAATATAGGTTGTAATTCTCCAAATGCTATAATAAACAAACAAATTACGCTATTCTGTGTAAATCGCGGACACAGCGAAACCTCATTGGTACGTGTCTCGCAGTGCCAACAACCCCTATCCCGAAACTGTAAAAGCGGTCAAAGCCCTTCTTCAAACAGCCGTTTCATGCGGTACTGCATGCAGCCTTCTTCGATTATCCACCTCTGGCTGCCTGCGGGCTGCTCGCGGGTTGCCAGAGTGCGGAGCCAGGCGCTATTTTTTCTCGGTTTGCTCCGCGCACTTCCGGTGGCTGCGCAGAACGTGTTCGATTTTCTCTAGGTCGGCGGTTTCGGGGTTCCCGCCGGCAGTCAGATTCGCCAGGACGATTTTAACGTGATAGCGTTAAAGAGCGCGTTTCGCAAAAAATCCGGCGTCGTTGTCGGCGCCGTCGTACCTTGAGCGAAACAAATTGGAGGGGTCATTGAAGTTCCACCTTAAGGGTATGACGCTATAGCATAATGGTTTCATTCTCATATGTGGAGGAGGTCGTTCTCTACTTTACATCCATAGATACCTGGGAGTCCTCATACCCACTCTAGCGCAGTGGTGCAGCGGTGGTGCAGCGCATCAGTTGTAGCTAATGGGAGGGTGACCTTGAGGGTGACTTTGAGGGTGACCTTGAGGGTGACCTTGACAGAAATAAAATAAATATTGCCACGACTGGGTTTCAAACCCACAGCGACGCGAACAGATCAGCTTCGCTGGCCACTGTACGCGATCCCGCATATGTAGATGAGCAGAAGGGTCCAAAATTTGATCTTTAGTGGCTACAGGGTGTTGGAGAGCTGGGGCGTACGAGAGATTTTTAATCGTATGATTTCAGCCGAAAACAGGCTGAAGCTTTTGCTGCAAATAGAATTTTACGTTCTCTTCACTGTGCTGACGTGATACCTTCTGTTCTGCGTAAGTGGTTGTTCAGGCAATAAATAAAAAAAGCACCATGCTATCGCCGCAGCCGATGACGCTCGCGTTAAACTGCAACACACTCTCGCGCTGTGCATTGCACATCGTCGTCGTCTTCATCAAATTCCATCTGCGGCGCGAACAGATCCGCCGAGTTTAACCTCGATCAGAGCTTTACACGAGTCTAATATCGTCGCCAGACGTGCCGACGACCCCGCATTGAACCAAACTTGTTAAACACATGCTTTTGCATGTCTACTCGGTTAACTGCGTTCAAACCCAACCACTTTTTTTTTGTTTCACTCTTTATATTTGTTTGGGAAACGATTAATTTTAATTCACCCCAGATGAGTTTAACACCAGGCCAGGGCCAAGCTTGTGCCCGTTGTATCACCAGTGGGTACACGGCGGCTCTGGGGATCGAACCTCGTACCTCCCGCATACGAGGCGGATACTAAAACCACTGTAGTCCACCACTTCAGTGTCCTTCGGGCGACGTAGTGGGAAGAGGCAAGATCAGGGGCACATGGTGGAGAGTTACTGACTTCAGAGCGAAAGTGCACGACTAATTCGGGCTTGTGTTTCCGCGTAGTTATTTTCCAAATTTTATGGACTTTTCTTTTTGTACGAAGATATGATGCCCTCAGAAGTTATGTACTCTAGAACTAGGTTTTTGTCATGTAGCTCCAATATGCCCCTAATAATACCTCCGCTCTAGAGGAAATGTGTAAAAAATTGGTAGATTTCCTGTCATTACCAACCGGGAAAAAGAAAAACAAGTCGCTGCTTCACACACTATCTAGCACTCAGACGGTTTCATGTGTCTAAGAACTCGATTTTTAAGACTGGCTAGATGCCATTTGGGACACCGTGCATATTATGTAGCTAGTTGCACTTGAGAGCGCTCATATAAGCAGGCCATCAGTCGTAGTTGATTCCCAACACTGAAACAATTCATTTTCAGCAACGCACGACCATCACGACGTGCCAGGCACGAGGTCGGACGCTGGGCCGGACTAAAGGGCAACATCCTCACCGAACATAGGCCACGTCCATGCTCGCATCCATCACCACTTCGCACGGGGTCAAAAACGCCAGACTGGCTGGTTCACATTGTTCTTTTGCTGATTGAAGGGGGCACCCTAACTGCAGTGGACGACGCATACAATAAAGTAAAGCTCACGAGGCTTGATGGCAATGATGAAACGCTTCACCGGCGCTCTCAGGCGCGCGCCGCTTGTCAAGGTTTTTTTAAAGCTCGGGCAGATGGACCGCAACTGCTGCCGCGCACACACACACACACGCACACATTGAAACACCTGAAGATTGAGAAGGAAGTCAGGGGGGAAGGGGGAGGTCAGATAGGTTGTCTCGAAAAACTCTAGTTCTAGATGAGCGATAGAACAAAACGCACGTGTCACGCGAGCAGGCAATAATGAAGACGCATGACTTGATTTGATCACGCCACCATTTTTGGAGCTGGCCTTAGGATGTGCGTTGGTGCTGTGTATCTTTTTGCTGCCGTTAAGTTAAATACTGGCGGCGAGCGCGCCCGCATTTTGCTTGAAAGGAGGAGCAGCACGAGGGCTTGACGGCTTAAGGAGTCTGCACTCGCATTAGGACCGGCATATCGTAGCATCGCGACCCGCAGTAGCTCTCAACTGGCGCACAGCAGACTCGTGAGTGAACATATGGTCCTCGCTGATGAGTACAACCTTCTTCGTAGAGTGTGTGAAAGGGAAGGGGGGAGGATGAGGTGGTGAATAGCTGTGCAGTTCTCTTTCTCGATATACTACGGAATGGAATGCACCGAAAATGAATGGTGCAGGACTGACACTTTTCAGAAATCCCTCTTTTCTAACTTCAGCAAATCAGCGCAAGGCTAGATATTTTGGTGCTTGTCGCCGCCTACTGAATGGCAGTGAGTAGGCCACAGCAGTGGTACGTCATTGAACCTTCTGCATTCAGAAAGTTAATGTTTGTAGGCTCCTGAGGTGGTGAATAGCTGTGCAGTTCTCTTTCTCGATATACTACGGAATGGAATGCACCGAAAATGAATGGTGCAGGACTGACACTTTTCAGAAATCCCTCTTTTCTAACTTCAGCAAATCAGCGCAAGGCTAGATATTTTGGTGCTTGTCGCCGCCTACTGAATGGCAGTGAGTAGGCCACAGCAGTGGTACGTCATTGAACCTTCTGCATTCAGAAAGTTAATGTTTGTAGGCTCCCGCTCCCCTATCGCTTTGGCAGCCTCTCACACCTCCTCCAAATACATAATCACCGACTCGCGAGGGGCTTGCCGTAACGTCACGCAAGGGTGGGTTACTCCCCTAGCTTATCGCATTTACCAAAATTGTAGCCGAGACTCGGATCCCGCGCACCGATCTCTCGTTTGGGCTCCAGGTCACCAAGGCGTCCAGGGAAATGAGGCAGCCGACGCCGCCGCCCGCGCGCTCTCTCTCCGGGCATTTCCCACGGGACCCGACGCCGACCAGGACACTGACTTCAATCCGATTTATACTTTTAAAGAAATATGCGAGTATTACAAATCCACGCACCAAACTCTTCCCACCCCGTGCAAAGGACTGGGGAAGGTCAACGAGCGGGTACTCCTGCGCCTGCTCACCAACACGATGTTGTGCCCGGCAACTCTGCAACATTTCGATCCTCAATTCGACGGGCGGTGCTCACACTGTGGGGAGGTGTCTGACACTTACCACATGGTGTGGGCCTGCCAGCAGAACCCATCCCTACCCCCTACCCCAAACCCCACCCGAGAGGACTGGGAGGCGACCCTGTCCGGTTGCTGCACCCTCGAGGCCCAAAGGGCCTTAACGCAGCGCGCCCGGGCTGCGGCAAACGCCAATGGGGTACCTGTCTAGGCATCCCACCTAGTGGTTGTAAGGGCGTGACCCTTCAGGTCACGACCCCCAACACCTCTCCCTATGATTTAATAAATGTTTTCACCACCACCACCACCACCACCCCCCGCTCCCCTGTTCTCGCCAAAGCGTCCTTCGTGACGAGAAATTCTATGCGCCATCACATGGTTTCGTCTACATTTGGCATGAAATATTGCCAGCGGCTTTCGCACTTCTGGCTTTTCGACTTTCGCAGTGCAGAGGAGCCTAAGTGGTGTCGAAGACATGGCACTACGTATATTAGATTATGTGCTAGGCTACCAGGATTAGTGTACTCATCATACCTTCATTCTTCTAGCGGTTCTCTCGCCGGCTTCACGGCCCCTGTCTACTTCAGTTAGTGTTTTTCGAAAACTCCTAGGACAGTTTGTTAGATGAGCACTTCAGTGTAGCCGCTGAGAGTAGCTCCAACAGCGCTTCTGGCATTTTGGAGTTTGAGACAATCAACCTTACAATTCCATCCGCTGCCTTAGGAATTAGGAGCGCAACTTATGCAGGAGTGTCTACGTTTAGGGAGAAGTTAGCAGCACGCGAGCGTCGGTACGCGTAGCCAGGCACAAGAAACTGACCTTCTCCGAGGGGCATTCTCCGCACGAATAGTCTCGGTTTTGTCGAAGTTAGCCGTTTGGCAAGGTAGCCTTCGGAAAGGAAGACACCCGGGAAGGAAGAAACCCGAGTGAAAAAAGAATGCTCGAAGAAGGACTGTTCGAGCAGATAGATTCACAAAAGGACATTAAAGGTGCCGTTTGTTATATGCAGGGCGATTTTTTTATACCTTTACAGATTGTTTTAAAAACATGCTCTGGTGCGGCCTGTCGAGCTGGATAAATAGGCGATTAAATAAAATTCACCAATATGCATTTTTATTTCAAGGGCAAGGTTAAATTGCGAAATTGGTGGCCGTTTACTTCGAAGGTGAGCCCTAATTTTAAATTGTATTAATTGGTAATGTGGTTAGACATATCTAACGTAAACAAATGCGCGTTAGAAAGCTTTATTTTTATTGGCGCGTTCGAAAGCTTGTCGAGTTTGCTTTACTGCATTACATAATTAAAAAAAACGGCGTCCTTGTGCGTGGTATTATCGCCGAAATCAAGTAAAGTTCTACATAATCAAATACACCAACGCCGTCTGTATTTGTTGCACAATAAATGCGAGACCATTTTATAAGCGCATTGCGGGAAAGCCAACTAGAGCTTTAAAACGTGTACTTCTGATGTTCATTGTTTCGAACCCTTATTGCGGATTTAATAAAAGTTAAAAGAGCTCACACTCGATTTATACGGCAAATAATGCAATATAACCTTGCCCCCTAAAATCAGAAATAAAAAGTTCCTTTATTTTAGTCAATTAACCGTCTAATTATTGATCTATTTCAGGTACAGTGTCCGCCATTCTGTACAATCCAGCTCAACAGAGTGCACGGACATCTGTTTTGTAATAAAATCTCTAAACTTTAAAAATCACGCTGTACACGAAACCCTTGAGCTCTAAAACTTCAACAGCGTCGGTTCTATAGTGTCGCATTATAAAGCGCTGGAAAGGCCATGGAGGCAACCACTAAATTTAAGGACGCCACGTTTCAAATTTTAGGATCTTTAAACTGCGTGTAGAGACTGACCAGTGCCCTTTTTCGAGCATGTCACATTAGTTCTTTTTTTTTTCGGCTTTTTTCCCAGCGAAATAGTGCTCTATGATTGTTATTTCGCAAAAAAGAACAAGGCGCCTTGCGCTTTTTATTGCATCCTAAAACAGCAGATACAAACTTTTTAAAATCCATAACGCAAGCATCTCCTAATTATTTTAGTAAAAATACTTTGATAAAAGTACGTCTTGAACGAATCACGTGGCTGCTTTGAGAAGAGGCACCCGGTCTTGGGGAGTCTTGCGATGGACCACCACGTAGATGCACAACGCGCAGATCTGCAACGAAGAAAGTTTGAAAAGGTGCATATATATTAATATTAATATACGTCGATATATTAATATCTGTATGGCTAATAGAATATACGTAAGGCATATAGACAGGGAGTAAGAAAGTAGTAAAGATTACGCGAGACGAGATGAGAGGTTTATCAAGGTTAAGCGAGTTGATCGGAGCAAGTCTATTGATAAGCGTTCAGCATGTCGCCCGTGTCCAGTTAAAACTATCATTTAGCAAGCATATTAAACTGGTCAGATTTCTTGCTAGTAACAGTGTCAATATAAAATTAACTGAGAACCTTCCGCAATTTCCCTTTTTATCGGAAGTGCTTTGATGTGCTCCAAATTACTTCAATTATATGAAAAAATAGACAGCATCTGAAAAAGAAAAGCAGAGAAGAATGTTTCTGTCATTTCTTATGGTGGCGTCAATCCCAGCAGAAAATTTAGTGATAATATTAGACATAAAATAATTTATTATTAGAAACCATATTAATTCTTTCCTGTGATTTCCTTCGTTTTCAAGACCGTTGGTTCTTTTGCATTTGCATCCTAACAAGCCCGTCATCCTTAATGTTTTCTGCGCACAATTACTTCGGTGACACAAGTCACCAGTTTGACAGAGTGTCAGATTACCGTCACAGCTGTGGATTGAAAACTCGTTACAAATTACAAAATGTCGCGCCCATATACGGACTTCGACATTTTGTTATGTTTAGGATGTACGCAGCTCATCAACTGCTCAACGAGGCTAAGAATGCTGCTCATTCACAGCAAACCACACTGCCACAAGCTGAAAAGTTTGATCGCTTCTCGCGAGAGCTTACGAGAAGCAGCTCGTTGCCCAGGAGTACCATGGTGCCCATCCGATAGCCGATGGCCTCCAGAAGGTAGCCTCCCAATGTGGGTCCCACGAATGCTCTGCACGTAGTGAAAAAAAAAAGGCAATTTCTACTGTGCGCGCTTCCATTATGTATATTTTCTGTGTATCTAAGGTAACGGAGTTCCTAACTGTAATTCGGCTATCTACCTGAAAGCGATGAGCCTAAAATTAATAAAGAGAGTGGGGTTACGTACTCCCACTTTACGTGACACTTCGGAAGTCATGCGACAGCTGAGTAGCCACGTCAGAGACGTTTCTTTAACAAAAGCACGTAGCTGTAGCAAAGGGAACACCATGACAAATTTTACGGGTGCACATTACACACATTATGAACGCATGCTTAGTATACACATTGCGTATTGCACTGTGTGTTGCTGCGCCCAATAGCGCTGTAGTCAGGTAGCCGGGCATTTGTCAATTAGTTCAGGCTGCTATCTCTCGCTCTATACGTGAAATATTGCGTCACTAATTTTATGAACAGTTGGAAAGTGGCGTAATGATTTAACTGTGCTGTATAGAGCGGTCAGCTGGCTTAGCCTACTGCAACAACAGCACAGGCGAATTAGTTAAATTTTATAATTTTGAATATTTTTTTATAATAAGATGTTATGGCTATAGCGCGCCGGCATCTTTCCGGCTTTCTTACGTCGCTTCATCAATCACGGTGATGAAAGGTGAAAAACGTACCCAGATGTCACCGACGGCATACACGTACGCTCAACACACAATGAGACATTGGGCTGACTGAACGGCAAGTAATCCGGCTCTCGAGTTCGCATACGTACCCCATTGAATGAGACACCGTGAACACGGAGGATACAAGGCCATACGTAGACAGGTCGTCCGGAAATCCACGCTTTCTGAAACATTGCAAAAATGAATTTTAGTTCCAGTTTTCTCGGCAACGATTATAATACAAATGTTTCGACGGTGGGAACTGAAACGCAGTATGAGTAACTTGTATAGTACCCACGAGCGCTCCCTTCAGTGAAAAAATCTGTAGTTACTGCAGCTTCTTGGGTGGAATGTTCATCTTCAACGCGGGCCCGCTTGGGAGCAAACAAGGCAGTATTTAACGACTTCTGTAATTTGTAATGTAATGGATAACTTTCCTCGTCTAGCAACTTTAATTCAATGAATTGCTTTCAGGCAGTAATATCGCAGCAAAAGTAATTAATTCCTCTCGAAATTACCGTTATTAAAATAGCAAATATTGCCAAGCGCCGACTGTCGGTGCCGACTCCTAGTAAGGTCGATGTGATAAACGTGCTTCTGCGGGCTTCAAACGGTGAGAACAGCTACAGGCAGCGGGTGTTGGGTTCGCCACTGGTTTGTCTTGTGGACAGTGAAAGCGACCAGCTGCTGGCCTTCCTTGTCTTTTCTTTGTTTTGTTCGCATTGTCTGACCTTTGTGATCAGCCGAGGTATGGGGAAACGAGGGGTGAATAGTTTGCCGGAACAGAGTTTAGCGGGGAGACCTAAGAATGTGAGCATCCGGTTTCAGAATTAAATTGAATTTAATTCAATTAAATTGCCGCCTGCTACTGTGGGCAGGTTCTGATGTCTCAAGATCACATGACCTCACGAATAATCGCGACTTTTGTGACAGACGCAGGAGTCAAAATCGCACGATTTGTAGTCTAATGCTGTTGTATTAAAACCGATAGAGCCACTCACAGGGTGTCCCGGAATGATCCGATGAACGAGGAGACTATGGTGCCTCCAGAGCCGAGGCCGAACAAAGCCAGTGCCAGCATCACGCTCCACAGGGCCCTGCAAAGTCCCCGAGAGAAAGAGCGGGACGCGAAATTTATTTCCCCACGGCGCCGCGGACAACCAAAAGGCTGGGAGTCAGCTTCTGATTGAGCACTAAAGGCACAGAAGTCGGTCTTGACTGAACAGCGTTGAATAAGCCAATCCCAAAGATGTCGCACGTTTAACAAACGCGATGCTCGCAAGCCACTTGGTTCGTGTGGTCTGCGCTGATACATAGCATGCAATGTTCCTAGAGGGCTCTTTCGTATTTCCCGCCTATCTTTCCGCCTACGCCATGTCCATTTCATAGCATGGTCAACGGTAGCGATACGCCTCAAGGCACAGCCGGCTAGTCTTAAGTGCAACTAATAAGTGCAGCGAATAGCTGCAGGATTGAAAGTGAGAGAAGCCAACAGCCACAGAAACCAAGGAGCACAGGGGATTTTTTTATTAATTAATTTATTTTTTGTGGTGTTGATCAAGTAAGAATATTACTGAATATGTTGTCGCTTAAAGCTAATTGATTAGAAAAGCAGAAGAAAAAACAACCACATGCCGCCGGTGGGATCCGAACCCACGACCTCCGAATTACGCGTCCGGTGCTCTACCTCAGAGCTACGGCGACGGCTGTCAAACCTTCTGCTTTCGGGGGTATTTGTGTTTACAATTAACCTAACCTTGAGAGTGTTCATCAGCGCCACCTACGTTCGTAAGCGGCGGACGTGGAACGTCCTGAGTTACCGCTGGTGTGACGTAGAACGTCATCGAACGGCGAGGGTGGAAGCTGTGTGAGAACCCTCTTATGCTTCCTATGGCGTCAAGGCTGCCAGAACCGAGACCCTCGCTAAGCAATTAAGCAAACAAGGGAAGGGGATTTGAGGGGCTCGTTATAAATATGATAGAAGCCAACAGCCACAGAAACCAAGGAGCACAGGGGATTTTTTTTAATTAATTTATTTTTTTGTGGTGTTGATCAAGTAAGAATATTACTGAATATGTTGTCGCTTAAAGGACCGATGATAGAAAGGAAATGCAATTAGTCTGGAAGGGTAATTTGACTTCATGATTTGAAACTACGCGTTCATGGGTCATTCGAGAGCACAGGACTGAGGGGCTCTCAACGAAAAGCTACTCTACATCGACAACTGTATACCTACAGCTACTTTATATTTCAACAAAAATCCGCTGTATATCTACAGCTGCAGACTCAGTCGCTTTAAATCTTCGTATGAATTGCAATCTTCTGCATGCAGTGTTGTTCAGCGATACACACGTAAACCTGGAATGAAGCCAGTTAATGTGACTTGTGTACACCAGGCTCTGTGTGTGTCGTTTGCCATTGCGTTATTGAGTGAAATCTTTTCTCCCGGTGTAAGTATTCGCAAGTTAGGTAGTGGACTCTAACCCCAAACTAAATGAAAATTTTTTAATTGCCTTCCTGCTATCACCTAAAGGTAACCGCGACGACGGAAGAATAGACGCCGCTTTACAGGGACCCAACAGGAGTACGGTCATTAGGGTACGCACGTGGGCAGGGGAATAAAAGGTGCCGGTCCGATGAGTACCAGGCAGGAACACAAGAGGATGCAGGCCAGAATGCCCAGTTCTTTCGTGCGGACCTGCAAGACACAAGTTTCGTCGTCATCATCAAGTTCACAAAATTTACGTTTACGGCTTCCCGGAAGCAAGTAACAGAAGGCATGAGGAAAGTAAAACCAACGTCTTTATGCTTGTCATGGCCTACGTTTTTTTTTTCGTAGAAGCCTGACAGCGCCCGTCTTCCATGACACCCCGTCACAAAAATGCCCTGTTCGTTAGCCTGAAACAGGGAGGTGAGGGAATGATTCCCCTGTCAACCTCGCTTACCACAGGATCAAGCGAACAGCGGCATGTTGCTTCACTTTTAGCTAGTGGCGTGCGTCGCCACTTCCGAGGGCATTGCTCACTAGCGCAGCTATTCTCGGATATGACAAAGGAACCCCAAAGTCCCATTATCTTTCGCATTCAGGTCTGGGTTTTATGCAACGTGGTTTCATGCAGACAAACTTACGGAACTTGCTTGCAACGTATAGAAACGAGGGTAAGAAACGGGCTTACGGTCCTATCCGCCATCTTTCCCCAGATCCAAGCTGTGCAGGCGTACACGCTTCCGTTGAGCACGAACACAAGGCCCACCAGGTACGGTTCCAGGTTGAACTGAAACATGCGTGTTGCCCACAAAATAAGCAACATTTTAACGCCATATGTTGACACAAGAAACGCACTAAATGACAACGCTCATTAGTAGCTGATACTGAATAATTTGACGTATTCTAAGCGTTTACGGATAGAGTTTGAGTAAAGGAAAGCAGGCCTCTTAGCGCGTCACCAGAGGAGTCTTCGGATCGTCAATGCACGAGCTTCCTGCGAACCCCTAGAAGCCACGAAGTTGTTGACCGCAATAAATGGCGCCCTAATTCACAAGCTCTAGAGTGCCATTAAAATTAGAGTGGGTACACTGCAGGAAACGAAGATTACTCAGGTCAGGCGCATTCATAGAGTTTCTTACTATTACCTAGAGGGAAAGCTGGCGCCCCTTCTATGGGAGTTTGCATGGAGCCCCCTCAAGGCCACTGCAGCCACCATGGGCGCTCAAAGCATATCAAGGGCCGGTGAGCTACCGACTGCAGAACCACAACTTTTGGCCAAAAAGTAATAAAAAATAAACGTTGTTCGATAATCAAGAATGTTCTAACATTAATATCCTGTCTAATGATTGCAGCAAATGAGCAGAAAAGCATGTAAATGCAAAGTTTGCCCAAAACAAGAGATGTCTCGCTCTCCTATTGGCCACGTAGTGAACACTACAAAAACTAATATTTCATGCTTAACAGGCGCACTTTTAAAAAGAAATATGTTAAAAAAAATGTTGTTGCTTAAACACTTTAAAAGGTTTTTTAAGGCATTCAAAAATAAACAAACCTTTTATTCGAATCGTGTGCTGTTGCGGTTTCGCTACTAGGCTTTTGCACGCTTTCTTCGCGCCAAAGTCGTCTGCACACACACGAACAGAGTTTTTGAAATGAAACGTCTTAGTAGTGGCACTCCGTATACCTAAAAAAATCCGACTGTCCCGCACCAAGTAGCTCACGGGCCCATGATGCTTTGAGCGTCCATGGTGGCTGAAGTGCAGCGCCGCCAGCTTTCCCTCCAGGTAATAGTAAGAAACTATGGGCGCATTTTACTGACACGGAGTTCATGGTTGCCAATGCAGTCCTATGTACCGTCGCCCGCAAATTTAACAAGAATGTTCGATCGCGTGGCTTTTCACTGCAGAGCACTGGCCGCTGGTTACGAGACCATGCTGCACGGTGTGTTTGCGGCTGCTGTCTACAGCGGATGCCCTGCAGCCACCCTGACATGGTCTCAGGCCCAGCGACCAAAGCTCAGTGGTGCTAATGTCAGTCGAAGATGCGCGCTCGAGCATTCGTCTTAAGTTTGTGGGCAGCTCTACGTTTTTCTGTTACGCACATCCCAGCAGCTACCCTACTTGCGCTGCTCATGTCGTATTATTAATTTAAGATTAAAGCCAGGTTCATGTGAGGTATGACACCCTACTCCGACAAGGCCTGACGTAAAACCTGGAGTGAAAAGCCTGACGTTCTGAAAAGCCTGACGTGTGTGAAGATATCAAAGAACATCACGATGTAGACACTCACCTGCCTGAGATGAGGCTCGAGGACAGCAGCGTTGTAGCCGATTATAACGAAAGTGCAGAATACGCAGTATGCGTCCAGTAGAATGCCAGGGTTGCACCAGAACTTGACCATGTCTCCAGTTCTCTGGTCCGATTCGTTAGAGGCGTCTGCAAGGCGAATCCGGAGGGAACCGCAACATGAGGAAAGAATGGGGTTTGGTGCCGCGCCGGGCTACTGCACTGGATGCCCTTAACCTTAGTGATGCATTTGGCACAGATAGTGTCAAGTAGTAAGCGAAACACAATTCGGAGATAGAAGCGAACTGGCATGTCTGTTCAAGAGGCTATACTGTGCCTAAGAACGAGCGTGTCGGCTCCATACATATTTGTGTGTTAACATCTTATACTCACGATATTCAAGCCACCTCCCCCCCCCCCCCTCTTCCTCGGACGTGAAGGGAAATGAGATCACAAAGCCCTGTTTTGTTTGCTTAGTACGCGACCGTTACATTGATAATTCAATCTGGACATTTCGTCGGCCGTAACAGTGTTTAATCAGCACACCCGCGGAAGATCGCCAGAGTACAGCTGACGTGTTTCTTCGGTATAAAAAGAGAAAAATACACGGCTAACGTTGAAGCTGCTGAAAGGAATGAAACTGTGAGAAAAGAACACGCACTCATATGCTTTTAAATTCGATGCAATTGCGTTTCGCTAAATTTAACAAAGTATGCTGTAGGGCCAGTTGGTCGGACATTCTTAACAAAAACGTAGCGTAAAGACGGGACGAGGAAAGACGAGGACAGGACGGTGCTACACTTACAATTGAATGAAATTGAACAACGAAAAACGTCCCATCACTCTGCAACAACGCATGTTCATGCGCAAAACATAAAAATGGCTGTGGCTTAGCTCGGTTAAGCCCGGTAATTGCGAAAGCAATATCCGTAGCTACGCCATGGTTCAGCTGCTTGTAGCTGGTGGTGGTGCTTGTGGTTAGACTTGTGGCGATGCATCGGTGTTGTGTTTCTGCACCCCCCCCCCCCTAACTCTCTTTGTGTGTTCCCGTCACACCTGTGTCCACTTAGGCCATGCCCAGAGGCAGTGGTCTTCATGAAGCACGTGCTCCCATGCAACCTCATGACAGGTGGAAAACGAACAAGAGGGAGGTATTCAGCTCCTGGATTCCTGGTACCACCACTTCGGACCACGTGGGCCCGATCATGCAGCTACCGTGAACATTCATCGAGGCCGACAACCCCGCGACGGCGGTGGGAAGTGGGATGCTTGGAATGCCCCTCCGAGCCTCAGCGGATTAGTGTAGCAAGAATGCCAGGGGCCATTGTCGGCAATGACCCCAGCGAAATTCCTATGCCGGAGGTATTGTTCGAGCGACCACAGAGGAGGCGACGGGCCGGCGCCGGTCACGCTGGCAGATAATTGAAGAATTCTGTGGCCCTGACTCGCGTTCTGGGCATTCGGCGGGGAAGCAAGTCATTCACCTGCTGGAAGACTTCGGAAGATTCCTTTCCCGCAGGGCTGGACCAGCGGCAACTCCCCCTCTCATCGACCCAGCTGCGAGAGAGAGTGGAAAAGCTCGCACCTGCCCAGCCGTGGGCGGTAACAAGAACGTCCCCTTCGGTCCATCCGATTGGACAGTGTTCGTCGACCCTTATTCCCCAGCCAGGGATCTGGGGAAACCGAACGATATTTAACTCGGCCGTGAGTGTGGCCGAGAGAAGCCTGCTAGCTCCAGTCGACTACGGTTGACGAAGACGTTGCCCTTCCACTGAGAGCCATTCTCAGTCCCGCTCTTGTAAATAATGTAAATATGTGAATACAGTTTTTTCCTTCTCTTCCCCTACTCCCCGTCTCCGGCCCACGTTCCTTCCTCCTTCGGCACAGCGGCGGTGCTCCTGGACCCGATGCCTGGTGGGACGCGCTTCTAGCATCGACAAATATATCAACTGGTTGGCAGCGGCGGGATCTTCCACGCTTGGTCCTGGCTTCAGCAGTGGTGAGCGCTTGACTTTCTTTAAGAATCTGCCAGGCTTGATAACTCTGGAAATTTATCACTACCTGTAGATTGTTTTTCTGCACGTGCTCGCTTAAGCATTTCACGTAGCAGCTTATTTTATGAAAGTCCTCGTTCGGAAGTTGCCATGGATTTGAGCAAGCTAAAGAAGCCAGAGTTGATGTTGCTGGGTGAAAAGCTGGGTATTGAGGCCAGGAAGAGTCACAGAAAGCCGCAGCTGATTGAGGCTATTGAGGAATGTGGTGCTAAGGAGGGAGACAAAATTTTGGAGACCTGGGAAGTCATTCAGGAGGGAATCAGGAACGCTAAGGAGGAGGCCGACAGGGTTGAAAAGGAACGCAAGGAGAAGGCCGTCAGGGTTGAAAAAGAACGCAAGGAGAAGGCCGACAGGGTTGAAAAAGAATGGCAGGAGCAATGCCGTAAGAGACGCGCTGAGCTCGAGGAACTACGTAAACGAGAGCAGCAGGAGCTCATACGTACGACTCAATTTCTCAGACGGAAAAGGGCCCGAGATCGGTTGAGGACTTTTCAGAGAGGCGAGAGCTTCAGAACTTTCCTCGCGAATTTTGAACAGGTATGTGCGGAGGAGGAACTAGATCAGGGCGAATGGTCAATGATGTTGCTGGCTATCCTCCCTTGTGATGTCGCTGCCGTATTAGCGCGACTGTCCGATGAGGATGCCCGCAACTACGACAAAGCCAAAAGTGCCCTCTTCCGATACTTCGGAATTCGTGTACAGACCGTATCTAAAAGCCGAAGTGATAGCAGCGGGCAGCGCTCCCATCAGTGCGTCAGTGACCAGCCAAAGAGCCTCGCTTGGTCAGCTACGCACAATTCAACTGCTCAGAAGAACAGTGGCAGTCGGGAAGTTGAAGCGATAATCTGCGGCACAGAGCGTCGTTGTCAGTCACCTGACAGCGACTGTGGCGCTCCAAGCCAGAGCGCAGCGTTTGCTGAAAAGCGGGATGCCGCAGAGATTGTCCTTGCAACCCAGATAGGCGTAGGCGCAGCGCAAAAAGGTAGTCCTCCAGAAAGCAGTCGCGCGCTGAACGCGACAGATGAAAGTTCTGCTGTAAGCGAGGAATGCGCCTCATCGCTGCTTGGAAACAAAGATCAGTTCAGCGATAAGGGAACGACAGCCGCTCGCGACAGAACACCCGAAAACGAGTTATGCGTCAATGAAAACTGCGTGTCTTTGCCAATTGCCTGCGTCGCGATCGAGAGCCCGCTCGAGGTGCGTCTGACCGAGGCAGCCGTCTCCCAAAACCTGCCTAAGCAGCATCCCTCGATTTTCTCAAATCGCTTGGATATGCTTCCCCAAGAAAAAGGCCTTTGTTTTGGAGATAACGCTGCGAAGGTCCTTACCATTTCGAAGGCTCGTGAGGTCGCGGCGCCAGCAGAGCACGTGGTTGAACAGGGCAAACCTGAACCTGTAAGCCCGAAGCCTGTAAATTCTCACGGTGATGAACTAGAGCAGGCTTTATTGCAAACTGTCGACGAGACGAACGCAGGCGATTTAAGCTGTGACGGCTCCGCGCTACCTAATGACGAGCCAGCCCAGGACTTACTCACTGGTAGCACAGGGGTAAAGAGTACCGACAGTAGTGCAGGCTATAGTGAGTCTTCCGAAGCAGGCGCAAGTGATGAGCTGGGGCTAGGTGAGAAACTGAAAACGAATCAAATGTTGCCCCACTCAGATGGCTTTCTCGAACTCCTTCGTGTGGACAGAGAAACGTTCACCGCTGAGCAAGAGAAAGACCAGACTCTACATTACTTGAGTCACCAAAGTGACACAGATGTGTCACGGAGGAACATACCTTTCCAACTCCGTTCTGGCCTGCTGTACCGCCAGTATAAGGATAGGAAAGGTATCGAACACGACCAACTTACTGCCCGCGTCGCGATCGAGAGCCCGCTCGAGCTGCGTCTGACCGAGGCAGCCGTCTCCCAAAACCTGCCTATGCAGTATCCCTCGATTTTATCAAATCGCTTGGATATGCTGCCGAAAGAAAAGGGCCTTAGTTTTGGAGATAACGCTGCGCAGGTCCTCACCAGTTCGAAGGCTCCAGAATTCGCAGCGCCAGCAGAGCACGCGGGTGAAGAGGGCAAACTTGGCCCTGTAAACTTGGCTCACGGTAGTGAGCCAAAACAGGCTGGATCACAAATTGGAAATGAGGCGAACGCCGACGACTTAACCTGTGACGGTTCTGCGATGGCTAGTGACGCGCCCCGCAAACCAACAGCGAGGGTTTCCACGGAGCGGCAGCGTAAAGAGGTGGCCAAACGGGAAGAGTTAATTAAGGGGAAAGTGCGCCTCATGTTGACTGCTGCACAGAAAACCGGACAACCGGTTACCCGCCCCAATTTGGCACCTCAGCGCTCCAGAGTTCGCACGCGCCGCTTGAAGGGAACACAAGCTAAGGGGACGCGACGCGCGAACCCAATCCGAGAGAGGCAGATTCGCTGGCACGGCATTCGCACTCGTGCGCTCCCTTCTCGCATTCTGCTTTCTGAGCGTCAGCTAAACTTCAGAACCGCGAGACTTGGACGAAGAACAGTGCAGGGTCCCAAGCTGAAGTTCCTAGCCTTGTGTAATTTTGCACCTGCTAGAGTAGCTATCGGACCGCGGCCGCGCAGGGGGCGGCTGAAAAATAGGAACCAGTAAATTCCCTGAGTCGCACCGCTGTTTGCGGGCGGGTTCGAGGAATAACCCGTTCTTGAGTTGAATGCTTGTCTCTTTTGTTCATTTAACTCTCCTGTACAGAAATGCAAGCTGAAATTCCTAGCATTATGCAATGTCTCATCTGCTAAAGCAGCTGTCGGACCGCGGCTGCGCAAGGGGCGGATATGACGCATAATCTCATATTGAGTTTAATGCTTGTTTTTTGTTTTGTTTTTGTTCATTTAACTCTGATACAAAAATGAGAGCGAAATTTTGGAGCTTGGCATTGCGGGACTCAGTTTACATGCGTTGCAGTAAAGTGCGAGGTAATGGAAACGCTGATGGCCTCAGCCGAAGCTTTCCCCTGTAATGCCCTTTCCTGACTCCCCAGACGTTATTCCGCTATGCAAATTTGTATTTTGTTTTTGCTTTAGCGGGAATCATTTTTGTCTGTTTTGTATGTGTGTTCAGCAGCTCCACCTTCCCTTTGTGCTCTCACGGGCGGTGGCTTTCTGTGACATACACCGTGCTACAGCACCCCCCCAAAATTTTAGGAAATTTTCCTCCCTTTTGGCTAAACAAGCTCTGTGTATTCTGGTTTGGTCAAACATGTCAACTTTCGGAGGAGGACGTAAATTTCACGCTACAGCTCATTTTCTCTAAAGAGGTTTTGTTGACCGAAAACAGCTTGGCAGTTCTTGAAGTCGGTTTGGCGCTTTCTGCTTGTTGGGCTTTGGACTTTGCTGGTTGAGCTCGTTACAGCTGCCAACGAAGCAAGAAGAACCTTTGGGCCCAGCTGTGACCAAAGGCCGAACGGACACAACTCCAGGTCTCTGCGCGCAGCAGCGTTGGCTGCAACCACTACGAGACCTCTTCGGGCGGCGGACGTGCTGTTGTGTTTCTGCACCCCCCCCCCCCCCCCCTAACTCTCTTTGTGTGTTCCCGTCACACCTGTGTCCACTTAGGCCATGCCCAGAGGCAGTGGTCTTCATGAAGCACGTGCTCCCATGCAACCTCATGACAGGTGGAAAACGAACAAGAGGGAGGTATTCAGCTCCTGGATTCCTGGTACCACCACTTCGGACCACGTGGGCCCGATCATGCAGCTACCGTGAACATTCATCGAGGCCGACAACCCCGCGACGGCGGTGGGAAGTGGGATGCTTGGAATGCCCCTCCGAGCCTCAGCGGATTAGTGTAGCAAGAATGCCAGGGGCCATTGTCGGCAATGACCCCAGCGAAATTCCTATGCCGGAGGTATTGTTCGAGCGACCACAGAGGAGGCGACGGGCCGGCGCCGGTCACGCTGGCAGATAATTGAAGAATTCTGTGGCCCTGACTCGCGTTCTGGGCATTCGGCGGGGAAGCAAGTCATTCACCTGCTGGAAGACTTCGGAAGATTCCTTTCCCGCAGGGCTGGACCAGCGGCAACTCCCCCTCTCATCGACCCAGCTGCGAGAGAGAGTGGAAAAGCTCGCACCTGCCCAGCCGTGGGCGGTAACAAGAACGTCCCCTTCGGTCCATCCGATTGGACAGTGTTCGTCGACCCTTATTCCCCAGCCAGGGATCTGGGGAAACCGAACGATATTTAACTCGGCCGTGAGTGTGGCCGAGAGAAGCCTGCTAGCTCCAGTCGACTACGGTTGACGAAGACGTTGCCCTTCCACTGAGAGCCATTCTCAGTCCCGCTCTTGTAAATAATGTAAATATGTGAATACAGTTTTTTCCTTCTCTTCCCCTACTCCCCGTCTCCGGCCCACGTTCCTTCCTCCTTCGGCACTGCGGCGGTGCTCCTGGACCCGATGCCTGGTGGGACACGCTTCTAGCATCGACAAATATATCATCGGTTATACAATCCAATTCAATCTAATCCAATCCAATATGCTAATATGGTAGCTACCGGCCTCGCCACGCGACGGGCTGAAAGTGCAACTAGTATTTGCTTTCGCAATAAAAGAATGCCCCACACTGATAATCTGAAAAGAGGCAGTAAAACGGCTTGGAACGTGAAAGTGCTCAGGAGCCAGGCCTGATTGAAAGGGAAGCCCACTCACCTGTGGCTGGCAAGAGAAGGTAAACAAGAGCGTTGCAGACGAGCATCAGCGAACCAATGCTCACGAAAGGCAGCACGAAGCCACCGACCTGCAAGGGGGGAGCGAAAAGTTTTGAATCCTGTCATCGTCGCGCACACACTGCAATCTTCCTTAGTAGACGCATTGTGTTTAAAGGGCCACTGACCAGGGTCCGGACATTTTTGAAAAACAAGCCCACTGCATAGATGAGGCATCGAAGATAACCTCTGCAAAATACTAGAGCCATGCGCGCCCCGAAAAGCTGCGAAAATTCAAATCAAAGCCCGTTCGTTCTTTCCTTCCTTCAAAAACGGGCCCGGCCCACTACTCTGCACCCCGCTGACGTCAAGGGGGGCTACTTTCGCTAAAGGCACTCCATTGGTGCATCGTTCTGACTGACGGGAGAAGGTTGGGCGTAGCCTTGGCGTCGCGTCGTCTGCACAACGCTTTCCGCAGCGCCTTCTGTTCTGGCTCATGCCTACAAACCCGCATGAAGGAAAAAAAAAAAAAACTGCGGAGGGAGCGTGCGGCGACAGCCTTGAACCCTAGCCATAAAAAGTAAAAAAACAGTAAAACTGAGGGAGTTGGCTCCCCCCCCCCCCCCCCCCCCGCCGTGATCCCGTCACGAGACGCTCTGCGTGCGCGCTCCCTTCTCAGTTTCTTTTCTTCTATGCGAGCCCCCCAAAACAAGGTTTTAATTAGTAGTGCAGCAGAGCCTTTCCCTCGCTCGCCCACTTTACCAATCCGCACACATACCGCTTATCTTTCGTGCATCTTGCGTACGCCTTGACTCCAATGAATGACATATGCTTTGGAGCGGAGAAAAGACACAAACACACAGAACACAAACACGCATGGAGAAAAGCAAACGGGCGGTTGCCGGGTCCGCGCTTCGCCGTGTGTTTCGAACACAACCGACTTCCGCCCCTCCGCTCGTGAAACGGTGGGGAGGCCTAAAAGAAAATGAAAAGGTGGCTCGTTAACTGGGAATGACAAACAGATGTATGAAAGGATGCGCTCGCTAACAAGTCTAGGTGGTCGAGCCGATCGCGCCTCTCGATCGTTCAGTGTGCGGAGAAAATGCAAAAACCAAGAAAAGATTTCTATTGAAGGCGGGGCCATGACGTCGCCCTGTGACGCACTCCACAGACACCACGCCTCCGGCTTACACCGGAGAAGGAAGGGGTGATTTTGCCTTGCCGAGCCTACTCGACGAGGAGCGGGAGAGAAAAATTTCGAGGAGGGAATGGAAGGAGAGGAGGCTCGCTCAAAGTGAGGTAGAGAGTGTCTGCTGGCCGCGGGTGGTCAGGGGGCCTTTAAAGCAGTGTCTGTTCTAGACACTTATTGCTCCCTCGTAGTAGTATCACAGAATGTTTTCTTATTCATGTTTGAACTGTTCTGCCAATCACGTCTTGTTTCCATCCAGTCGTCAGCGCGTTATTAAACTATCCACCAAGACGGCTTTCACTTTACGAGAACGTTGATGACCTTGCAAGATACTCCGATTAGGCTTTGACAGCGGCCTGCTTCGCTGTTCTTGAGTGTGCAGCAGTGAACAATGCAGTGAGGAGCGAGCATCGTAGCAAAGATTGCTGAGAACCGGCATTGCATCAGAAATAAAACTCCAATCACTAATCTTGCAGAGGCAAAAGAAGTTCGCTAATCCTTTAAAATCTCACGATAGTAACACATCTGCAATCTAGCAGCCCGCATATAACTGAACAGTGAGTGTAGCACTTTACAAAGAAGCGTTAGAAATGCGTATGCATGAACAGAAAACCCCGTTTTAGCGTCACGGGCCAATACGGCCCCCTACAGTTCGAAATTTGGAACCCCGTGTTAGCCTTAAACCCCGTGATAACCTTAAGCCACACATACGTGATAGATTAAAAAAAAAAAAAGATGACTTAAAGGGGTTTGCTCAGAGGCAACCCAACCAAGATATAGACGACAGCATCCGTTTTCTCATCAGCGGAGGACAAGTCGTTAAGTGCACATTAAGGGACCTGCCTCAGCTCGAGAATAAAGTCGTGTCGCACTGCCTTTGATATCGCAATTCATGTAACACAACGCCAATAGGTGTACAAAATAAAGCATGGAAACCAGACCTGGGCATACAAATAACTCTGTAAAAGTCAAAATACTGCACTGCAGCGCCGCCAGTCAATGAACAAACAATCAAATTAAACAAGAATGCGCATACTAACCTGATACAGGCAGCCGCCGACCGATGGACCAGCAACAAGACCGGCGCCGAATACAGTTTGCTGGATGGACTGTCAGACACACAAGCGACACGATAATGAGTCGTCGATTTTTCTTTGAATGGCGTAGGGAAGCACACAAGTCAATTACTGAGTATTTGGCGAAATGAAATGTGCACGTGCTCCCACGGCTTAAAAGAAGGAAAGAAACGCAATGAGAGGACAGCGCCTTTTCTGTTCTCAAATGTTGCCTTTTTACTTTTAGAGATGCCTGGTACACGAAGACTGGACAAACAAATCGTTGATGTACAAGAACATTTGTCCGAAATGTCTGGCTTCAATACCCGTGCACAACAAAGTGCGCGCGAAATGTGCAGTCCCCATGGTGATGCCGATAGGTAGGCGCCGTTGAGTCGCGCAAACTATGCAGTCCGTCATGTGACCGCAGTATGCGTTTCGACATGCGCTCTGCACTTGCGTTTCACGTATATCCCATTCTTTTCTCGTTTTTTTGGCAAAAGAAGCAGTGGCCATCACTGTTACGCGCAAACAAACAATGGGAAACACGAGTAAGAAACGAGAAGTGAAGGAAAAGAGCTCGGGTGAAATCTGGAGCGCAGGAATGTGCCAAAACCTACAAAAGTAGGCCCGATTTACTGTCACGCTTTGGAGTCGGGATGAACACACACCTCTGAAAATGACAATGCAGGCCTCTTCTGGAGACCCACATTCTGCCTGCTCTCACTCGCTGCATTTTCGTTTTTCTTTTCCATTGACAGTGTACACTTCGTAGGTTTTGGCCCTCTGCTATTGTTTGAATCGGCTAGATCAAAACACAAATAAGCTGCAGAAAGCCGGTGAGGAAGACTGCCCATGGCCTGAGGATGCTTAGAGTGCCGAAAAAAAGGCGGCAGTAAGAAAATAAAAGGTGCATAGATAAGGATCCCAGAAAAGCTACACTTCTCTTTTGCCACGCCTCCCTATCGTCGTGAAGAGAACAAGCGACTCGCTCGAAGAAGTAACAGTAACGAAAAAGATAGGACAATGACGTAGAGGCAGAGAAAATGATTCCAGAATACGAAGGGAAGTCGGCTGAGCTGCTACCTTTTGTCAAGGCCCGCTTGTCGAGTCGAGTTAACGACAGGAAAAAGAGAAAGGTGCACATATCGCGTGAGCTGGGGGTGGTGCAGATAAATCTCCTTCGCTGGAGAAGTAGGCGTGAGCTTTTTCATTCACGACGCTGACCCGGTTGCGCCCGGCGAGACGATAGGAAAATTGAATATTCAAGCTGTCAGCAGCGAGCTGCCGTAGCCGCCGGCACCGGAGTCCCAGATTTCGGGCTATTCTTCCACACCGCGCGTACGCGGCGCGGCCCGCCTCTGCTTACCTCGCGCGCAAGCTTTCGCGACGAGGAGCCGACGAGCTTTGCGTGGACCGGTCGCACAATGGTCCCCCTCAGGCGACGCGAGAGTTGCCCGAGTTTGCGCGAAGGCATTGAAACTTTGACTGCAGGAACGGCGCCAGTTGTTTAAGCTTCGGACGCAATCAGAGTGTCGAGCGAAATACGAAGCGCAAACAAATTGCAGATACAAAGTCAATACATATTGCGTATACAAAATAGAAATCATTAAACCGTGTGGTTATGTTGATGGCATACATCATCTTTCGAGCGCGGAGGTGCTTACGGCAAGCTCGATGACTATGATGTCAGTATATGTTTACAAGAGTTTTCACTGGGCTTTCCCAGCACAGCAACTATGGCCAGCGCAAAGGCTTGCATCATAAGACATCGTAAACATCAGAAGGCAAGCGGTCAACTTGCAGGCCCCCGCTTGTTAGGAGCTTGTTATTTGTAGGAAAGAAAAAAGCGTGAAGGTTTCAGTATTGTTTCGGCGCTGTTAGCAACAAACGCCGGCTCGAGTTTCCTGAACAGAGCCTGATTTGCGTGTCAGGCTGTGAACTTCAGCTTCGTGACTGCAGCTATTACCTCAGTGAAACCTCACAGTGAAGGTTTAATTTCTTTAACTTTCTCAGAAGAATGCGCATCACGTATACTGCGTACCATGGCTGTGCGTTCTTAACGCCGCTAGTAGCGTATCCATGACGTCACTGCTCCACAGGATCTCGTCATTAACAATAAAGCGGTTAAAATAATTTGCGGGATCGAAAAGTGAAGCCTATTCCCAGAGCTCACATATCTTCGCCGACTCACAGGCCACATGCAGAGCTTACAGAAGCGGTCGCATCCCAATGCAAGCTCTTCGCATCCTGGGGTATACCCTTGAACATGACCATGTCATTACCTCAGTCCCCGGCCTCGAGGGCCTGGCTGGAGGCATCAGGGCTGATACCCTAGCTTGCGATTATATTCACCGAGCAGGGCCTTCTCGCCCTGATCTCTACCCCATATCCACCCACTACGCCACACGCGAGAAAATTTGCATCTGAACAGACGCCTGTATCCCTCACCCAGAAAACACTTTTCCCGGGAAGACACCCACCTTATCCGGCGAGTTCAGACCCTCAATACCACACTTCCCTCTCCTCCACCGCCTTCACCCAATACTATGCGTAGATGAATGTCCTTGGTGTGGTAACACCCCTACTTTTACCCACATCACGTGGACATGTCCACACAAACCCAACCCCTGTGATGCGGCCTTGGAACAGTGGGAGGTGAAGCTGGCCAGCGTCTACCATCGAAGTCAGCAGAAGCCACTGGTGCCCTACGAAGGGCCCCACTCGCAACAGCTCCAAACACCCCTTCTGCCAAAAAATGTTTCATTCGTTCATTCGTTCATTCGTTCATTCGTTCAAAGCATGATTCTGACATTCTGCCGCACCATGCCAATGTTTGACATTACTAATGAACAGGCTGTACCTATAAGCAGCGTGTTCCGTTTATGTAGTAACAGTGATCACATACACAAACTGCGTTTACTTACGGTCTGTTAGAATCAACATCGTCAGTATAGGAGCTCCGGATAAGATCACGAATAAGCCCCTTTTTGAGTGTACCGACAAATGCGCATTTCCTAATAGAGAGGACTGACTCTTCGCGCTGTCTATCAAGACCGCAATGTCAGCAGCTTACCAGCATCTAGATATCGGAGGCACCGCTAGATGAAGTCATTGTTCCTCTCCGTTTCACGTGGGCCTATCCGACCTCCGCTCAGGAAGGAGCAATCTAGATCTCGCGCAATTAATTTCACGGTAACGAGGAAGCCCACGTGCTGAAGGCCAATCAGCTATTCCGCTCGTGTGCTGACTTGGCGCACTATGACGACCCACTTCTCGTCCTTCACCCAGCGAAACTGAGCGCCAGCGCCTTCCTCCCGTAGTGCAGAAACAGGAGCTCTCTGGCCAGCTGCGCGGTAATCCAGGTAAATCCTTCACCAGGGACTCGCAGATCCGAAGGACGCGCCGAGAGATCGACGACCACCTTCCCGAAATGGAGGACGCCGCCTCTAGGGGTACAGGTGAGGACACGGAATTACGCAACGGGTTCGGTGCTTCCTAAGCTCGGTCCAAAACACGATGGAAACGAGCGAATGGTGTGGGTCTCTGGCAACCGCATACTATACGTTCCTCCATATGTGCAACACCGTGTTGTGCGAGTGAAGGGATGCTCTTCGCCTCGTTCACAGCCACAACATGCAGTCATACAAAAGGTTCACGTTTTTTTCTTTTTCTAGGGAAATAACAATGGCTTTATTAACACTACACCAAGACAACTGTTACGAATCAGTCCCATTAAAACTGCGCCAACCTTTCAAGGCGAATTCAGGCGACACTTCGCTTAAAGAGAAAAAGCGGTCTCCTTCGCGTTTGTAGAGCTTTCCTTTTTTTTTCCGCTCAGAAAGTAATTTTACACGAGTAGCTGGTGGAGCCTTAAGATGAGTTAGTCAGTTGACAGAGTTGTGCGCAGGCTGTCGGTGCGCGTATACTTCCAGTCCGCATTTTCTTCATTCAGCTCGCGTTTTTACCACAAGCCCTTCATAACCTTATGAAAAGCGTGGAGACGCCCAATTTCCTTCGATCGGTACCGAATTCAGGACAGCAGCGACTCGGAAAAGCCAGGAAAAATACGTACATATGACGTGGCCAGTGAAGTAGGGAACTCTGCGGCGATTATGGAAAACACAGCTGTCTGGAAGCCGGCGGTGCCGACTCCCTCGATGGCTCGGATAGCAATGGCCAGGCCCAGAAACGTCGCGCCCGGAGGACACTTGTTCAGGAACCTGCAAACACAACGACGCGAAAGAAGAAGAAGAAAAATTCTATTGATGACGCACACGCGTGAAATGTCTTGAGGGCAGAAGTAACGAATCAAGACAGGTATAGTTTGGTGAATTAGTGATGTATGCACGCGGCGGAATCTACCGCAACTTAAACAGCAGGTGAAGATGCGGGTGACAGTGAGTGTCCAAAGACAATGGGACCAGCTCAACGCTTCAGCTAATGGTAAATACCCGAAAGATGCGTTAGGAAATCATCAGTACCCACGTACATATGTATTAAAGCCTGGGCAATGGCTAGACCAAGAATATGTTTGCTTTGTGTGTTCACCAAGTGCTTAAGTGACCGCTTCTCTTGACAGTGGGACAAACTTAATGTATGCACACAGGGCGCTAAAGCCTTTTGCAACACCTCAACACTGTGCTAGTGCACCTCAATGTCAGTGGTTCTTAGCACAAAAAAAAAATGTCTATTAGGTAGGCACATGGGTATTGGGTATGCAGTTCACTAGCAATGAAGTGTTCAAGACATCAGAATTACTGCGACGTAGGATTCATGTTCTCACTTTATTATGAACAACAACCAGCACCTAGCGTACCTAAGATACATTGTCAGACGCCCTGTAATAGCGCGGGGGGGGGGGGTGAGCAGAAAACTGTATACACTTGACTAAGGGCCGCGCTCGTGTATAGGCCGCTCCTCAATCTTGGGGAACAAAAAATATGAGAAAGAAAATTCTTCGCGTTTAATGTCCGTATAATTTTTTTTTCATTCGCCTAGCTCCCCGAGGAGATTCCACATACCGATAGCTTCCTGCTGTTATTACTATCTTATTGCTACCATTATTAGCATCTTCCACCATGCATCGCTGTCCAGCTGTGTGCCACTTAAAGCATAACTGAAACGCCTGCACTGAATGTGGATAGCAGCGGACCAGCCTAAAGTGAGGCAGACAGGACGTATAAGAGGAGCATTGCTTCAGCTCGCCTTCTCCAGAATTCTGAATTCATGGCATGTGGTGTTCCCGGAACCTTAAAGATATTTGCAAGTAGGCGCCACGTATAGCGTCAGAGTGTATAGGGAGAATGAAGTAGCTTCGCCGGAATATATTTGGAAAATTGAACTAAAAAATTCGGTCTTCGTGCAAGTGCCGCAAATCGCCAGAATAATGAAATAAAGTGGGACTCTTAGTTGAGTGAATACGTCATTCTTTACGCCGTACGTATTGAACTGGTGGAACATGAATGAAAAACTATTCTTCTCAGCCAAAACTACAGCGTGATTACAAAGCGTGAAACCGAAAAGAAATGCGACTGTAGCCTCAAGAAACACATTGCAGAACTTTTACCGCCTTGCGATCGCCAACATATCGCATTCTTCTAGTTGCAACAGGCGGCTGCATCATTTTCTAGGAAAATGTGAAGCTGCACTGAGATTGAAAGCGTCACTCGTCTGCTGCACGCCGTTATCTCACCATGATCGACTTTGAGGTGGGCGCTTTATAAACGCGATAACAACCTAGCCTTTTAACGCTAATTTCTTTTTGGTAAAAAAATGCACCATAGAAAGAGCCAATACTCATAAATATCTATTAAAATTTGCACGCAAGCTGCGATGCATTTCTTCGAAGCGAAGTTGTGTGCAGTGATGTTTAGTCATGTGCAACACAAACATTTTAGTAATGAAATTTTATTGTAGATCATTACAGACATTTTGTGAGCACGTATGTAGATTAATAGAAAAAATTGTTTGTTCAGTCCATAATTTCTGTCAAGCTACTGAATACAAAACTTCATTTCTACCACAAATCAATAAGTCCTGAGTTCCAGTTAGTTTTTTGTTGTTCTTCAAAATAATTTTCACGCTGTAACGCTCCGAAGTCTCAAATGCTATTTTTACATTACCTCTGCCTTCAGAACAGCCGGTTAAAGTATAACTATTGGGTTTATACGCTGAAAGTATGCGAGGTACTCACCCGAAAAGTATTGACGCCGTGCCAACGTACAACAGGCCAGAGATTAGCATAAATCTCGGCTTTACGATCGGCACCTGGAAAGAACGAAAGTGCTAGGGCTGAGCAGGCGTCATGTTTGAGTTCAGCGGTGAGAAACCCCTTTGCTCTGATGTTCAGGGGCAAAATAATCACGCGAATTTTACCGCTTTATACGAGTATTCACAAAAATCAATATTCACAAAATATTGAATTCTCAGTTCCCAAAATTCATATTACTTGAGTATTCAGAACAAATTCACGCTAATTTTTTACCCGCGTTCACTCTTCACAAACACATGCAATCGAATCAAAATGACGTAGACCTGCACCAATGATGGCAACTGTCCGTTTTTCACCGATGGCTAACCCTTGTTTCGTACCAATGTTTATGCACGGATCATTCCTCCGAAACATGCAACTCAGGGATCCAGGCACTATCCGCTTGCTGTCAAACGTTGAAGAAAAAATCTTTTGTTTACGTGCTTCTGGATATCCCGAAACCTCGCAATGAACAGCCTTAAGGTTCCAGGAGAAGCAGATTGGTCTGGATGAGCACTTTTGTCTTGCTTTCTGTCAGGGTTTCTCTAAGCAAGCGCAGACTGAAAAAAAAAAATTGCCGATGATTACGTTACTTCCTAATGCGAAATTTGAGCGCAGCTCATCAGCTGTTTCAACTTTTGATAGACAAAGGCAAAGAATTCGAGCAAGACATGTATGCACTGTTGCAGACAATTTGTCATTTTTCACACATATTCCTTCTTCAAGAAACACTCCACTAACATTTTTGATTGTCATGAAGGAAGCTTTGTGGACGGAGAAATAGATGGATATGTGCTCGACTTGCTGCACCAATGCCTGGTTCTCAAACACGAGGTCTGTGCAAGTATTTCAAGAGGTTGTCAAAGCTGTGGGAGCCGTTACGAGCGAGAAGAACGGGATGTTCTCCCGCATAAGTGGTAAGAAATTCCCGCTTGTCTTTACATCTACATTAAAGTCCCCACTCACCCTGCCACCCTGGCAGGTGGCAGCGTTTCTGGCGCAACGTTGTCAATGCCAAATCATGCAGCGCACATCTGTCACTACCGCCGCGTAGCTTAAAGGGACACTGAGGAGAAATTGAAGTTGGCTTGTATCGACAGAATACCAGCTCCTGATTACAAAAACGCCACTCATACTGACAACAAAGCTCTTGTGACGTAGAAAAGAGCAAGAACCAAAATACAGGTATCGCCGCCACAGGCCAAACTCGCAAGTACAAGCGTGATGACGTCATAGGACAAAGCAGTGTTGCTAGAACCAACGGTTCTAGCAACGCTAGGACACGAGAAGCACAAATCACTGAGGCGCAGCCAATGCATGCGCAAATCTCCTTGACGTCGCCAGATGGCGCCACGTGCCAGGCAGCTACGCGCTCGCCTGAAGCATCGGGACCAATCAGCGCCTGCTCGCCGGCGTTAGGCGGGCTCCCGGTATTCCGCTAGCGGTATCAAGGCACACGGTATGCTAAAGGTGTCTATTTGCGAGAACTTCGTTGACGACTTCGAGAACGAGATCCGTCGTAACGCTCGCAAAACGCCGGTGCAAACGTAAGCGAAGCGACTGTAGCGACGGCCGCAATAGCCGATAGATGCCTTCAACGTGCGGCCGGCGGTAGCTTTCTTTTCGGCTGCTGCTAGGCCGCACTGCTGGCAGCCAGAAATCACGGAGTCTGCATCACGTCATGTTTCACGTCACTTAGTCCTCTGTCGTCATAGCCGAATCCCAAGTTTGAATCACAGCGGCGGGAAAAACCTTTTCAACTTCGAATCCAAATTTCTTAGAAATAAATGCATTTTTCGCTGCCGGCCAAGTGGCAACAAAGCCATGACATGCCGAACTATCGGATTTTGCTATAAAAAATATATTAATAGTGCTCTCCTCAGTGTCCCTTTAAAGCATGATTGAGGTGTCCGCTGTTCCAAAAGGGCAGTGATGCGCCTTCCCCCTGGCTCAGGTGTCCACCGAGATGTGTGAGACACATATACTGTTCATTTCCTTTCCTCAAAAATCAATTCACAAATTTTACCCTCTGCTCTCCAAGCACCGCTCTATTGGTTTCGCAGTTGTGGGAGACAGATACTGCGCATTTCCTTTCCTCAAAAAAATACAGAAGACACTTTGCAAATTCTAAAGTGTGCTTGGCGAAAGCCTTGTGGTCAGCCCACTGCCGCTTCCCCGAACCGCTTGGCGCGGAATCACTGGGCCGCTTCGGAGCCATGCCTCTCACTCACTCGACTGCAACGAGACGTCTGGCGAGGGAGCGGCGATGTAGCTGCCACCGCCGAAGCGCGCGCGCTCGTTCTACGGCTACTGTGTGACGTCACGGTTGCTATGCACAGCTGCGCCCCCAAATGACGCGCCGGTTGCTTAGGAGGGGAGGAGGTGGCACTTTTACTTTCTCCTTTCCAAGATACCGCTCCATTGCTTTCGCAGCTCAAAGGGTGCCCACTGCTGGTTACAACGGACAACGGAGACGGCGACGCCGCGAAACGGATCCCGCACACCGTTACCTTATATGGGCCCCTGCTCATCAGGGGTTGGCAGGAAACGAGGCAGCAGACGCAGCCGCCCGCGCGCTCTCTCACCGGGCTGTTTTCTCCTCCCCGTCCGATCAGGAACCCGATTTTAATCCGGTCTATACATTCAAAGATATTACAACGTACTGTCACAATTGTCATCGCCTTTACCCTAGCCCATGTAAAGGCCTGAAGAAAACGGATGAGCGGCTCTTTCTCCGCCTTCTCACCAATACATTGCTGTGCCCGGCAGCGCTAAAACATTTTGACCCCTCCTTTAGCGGCAGCTGCCCACACTGTAGTGCAGTGTCTTCTGACCCCTATCACATGGTGTGGGCCTGCCCCTCCAACCCCGCTATTCCCCCCATCCCCAACCCAACCCGGGAGGACTGGGAGGCGAACCTGCTCGGCTGCCACGACTTACAGGCCCAACAAGCCTTAGTCGGGCGCGCCCGGGCGGCGGCAACCGCCACTGGGGTCCCATACTAGGGACCTCCACCTAGTGTTTGTAAGGATCGGTCCCTTACGGGCTGATCCAAACATACCTCCTGTTCATTCTTAATGTTTTCACCACCACCACCACCAAACGCAGAAACGGGCGCCTATGAGCTGCGCTCTAAAACGTGGTCGACTTAGCTTTATGCCTTTAATAAACAATGTTCAGCGAGAAGAGCGAAGAAACCAGCGATGGCAATAACGAGAATGCAGCGCGCACATAGCAGTGTTTGCGAGATGCAAAGATGTAGAGGAACGCACGATTTTGGCAAAGATGGGAGCCACAAAGAAGATGGTGAGCTCGAACACGCTGAACACGAAGCCGTACTCTGTGGGCGTTATTCCTTTCCTCTCGGCCTGCGGGAGCGAAGAGAAGAGAGGAGCAGGGGAAAAATTATTTACGGAGTTCTCTATTAGCGGCTACTTGAACTTGCAGTCTTAACACCTCCCCAGCATTGAAAATATTTACAAGTGTTTAAGCAGTTTAATGTGTTAGTGATCTATAGCAAGGTCACAAGTACGACCAATAAATACGAGTTGACAAAGAATAAGGGTGAGAGGAGAGGCCTTGGTTAATAACCGAAAGGGCCTTCAATCACTAATTCCCAGGAAAGCAAATGGACATGACAGCTTATTATTCAAAATTTAAATTTAAAGGCTTGTTTCTCAAGGAATGGTAACGTGAAAGAAGGTCGTGGCGAACTAAGCTCCCGATTCTTATATGACGAATGTAGGGTTCTCATTTGAGCTAAGGCTCACCTGGGCTCCTTATCCTGTTTCATAAACAGAGCTTGAGAGTCTCTCTAAACAACCCCAGTTATCGCTATACATGTATATCCGAGGACGTAGTCCATCTAATGAGACTGCAGCTGCTGCGTAGAAAGCGGCCAAAGTTGGGCGCTCATAGTCGACTAGTAGAGAGCTCTCTCGGGATATGTGGAGATTGCTGATTCAATTTCTACTGGTATTCTACCTCTTTCTGCATTATTAAATCATTACTTTAAACATCTTCCTTCTTTCAAACTATATTTCGGTGACAATTACCTGAGTTTACACCTATGACTTGGTCACCACTAATCGCTTTGCTTCTATAAACGCCCACGACTCAGAACATAGTGCTGGTGCAGTGCTTGCAGCAAATATTCAGTCAGTGTTCACTGAGCGGTGTTGATCTTGTGTGCTTGCGATGTCCTGATTCTGCCAGCTTTCCTTTTTCGAGCTGTGACATCCTCGCTTGCACTTTACACTTTAGACTGCTGTTTGCCATGTCAGTAGCGCAAGGGGATCCATTATCAACCACTACAATGTCTATTTGACCCAAAAATAAATAACAAGCTTTGCAATGTCCATTCCGACGTGCAGTGAATTTCAGCTGTACAAATGCGTGTGAGGTTATTACATGGCAGTGGATGCCCGAGCCCACTCACCTCGTTTGGGAAGAAAGGCGCCTGCATCGACACACTGGCACCGACGCAGAAGTTGCCCAGCGCCAGTAGAACGAGCACCACCTTCGATCGGCTGCAGACGCCCGAGCCGACATCTTGGGGGCAAAGCATGGGCAGTCAAGCGCGCAACATATATCAACAGTGAAAAATTCTAAAATCTACCAGTGAAGAAATTTGTCGGTCACTGACCAGTGCCAAACGAAAATTAATGTTTCGGGAGCGCTACGTGGGTGACTTGTTCACAATCAACTTTATTTAGACTCTCGTCAGTGCCCTATGAATTTGTCGAGTTCTCTTTCGTAGCCAGACGGTATGCCGCCATACCATCGACTAACATCCGAGGCAGATACTTTCGGTTGCATCCGTTTCATAAAATTTACCGTAACAAGACACTTAAAAATCAGCTGTTTATTCCCCCATCATACGTGTCATCGTGCATCGATCATCAAATTAAGCTATGTGTTCCACCATGTCGCACCGACATTCGTCATGATTCATTTATTCCTCGTACCTGCAACGAATGGAACCACCTCTCTGCCTTTCGACGGAGGCGAAATTCTAGAGGCCCGTGTACTGTGCGATGTCAGTGCACGCTAAAAAAAACTCAGGTGGTCGAAATTACCGGAGCTGTTCACTACGGCGTCCTTCATAGCCTGAGTCGCTTTGGGTCGTTAAACCCCGAAAACCTAAACCTAAATTCACTGCAGTGGCTTCAAACATGAAAGCGGCTAATGTTGGTTGCACTTTTTTCCAATGCATGCATAGACTTTCGAACCAGCAGCTATCGCCAAGTGTGGTTTGCTTGCTCTTGACGGTGCCGTAGAAGTTTCGACTGCAATCAGATCAGCTAATGAAATTCCTAACCTTGTTCTGGTCGCAACCTGAGCCCGGGATACATGAGACTTTTTTTTTCGACGATATTCGCGCGGCAGAATACGTCGTGGCGGCACGACGCGCGGCTAGAGATACTCGGACAGAAGAAGCGGCGGCGCTCCGCCGGCTGCGTATCCCTCGACGCGAAAGCAATTGCGATCAACCAGTGGCAAATACCACCGAGCAATTAGGTCTGCGAGAGCAGCGACGCTGACTCCTCTGTTAAAACCACGAAAGTATTCCCTTCGACACCAATGTATTTGCTTTAGCACGCGTGCATAAGTATCTATAAGAATTTGCGTGTTCGAATGCATGGCGTCGCGTAGCTTTGGACGCCCGCTCAGCGGCGGACACCACTGGCTGCGGTTTTCTTCGACACATTCGCTTCAGGAAGGAAATGCAGGCATTTAGATACAAGATTCGGCCGTGTTTTCTCTAAAAAAAAAAGCGACATTTCATGTCTGATGTAGCGTCTGTTTTCACGATAACATTTCCATGCGAAAATCACTGCGCAGCTCGACGGCCATGGCGGCCATGCTGGCGACGGCAGGCAGAGGCAGCCAAACGAAGAACGGGATCTGTAAGCTACTAATGACTCTCTTCAGCTGCCACTTCCGGTCTCACCGGACGCCGCGCGTCAATATCTGGCGGAAGCAGAACGGCGGCGGCGGGCGTTTTTCTCCACGCCGGGCGTCAAGTGCTCGCCGTCGGGCCGAAATCGTCGACTTGCAGCCGTAAAAACGCTCCATGTATTCCGGCCTTTCGCAATGCCAGCACAAGGGAGTGAGAACGAATGCACTCAGTAAGCACTGATTGGAAGGCTTGCAAGTAGAACAGGATGTATGCGCCTGTTCAGAGGCACTTCGATTCGCATCCGCGATCTATCGTCGCTTTAACTGCTTGCTCCACAGCTGATCACCTGCACTCTTCATATTCTTAATATTTTCAAAATTAAAGTTGATGAATGATCACCTTCAATAATAAATCTTTAATTAAATCACAAAGAACAAATTGTTTTCGTCGTGTAATGAGCCAAACTGGGGCTGTCCGCTTGCAAGATTCGCTGCCTGAATTTATAAAGAAGCCGCAGTTCATGTCTCCAGATAAAATTAAAGCAACCAACTAGGCACGCTAGTATCGTTTTATACGTGTTGTCGACCTTCCCTCTCTCGAAATGCGTGATTTAGTTTTTGTTTCAGAACCGAAAATGAGAGCACAATTACTCCAGATGAGAGCTCCTGCGCTGCAACAAACTCTCTGAAACAGGGAATCTGCAAAGATGTTAATGTCTGGAGCAGTCGAGCGGCATTATCCGCAGTGTTTCGCGGACTCGATCCGACCACTCGCCACTGGGTCTGGGATGCCTTATTTCTGAACCAGCCCCCAGTGTGTCGACTTAACATTTTAGGCCTCACTGACCGTCATTTTTGCGAACGGCTCTGTTGGGTGCCAGCTGCAGTTCCTCAGCGGCACTTAGAGGCGGTATTGTGTCGTGCCTGCTGCGTGCTTCGTGAATGAGCAAACCTTGTATGTCACCCCGTTCACCCGTCGCTAGGCATTGTTTTCGAGAGCCGAAGGTGCACATAGTAACCGGGAACCAAAGTCACACTAAACGATTCACTAGCACATCTGCACGCGCTCAGAAAATAGCTGCCTTAAACAAGGTGTCATTGATGCACTATCAAACACGGCACTCGAGCACTCTGTGGAACTGCGTAGCATGCACACACACACACACACACAAAAAAAACACAGAAGTACTCCAGCCCTCTCTCAGAGGCCAGAACTGAGAGCTTTAGCTTAATCGTGCCCTTTCCCGCACCACAGAGCTCCCTTTCCAAGGCTCACATGCGCTTTTCTCACCTATATAGCATTACCACACGAGGGGTATTTCCAAGACCATGGATACCTGTTCCCACGAAACACTAGTTGGGCAGCAAGTGAAGGTGGGAGGTTCCATCAACGACATACCGCGCCGACGGTTACACCGCGTACGCTTAAGAAAACGTTGCATACAGATATTCCATTGTGAAATTGGTCTTGAAACTCTTTCGATAGTTGTTACAGCGGCTCACCTTTACTACGCCGACGCGTCGAATCGGCCACTTCCACCTCGTTGCTTCCCAATATGCTCCGTGCTTTCTGATGATCCGGATCCAAGTGATCCTTCGAATCAGCTGCGTATTCCCGTCCGATTGATTCGAAGTAGGCATCCGTCTTATTTGGCTCCGCGGTAGTTTCTTGAATGGTCAACGGCTGCTCGTTCCACTGTGGGGAGATGCCTGTGTTGCTGCGTCCGTTTGAAACCATCGCCGGAAAAGGGTGAACACAGCTAAGCGGCGAGCTGAAGCGAGGGATGCCGCGGCGTCTGCGTTGAAAAGGGGGAGGACGCAGCGAGTCAATCACGTGAACGCCAGCGCCAGCGCCGGGAGCGGCAGCTGTCTTGCCCGAGAACTACTGCTTGTGGCCACTGGATGTCTCGAAATTAAAGCCCGCTTGTCTTCCTTTTTTTTTATCTTTGAATTCGTACGTGTTTTTCGCACGTGTTTTTCTGTACTCGCCCTTACTTTTCTTGTTTTTTTTTTGTTTTTTTTTGTGTGTGAAGGAATCGATAACGTACTCTTGGTCCTTACGAAACGAGCCAGCCAGAGTACTTGCTACCTAAAAACATTTAGTGAAGTCTAACTATAACGAAAAATTGGAAAGTAGCACTCCTGGCTCTCAAACAACGTCCAGGTAAAATGTGCGCAAAATTCTTGAAAACATATATGGGCGTGACATTTGTTGCTTCAGCTACAGAAGGAAAGCGAGCTTGTCAGGCAGGACTTCTTGCTCAAAACTACATTTTTATTGTCTGTGCGCAGCAAAAGTACACGTAACAACAGTACCAGGGTTGTGCTGCATAGTAAATTAATTAGCGAAGTTGATGAAAAAACTAACACTGTTAGGATAGCATCAGCAGACAACAGTTGCTTTGTGCGCGTTTATTCTCGACGGACAACACATCGCAACGTGTTACAGTGTGCGTGGCGCGGCCAGTCGTACCTTTGCGCAGAAGAATTTCGGTGTCCTTGAAAAATTTAAGTGCACTCGCTAGTGAAACGACTTGTCCCAAAAATGATGAAATTCGACAGCGCACATTCTTCCTCGCACTTGGGCTGCACAAGCGCGATGTGTTTCTCACTGGAAAGCTTTGGACTTCGGAAAGCTGTTTACCAACCCGCTCCGACGTTGTCTTGACCAAACATGTAAAATTCCGAAGAAATTCGTAGAACGGCAAGGGTAGAGTTAGACACGCGAACCTTATCAGTCGGCTCTTATCAGGTCACCCTCGCTGGCTAAGGATAAAGGCACTGCCATGTACGACGCATTGGTTAATCGTCACGGTTGCTCAGTGCGAGCAGAGATTGTCGGCGGCCATAGCGTTTCAGCGCTTATCCTGTTCCGTACGCAGTTCTATGCCTAATACGATCGAGATACGCTTGTATATTTAAATATTCTTGTATGCGTGTAAATTTTACATTGCTTCTGTATTGAAGAGTCACGGAATCCTTGCAGCACGGGTTGGAGACTGCTGCGACACCTAGTGAGCTTGCATTCGCACACTTACCATTTCCATAGGCTGTGCGACGTAAGAGCCAATCACATCTTATCTCCGTTCACCATGTTGGCGTAATAGGTGGCAGGAATACGGCACGAAGAGCAACTAGCCGTTCTCACTGCGTAGTGCGTTACCGGGAGGAGGGGCGAATTAACATACTGGCCGATGCAGGCCATAGCACTGACGTGTTATGTGTTCCCCACTAAAGAAAAGGGGAGGGGAAGCAAAGAGTCAGAAAAGAAGTGACCGTGAGATACGCGTGATGTTCTTTTCCTCCCAATGTTTAGCCTTCCTTCTTGGAATAGCTGTATGCAATGTCTTGGCACTGCGATTCGCAAAAATTATGAAGGCCAAGCTAAGAGCACCTAATTTGAATAACGAGCAGTATCGCTGTTTGATCTGAGTAGCAAAACTGGACTGTTAGGGGAACGTACCTTGACTACGCATGTAAGAGTGCGTTAATTACTCTGCGGGTTGTGGCAGACACGTTCAGGGTGAAATTTCGAACGTCTCCCGTTCTGAGCAGATTGAAAAGCACTGCACTGAAATAACACTCAATGTTGCACTCTTACTTCTTTATCTTTTCACCCGTCACTGTGGCTCAGAGCAGGTGACGTGCGCTAGCACTAGGTAGGTCACTAGCAAAACGATGTTTTGTTTGGTGAAGCCTGGTAGTGTATTGGTGAAGAAGGAAAACCGGTTTTCGCGGCAGCTGCAGCCACGTAGAAACCCGTGCGCGCCAGCTGCCGCTCAACACTGTCTGTAAGACCGTCATAAATAAATTATGCGGAAGGTCCATACATATTGTACTAGCGCGCCTACGTCGCAATTATTTTAACGCACTAAATCGGGGTTTATTTTTTTGTTATTTGCTGCTTAAATTAACGGACTCTGGTTTCTTTTACTTTTTATTTGCTCCCGCATGAACTTTGGGGGACATACTTTACCGAGATGTTCAGCTGATCGAGATGAGCGCAGCCCCGCAGCTCTCTGCTCTACTGTCATACATCTTTGTCTTTCTTGTTCTTTCTTCTGAAATATCCTAAAATGGAATGAAATTAGGATGTAGAAGTTTGACAAACAAAAAAAAGAACCTGGCACAGTCGAATTACCTCAGTTCGTAAAATACCGTCCCATTTTTTGAAGGTCGAATGCCTTGTTAAACCCCGAAAGGAACAACTGCTTCGTCTTTTAACGCACACAGAGCAGTATATAAGAAGAAAAAAATGTACTGCTGGATGCCACAGCCATGCTATTGCAACTTCTTTTGTCCCACATTTTAGGGAATGTGCTGTCACGCTCAGTCGCATATCGCAAAAACAGTCATACCACAGCAATGCAAAGTTAGCCTTTTTTATTCTTCCGTCTCCGTTGCAGCGGCGTTCACATTGCTCAGTGTTAGGTTCTCGGCAAGGCATTTCATTCGCCTTTTCGATGCTCTCGACCTTTTTTTTTGTCTTTCGCGTCCGTCTGGCTCTGTTTTTTGTTTCTTTCCTTTTTCTTTCTTTACGGGCGTCGACACTTGGGTCCAGTGAGACGGAGCCGGGTCAACGGACGGGGCTCCTCCAGGTCGACTTGCAGGGCGGAAGCGAGCGTTGCCGCGGCTCCGTCGTTCAGACGGCGTTGCCCTGAGAGTTGGATGTGGACGACGCGGAGGAAGGAAGGGCCGACTTGTCGTCGCCTACCACGTCCGAGTTCTTGTCGCCGGCGGAGCGGCCAATGCGCGGCGTGAAGGGCGTCCTGCCGATCCTGGGGGTGAAGGCCCCGCGTCCGATGCGCGGCGTGAAGGATCCGCGCTTGGGGTCGTCCATGAAGGAGGCGAGCTCGAGGCTGGTATCCCAGCCGGCGTCAACTTCCTCGCCGTAGCCACCGCCCAGGGACCTCCTCTTGCCTGAGAAGAGGGGTTGGATATTTAGCCGCGAAACCTGAGCTCCTCATGCAATGCACTGATTGGTTGGTTGGTTTATGGGGTTTAACGTCCCAAAGCGACTACGGCTATGAGAGACGCCGTAGTGAAGGGCTCCGGAAATTTCGACCACCTGGGGTTCTTTAACGTGCACTGACATGACTTTAACGTGCAATGCACTGAAGATGCAGGAAGAGGCTCCTTCTGTTTCTTCAGCCTCATCACTCGTTCAGCCCTGTAGAAAAGCTTCGCCCAGTTTGCCCTAAAATATTTGGCAGTTACCTATTCAGCCTTATAACATTACAAATGTATGTTTAATGTGAAAACAATTTAACAGGTATTTTAGGTTTCATGGAGCGCCTATGACGGGCTTATCTTCCTACTTTTCTGAAAGCACGTGAGGCTTGTCTTAAGATGACAAACAATGGTTTGTTCTAACTGGAGTGTCTGGCAAACTAAAAGTTATTATTTATCACACGTACAAGACAGGGTGAGTTCAGCCACCCACTTGCTTGACTCCGGCACTCAGAGTGCACTTATGGTGGCTCCCTGGACAGCGGTAGAGGTAGTTTTCCATTTTATTACGAGACAGAAGCGGAGCAACTGCCAGCGTACCGAAAGTAAGGCTAATTGCACCTGCAGCTTTATCCCCCAGCTTCCCAATGGTGGTTTGTACAAATTCGTGCCGTGACAAGCAAACATCGGCGATTTTGGCATTAGCGCAAACCTATGGTATCTCGTTCAGAGCATCGTTGTCTTAAAGCTCACGTTCTCCCTGCGGGATACTAAAATTAACTAAAAGACATGCGCGTTAGGCGTGTCTATGCGTTGCAGCTATGGTCGCCAGCATACCTAGCCTGGGCACAAAGGTTCCCCTTCCGTTGCGGACGACAGGCACGAGCTGTCGCGCGTAGGGCGAGTAGGACCAGTCCAGGTCGCTCCAGGCTGCCTGTCGGGAACGCGACAGTCCACCGTCCTCCTTGTGCACTCCGTCGTCGGGCCGCCCCACGGACCTGCGCGCAACGTTCGTGTAAGGATCCGATATTTGCAGACCTTCCTCTGCCGTTCAACCGTTAGTCCAGCGCTTATAATAAATGTTCTTTGTTCCTGCATAAAGAGTCTGCTGCCAGAGTAGACGGCAGCAGCACTATATTTGTTTGTGTGTTGCGTCTTTGTTTTTACTGCAGTTTGGTTAAAAGCCACCAATGAGCCCAGACCTGCACGTTGTATACCTTCGCTTGCGGCCGATGCGCGGCGTGAATGTGTTGCTGCGGCGCTTGTAGGGGAGCAGCAAAAACGCCCAGCCCCCCGAGGCCGCTGAGTCGGTGTCTAGGGTGATGAGGTCGTCAGGGCTCAGGTCATGGACAGCCGCAGACCTTCCTACCCTGGGGAACGGTATGAGCCCCTGGCGCTTCTGTACGTCGCCCCACCGACTGCCTCCAGGAGACCACGAGTCCTCGTCGTAGAAGGACTCATGACCTGAAGACGAGAGCAACGCATCAATCCACCGACACGCTCTTTTGCCGCATAAATCACGAGCATGTCATGGAACAACATCTGTTCATCTAAATCCTCCTCCCATCCACTACCTCTGCAGGACAAAGGCGTGTCCTATGGATCAACAATTAACTCGGTCCAGAACCAGGTACGACCGCCTTATCCCTCAAAATTTTCTGATCAAATCTGGTCACGTGACTTCCTGCCACCTCCTGCTACTTTTGCCTTCCCTTGGAATCCACTCCATTACCCTAAGGGCCCACCGAGGATGTGTTCTCCACATTACCTGACCTGCCTAGGTCTATTTCTTCTTGTGGACTTCAGCTGGGATATCAACAGCTCGTGTTTCTCCCCGAAATCACTCATATCTTTTTCCGTCTTTAATAGCTCGCCCCATAGTTTCCTTTCAATAGCTCGTAGCGTTGCCCTCAGCCCATATTCCGTTACACTTAGGCTGATCCCGATCGGTGCCTAACCCTAAGCTTTTTTTACATCTACGAATGTCATTCCCGTAAATGAATCTCGTTTCACCAAAATGCAAAACCTAAAAGGAGTAAGGGCACAGTACGCCGTGTGGCTGAAAGGTAAAGCTCTTTGATAACTTTTTCTTTGCCTGAAAGGTCGTTGAAAGAGAAGATGGCTTTAGAAGCGTTGCCACAGTCAGAGCACTAGAAAATGAAAAGTAAACATCAGAAAATATGATTAGGTGACGGTTTGAAAACAATCCATAAGTAAAGAAAAACGGCTGTGATCTTATTTTTCTGACCATTGTTTTTAGCTTGAAATTTACTGCTGGGAAATGATCTTGCAGCAACGGTAAGTGCCCGCGGCGGGTTTGGGGAGAAGCAAAATTAGCAACGCCTGATAATGCCACCTCATTTTGAAATCTTGTTCATGAGGGTGTCAGTGTTCAATTTTGCAGTGCGAGTAAGATTAATGTAAGAGTAAGCTGTCACTTCAGCGACAGTGTCAAGACGCAGTTACCGTTTGTAAAAAAGCACTGGTTGGCTCAAGCTAAAAGACGCAAAATTGTCTTTACGCAATGGTTCCTTTTAACTGCCCCAAACGAAATCCGAGATGCAACTGGCGAACAACAATTACTGGGGCAGTTACATTTTCCTAGCAAGAAAACAAGAGTTGCAGGCCGCGACGTTACTCCATCATCATCATCAGCCTGACTACGCCCACTGCAGGACGAAGTCTTCTCCCATACCTCTCCAATTAACCGTGTCCTGTGCCAGCTGCAGCCACCTTATCCCTGCAAACTTAATCTCATCCGCCCAACTGACTTTTCTGCAGCCTTCTGTTACGCTTGCCTTTCCTTGGAATCCAGCCTGTTACCCTTAAGGAGCATCGCATTATGTTATTCGCTTGCCAAATAGCAGCGTGTCATGGTGTTGGAAGTTTTGTTTTGCAGAAAAACGCCATGCAGCAGTTGAAAAACGACCTATATGTCTGTGCTTTCTGTTTCTGTCCCGTTGGTAAGGGCATATATTCGCGGACACCGCAGGCACACTTACTAAAAAGATTCACAATACATCTATTTCAGAACACCAATTTCTTTTCAGAACACGCATCATCGTCATAATCCTCATGCTGTCTACTCCCGTTGCAGGGCAAAGACCTTCCCCGCTAACCTCCAAAATATCCTGTCCCGTAACAGCTGCGGCCCCCTCAGCCACACGAATTACTTAATGGCACTTGGCCGTCCGATTCTCTGCCGCCCGCTGCTACGGTTATTTCTCTTTGAATGCATACCCCCTTACTCTTATGGAACCATCGCTTATCTGAGCATTCTCTTGAGGGGTCAACTAACCGTTAAAAGGCCTCCTTCAAGCATCATGTTGTCCGCTGAAAACAGCGGCCAAATATGCACCGCTCATGCTTCATTTTAACAGTACGTAAGGCAGCTGTCGCACAGTGCATTGCACTTGAAAAGTCAACGTAGAAACAAGGATGAGACAGCATATACTTTGGTACAGTCCGCTTCACTTTAGTAGCCACCTTCTCTGAATTAAGTCCACTTAGCGCGAACAGTACGTTTTTCCTGGTGGAATAAAGCACTCGTGCGGACACTCCGCTTCGTGTTCCTGGCTGACGTTGTTTATTTGCGCGACAAGGCATGATGACAGCGATGGGCATCAAAAAGATGGTATGAGTCATATGCCTTTGGCATTGAGAGGTTACTCAAGATGACGTAATACGACAAAGGAAAACACCGCCTTGTCGCCTGCTACAATAAGTAATTCAACCATCTTTCTGCAGTGAAGCGGTCATCAGATACAGTGCATATCCGACTGTATCGCTGTATTTTATATGCTAATTTCAGAGATAAGTCTAAAGCTCAGGAAAGCATATATGTTCCTCTCTTTAAGGCCTTCGCGAGCTGTCACTAGTTCCACTCCGACCGATTGCCATCAAGCTCGACGTAAATCTCTTGTAGCTCAACGATTCTGTTTCCGCTCTTCTACGCGTCGCGACTTCAAAGGTGTAGCCGAATGAAGCGGCTTGTGACAAGTTCTTTGGAACGTTTTTTCTCTTCGCAGAAGAGTTTACCATGAGCCCTTTCGTCACTACGTCATAGAAAGCCCGTTTACTTACCGGTAGCACCTAGGGTGACGTAAGCCAACAGAAGTTGGATACAGGATGCCCAGACTATAGAAAGTCGCATCTTGGATGACAGGGCACGAACGATGGCCGGTGCTGTGGCTGTAGGCACTGACTCGTCGTCAACCTCTGACCCAGTTCTCTTGGAGGGTCTCCGTGCGGCAGGCGACCCCTAAACTTCTTCAGAAGGGTCTTGTCAGCGGGGCTATATGTCGGCGAGTTCAACACAACGGCCACACTACTCCCGTGCGCTGTCGTGCTCGGAACGCGGCAGACGCCAGTGTACGGGGTCCTTCCACTGTGTCCTTCCAGCTTATATACGCGCACTGGCGGGGAACCGGAGGAGTGGTCTGAGACAGACCGTTAGCCTCCCCCCGGTGCCCCCGCTGCAACACAGCGACGGGCAACTTGTGATCCCATTTAGGCCTCGGCGCCTCTGCAGATCACGCAGCCGGCTTGATGCACGGATGGCCCGGGGAGCCAAATGAAAATCAATTTTCGGGTTGCGAGAGAAGCGCCGCGTACGCGGACGGCCCGGGTCGCGGATGGGATCTATGCTTCATTCCTGATATTGTGTCGCCGGCTCGGCCGTCGGCACAGAGACGACGGCCCGTGCGCTGCTGGGGTGCTAGCGTGGGAAGAAGGGATTAGCCGGACCTGGCCAGCGATCATGGCCAAAGTGGATCAACAGTGGACTCACTCGCTTGCCGCTTACCCACGCTCCGTGCGCGGGAGGCGCTGCCGCTAAGGCGGCTTTTGCCGTTTCTTTTTCGAATCTAGGATTTGGTGCGTTAGTGCTTGCAGCATCTTCTTGCCGAGCGTCCGTTGGATCCACGACGAGGGGTGTGCGCCTTCCCATTGGGCTGCGCGGCTTCGTGACGTCATTGAGAGGAGGGAGAAGCGCATCCAATGGCGTCGTTATCTGGAGGAGCTTGCAAGTCAATCCTACGCGAAAGCACAAGCGCTGGCGTCTGGACTCAGATGGCCTACTGTAGGCGGCCAGCGAAGAAGCGCACGCGTTGAGGATTATGTGGCTTATAAGTGTGAGATACTCTGCCCTTTTGTGGAACGCGTTGTTGCGACACGTGAGAAAACCCTTCTATCCACAGGGTGGCCCTCATTGAGGCACTAAGCGCCAAAGAGCTAGAACCGGCCGAAATGAAATCAGTATAAATTTGTACAAGTTGAAAGTCATTCACGTTTCTTGTCTTTTTGGACCGTTTCATCGTTTCGCACTAAACAGTGTCTGTGGTCTTAAGGCAAACTAACGATAGTGCACGAGCAACTGGAAGCGATATCGAAGACGTACGCGTATTTGCTTCATCTCCATATATGTCCTGAGTCCCGTGTTTCAACTTTTTAACGCCGCTAATGCACTACATACGCAACAAATATTGGTGATTGAGGGCCTCGAAAATGCAAATAGCTGGCTGCATGGCCGACGAAAGCCATGTTAACATGCAGAAATAACACTAAACTGCCTGCAGGTCAGTTGCACGCATGTTTTGACATAAACTGTACATACCTTCTTGAAAAGCCAGCGATGAGGAGTTGGGGACACGGTGTCTCAAAACACCTTCTTAAGCATGACTAAGAAAAAACACTGGACATCATTTGATTGCTTTAAATATGTCAACGTATAGTTTTATTTTATGCAGATAAATGTTGATTAGAGTTACAGCCACAACTATCTTGCTTAGTTCATAGACATAAATACATCTTCCATAATTACATGGTCACACACCGGGCTGTCATGAATTATTGAGGTTTTTTTTTTTTTCCTTCTGCACAACTGTACACAAACTCGCATCTGTTCGTGAACCCAAGTCCGAACGACCGGTTTTTGGTCCCTCGTCATGAACGCGTGGCGAGAGTCCGTTGCGAGAATTAAAAACGAGGCGATCGTATTTGATCATACTGCAAGAAAAAAAAAAATGCTCATGTCATTCTAAAAGGTTCTCTGCAAAGCACAGGCACTACGTCTGGGGGTGTAGTAGGCGGAATTTCATTAGAAACGTTAGTTGCTTTGAAGAAAGGACTCAGAAAACGTCTTTTAAACACGTCGCTTTCTCTCAGCTACCATCTCTGCATTTACCGCGATCTTTTAAATTTAATTTATTTAAAAATTACTGAAGGCCCTTACAATAGGCCCAAGCAGAAGGCACAAACATGTACACAGAAACCAATGCATATTACTTGGAAATGTGCGAATGTATGCTGGAGAGAAAAAAACAGCAGATATTTCGATTTTTCAGGCCTGAGTCGCTGGATCCTGAAGAGGTTCATTATTCTATCTGGCTCCACTAAAGGTTACCGATGTATTACAAAATCCTGCATTAGCCCTTGCTTCAAAGTAGCGAACTTATTCTCAGGATAATATAAACTTTAACATAGAAAAACAAGCTTTAAACAAACAGCCAGATATGCAGGTGACCCAAGAGGATAACATGAACGCTTTCTTTTCTTCGCAGACGTGAAAAAAACATTATGCACAGTCTCGTTGTCACACCAACGTGTCCAATACGTGGCTCACTTCCTCAAAACTATACATGGAGCTCACGCCTGTGTCTGAACTCGAGTCCTGCACATCCAAGCAGCAGCGTGTCGACGACGTCACCGAAGACGACGACGCTGCAACTACGACGGGCGTGTGCACCGGTGCTATCGAGGCCGGCCTGGGTGGCTCGACGGGTCGACTTCGTCTCAGCAACCGCTCCCCTTCTTCCTTCTCGGCGAACCTGAGCTGCTCTTCGAGCTGCCCCGCGAACCTCCTCTTCTCTCCGAGCAGGTGGTCGAGCTCCCTCAGCGACCGCTCGTTTCGCTCCAGCGCTTCCTCCTGAGACCTGGACAGCTCTTCCATCCTCTCCTGCTCCTCCTTGGCCGCGTTCAGCTGCTCCTGGGAGCGCCGCCTCTCCTCCTCTTGCTCCCAGACGCACTGACGCAGCTCGGCGCTGAGTCTCTGGATCTTCTCCTCTTCGGCAGTGATGCGGCGGCAGAGCTGGAGGACTCGGTCGTAGGCTTCCAGCGTGGCCTGGTACGTCTGGAGGGACTCTTCCTCGGACGCCTCCGGCCGGTAGCCGTCCAGCATGTAGTCCGGCCCCATCTGGCGCACCCGCATCGCGTGCATCTTGGCTTCGTGGTGCTCGATCTCGGCGTCGCGCCGGGCCAGTAGCGCCCCCTGCCGCTCCAGGGTCTCGCCCTGACAGATGACCCGCTTCACGAGTTCGGCCAGTTCTTCGCTCTGGAGAACGGGCTCCTGACCATGCTGTCCTTGCTGCGACGACAGGGCACCGACACTTGCGGACAGCTTCCGAGGGTGCACTGTCCTCAGAAGACGTGGCGACGCACTGGACGACGTCGTCGTCGTGGAGCTCGAGCCACCGGACGCCTGAGCTCTCCGGTGGTGGCTGTGGTGATGGCGGCGCCTGTGGTAGTGGTGGTGATGGTGACGAGGCGGCTCGGCGATGCACGAGTCCGACGTGGGCGAAGACGTGGTGGAGGACCAACAGCGGACGCGTCGCAGACTCAGTCGGACGTCGTCCTCGCTGTTCCACAGTTTGAGGATGCGCGAGTCGGATTCGAGTCTGCGCTCGATGCCCCTCGGGCAGACCTCGACCAGGGCGTACTGCTGGGCGTCACCGTGATAGGCCTGGCTGCCGGACTTGCGGGACGAACGGCCCGAGGCGAGCAGCGCGCGGACCACCTCCTCGCACGTGGTCCTGCGACCGACTCCGGTGACCCACTTCTGGACGCCGCCCACCCAGACGGGGATCTCGGCTCCCATGGCGGCGCATAGGGCTCCTTGCTTCGACTCCTCGCTCCGCCACGCAGCCACTGGGTCCTGTAAAGTGCCAAGGAAAAGGTGGCTGATTAAAGAAAAGAAATCACATTCGACCCCTCGAGGATTACGAATGTAATAGGAAGCGGTTCATTCGATCCTATTAGAAGAAATGCTAAATGACTGCCTGTAGAGCGGATTGAGACCGTTTTCATTTGCGATTTTTTAAATAGTTAAAATTGTAAGAAAGTTTAGAAAAATTTAATTGGATATTTAAAGCACATTAAAATTAATTAGCACATGAGCGTATGTAGGGTCGTGGTTAACGCTAGCGAATCAACGCCCTAAAAATGCATGACTTTTCTTTTTCTGGAAACTTGATCATACAGCTGTTTTGCCAATTTTCCAAACTATGTGCTGTCGCTGGACGGGCAATATAAGCGGCGTCATGTGATTTCTGTTTAAAGCTGTGATTGATCTTCACAAATGAACGAAGCAAAATAATACTTTTATAACTTAATCATGACCCATAGCAATCCTCTGGTCAACCATCATTACAAACACCCTTTATGTCCTGAGGCAATAAATCACGCTTTAAAAAAAATCTTCTTGTATGTTTTCAAGAATCCGCAGTGCAAACACTTTCCTGCAGTCAGAGCTGGAAGATGTCCAGTTTTAAAACCAGTGTTTGACTCAACCACAAAGAGAATTTAAAATTTTCAGCGCCACCTCGCACAATAGCGCCCCTCTGGTCATCACGATTCGATAGATGGATTGAAAGGGTAGGTCCTGATGAGATAAGCTAAAGAAAGAAAGAAGAAATGCGCAGATGCACTGGTTTTAAAGAGAACTCGTGTCAATGAGTGCTGACCGTATAATAAAAAAATATGGGGACACTTAAGATCAGCCTTTAGAGTTGACGCGATAGCATCAATGGGTGTCGTCAGCGGCTCCTCTTGACCACGAAGACACGGACATTGTTTTCATATTATGTATACGACATACACATAAAGCTCCGCTTTAACCAAGCCGTACGAACGCGCCTGCGTGGTAGGCTTAGCGTGTCTGATTCTGAGCTCAAGGGTCAGGTGTTCGATTCTTGACTAATTGCCCCAATTTTCTTCTCAGCGAACATTGACTTTATATACTTACATGCCGTCATGACGTTTGAGCGCTGTTGCGACCTTCTAGTCACCAGCTTTCTAATGCCTAAATAACTTTTTGTTCCACAACTCTATATGTGACATCCTGATCCTCTCGACCAATCCGGCTCTACCGCACACACCGGCGGCGACGCCTTCTACGCCAGGCTTATCCTTAAGGCTGTCGTGTTAAAAAATAAACCTACTCAGACTATTGCCGCTTCGTATCTGCATACCGGAAAAAGGATTACACGCCGTGCGGAAGCGGCTGCACCCTGCAAGCATGCAATCGCAGCCTGCAGGTATACGGTCACGAAAAAAAGGAAAAAAAAATACGGGTTCGCTCTACAAACTTTCACAGCGGCCGCGAAGAGAGAGAGGAAGTGATGAAGCGATGAAAACTTTTATGTCTCCTGCGCGGTCGTAACCGCCGTTATGTCCCTATAACCAATGACGTCACGGCCAGTCCCGGGCGAACAGGAGCGGCACGCAGTCTGTTCAGCTCTCCCTCGGTTACAGACTGAAGAAAGAAAAGAACGCAAGAACAATGGAGCCATTGCGTCTTTTACGACCCTCGGCGGCGTCGCGGCGGCATTCGGAAGGGGCGATCGCGAGTGGTTGCAGTCGAGATCTTCGGGCACAACCTCGCGGCCATGTGGCGCGCATCGCCAAGAGCGGCATCGTCTCGAAGACTCGACTCGAAGAAGGCGAGGCACTCCCGGAGAGCACTGGAGTCTCAGAAACAATGATAGCAGGCGAATGGAGGCGAAGGGAGCGACCCCTTCTATTTCTCCTCCACAAAGAAAAACCACAATGACCCGCGGATGCCGCATGCATGCAGAGTTGCGCGCCCTCCAGGAGGGACGCCCTGGAAACAAAGAACAGTTTGGGAGTACGTGGAACAATGAACGGGTCGCTGGTGGCACGAGGAAGTGTCGCCGTCCAGTGTTGCCCCGCTCTCGCCGCATGCGTGATCTTGAGTGCGAGCGTGTGCGTGCGTGAGCACCTGCGTAGACTGTGTGTGACCGACCCCCTCCTCTAGGTGGGCTCGGTGTTGTTTTTTGTCCGTGGTATGTGCATGCAAATAGTAATGTATGCGTCGTAGCAACCACCTATAGGGCAAGGCGCTCACGGACCTTTTGTTTTTATTGAAATACGCGCTTGGCAAGCTTGCGGTTAATGTGATGCCGACGCCTGATAGGTACATGGTTTCAATGAGCACTAAAGCATGACGAGGACATGGCCGCCTACTTTTTCCGTTTTAGAACGGGGATGGGCTTATTTTCATTTTAAGACAGTATCGCACGCACAGACATGCTTGTGAAGTTTAGGACGCGGTATGAAAGAAATGACTTCGTTGCCGTAAGGGATGACGCAGAGTCAGTATCCTTCTCTGATACACCGCGCTGACGAACCCAGTGTTTCGCTGTCTCTGTACACAGGAGCAAAAATAGATAAAGGAAAAAATGAAAGTTGAAAACGGACGGCTCACATCTATGAAGGTTGTAGAATGCAGTTCTGTAAAATCCACCACGACCTTCAATACAATCAGACTTTTTGGCGAATTTTGAGAAGTCGGACCGAAAGCTTAAGTCAAGCTTCCGAAAAACCACGCCAAAAGAGAGAGAGAGAGAGAGAGAATGTTTGTGTGTGTGTGTGTGTGTGTGTGTGTGTGTGTGTTTGCGCCTGTGCGTGTGTGTGTTTGTGCCTGTGCGTGTTTGTGTTTATGTTTGTGGCTTTGTGTACGTTTGCGTCTATGTGTGCGTGTTTGTGCCTGTGCGTGTTTGTGCCTGTGCGTGTTTGTGTCTGTGTGTGTTTATGTTTGCGGCTGTGTGTGCGTTTGCGTCTGTGTTTGTGCCTGTGCGTGTTTGTATTTATGTTTGTGGCTATGTGTGCGTTTGCGTCTGTGTGTGTGTGTGTTTGTGCGTGTTTGTGTCTGTGTGTGTTTATGTTTGTGCCTGTGTGTGCGTTTGCGTCTATGTGTGCGTGTTTGTGCCTGCGCGTGTATTTGTCTATGTGTGTTTGTGTCTGTGTGTGCGTTTTCGTCTGTGTGTGTGTTTGTGCCTGTGCGTGTTTGTGTCTATGTGTGTTTGTGTGTACGTTTGCGTCTGTGCCTGTGTTTGTGTGTGTGTGTGTGTGTGTGTGTGTGTGTGTGAGTGTGAGTGTGTGTGTGTGTGTGTGTGTGTGTGTGTGTGTGTGTGTGTGTGTGTGTGTGTGTGTGTGTGTGTGCCTGTGCGTGTTTGTGTCTATGTGTGTTTGTGTGTGAGAGAGAGAGGAGAGAGAGAAAGAGGACAGAGAGCGCGAACAGATTTGGAAACTCCCTCTGGATTCCATTACAGTACATTGCGATGCACATGTCGACATGCGGGCTGCGTGGGCTTAATGAGCAAGGAGAATGCTTACGAGCAGTCAGATATTTCTTCAACGACTAGGCGCCTCCGTTTACGCCAACTGGGGGTGTCCTATATCACTGCAAAACAGTTATCGGAATACAAAAGAAAAAAGACTACTCAGAATTTGTTCAAGCACGCATCCGATCGGTTGCTGCGCAAGTTTCACATATTTGAACGATCACTTTTTTTCTTGTGTCCCGCTAGGAATTAACTTTTTTACTATGTTTTGAACACTGATGCTTTTCTACTCTTTATCGGCATCGTAGACACTTGCAAAATCATATAACCCAATAAAAAAGTTACCCTTCGACCTGCTGCAAGCAGATATTTCTACCTTTGCGAAGTACGCGACTCCTATGAAAGACCAGTTAATACTTAATACCTCCTCACGAAATATCCGAAATATGGGATTAAATCTAACGCACTTGTCTTAATTTTTTTATGTGATTTACAATACAATGGGATAGAGAAACATTACGTAGAGCGAAGCATTTAGGTAGAACTCTCTGACGCGTCCAGGTTTCATGAGGCGTTACTATCAGGACAAAATCACAAATATTAGGTAGCAAATGTATCTCTGTTTTTAGCGGACCAGCAAACCGTTTTTATTTTGGCATACAGTTTGCTTAAACACTTAAGGGGACACTCATTCAGCATTAATGGCTCCCTTCAGGGAATGCGGAATCAGTCATTCTCTACTTTACACTCGTAGATCGCGGAGTCCTCTATCCCTCCTGGCGCAGTAATTAAGCGAGGGCCACTGTTCCGACAGGTGGCCGCTTCGAACGCAGTCAGCGGTGGTGCCTGTGAGGCCCAAGCTACCTCTCGCGGCCAATCATTAAATTAACTGCCACCTTTCCCGCTTGGCAGGTTGGGATGACGTCACACGGTCAGGTGACCTAGGTTGATGCAGGGTCATCTGCTGTTCCTCTCACAACGCCGGCGTCGGACTTTCTGCAGAACGGGAGCCTTAACGCTATCACGTTAAAAGTAAAAACGCAACAATAGACCATACTGGCAGGTTTAACTGGAAAGGCCTTTTTCCTCGCTTGAGTGAAGTTCGGGAATAAATGCAAGAAATAAGGGAGTAAGAGCCAAGGCAGGCGGTGGTCCTGGGTACGCTCCCCAGACCAAGTCAAATTTTTCTTAAACTTTGCACCCGTATTCTTTTCTTTGCAGCCGCATGGCTCCTATCGAAAAATCTCATAAATATTTGGTTTGGTTTGGTTTTATGGGGTTTAACGTCCCAAAGCGACCTAGGCTATGAGAGACGCCGTAGTGGAGGGCTCCGGAAATTTCGACCACCTGGGGTTCTTTAACGTGCACTGACATCGCACAGTACACGGGCTACGAATTTCTCCTCCAAAGAAATTCAACCGCCGCGGCCGGGATCGAACCCGCGTCTTCTCATAAATGTGTGCCAACGTGTCTCGTGCATATGCGTCTATCGCATATGTGTTGTGTGTGTTTCATATACGGGGTGTTTCACATAACTTGAACCAAGAATTAAAAGAAAGTGATGCACCGGAGCTGCGTAAAACGAAATACATATTGTTTCCCGTCGTGTGGCGCTCCTCAGAGTATTTTTAATTGCGCTTACTTAATTACCTTATATTAATTATACAACAAAATTATTATTCACTTTAGGGTACCTTGCGTTTCGTTAAGTTGGGGGGGGGGGGGTTACGAAACTCTCGATGCAGCTCTCGATGTAGTACATGGGACCCCGAAAGGTGTAGGGACAGAACGTACAGTCTTTGCCAAAAGTAACCAGTCTGCACGGTTTGCTTCTCAGTCGAATATTAAATCTACTATGCCAGCCCTCAAGCTCCAAAAATCTGCATGGTAAGAAGAATCCCTAGCTTCACCTTCAAATAACTTTTTGATCTTTACGGAAGCCGTGAGGGCTCTACTATACGAATGAGAAGCAAACCATGCAGCCTGGCTACTTTTGACAAAGACGTACAGTCTTTGTCAAAAGTTTAGAGCCCAGGGGGATTGCTTCTAAGCACTATTATGGCGCTCTTGTAGCACTAATGGAAGTCATACGCATCGGAGGGAGCAGGACCAAAAATCTTCTTACCTTCAGGAAATCTGGGACGCTGAGGACGCATTACCAACAAAGCAATGTGGTTCAGAAGCAGACCCCCTGGGCTCTAAACGTTTGACAAAGGCTGTACATTGTACTCGCCGCGTTAATTCGGAAGAACCCCGCGGCTGATCGCCTTAGTTAAATTCACGAGAAGGCTACTAACATCTTTCTATTTATTCTGTATAAACGGCAGTCTTCTTAAGCTGAGCGTTCATTCTTTGCGAGCTAAGCTCAATGAGCCTCGAACGCGCAAGGAACAGACCGCTGCAAATTACATCGAGCACATTCATGTTAAACCTGTACGCCTGACGTATACATATGAAAGATTAAAACACGTAATATTGGCGCCAGTACGGAACTTTCAGCTTCGAAAGCAAATGTCAGTGTGTAGAAGCCGACGATGAAGAATTCGAAGGCGGAACCAGGAATTATGCTCACATAAGGTGTCTCGGCGTTGAAGTGAAAGATAAAGCTGAGGATTAGACTCCTATGTCAAGGTATAGCGCACGTAACAGCGGTCTGTGACTGGCTCAGGCCAGATACTTTGGCAATATAGCCATAGCCTAGTGTAATATGTCACGAGTGCGAGGTATAATTATGCAAAGTTCCAAAGTGGGAACAACTCTGAGAATTTCGCCCGATTTACTAGCGCTCGCTGCAGCTTTTATATCGAGTGCCAACAGGGTAGAGCAATTCAAGGGATAATGAGAATGATGATGATGATGATGATGATGATGATGACGACGACGACGACGACGGCAGCAGTAGGGTGGCGGTAGTGTTGAAGAGGGCAATGAGCAAAATGATCATGCTGATGATGACACTGACGCTGATAAGGCCAATCCCTTTTGAAGCGGGAGATCACTGCGTTCACCGGTGATGTCACTGTCTTGCGAGGCACTGGCCAGTCCGAAAAATGTCCCAGCGTAGAAAACGTGGAGCGCATGATAAACACATTGCCGTATTCACGGGCATCGAGGAGATAGGCGTGCATATTGGTGGTAATCAATCAGTAGCATCAGACCTAGACGGTGGGAGAACGGCGAGTGAAAGTGCAATGTAAGCCTTTCGAGACGAATTCCAACAAGCGAACTGCGCCTGCGCTAGCGGCTATGTTGGTGTTTCAATTATCAGGTGCCGTTGAGTAGAACCAAGTATTCCGTGAGTGGCATTATACTCGGCGCCATGATAGGCCGTCATTTTCTTTCCTTTGTCTTTCTCCTTGCGGAAGCAGAAGGTAATGACGACACACAGCGCAGTGTGTACAATAAGGAACTCGGCACTCCACTAAAGAGAATCTTTCCTCCCCGTCTCAAGAAGAGGCAGGGACACCGTGAGCCCAAGATAGCCAGAGAGGCTGTTCCGCTGCGCACCTCCAACAGGTACGCTGCCCAGTTTAACGGTACCTGCAATTACGCGCGGTCCAGCGACAGAGCGTCACACAATTGTCTGTGTATGGTGCAAACAGAGCCTAACGCGCGCACAGAGCGGAGCACAGCCGGCCTTTTTTCAGCGACGGGGAACGACCCGAATCGAAAGGTGCAAACTGCAAAAACACAGCTAGCAATCAGACATCGAGAGAATAGGGGGGGAGCCCAGAAAAACCTGTCAGAAATTACCTCTCTCTCGCTCACGCCGGTACAGCCCGCTCGCGTCACATGTCACGCGTCCCGAAATGCACTAATCGCCTCCTTTCTGACAGCAGCCGCTTCTAAATCCGGCGGTACTCGCCTAAAAGTCTCGTTCCGGCTCGCGCTTCGCTCGCACGCAGGACACGAACTGGCGTGCACATACAACGGAGCAGCGAACGAAACGGGGCATCCTACTACATGCACACCGTACACTTATAGCGAGCGCGGTGAACTGAAGAGAAGAGAGACATGCTGCGGCTGAGCGACGCACAGAAGCCGGCCCATGGGGCGCGAGCAGAGGAAGAAGAAGCCGTGAAGCGACCAGTTTCTCAGAGACACTCGCTCCTCGGAAACAAAAGGGCGCTTTAGCAGCTGCTCGCCACCATGCCAAGCGGCAGGACAATGGGCCGCAAGTATAACGCGGCCAAAAGGAATGAAGAAAGGAAGCAAGAAAGAACGCTTCGCCTTCTAATGGAGCCCGGCTCGTTTCGGGGGCGCTTCAGAAGGGCTTCTCGTCCCCGTCCTTCTCGCCGAGCTTGAAGAAGCCGGGCCGGAAGAAGTCGGAACGAGGCCAAGCGCCGGCGCAGCGCGCACGTGCGCACGCCGGTGTACGGTATAGACACAGTGTATTGCACACAGGGAAGTTCTTTCGCTGTTTGTCTTGTCTTCGTTTCTGAGTCGCCAAACGCCCGATCACACTGAGCGCGGTTGGTGCCGGATCGGCTCAAGTAGGGTGCTTCGATACCACTCGGGTGTGGAGGCACCCGGTGTTACCCGCAAAGAGGACGCAGCGCTATCGTGCAGTATGCGCCACTGTTCAGGTTTTGGGAGCACACGATCGGCACGACGTACGCATGCGCGTCAGATTACGTGGCTGGTTCGACTTTTCGTGTTTGCGCGGACAAGTAGTATTTATTCGTGAAATTGACAGTTTTATATCTCGCGTATTCATAATTTTCTCGTAAAATGCAGCTGAAAGACGTCTCGTATAAGAGCGCTGCTGTTGGCAGGGTTTGTGGTGCCTGTCATGACCTCAGGACGTGAGGGGCATTAAAGCGGCAGCTACCATTTCTTAGCACTTTGTCGTTCTTGCAGACCTGAAGCTTCAGAGCGAAACGCCAGAGGCCCAGTAACCTCACCGTTACAGCCTTCATCTGGTTTACCTCTTCCAACCTAAAATAATTGTTTTTCAGCAATAAAAACCATTCCTTGCGCTTTATTGCAAAGCTTCCCTAGCAAAAATGTCTGAAGCACAAATGTTGACCAAGTTTACAGTGCGACAAAAGTGCACACAATATTACGGAACGAGTTGTTTTCATCCTGCGTACACGACGGCTCAGCTGGCTGCAAAGCCTGTCTCGACCATACCCGTACGCTGCCGTAGCCTTGAGGGAACAGAATCGGGCTTTTCCGCGCCGACGATGTCCACCGAACGCCTTCTTCAACACTCCTTGCTCTGAGCAGTTACGGTCCAATGCGCTAATGTACGCACGCTTGAGGTGCGCAGAATTTGGAGCACTAAATGTGACACTTCTTCCAGCGCCAGTCATTATAAAGACTCACTCCAAGTCTTTCCTGGCCTCCTACATAGTTCGATGAACTCCATTGCCCCCGATAGTGTTCACAGGCTTCAAAGAGCGGCACGAAACTGTTGAAATAAATATCCACCAAGCTCCGGTCGCGAATCCTGCACCATCATTGTCGTGGCGCCCACCTCGCTGAATGACCTGACAGGAGCCACTCCAACACTGCCGCAACATCAGCAGCAGCAGCGGAACCTATATTATGCTCGCATTCCATACTCAGCCAATGTGCGCATGCCATATATACATAGAGGCTGACAACATCAAATCCGCGACCTCGGGGTGACTGCTCTAGCGTAGCGTTACACTTGCCGCGAAGAAGGTGCGAGTCCCTCGGAGACACATTCGACACGGCGGAGCCCGCTTGTACCTGGCCGGCGCGGCGTCCACTTTTATGTTTGCGTGCACACAGTCGCGAGGCGCTACCAGCGGAAAGCGTTATCGCCTCGCTCCCGGCGGCAGGTGCGGCATACGTGACTCAGCTGCGTGCTCGCCCCCCCCCCCCCCCCCCCCCTTCCTCTCTCTCACCTCCTCCGCTGTGTAGAGCAGCATCCACGGCGTTCCGCTCGGTTCGGTGCCGGATACCGCCGCTGCAGGAGAAGCAGAATAGTAGCGCGCTTAGAGACGCGTAAGTGGCGCGTCGCACGAGGCCTCAGAGGGTGGGCTCCACCTGTTTGTCCATTGCGGTCACGCGCTACCCGCGACAGCCCGGTAGCCTCCGGGATGCGGGCTTTATGGGCGCATTACCCGCGCACCACAGGTACTGCGTCCAGACAGGGAGGGGGATGGGTCGGCTGAGCTGGGGAACGCTCGTCAATAGGCGCGTATAGATATAAATGCGCGGCAGCTTGCGACCGGTAATGGATGCACAGCTCGCTTATCCTGGCGAGATAACGGCTGCGCACGCAAGGATTCACCGTCACGGCATGCAGATGAAAGCAGCTTCGGGCAGCGATGTCCGTGTAAACATACTTAGGAAGGCTCGCGATCTTAATTGCGAGCTTGTGGGCGGTTCCCACGACGAGGCAGACTCTTATGGGAGTCCGCCGAGCAATGGCGAGGACGGTGTGGACGTGTTGGATGATAGTGGATGTCAGAGAGGCTGCGGAGAGCAGCGCTGGATACGAGTGCTGCCATCGTCTCTCCCTCGCGCCCACACGCACGCGGAGACAGACACATGTGCGCGCACCACCAACACGATATATTGTTCGCCGATTACGAGATGAAAACTTCTCTGCGTCTACTCTGTTCTTCTTAAATCCCTGAAGAACCTTGGGAGCAATGGCTGAGAACAACTGAGGATTATGAATTGCTGGAACGCTAGAGTGGCTGAACTAGAAAGATATGGTAATAGAAATGAGGAGAAGCAAGCGTGAAATAAGGTTTCCTTAATCGTATCCCGGCAGAAATTCCTGCTGTTTTTGTGCTAAGATGCAAGGAACGAAATAACAAAAAAAAAGCAGTCCGTCACATGAGGGGACAAAGTGGGTGCTCCAAAATTACCACGGCATAAGCGAAGCCCCATGGGCAATATTTCTGCCCGTATGGCTTCGACACAGATGCTCGCCGCGGCACCTGGTCCGACGTTCGACCTCCGCCACCACTGTATAAAAGCAGACAGCACACCTTGGCTACCAGACATGATAAAGTCGTTTATCCAGTCCAGCCCTTCAGGGACTTCGTGCGTTGATACGCGGCGCAAGAAAAAAAAACTTCCAGAATAGTTTTTGTTTTACGAACTGCAATTTGTGGTTTTATCTGAAGCACTAATACTAATTAATACTAATTATATATTACCAATAAAAATACCACTATTAATACATACAAATTAGTAAGCATGTATTTGTATTCCTCCTTGCTCTATACGTATCGTATAGCAGTATATTGCTTCAATTTCACTCTGGCAGAGTGAAAATAATCACATTCCCCCCCTTTGCGATAAAAGTGTTTCAAGAAGGGAGTGTTCGCGTCGTTATGGTTAGTACAGCACACTTCCGTTGTGATCATATCCACGAAGCCGGTAGCTGAAATTTTCAATTACAGCGAATTTAATGTAACTGCCCCCCCCCCCCCCCCCTCCCCCCCCCCCCCTTTTTTTGTTGCTACAGACTCATACCTTGAAACGTGTGCTGGCGGAGACAGGGGTGTTCAGGATCGTAAGTCCTTGCAGCTGAACGAGGCCTACTTCAAACCGGGCTGTACTTACTCGATTATATTGAAATAAAAAAAGTGAGTAGGGATCAAAGAACAAGAAGTTCCATAGAGGCTCTGACGCAGCAGTGAACATCCACTGTCCAGCAGAGAATCAAAGTGGTGACCCGCGTCCGCCTTTTCAATGTGCATCTAATATCTAAAGCGAAGATCAACTGCGCATGCGGCACAACACGGTATGCAATCGAGCAGCATTTCCTCAAGAAGGAAGGTGCTAAGCGAGGTCGTTCTGCCATACCCACGCCTTGCTTGTTATATTGCAAGAGGAAAACCAGCTTCTTCGTTCGGCGAGCACTACAGGAAAGGCCTACGCAACTTGTGGTTACGCAATATACGCATCTCAGTCACGCGTTAATTGCCCGGAGTCCCGCACACTGGTTGCGGTGGTCAACAAAGCCTCAGTGAGGATGCTTGGCGAGGCAAATTTATCTCTCTCTTTTCTTACAGTGAGCAACAATCATTCATCATTATGCGCTATTATGCTAATATATAATTGGAGTAAATTACTATCGCCACCTGATTATCACTCAATAGGTACTGTAGCCGATTTTTTTTCCTGGTTAAATGAGTGCATCTTATTCGTTCGTTAGTGCTGGCGGTACTGTCGCAATACGTGTACATGTGGACGGCTTTACTGAACTTGCGTTTCCGTGTCGCACACGTTTTGTTCTGTATTCGGATAACTGTGACTTAAGCGCATAGCACGCGTGAGTGTAACTCAGCCAACAACAGCACATGCAGAATGAAGTCTCTTTCAACAAATTAATTACACCCTTGACCATGCGGATGTTCAGCACTAGGTACGTGGTCCGCCTGTTATGTTGCGACATCGTGAGACCACCTGATAACGACGAAGTTTGCGCGAAGCATCGGCTGTGTCAGCGCCTGTTCTACTAGATGGTCACCTGAACGCGGACGCTGGATGTTGACGCCGACTGCTACGCAGAGGCAGGGAACCTCATGGTTTTAACAGATGGCGGCGTAAAAGCCCGCGTTTGTTAGTGTTCTCGACTTCTTGTGGCAACAAATCACTGTATGAGCCCGGAAGCTTCCGTGACCACACTGCTATACAGCCCCATCGATCTTTTCTTCAGATTACAGGTCATCGAACTTTAACCCGAGTGTCAGTAACTTTATATTTAAATAACCCCTTGATGAACACCTTTCTCGTGGATAGCGTTGCAAATAAGGGCATTCCCGCCCTCTCTGGTGATGCCTCTATAATACACATAATTGCAGCATTAAACTCCTTTTTATTAAAGAAAGTAAAAAATTATTAGTATACTACAGGCCCGAAGACGTAAAGCATAAAGCAAGGCTTAGAAATCATTTTGGAGAAAAACTAACGCAATATTCAGCAACTAAGTGAAGCTTTGCAACCTTAAGAAACGAGGCAATGGAAATCGTGAGCGAATATGAGAAAAGTAGTAAGGGCAGACGGCGGTCACAACGAACAATTCAGCAGTGGAATAAGACGGTTTAGGAGTGCATTTTGCTGACACCTCAACTGGGCAATAGGGTGGATGTAGCTGACCCAAGCAAGGCCCAATCAGAAATCACTAGGGCCATCCTTGGCCTGTATAACGGACTAAGTCTTTATGATGATGACAATGCTAACCTCCTTTAATTTATCTTATTTACCGCGATCCATTACTTGAGAAAAAAAAATGCCCCACAAGTAAAACATCTTGCATCGCAAAGGAAGTAACGTACAGAGGGCAAAACGCATCTCTAGAACGACCTAAATGTGTGTTCCCCAGATCCCAAAGCCGCTAAGACAAGGAAGACAAAAAATGACGATGAAACCTTATGAGTTTTCTGCACATGCTTACATCCAGACCATTTTTAACCAAATGTTATCGCTAGACATCGCGTGTTCAGACCGAAACCAGCTCGAACATGTTCTAGGGAAGCGTTTTGCCCTCTGTACGTTGCATGAGAAAACTCCGCCGGTAGCTTGGAATCTGAAAGCTTGATGTAACCGCAAGGCCAAGACCGCATCTCGCATGGGTCTTAAAGGTGCACTGAAGAGGAATCTGAACTCGTCTTTTTGCCGCGGGAACTCGATCTACACGTTCCCAGCATTCTTAGAAACTTCGATTTATTGCCCGGTGTGGCCAATTTCTCTAATTAAATAGGATTAACATCCGGCTCCCGCCTTTTTCTTTAATTCTCCGCATACGGTGGAAGGAGTCGACCAACGCATGGAGTGCCTTTCAAGCAGTGGCGTGAAGACTTTGCTTTCGCTTTTATTTTTTTCTTTTAAATTTCCATGAATAAATAGGTCTAGTCAGAGATATAGCTGCAAATTAGGCCCACGGAAATAAAAATACGCGTGGACTTTTTGCTTTCCCCGATCACTACGTATCACTCCGCCGATGGCATAGCGGCAAGCCGCCACGGGTCTGGGCGAAAGGTTGGTCGACTCCTCTCACTGTTTGCGGAGAATTCAAAAATAAAGGGCAGGAGCCCGACGTTAATCCGATTTAAATTAGGGAAATCGGCCGCACAGGGCAATAATTCGATGTTTCAAAGAACGCTCGGAACGTGTAGACGAGTTCCAGCCGTAAAAATACGAGTTCAGATTCCTATTCAATACACCTTTAACAAAGAGTCTCGTGACGAAATTTGTGTGAACGTGGATTCAAACTTGCCCTTAATACCCAACGATAGCGATCGACTGATCAAGACTTCAGACATAATGATCGCTCAGACGTTGCGTAGGTGCTTCGTCCCCTGTATCTCTACTGGGGCACCGCCCACTTGAAGACTCCCTGCAGAGAATTCGAGACATCAATGGCCACTGTATCAGGAAGGGTAGCTTCATGCCGTCGGGCCCCATGGGAAGAGCAGGCGAGGAACGGGGTGCAGGGTGGGGGTGCCCCGCTCGGGTGGCCCGGCGGCGCCATCGTCCCTCGGTAGGTGGCCGGACACACAGGCACTCACGCAGGCAGCACCGGGGACCGTCTCCTATGCTTCGTTCGCTCACGACCCCGCGTCTTCTCGGAATTGGGCCGGCTCGCGCCGTTGCCTTTCATACACCATTACGCGCACTTATCAAATTATCCCCCGCCCAGACGTTGACCGGGCCGTTCGCAGCAACTTTCATGCGGACGGCCACGTGGTTTAACTGACCTTGAAACTCCCCAGGGTTCAATGAGATGCCCGTGTTTTCACGGGCTTTCCCTTGCAAAGCGTGCTGTAGTGTGGCGGGAGATGGAAAATGAATACTCCTATTTTTCTGGTCTCGATTTTTTTTTTTTGCGTTCTTTCTTGTTCAGCATTCTGTCCACTGTTATGTTCAGTGTTCTGTTCAGTGTTCTGTTCAGTGTTCTGTTCAGTGTTCTCTTCAATGTTGCGTCCATTGTTTTGCTGGGTGTTTTGTTTTTAGTGTTGTTCTCAGTGTTCTGTGCAGTGTCCTGTTTAGTGTTCTGTGCAGTGTCCTGTTTAGTGTTCTGTGCAGTGTCCTGTTTAATGTTCTGCTAAGTGGTCTGTTCAGAGTTCTGTTCGGAGTTCTGTTCGGAGTTCTGTCCAGCGATCTGTCCATTCTTCTGTCCAACGTCATGTCCCGTGTTCTGGTCAGTGTCCTCTTCAGTGCTTTTTCTTTATTTAGCAGCACAGATGTTTTATTGGTAGCTGAGTCAGCGGCAGCACTATAAACATAACAGATTTGGTGCATTCATGCTGTCTGCTGCCTTTCACTTAGCGCTCAGTAGCCTAGCGAAAAGGAACGGTCATACGCATTCCTTTGCAAGTGCTACACCTTTGTAGAGAATGTGTGTACCCTTACAAAAAAAGTTTTAGACAGTCTATAGAGTGTCTATCGACTTCTGTCTATAAAGTCTATAGACTGTCTAAAGACAAATCTTAGAGAGCAGCCTATAGGCAATACAAATGCCATAGACAGTCTATAGACAATCTACAGATTTATGGCCATACACTTTTAGTAGACTTTTCTCTATAGACAGTCTATAGACTATGAATAGACAGGAAGCAATATCTATAGGAAGTCAATAGAGTCAATAAGAAGTCTATAGACTGTCTATAGACCATTTTTATGAATCGCTATTTCCTTGCTTTAGTTTAAAAAATTATGATTTTGCGACCTCCTGATAAAGAATTTCTTTAAGTTTCAGAGATAATATTGTATCAAGCAGAGCTTTATTGAGTGCAGAACGGGTGATTGGAGCCAGCTCAGGCCGCTTGTGGCGTTGGAGGACGAGACGTCTCTACCTCATTCTCTTAATTTTATCTTCTGCATGGTCGCCATAGCCTTTTTGATGGCCGTTACAGTATTCCACTAGGGTATTTGCGACTTCAAAAATGCTCTTTTGATAGTTTTTCTGTCACGTCGAGAATGGAAAAGTGAAAGTTTTCAGAGGCTTTAATTGCATTTTTCTCTTCCCACTTTGTTTTGTAAAAAATTAAAAAAATGATTTTTTTTATATCTTGAGAACATCTCATAGGGCTTTTTTTTTTTGGCTTTCGGGAAATATATTATTTCACTTGGGTATGCGTGACTTTAAAAAGGCTTTTTTTTTATTTAATCCTTTTTAGTCGTCACGTAGAACGGAGAAGGGGGAGTTTTCAGAGGCTTTATTCCCATCTTTCTCAAAGCAGCTTTTCTGGTGGCTTATGTACATTTTTCACAGGAACTACAAGGAGCAAGCAAACGAAATTTTCCGCAGATTTTAATCACTACCTTTGACATGATTTGAACCAAAATTAGTAGCCGAATTGAATTTGAACTTTTATGCCTGAGAAAAAAAAGGTTCATAGGTGGCAATATTATTGCACCGAAGAAAAAACATAATAAACCTTTCTTTTTCTCAAAGCGCATAATTTTAATAGCAGCCGCCCACTAAAATACAAGAGCTGAGAACTATGCATCTAGCAAATTTAAGAAAAAGTATACATTAGTTGAAAAATAAAGACAAACAATACGGGACAAAATTTTAACGAAGTTTGGAGCCTTCACGCAAGCTGCATTCTTTTAAAAGGTTATTTCATAGTAGTAACTTCTATTACAACTACTCTACAGCGAATTTTTCAAAACCATTTTCGAAGTTTCACCGCACTTTGGGTGCCGATTCCTACGAGGAAACGCAGTCATTCGGACATATATTTCAAGCTCCGAGCCTGCAGGCTGAAGAACCTTCAAACGGAACAAAAGAAGAAACTTGCCTTCACGTCAACGGCGGACCTTTGAGCGCACGAGTTGAAGGAACTCATTTACTGCGTCCGTGTAAGTATAACTGAGGATCTTCCAGCAAAGCTGAGCTCCGGATTGTTTGGCAAAAATGAAATTCACTTCCCTGAACTCTGCAAACTTCACCTTCACAAACTGTAACTCTGGAGAGCATTATACTTGCAAATTACGACTCTGAACTTTCATAATTTTGCGACAGTGTAGAGTAAGACAAGAAATAACTGCAGCATAATCGCGTTCATATAAGGCCTGCCACGAATCCAACTAGGCGCGCTACTCTTAGCTAAGTCGTTTGTTTCACCAGCGTTCGTTTCGATGCCTTGCTAATCTGCACTCAACTTATCTGCAACCGTGAAAGCAACGCTGGACAAAATATGTGGTTGTATAATTGTCCTGAAAAAAGCGTACGAGGCTCAAGGTCATCGATGCAGGCACGTGGGCGAGCCCGAGTTACAAGACAATAAAAGCCGCCGCCTTGAACCAATCTCGAGCCCAAATTCCTTTCCCCTAATGACAGCAAATTCATTACTCTCTGAACGCCATTTCCAAGCGTAATCCCGTTATACACAAACTGCCCCTTTCGCGTGCAGGAATCGTGATAGCGCTGAGCACGTCCTAACGGCGATTTTCAAACTGGTCAAGCTGCTACATCAACTACACGGTCGCCAACGCGCAAAGCTTGGCGTACGCACGAGCCAAGAATTGAGCCGTCGCTACCGACGAGTGCAGCGTGGAAGACAGAGCAGCCGCAACAATCTCGAGGCCGAATCTTCTTCGGCTCGCCGAGAGTAATCAGGCTAGGAAACGGAAGACGCATCATTTACCTTCGCTCCACACACGCGCGGAGCAGGTATACGGCGACAACAACAACAACACGACCAAAAGGAGAAGAAAAAATCAAACGGTAGACTCCCGTTTGGCGCTCTCCCTCGCAATTTAAATCTGCGGGGCGGGCAATGGGCAATCGATCAGGCTCTCTGATTCGCCATGCTCGCGGCGTGCGCGAGTCTCTCTCGAAACCTTCGTGCAGACTTTATCGATCTAACTGTACCGCCACGTTGACAGGGCAGAGTAGTGGAACAGCAAGGGGGGGGGGGGGGGAGGGGGTGGGGGGGGGGGTGGCAGCCTCTTCGCATAACTTCTCCACACACCGCGTAGCCAAACTGGGACGAAGCATATAGACTGCCGGCGGTGAGAAACAAAAACGAAGACACACACAGAGTGAGAGAAGGTTGCAAATAAATCAGCAGACCTGCACACGATCTGCGCAAAGACAAGCAGAACTACAGTATACATATAGGGTGCTTCTGGCGAGAGTTTCAGGCAGGGCGAGCGATAAGCGAGGCAGCAGCTTTCAAACCCCGCAGGAAGCGTATATCTTATACGCAGGTCGTGCAAGCTTCTTCCTTCTCTTAGTTGGGCCACCGAACGGGCTTAGGGATTGCGTTGAATATTTAACGACTCAGCGAGCGAGAGCGCACGTGCGTTCAAAACGAATCACGAGGATCAATGGGGTTCGCGATTAATTACCCAGCCAGTGTCTCCAAGAACGACGCTCTGGCGACTGAAGCTGTCTCTTCGCTTTTCTCTCTCTCTCTCTTCCGCTTCATAGGTGTTTGGTTTTGCCCGTTTATTTATTTTGTGTGTGTGAGTGCATGCGTATTACCTTCGGTTTTAGTCCAATCGAGAAGCAGCAACGCATGAGAGTTTTGTTGCAAGCCGATGGCCAGATATGGGGCACGCATAATCAGTGTGTCGAAAACGAATTTTACCGCCGGAGTGTAATGCATACGCCATGCGTCATGCCGCGACGAGACCCGCGGTGAACGAGTAGGGGAGTTTTGTGTAACGCCGCATTGCGCCGACTTAATGCGCCGTGGCAGCCAGCACGCGACTGCTGTGCGGTGTACTATACTGCTCTGCATCGACATGCTCAGAGATGAGAAGGTTCGGACTGCAGTGGCGCAGATGCTATCATCACAGGCGGTAAAGCTTTAAGTGCGGCAGTGAACAAAAAGAAAAGCTTCTGAAACCGCGACCCCTTTGCCCTTCCCTACCACAAAAATAAATAAGTAATAAAAGACTGAAGGCAAATGAGCTCGTTAAGTGGGACAGCCTGCTTCTGAATCGGCACATCGCGTGAAGAAACAGGACGCGGTACACTCGAGAAAATATACACAAAAAAGAACAAATGTGCACTTAGTATACTTGAGGCGAAGGTGTCCTATATGCACGCTCTCATTAGACAGTCGCAGTGAAGTTAAACTAGCTCAAAACCGATTTCCTACTGAAAACACTCACATAGCTGCTTCTGGGATCAATTGATATTTATGCGTTGAGTAGCGCTGCAGGCTATCAGGCATCATTAAAGGAGGGTTCCAGATCAGTTTCAACCACCCGAGGCTACTTAATCAGATTTGAAATCTTAATGCAGGGCCATTTTTGCCTTTCGCCTCCAACGCAATGCGGCCACAGCGGCTGGGATCGAACCATTGAAATGAACCAGCGTTTCTTTTTTTTTTTTTAAGCTACATTCGCATTTTTAGAGGGGTAACGTTCATTTAACAAACAGTAAGGCTGCTACGGCAGAATTTTCATGCACTCTTTTCGTTCTGCCGTTAAAAGTAGGTAAATTGAAACTTAGCGGAGGAGTGACACATCGCTAAACAGGAATAAGTTTCTGAACATGCTTCGCATTGTTGATGTTGTAGTCATTACAATTATTATTGTTTGTTGTTGCTGTTGCTATTCTTAGGAGCTGTTTGTATGATATGACTCAAAATCTAGCGCGCGGTCAACATCACGTCCTAAAAAATCAATAAAAACCGAGCGAAAGCGCGGGGAACATGTAGTACGCTATTCACGTGACACTCCGAACGGTGACACTACCCTCCGTGCTACCGTCGGCACTAGACACAAGCCGCAGAGCGCACATATTAGTTGTTGCAAAAAACAGCTGTTAATCGTTGCAACCAGCACCGTTGACCAATAAAAACCTAACAAAATTTGCGGCAGCTGCAAATGACAGCGCTATAACAACCAACAACAGCTCTTAGTTGCAAAAAAGTGTTGCTCGTGTTTGCGTAATGTAGATCGAGTTGAAATGCATAGAAGACGTGCGATAGTGTCATGCCATATTAGCGCACGCACGCACGCACGCACGCACATATGCACGCGGACACGCACGCACGCACGCTAACCGACCAACTGGCAAACCCCTTTTCTTCACAGGGAAGGCAGGAAAGGCATCGGTGCCTGCCGGCCTGTCACTCTCGCGAGAACGGACATGGAAGCGCGCGTCCAATCCGCATATTACGTCTATCCATTGTCCCGTTGAGTCGCACTCGGCATAAGACGCGTCACGGGGCAACACCCACCCGCTGGGAGCGGCGTTCGAACGCGGACGAGGAAGTGGGAACGCATCGGCGTTTCCTGCCTCCGCTCTCGGCCCGATCAGCCGCGTTCGGAACGTACCCCTCGCCAGACAATGCCCCGTGCGGCCGGTATTGTGCCCGTTGCATAACGTATTGCCTTCGCCTCGCACGCAAGCAACGTACGACGCATTGTTCGGGTAGCGGCTCCTCCCCCCTCCTACTGTACACCATTGGAAGCTCGCCCTGTGCATTACTGGGAAGCAATAATAAGATCGGCATTCGAAGGTTGGGAAAGCCTGTACTTTCCGCCTGCCATGCCGCCCCGGTCGCTCGAGGGAATGTCCCAACACTGAGGGCAAGGTTCTGTGTTCGACCCTCGGAAAAATTGGCTATGTGTTTTGATGGAGGCGAAATACAAAACTTTATCAGGCCTGAAGAGGGATAATACTGGCTGGTTAGTATATGTTGACGAAAACGAAGTAACAGCGCTTTTTGAACACGAGACAATACAACGACACAGGCACCTGCGCAGGTGTCTGTATAGTTCTATGTCCCATACTCAAAAAGCGCTGTTCTTTACCGTCATCAGGCCTGCATTAGTACGTCGGTTCAGGTTAAAATAAACAGCGAGCATAGCTTCATCCTGTGCATTACAGTGCAGCGGTTTGTATTATTTTTGGACTGTGCTGCGATGAGAGGTCACAGACTGCAGAACATTATGCCAATAACTTTATTATTATCTTAGTAAGGCATGTTGATGACGGGCTAGTTGGTTTTTCATCTTGAAACTTGGGAAAAAACCCACCTAGGCGCAAATGATTTCACGACACAAAAAGAGACGAGGAGACAACGGACAGGCGCTTTATTATTATTATTAAACCAACTTTATTATTAAACCAACCGCCATGCCACTTTCAGCGCTGACGTATGTGCCTCAGCTGACCTCCCGGCAGCAGTAGCTCCGATTTAACCGGTTAACGTGTGGAGACGGCTAGTGGGCCAGAGAGAAACAGGAAGATTGGATGAAGGGAAAGAAAGACACACGAGTCTGGCCTGTGGGAAATGCACGAAAGCTTATTCCCTGTGATGGCTGGCAGTCCGGCCTGAAATGCACGGCGTTGCGAAGAAATGACATAGACCATGCTTTTTCTTTGAGCATTTCAGTGGCATTGGCGTTCACTCGCCTCAGCATTCGGACGTTCGGACGATTGGCGAAAACTGTGCCTCATTTGAAGTCCGCCACTCATTGGGACGGACGGCATTGAACACAGCGTTGTGCTTTCCGAAACAGGCCGGTCAATCCGAACATCCTTCAATGCACAACGTGCTTTTCTGTGAACGTGCACTGTGTTTATCCGCGCAAAAAGTACTTCACGAATGCTTCGAAGCTTCGAATTCATGCAGTGGTGTCTCGTATTGTCGTGGCTCTTCATACACAACTTAATTTTTGCAACCCCCCCCCCCCCCCCCCCCCAACAAAAAAAATGATAATAAAAAATGCGCGTTGAAACCGTTAGTTGGAATGCACATTCGGTGGAAGATAGTAGAGTGAAACGAAGGGTTCAGAAAAATTAAAGCTCTCGATCTTTCGTTCTTCTCTGCGGCGATATGAGAGATGTGCGCTCTGACCCCCTCCCTGATGAGGGCGTCTACTCCCCCACAAATCAAGCCTTATTTGGTTATGAGAGAGTCACGGTCAGACCCTCTCGAAAATGCTCCCTCTGAGAACGCCCTCCACACAGCCATGGCAGTAATACGAGCAGAAGGGATACATCTGACAGCTAAATGTAAGCCGTCAAAATACGGGCAGCTTAGACTAAGCTTACTGCATGTAGAAGCTACGCCATGGCCCTATCAAGACTTAACTGTGACGATTTCTTTCTATCTCCGCGACATCATCGACTTGCTGCTAAACGTGTGGCATTTACTCTTGCAAGATACCGTGTAGCTACAACACGTGTAGCCGGCATACTCGAACGTGCACTGAAATCTGAGGTATCCAAACGATCCTTCTTGTCGACAGGGTAACTACGTGCGTGGCTGCATGGTCCCAAGTCTTTAAACACACCGGCATGTCTGAGCTGCTTATGTATTCACTGCTGCAATCCAACCAGTGGAGAGGATGCCCGACCAAAGGAAAGGAAAGAGCAACAGATTTCGGAATGCCTAGAATTAATCGAAATCCTGTGCGCCACAAACGAAGCGGGTCTTCGCTAACCAAACGAGCGACAGCTCTTCGCGGCCGAAATCGTTCCGCATACCGGAAGGCCAGTGCACCAAAGCGTCCTCGCGCATCGAAGGTGACGTCCGATGCAGAAACGGTGTCTTCGATCACCCTCCATTAACCGCGCCGTGCACGGCGCGGATCAACCGATCAATCATTCCATCAGCCTCCGACACGGGAACCGCGCGCTTATCTGACGCTGGCATGCATCCCCCTTTCCCTCATGGGATGAACAGTCTTGAGCTCTGAGAGCCACACTTATACAAAGCGGTGCAGCACTGGTGCATCTTGCACCCGCATAAGCCAATCAGCTGGGCTGTTTAATTAGCGCGCCCACCGAAACTTACTTAGCAGAGCGCCTGGCCACTTCTGTGGCTGCTGTTGGTTGTCGCCGGGATGCGGGCTCAGTGCAACCGCAAGACAGCGTCACGTGCGAGCTGCTTCGTTCCCGAAGGGCTAAACACATCTCCAGCGCTTTCACAGCGCTGCATCGTTTTGACGGGACGGGCACACAGTACGGTTCTCATCGGCAGCAGTCGAAGCCGTGACGAGCGAAGCCCGTAGCGCACACACCGGCACGCCCGGGTACTCGGACGAAGAGGCGCGTTCACAGAAACAGTTCGCACGGTTTTGTATTGTATACTGCAGCCGAGGCGGCAGCGGCGTCCCCGGGTGCATTGTTTGACAGTGGCTCTGCGCACAGAATGGTGCGCATGCTGCGGAAGCAACAAAAGCCGCGAAGTGCACACACACACAGCGATACGACCCTCGCACGGTGCAGCCGTCGACTCGTCCCGTCAAGAGCCGTTTCTCCCGATTCCACGGCGGGCTGGCGCGCTCTCACGGACGGACGGCGGCGGGGTGACTGACTTTTATTTTGCTCTCACAGGAGGCTCCTTCTCAGCGCGTCGCATGCGACGCACGACCCGATAAGCGCAGTGCAACAAAAGATGCGCTATGCTCTCTCTTCGTCCGTAACGCGGCTGAGCGACGAGCAACAAAAAAGCAGCGCCACCGAGGCTAGCAAGCGTGAAGCACGCCAAGAAGCTTTCTTCTTTCCCCTTTGAAGCTCGCCCGTGCTCGCGCAGAACGGCGCTTCGCTGCTCACGACGCTCTCCGTCGCAGTCGCGTGGTGCGCGCCTCCCTCCTTTCGGCGGGCGGTGTCGCCTCGCCTTTGCGCCGGCCCGACCGGGCGGGCTGGAGAACCCACATGGCTCCCTGGACCGGCCGAGCGTCGTTTCGCCGCCGTCGCTTTGTCTCCGCCGAGACATTCCAGGCGCGCCGCTCTCGCTCCGAGCACACGCCCCGTCGCTATAGCGCCCCGCTCTTTTGTTTGTTTGTTTTTTCTTTCTTCCAGGGCGCTAACAACCGTTGCGGCCTCAGCCGTCTACCCGCCTTTTCGTCGCTACCAGCGCAGGTCGCTAAGAGCCGTTTTTGAGCGTGCGAAAGCTAGTACACGAAAACTCTATCGGCTGGACACTAGTTTCGGTACATTTTCTCAGTTCGCGAAAAATCTTCAAGGGGCTTCGTTGAATACCTTCATGTGCTCAGCAGCGCTCTCTCCACTGACAATGTTGTACTCTCTCCCATATTCATATGTTAGTGCTCATTGTTCATTACGAATGCCTAGTCGCTTCCGTAGCTTTTCAGAAGAGGTAAGGTGTACAGACAGCCCACTTGTAACGGCCGCAGTTATAACGAACGCTCGCTTATTCAGAACAAGGCCGGTTCTACCGTCAAATTATTTACTATGGAAAAGACATTGGATCTCAGAAACCACGAACATGTGTGGTCACGCAACTCGGTTATAGCGAACGAGGAGGCGCTGTAAACTCGGCCCTGAAGTTGAAAATTCCGTTTCTTGCAGGAGCGGAGAATAAAGAACGCCTCCATGACACCTCCTCCCTCCTTTGTAAGGAAAGAATGCGATCGCCAAAAGGCGAAAAATATTACGGGATGCATAGAACGCCGGTGAAACGTTTTGAAAGATGCGGCCGTCAAAAACGCATGCCTTGAAAAGCCGCGCCTAGAGCTGGTGAAAAGTGGAAAGCGAAGCGACCTTCCTTGTATGCACATTCATGGAGGACAGCCACCAGTTGTCGCCGTGTGTTATCGGGGAGACGCATGGCGCAGTGCTTTGGAAGCTACATTCTTGTGCGCCACAGACACAACACAAAGGCCTGAACGAAGCACGCCTTTTTTTTTTTTCGACTTTCTTTTTACTAGTTATACGTGCACTGGAAAGGTTGCTTTGCTTGCATTCTTTACGAAAGCGCGTGTGTTTTCGCACGATATAGCCAAATTTTGTCGAGCCATAGCGCCCAGGGTAATCGCGTTTTCGAAATTGTAACAACTGATATGGCTATTTCTAACCACCGGCTAGAAATCTCTTGATTTGAAGAAAATAGCGCCAGAGCATGCAAACCACGAAAAGACAAGGACGAGACACAAAGCGCTATGTGTCTCGTCCTTGTCTTTTCGTGGTTTGCATGCTCTGGCGCTATTTTCTTCAAATTAAGTATGCACCAACTCGCCCAAGAAGAAGTGTTAATGTAGAAATCTCTAATGGCAACTAGAGGCCTCCCTCTAGAGGCCTCTGATAGCTAAAAAGTTATATATCAAAATTCAGTTAATCAGCTTACTACGTAATAGATTTCACTGAATTTTCGGTGTCTGCCAACACTGGTAATACTATGCCGCAAAAGCCATATTTTTACCCCAAAAAGCCCATTTTCGAACTCACACTTGGTTTATCGAACGGAGTGCAGCGCCCCTGCTGGTTGCACTTCTCCTGACGGCGCTCCTCTATTATCCTCGAGGTACTTTTCGCGTGCAGAGACGGGTTCACTGAGCATCCTTGGGCACCTGCTGCCAGCGCTGGCACTGTGAAACCGCATGGCAAAGTGAACATGAGGAGTGCATGAGAGTGGTATTCGGCCCTTTGTAGTCGTTTTCCACACTACCTCGCTGTAATGCGGTGAAGCAAACCTAACGAAAACCTCGCATGGCGTGCTTCGCTGCTGAAGGCGTTGCGGAAAGCAACTGTACCTTTATTTTATTGAGCGATTTTCTTATTTATAGTGACCTGGTAACAGAATTAAACGACTTTTGATAGGCAGTGACCAGTTCCAAAGCACTGTCCGCTGCGGCTCCGATAAGAAGCAGGTTAGGCCTAAAACGCCTAGCAAGCAGTACGCTGTCAGCACGCCGGCGGGAGTCATATCACTAGCGGCAATATGTGAGTCACTTGCGTGGGTGCAATGTATTCTTGCTTATAGAATGCAGATACGCTTACCATTTGCAATTTTTGTATATCGAACTATTTCGCGATAACCTTCGAGTTCAGTAATGCGGTTCCGACTGTAACTGGCTTTTTCAAAGGCTTCAGACGATGAGGGCACCTCCGGGAGGCGAAACCCTGGGTTCGCCGCTCATTTTGAGTGTCTAACAGTGGTTTAATTTTACCGTTATATTGGCTTTGTATTATCATTGTAATGGTTCGAGCTATGGGTAAGAAGTGAAGGCCCACAGTTGCCTGCGACGGAATTCGGTGGGAAGACTAAACAATATATGCGTCGTGTATTGAAAGAGGTTTTGGCGCCACCAGTCTTTCTCAGTTTGCTTTGGGACAGTAGACTGCCGGAGTTGAAGGACTGGGCGTTTAATTTATTGAACCAATCACTTCCGGTTTGCTGTTGTTGGTAATTAATGAGCGTTTGCTGGACTTCTGGCCCTTAAAAACCAAGTCTGGAAGAGCGACCCAGTATTCCGGACTAGTGCGCTCTGTGTATCGGATAAGCCGGGAGAAAAAGCTTCCCTGTTTTGCTAGCCAGATCCGTTTTTGTCTCCTTGCTTAATATGTCTGTAAAACTTGTAAATTCTGCAATACTGTGCATATAAAAACTAGCGATCATACTACTTCCCTCTTCCCTCGGCTTTCATCGCCGTATAACGTGTCTGACGGGGCAGCCCTGATGCAAGAAGCCTTCACGTTGAGAGTGCACCTCAACCCCCCCACCCCCCTCCACCCCCACCCCAAAGAATCTTTGGAAATTAACTACGCATTTCCCTTCTTCCCTCATCTTTGTCACGATTCACGATATGTTTCCTGCTCTTTCGTTCCTCCCTCTTGCACTGCGTTACTCGTTCTGGAGTAATATTTCGCGCTTGTTTATTTTTCTTTTTACTGGCAACGCACACGTGTATATAGCCAGTCGGCACGGTGCCTGCTTACCACTTTCTGATTTTACGCTATGCTTCGCTGTCCCTTCCCCCAATCCCAGAGGGCGTTTACTAATATGGAATAGCCCTTGCAGTCGGCTACTCTATAGCGCAGAAATTTGTGCGACTTACAAGGAGAACACAGTCATTAGGCGGCGAGCACTGTACAGCAAAATGGGAGTAAGTGAAGGCTTACTCGAGTCCTAGATTTGTTACTGGCTCGGCACAAAATTAAACACAGTGAAGAAGGAAAACGCTGTTCTTTTTAGTGCATAGGTGTATCAGGAAGGACACCCTGCAAACCGGTTGTCGCTTAAGTTTTGAGGCTGAAGCGAAAATTAAAAAAGAATAGCGAAAAATGGGTTGTTAGCAAGTGCGTACAACGCCGCCGCCGGTGGTCAAAAATCAATGAGCCGGAAAGAGGTTTGTCAGGCCCGTTGGTCGCCATTGTCGGGACAGTGATTACGCGGGGACAAAATGGGGGGGCCTGTGGAGGGACTGCCGAGGCCGCCTTTTCTCCTTGAGACACATTCGACGCGGTCGTTAGCATTTCTGTGCCACGTCGCGGAGCCACAAAGCAGGGGGAGCTACCAGCTTCAACGAACCAAAAGGAGCGAACGAAGTCACAGTGCTTTGCTTTCGCCGTCCCAAAGAAAGCCCCTTGAGTGTTCCCACGGATCGATCTTGAGACGAAATTGCGCTAAGCGACGTTAGCTGAGTCGCAAGGCGTCCTTTTAGATTACTGCTGCTTGCATTCAGTGTACAACTGCGCTTTGTCAGGAACGAACGTCGTTAATGTGAACCACTATGCCTCTTGCTATATGGCTTCCGTCGCTGCGACAACAAATAGCCCGTTCTGACTTTTAAAGGGAGGTTTTGCCGGAGTCGCCTTCATCGTCGTCGTAAGTGATAGCACAAACCTACGTGATGTAGTCGAGTCACGTGACCACTATAGTGTGGTTGGTCAAGCGTAAGCAGCGCGCGAACAGTGCCGTTGAAACATTTCACGGCCACCTGCCGACACAATGGTGACAAGTGCTCTGCTCAAATCACCGCGACAACGTTAGCTGAGTCAATCACAGCGCGCGCCGCGACTGTCGTCGCGAATTATGTATTGCAGAGGTAAAGTTAGACTAGGTTTCAATTCTTTGTTCAAAGCCAAGAATTTCACGGAAGCAGACGCTATCCTCATCTGCTGGCGCTCGCGCAGAACCTGTATGTAATGGTATGTACTGAGCACGGTGCTACCGAGGCTGTGACACAATTTTTATTTACCTTTATTTTTCTCTTTCCTCTTTTCGTTTTCCTCTATCCCGCCTGCTTCCGTCTCCGAAATCGCGCATCTCGGAAACCCTCGACGCGTATAAATAAGCTTCCTCCGTCATGGATACCTTTTAGGCATGACAAAAGGTAGATACGCGCTATACGGCGGCTTGGCATCGCTTCCTCGTCTCTCTTCCATAGAGCGCACGTTTTCCTCCGTCTCTCCTCCCCTTTCGCCAGGCGTGCACGATCCACTTTCTCCCGCGTCGCGCTGCGCGCGCTGCCGCTCGCTTCATACGCGAGCGCTGCTGCTGCTGCTGCGTGCACGGCGGTTCTCGGAGCCGAATTCCCGAGCTTTGTTCGAATGGACGAAAGCGCGGCCGTTGCATGCATCCACGGCCGCTTCACTCGCGCACGACGCTTTCGGTCCGCGCGCGTTCGTGGGCGAGTCGTGCGTGCAGACGCGAGAATGGCGTGAGCCGTGAATGCGCCAAGGGAGAAAGAGCGGGGCGAGAAGGAGTGTACACGAATGCGCGATTTATCTGGACACTCGTGGTGGTGCGTGAATTCACTTTCCGAGCTTTACGGGCCAGCAACGCAGTGTCTATACGCGTTTGATTAGGAAACTGCGCGCTGCTGTTGCATGGGCGGGCGAGCGCGGGGTCAGTGCAGTGAGCGTGTACGCGAGCGCTTGCATTGTTGAGCGGTCGGGAGGCGGGATATGAACCGATCGGCAACCCAAGTGGTTGGTGCCGCCGCTGCGGGAATGCGCCGATGAACCTAGCGCGCGTTTTCTTCTTTGTGCCAGCGCGTTTGCAATGCGGCCTTGCGGTCTCCGATCGAAACAATGCCCTTTTCTTCCGTTGGTTCTTGATTGTTTTTTTTCCTACGTTAATACTACGACACTGAAGCTTTTCAACTTAATTACAAGCGATCGATTTAATCTTGCCGCAGTCGTTTGAGGCAATAATGTTGTCTCAGTTAAATGCTCAAATTTCTTTCTTTCTTTATTTCTCACTTTCTTTCTTTCTTTCTTTCTTTCGTTCGTTCTTTCTTTCTCTCTCTCACTTTCTCTCTCTCTCTCTTTCCTTCTTTCTTTCTTTCTTTCTTTCTTTCTTACTTTCTTTCTTTCTTTCTATCTATCTCTCTTTCTTACTTTCTAGCTTTCTTTCTCTCTTTCTCTCTTTCTTTCTTTCGTTCTCTCTCTTTCTTTCTCTTTTTCTTCGTTTATTTATTTGCCCCCGCAATTGTCAGGTAACGTGCAACACATCAATATAACGGAAAAAGATGAAGTGACTGAGAACAAGAAATCAGCATTAGTATGTGCCATTCAGCCCGAGGACATCATCATCATCATCATCGCCCACGTGTGCAGGAAAGAAAAGTGATTTTAAGGCCCAGTAAACGTGCTGAGGTAAGCTGCGAGAACGGCGTGCGTGGCGCCGAGCACGCAGTTAACTTCCAATGAATGCGTGGATATTCGCGTTTTGCGTGCGCTCTGAATGCCCGCTATTCGGCGCGCAGCTCGGCGAGGAAGTACAACCCAGGAGACCGGCTCTCCGTGGCAAATGTGCTTGAAAGTGCGAGCAGCGACGGTAAATTTCAGCTGCGCTGAGACCGTGATCGAATGCCGCTGCAAGCACGGAATACAGTTGAAATCGTGACTGAATTCTTTCTCTTTTGCGTGATTCACGGGTTTAGAAGCACTCACCTCACGCACAAGCCCGAAACCAGTTGTGACTCTAGAAGCTGATGACACACTTCTTGCCGTGAAACGGCACGCACGGCAGAGTAGTGCAAAGACAGCAACGAACCGAGGAACTCGAGAAAAAAAAAAACGGGAATGAATACTAGCAGCTGAGAGGTTTACCGTGAGGAGAAGCCAACTAAAAGTTTTATGTCAAACAACAGATAGTGAAACATGTGGCATGTTTTTGAACTTCTATATTCTTCTTAGCTACACCAACGCACCAACCTTCTCTGATTAAATTTATTTATTCTTCCCATTCTCTTGCCCCAGAGGTAAAACAGTGTCTAGTGACAGTCCACTTTGTCTGTATAGATAACAAGCAATAGCCGCGAAACCACTTTGTCTGCCAGTGCTGGCATGTTTATCTTGTTGGTGTTCGTGTGAATGCGATCATTGCACATATACATAGCAGTACCTCTTTCCCCTATCCTTTCTCACTATCCATCCTGTCTTTACTTCCTTATCAATCACGCTCGCTGTCGCTTTTAGTTCCGCCAGTCCCGGATCAGGAAGTGCGGCAACTTCCGCGGCTGCCAAACATCTTTTTTCTTCATTTTTTTATAGTATTTTTGAATAAACCACTGCACATAGTTATTTTTTGACTCAGTATAGCATACATAACTTTGTCCCCGGAATTTCTCGTCGCGTCTCGTCTCGATGACACACCATGCCACACATTGCTGACTACCCTAATAAAAATGGTCTATAGATAGTCTATAGACTTCTTATAGACCATATTGCCTTCCTATAGATATTTCTTTTTGTCTCTTCATAGTCTATCGACAAAAGTCTATTAAAAGCGTATGGCCATAAATCTATAGTTTGTCTATAGACTGTTCTCTAGGATTTGTCTATAGAGCTTCTATAGACTTTATAGACAGAAGTCTATAGGCAGTCTATAGACTGTCTAAAAAATTTTGTAAGGGTATGTCTGTTGGTCGCAAACGTGACCGAAAAGACGTGCCTTGACGCAGCGGCATACTTGAACCTCCCTTGTGCTCCCACCACCTTTAATCCTCCTCTGTCGGGTGCGAGAAGTGTGGCTAGCCCTCATTACAGAGGTGCTGCTTTCAGTGACGGGCAGTGCTGCAGCGGGGTTGTTTTACCATAAGATTAAGGCGTCACTGTCTCAAAGTCAGCTGTTAGACAAACACGCCGTATACAATGAACTCTTATCGCAGAGAGCACGTATAGCCGCTGGACGGGAGCTGATCCATATACCGTGAACAAGAGCAAACAAGTCCTCACATACGCTTGCTCTCACTCGATGGCTCTCTCTATGAGAGAGTAACCGAGTTTGTACGAGCGTCTAGTGGTCAAGAAAGCCACAAGTGAGTCTGTACATTCATTGCTGATCGTCGTCATTGAGCTGGAAACAGAAGACCACTATGCACTCCACGAAGTGCTCTGGGGCGAGACATCCATTTCTTGCAGCAAGCACTCAGGCGTGCACTTAGTCTGGACGGCTTCGCACTCCTTTGTACTACAGAGAAATAATAATAAAAAACCTCCAGAGGAGAAGAAACAAGCGGTGCATTCCAGCGCATGTTACTCGCCGCCCGCTCAAGGGTCCTCCCACGCACCAATTGCGGCGCGTACGTAGGACCTGTGCGCGGAACATGAAACAAACGCTCGCAAGTAACTCGCGGCGGCGGGGCTTCCTAAAAGAAAAAAAAAATAGCCAGCCAAGGAGCGGGCGCAGAGAGAGAGAGCGGCCTGGCCAGAGGCGTACGAAGAAGGAGACGATGACGAATTTGCTCTCCACGCATCACGCGCCAACGGCCCCGGAACGCCCCGACGCCCGCAAAGCACACAGAGAAATATGTGGCTGCGCCACGCGCGAGCGGCATTCTTTTGTACTCATCCGCTCCTCTCGCTCGCAGCTTCTCTCGCAGCTGCTGCGTTTTCTGGGCTTCGTGCTTTCCCGGGCTCCCTCCTTTCACGTTTGCACCGCAGATAGGTGCAGAGGAGAGCGGATGAATACCTCCCCGCACACATATATGCACACACACACGTCGAGTGAGTGGATTCCGTAGAGGTGAAAACAAAAAGACGAGAGAAGCGGCAGCCAAGAAAGGCGAAGACGGAGAACCCAGAGCGGCTAGCGCGGCGCGGGTGGTGCATGTGCCTTCACTGCATAAGGCCAGTGCAAGAAGAGGGGGGGTAAGGGGGGAGTGGGATCGTCGTGAAAAATGCGGGGAACAATCATTCTGCCGCCTTCGCCGCTCCTTCCTCCCAGCCCGGAGCATCGAGCCCCCTTACTCCACCTTCTCCCCGCCGCCCCCACCCCTACGGCTCCTAAGAGGGACCGAGCTCTCGTAGCGTCGTGACCGGGCCGTTTCCTGTCGAAATCGGTTCCCTATATATATATATCCGCCCCCTACACCCCGCTCCCCCCCCCCCCCCCCCCCCACCTCTCGTGTGTGTCTCGTGTGTTCACGGGTATAAACGCACCAAACAGTGCCCACATGAGCATACTACACGCACGCACACCGCGGACAGACAGACACTCTTTGATATCGGCCGCCAACGTCGTGCCTCTCTATATTAGAGTGGCGAGCGGGGCAGTCTCTCCAATTGTCTTACATATATAGTCTCCGTTGTGCGTACACTCGTTGTGCGTTCTTGCTTTCGCGCGGGCCCAAGTTTACCTTTAATGGCTACACGCGCGGGCCCGGTCTCGGAGAAGGCGAAAGAGCACCGCGCGCTAAGGGGCTGCGCTCGTGAGTGCGCGGCGGGGCTAGGCTGAGGGGGCGTCGCGAGGAGGCAGTTCGGCGTTAAGCAACAGCGGGCCGGAACGCATGGAGGCAAAAGCCCGCGTTCCGTCGTCGTCCGTGAGCCAGATACGTTCCGCCTCCCATCGAAGTCACTCCCGGCGTCTTCGCTTTCTCGAGGGGGCGCAAGCACGACCGGCGTGGTTCGCGGAGGGAAGACGCGAGCTTCGGTGCGAGTCCAGCGGCGGAGAGGGAGAGATGGGAGAGAGGAGCGGGAACACCCAGGGCGACTGGGGGAGGGTGAAGGAATTCGTGCGTCTGTCCCGGACGGCGATGAACTACAAACGCCGCCGCCAACCAAGCGCGCTGGTGGTACGTGTTCGGGGCATTCGAGTTTATTTTCTTTTTGTTGTTGTTTTTGGGAGGCCCACACACGTGAGTGCGAACGAGGGCGGGTGACGGCGCTGAACGAGCGATGTCAATAGCAGTCGTCGGACGAGCACCTCACGAAATGATGATGATGATGTTGACGGTAATGACGCGGCGACAGTGATGGCTCTATCAGCCCCGGAAAAAAAAGAGGTGGTTGGAGAGGAATGCGCAGAAAAAAAGAGGGGCGAGAGTGAAACTAGGCAAAACCGGAGAGCGAGAGAGTGAAGTAGGTAGTACGTGTTTCGCGGGCGCGGCCCGCTGTGTTGAGGTTCTCGGCTCCGGTCATTTATTCCCCGCCCAAAGCGTTTCGCGTAAAGGAAAGAAAAGGAAATGAAAGAAAGAAAGAAAGGTGGTTATGGAGTGAGCAGTAGGAAGCTGCGTTTCTCTGGTAGAATAGAGATGGAATGGTGGGCGACGTAAGGGATGGCACGCTGAGCGGAGGGGGGGGGGGGGGGGGGGTATGCAATCGTAGTCCGCGGAAGGAAGGAGTACGGAAGCCCATCAGGCAAACGACGCTCCGGAAGAAACTAAAATAACGCACCAAGACATGGAAAATGTTCACGACTGCTAATCGCGTTCGCCCAGACTACACAGGAGGCGTTTCTCAATCTCGTTTCTGAGATGGGATCTGCACCCACAAGAAGTGCTGATACTGAGACCTCCAAGAAGTCCCAAGTCACTCTGGTTTTACAACTGCGCTATTGCGCATATTAATGGGACAAATGTGATCATCATACTCTGACGTGGAAAATCGCACGCACCAAGCGACTAGCACGAATTCAGATTGACCGGCTACTTGGTAGGAAGACACTCTGAAAAGGAAAAAAGAAGCAAAGAGCAGGGTGACGGGACAGCCCATCACAATGGGCTGCACATGCACACACAATGACCCCCGTGCCATTCTACTTTATTCCAAGGAAAAAGTGAATGTAGAAGCACCGGCCACGGCTCTATATCCGGAAACTGCAGAAATCAGTAAGAAAAAAACCATGCGAGGCAAACATCTAGCAACTAATGCAATCAGAGGCCGGAAGCGTGGCCGAAACTAAGGAAAATTGAAACTATTAGCAAGCGCCGAGAAAAAGAAGATTTTTACCGGCAGGGTCACAAAGGGATGGAGAACGGACCTATCTTAAAAAGTGGTTCTTTCCCGCACCTCTGTAGCCTGTGTGAACTAGCGTTAATACCAACAATTTCCGTGCCACAGACAAAAAAGAAAAAAAAATGTCTTCAGCGCAGGCCCAAGTGGCCAGCAACAGCCTTTCGTGCAATGACAGAGTGTTTTAAGGCACCTACTGATTGAGCTGCGTGCGCACTGCGGCGCGCTCACGTCCGTGTACGAGGGCGTGCTAAGGAAACTGAAGAGGGCACAGCGTATAGGTGAAGCCAGCTTGCCGGAAGAGTGCATGGGGTAACTCTATAGAGGAAAACCCCTTGCAATTTCATAAAACGTCGAAGAGATTGGACGCGCCCCGCCGCGGTGGCTCAGTGGTTATGGCGCTCGACTACTGGCCTGAAAGACGCGGGTTCGATCCCGGCCGCGGCGGCTGAATTTCGATGGAGGCGAAATTCTAGAGGCCCGTGTGCTGTGCGATGTCAGTGCACGATAAAGAACCCCAGGTGGTCGAAATTTCCGGAGCCCTTCACTACGACATCCCACATAGCCTGAGTTGCTTTGGGACGTTAAACCGCAATAAACCAATAAACCAGCCAAAAGATTGGACGCTTTGGTCTTGTGCGTATATAATTTTTTCGGTCCTTAACAAGTCGCGTTCCTTTCTTGTTCCCTAAATCGGCTCCTGACAGCGCTAGTAGCTCGGCTGCAGCAAATTTTTTCTACAAATTCTCTTCGAGGAAAACAACAAGCGCGATCTTGATAAGAGAGCTATACAACTATGTCAAACGTATACACCACGCCTCGTACGTATTTGTTTCTTCCGCTTGCAGAAAAGCAAACCGGTCTCATTTTAGATCGATCACCAAACCTCGCATACGAATCTAAGAGGCGCACCTTCTTGCCGCACTGCGAGCCACATTTGCAAACAACCGCAGTCGCACCTGCAACTGGCCGCTTCAAAACCCTCAATCTTTCTCCCTCACTCTTTCAGTGATTCTCTCTGCAGTCGGCTGCGATCAGCGGGCGCACAACGAATTGTTTCGTCAAATACACTTCGAGCAAAGAAAAAAGAAAGCGACAGACGAACAGCGCTACGTGCTGAACAGCCGGGCGCGATGCACGCCCAGTTCGAAGACTGTCCGTTCGCTCACTGTACGTACAGACAGGAGGGAAGCTCAGCAGACTCCAAGTGCCGAGGCGTAGCACCTGTTGCTACGAGTCAGCAGCAGCGGCCCATCGCGGTGCGGCGTAAATTGCGAGCAGTGCACACGCCGTGAGAAGGCCGACACGCTCGGTAGGAAAAGAAAACACAAACACCGATTTCCATCTCTTCCGTGAGAGAGAGAGAGGGAATAAGCTCCGCTATATTCATGAGACCGCGCGTAAGCGCGCCTTCTTCGTCTGCAGGCAGACAGCGAGCACACATACACACATGCAAATGTCTGTGATCACAGGCTCGATCAACTGCAACACCCCCTCAGCCCTATCTTCCATTAAAAAAGGGAACACATTTGGGAAGCCTCATGTACAAAAGAAACACGCTTCAGTGGAGTGAAGTATAGGTTCTATGTAGACGTAGCTCGACGTGGCTTCACCACTGTTCCAAGCACTGCCCACAACTCTATCCAGGCAACGCCTACATGACTCCGCCAAAGCCGGCGGTTTCGGGCGCGATTTTTCGCCACGCGCTAGAAGAGAGGGGAAGGAATGGAAGAGGGCGAGAGAAGGAGAGCGGTCGCTTCTCCGACTGACTGATCGTTTCATTCATACCGGCTTACGCGTTCTGCCGGGGTGCTATGCAAATGACGGGGCCGTGCCTTTATTTTGCCACGCGCGCGCAATCAGGAAGGTCCAGTCAGCACGGCCTCCGCCGCCTGCAGGGCTAACGGCCTCTGCACAGCCTCCACCTGCTCATCCCCCTTTCCTCACGCCGCCACCTTCCTGAGCGCAAGTGCAAGCAGTGCGCGCTTGAGCCGCACGTTCATCGGAGAGGAGGGAGATCGCTGGACAGAGCCACGCGCGCTCGAGTGGCAAGCGTATGGCAAGTCTTAATCCGAACCCAGAAAGAAAAGGCTTATGGACGGATGAGACCAAGTGGAAGAGATCCGCTTTACTTTCGTGCACTGTCCTCGCATCTTTTCCGCAGGTCCTTGAGCTAGGCTCGAGACTCACCGGGAAACGTGTTTCCGGCTCGGTTTCGCAATTCCCACGCGCTTTGTTGCTCTTGCGCTGACCGCAGCTTGGACGGCGCCCTGCCACCAGGGATCTGCTTTCACGGAAGAGTAACGTCGTGCTCAGCAGCACATGAGCGGATAGCACTTTTTCATCGCATCGATACAAACTCATATTATCCGACCGGTCGCGTTCGCATTTAGGGCCACCACAACCCTCTTCTCCAAACTGGTGGGTGTGATTGGAGTCGGTGGACCTCGCCGACCAGCAAACCATGGTCCTTCTGGCAAAGGAATATGCCTGTAAGCCTTTGTTTGACCTTAACATAACATCTTTTCTCTCTCCTTTTAACATCCGCGGCATCGGAAAATCCCTGCCCAGTTTCATCAATCTCAACTGCAGGAGTTGTGAACTAACTACAATCTCTCCCGATTGTTAAGCCACTGAATTGAAGGCAACTTGCCTAATTGATTGTCTGTACTGCCGAAGCCTGAACCACTCGGAACGCCACAAAAGGCTCTAATAAGCATGCTTCTTTCTCACTCTCACTTCGAGAACCCGAGGCCATTTGGCAACGAACAATTACTACCGTTCTAGGGGGATGCAGCTATCAACTTCTCTTCAGCATCATCGACTTACCAATAACATCGCGGGTTATCCAGATGGGGTTTACAGTGGCAAGCAGTCGCCACTGTTAGTTGTTTAATTCCTCGCCACGGTGGGCGACAAAAAAGGCGGGGAGCTTTTTCTGTCGTAAGTGCGACATGTAGGCTCACCCCGACTTTACGCAAACAAACCCTTACTTTGAGCACAAGTCATCGTCAAAACTATACATGTTTCTTACAGCAGCTCCCTCAGTTTCCTCCGCCAGCGTTCCGTGACTGCAGCAGCAGCGCTCTGGGGGATTTCGCGCCAGCGGTCACCGGAAGACGGAGGAGGGGGTGAGCGCATCGCGTCGGGCACCTTCTCCTTCGCTCGCTGGGGCGCGGAAGATGGACGCGAGCTATGGAGGCGTGCTCTCAGCCGCCTCCGTCGACCGGCCGGGAGGGTGAAAGCACGGCGGGCCGTTTTCGGACGCGCGCGGCCAATCTGCCGGGGCGACGCGCTTGGACGAGCGCGAGCAGCATCTGCCGCGGCCTGGTCCCCCTCTCTCTCTCCGCCGACGAAGACGACGAAGACGCCGGCGGACGCGAGGCTTATTAAAGTCGGCCGGCGCTATAAAATGAGAGCGACCGGCCTGTCCCCTTGTTCTGCGCAGGAGGCGCTGCGGGGATAATGGGAGCACGGCGTCACGGGCCGTTTCCGAGCCGACGAACGAGCGCGTACTGTTGCGTGCGTGTGTTTGTGTGTATGAGTACGTGTGAGCGCACGCTAAGGGTTGCTGCCGTGGCACTTGCAAGACGTGACGCAACTCCGGTATGGCCGGCCGCTCCCCAATGGGCCACCTGCTGTTGTCCGGCGACGCACGCACCCTCTATGTAGTGTGTGTGTGTGTGTGTGTGTGTGTGTGTGTGTGTGTGTGTGTGTGTGTGTGTGTGTGTGTGTGTGTGTGTGTGTGTGTGTGTGTGTGTGTGTGTGTGTGTGTGTGTGTGTGTGTGTGTGTGTGTGTGTGTGTAGGTAGTCGCCTGGGTAACGAGGAGCCAGCAGCCTTTCTTCGAACGAGCATATTGACTAACAAGCACACGAGAGCAAGCGAGAGGCTGTGCAACGCGAAGCGCCCAGCTGGACGGCGGCTGTCTTGTCCTCCACTAGTTAGCGCTCAGATGCGTGTCGGCTCACATGGGCTAGACCGGAGCGCTCATTGTTTTCGTGCGCTACATCCGGTGAATATTGTGAGACGCGCATATTAACGGGTAGATTCCTCCGCTTAGACCCCTAAACTTCCAGGACCAAGATCCAGTCTACGAGCGACGCTGTGAGTGCTCGTCCACTTTCATGTAATACGGTAAAGGGAAAAAGAATCGTCTTTCACTTGCGAGAACAGTGTGTACTGCGGTACTTCTAGTGCAGGGGTCCGCAAAGGAAGCCATCAGTGCGGCTTTGAAACTGCACTTTGCAAGTTGTTAATTAGAGTTCGGATTTCTACGTAAATGCGTGTTCTCCTTTTCTCCCGGCAAGTGCTCGGTCAATACAGTGAGTCTGCTGTCCTGTGATGTAAGGCGGCGGGTGTACGGCCAAATTTATTTTTAAGCGAAGCATATTGCTAGAGCTACCACTCACGCCGTCGCCGTGGGACCCCCACGTGACACCGTGACGTCACACCACGTGACATCGGATGAGAGAGCCGGCCTCCACCTCGCGCCGTCGCCGTGGGACCCCTAGCCGTCACGCCACGTGACACCGTGATGTCACAAACGTCTCTCACTTTCGAGAACAGTGTGTACCGCGGTACTTCTCGTGCAGGAGTCCGCAAAGGAAGCCATCAGTGCGGCTTTGAAACTGCACTTTGCAAGTTGTTAATTAGAGTTCGGATTTCTACGTAAATGCGTGTTCTCCTTTTCTCCCGGCAAGTGCTCGGTCAATACAGTTAGTCTGCTGTCCTGTGATGTAAGGCGGCGGGTGTACGGCCAAATTTATTTTTATGCGAAGCATATTGCTAGAGCTACCACTCACGCCGTCGCCGTGGGACCCCCACGTGACACCGTGACGTCACACCACGTGACACCGTGACGTCACACCACGTGACATCGGATGAGAGAGCCGGCCTCCACCTCGCGCCGTCGCCGTGGGACCCCTAGCCGTCACGCCACGTGACACCGTGACGTCACACCACGTGACATCGGATGAGAGAGCCGGCCTCCACCTCGCGCCGTCGCCGTGGGACCCCTAGCCGTCACACCCGCGCATTCCCGCGCATTTCGAACGCGCGTTCACACTCGGTGTAGGTGAAACGCTCGCTCCACCGGGCAGGCAGACGCGGCTTCCGTGGCAATCCAGGCGCTCACCCAACGCGCGTCTCGGGGTTAGTCGGCGTTCCGCTGTAGCCATGCCGTTGTCTTCCCCCACGACGAAGGCTTCTAGTGGTTGTATTAAAATGACCAAGTATTCAACCAAGGAAAGCCATGTATTACCAAGCCTAGCCACTAATATGCTTCGCATTCCCCAGGCTTAGCCAAGCTGAGCCTCAGCAATTTTTTTTTCACTTTTTCTCTCCCTCTCTTTCTGGTGCTAAAGCGGAGCGATATAAGGTCAAGAGTGAGAAGTGCACTTTATATGGGTCAACTAGATTAAAATATGTGAGAGGAAGGCTGGCCAATTTTCAGTCCCGCCAGTGCTCCTCCTCGCTACACACCTGCTGCAGTGGCTCACAACCAAAGAGTAGCAGGCATTTCTCTCAGGTAGCAAAATATTAGGAGTACTATAAGGAGGACAGAAAAAAAAAGAGAGGCTTGTGCTTGAGTTGAGTTCCCGCGTTGATCAACAGTTGGTTCCCGCCACTTGTGTGAAGAAGGCAGCTCTCCAGTCAGCACCTACTTCATTCTAACACTCGCTTTCACGTCGTCACTTTTCTATACGGACCACCATATCGTTAACTCCATTGATATGCAGCCGTCCAGAGACCCGTCTTGAACAACGCCGTGCTGCGCTGCGCTCTGCACAGCGCGAGCGACGCCTAGCGGGGGCGCCTGGTTCGAGATGGCGCATCTCTGAGCATGGTCTGAGCATACTCAGAGATGCGCCATCTCGAACCAGGCGACCCCGCTAGACGACACTCGCGCGCTGCAGAGCACAGCGCAGCACGGCGTTCTAGTGCTCTAGACGGGTCTGTGGACGACTGCACGCCTCAAGGATGATGCAGACATCGCACATTTACCATACAGCCAGAGACCCCGCTTCATACTTCATACGGTTCATACCAGAAGACGCGCAGTTGCCACTCCTGTGGGCAGTGACGGGAGGGGCCAATAATGATCCTAGGGCAGTAGGGCAAGAAGCCTTTCACTTTAATTTTTAGTTGCAAGGTAAATGAGTACGCTGTTTTCGTGGTGTTCATGTTTGGTCAACATGATGAAAACGCTCGCCCTGGTTTGGCGATAAACAGGAGATACTGCAGGACATGAGGCTATAGGCATTTCTCTTGCTGTCCACTGAACTCAGACAGTGACGACGGATGTCGATGCTGATGATGATGACATGGTAATTAGTGAATCATGTTGTGTTCTTCGGCGCACGAGCTATCGATGCGGTCGTGCACAATTTAAACGGAGACTTTTATTTTAAGAGTTTTTTTTTTTTATTCGTGAAGTCTGCCTTGAGGCATAAGTTGAGAAAAGGGGGAGTGGAATGTAGGTTACAGAAAGTTAAAAGAAGGAGTGTAGACCAGTTTCGGCGAGGTACTCGCATAGGCTGCTGGTGAAGTGATTGTCCATAGTCCACTTCACATAGTCCCCGTCGCGGTTCCACCACAGGCCGACCTCCCTGAGGAGCCGTTTTCTAATAGGGGCCGTCGCTGGGCAAGTCCACAACAGGTGCCGCACATCACAAATGTCCGGTGCAGCGCCGCAGTGAGGGCACCTGTCAGTTGCTGGCAGATATTTATCACCCCACCGATAACGGACAGATGGGGTCAGGGCCGCCCCTGCCCGAATCCGGCGCACTGATACCTCCTCCTGCCGAGTTAGACTACGGGGGAGAGGGTGCGAACACGGAGGAATTAGAGCGCGTGTTCGCTGGCGCAGAGCTTGTGAATCGGAGACATGGGACAGGAACGGATCTGGGGGAAGAGGGGAAGGTGGCGGGTCGTCTGATGTGTCAATGTGAGTCATAGCATCTGCTTGAATGTTATGTGGATCGTGAGCATGACCGCGAATCCAGTGTATGCGTACAGGACATGGGTATTTTGCGCAGAGTAGGTGAATTGATTGTGTAATCTGGAATGTGCGTCGAACAGCCTTAAGCTGTTTAAGGGCGGCGAGGGAGTCTGTATAAATATGAACTGCATTGAATGTGGGAACGAGCGGAAGGGAAGCAATGGCATTGTAAATGGCTTGAAGTTCCATTGCCAGAGGGGTACATGTATCTGCGATGTACGTCGCACGAGAGTTGAGATGCGGATGGGAGGGACTATATACAGCGGTAACTCCCCGCTCTGCAGTATGTGACGCATCGATGTACAATATGCACCCTTCAGGCAGATGCGCGGCTGATACCGACGGGGAAACAGTGGGGCGATTGTCTGTGAGCTGACAATACGACCACGGAGGGAGCGTCTTTAAACGATGAAGTTGTAGAGACTGTTTGCGAGCTCTGTTTGCCACCCGCTGGTCGATGAGTTCACTGAGAGTATTAATTTGGGCGAACTCCTGAAGCACGGGTATGGGTGTCAAACGAGGCAAAAATGTTATTGCGCGCATAGCCTCACGATTGATAGCTTCAAGGGAGTCCCACTGTCTGCGGGTGAGACGTTGAAATTGTGCCTGATATATTATCCGTGGCTGAAGGATAGAGCGCACAAGCTGGCGGGCCGTATGAGCACGTGCGCCACCAGATCGCATAGCTATGCGACGAATCAGACCTATAGTAGCGTGAGCTGATTTACGTGTGGCTGTCAGCCAAGGGGTGCCAGTCCCAGAGGTATGAAGGAGGAGGCCAAGAATACGAACAGTTTCTACCTGAGGAATCGGAGAACTATCTACTGTAAAGTTTAAAGGGACTGCTTTCCGTAAGCCGGCTTTGTTTCCAATGCGAATGAAACATGACTTAGTAGGCGAGAGGGTTAGACCCAGAGGTGGGAGGCGAGATCTCAAGACATCTAGCGCATGTTGGAGGGCCGACTGATGGATAGACGCATCTGGGTGACAGCACCACAAGGTTATGTCATCGGCGTATGCAAGCACACGGATAGAAGGGATGGTTTCTAGGGCTCTAACAAGAGGAATAAAAGCCACATTGAATAATGTGGGGGCGAGAACGGAGCCCTGGGGCACTCCTCTATTGGAAGTGAAGTTACCAAAGGGCTTTCCATGGACCCGTACACTGAAGGTTCGATTTGTTAAAAAGGCGTGAATGGATAGGAGAAACCGGTGAGGGAGACCAAGAGTTTGAAGGGAGGCAAGAATGGCAGAGTGAAGGATGTTATCATATGCCTTTGTTATGTCTGTCGCGATCACCGTTCGAACGAGGTGACTCTGCGGAGAGTGGTGAAGCACGTCAGTAGCCAAAGTAGCAAGACCATCCTCCGTTCCAATTTGGGGACGGAAACCTATTTGGGAATCTGGGTAACAATCGTGTGATTCTAGCCACCACGACAAACGTGCGGCGAGAATGCTTTCGTAAAGCTTGCAGATGGTAGACGTGAGAGAAATTGGACGAAGGGCCGAAAGAGATACTGGAGGCTGACCTGACTTGGGTATTGGGACTACAATAGAATGCTTCCACTCTCCAGGGATGACACCAGAACGCCACACTTGGTTGAAAGTATCCAGTAGGGTTTGCAAAGCAGACCCATCCAAGTTACGGAATAAAGAGTTTGGTATGCCGTCGTGCCCGGGAGAAGTGGTAGTCTTGAGGCGTTCAATGGAGGCTAGCAATTCTGCCATAGTTAGATCAGAAGTAACCTCATCGGAAGGCTCTGTAACCGATAAGACTGGAGGAGATGTAGGGGTGCAGTCATGGTGTGGAAAAAACTGACGGGCCGCTTGTTGTGCAAATGTATCTTCGTCCACATTCAGCGCGAGGCGAATGCTTTCAGTGTAATCTGCAACCTGAGAAGGGCGCTCCATGGCGTGAAACACTCTCCAAAGATGTCGATTGCCCTGCGTAGAGGACAGGCGGGCACACCATGCAGCCCAGCGTTTCCTGCCTAGTTGCTTTGCATAACGCCGCGTTCGGGCGGCAGCTCGGTGAAGAGAGGGAAGAGCCAAGGGGTCTTCAGGGTTGCGAGAAGCATAATGATCGGCCTGGCGACGAAGAGCCCACAGATTCAGGAGGTGTATGTCCGGGTTTGGGTCGCCTTCATTTACAGTACTGGTAATAGTATGAGTTGCAAGAACATTACTGCCCTATTTTAAGAGTTAGAACTTGCTCAGCGGAACAAAAATGTGCTAGTGCTCTTGAACTACTCGCATCTGTTTAAAACCAACAAACGACAGAAGAAGCCAGGATGCAAACAGCGTTGAAACCGTCACGAGTACGGCTGAGAGCGAAAGTGAGGTAAGTCTCGCGTGATGGCGAGCAGCTGAAGTCAGGTTTTTATTCCTGCGTTTGCTCATTGCCTTCGTTTAATTCGACCAATATGACTTTCGCAGTATTCTATTGACTGCACTTTCAATGTGAAATAAAACCCGTCAAACAGCCCCGGAGGCGGCTAACAAGCGGTGCTCGAAAAAAGAAGACAGGAGAGAAAAGTAAAAAGAAGAAAAAAAAGGAACACTCCGTAGCATCTCATTAGTGGACGAGTTACGGCGCGTGAGTGCGTCGGGCGGAGCCAGAACATGACAAGACAGCCAGACACACAAGCACGCGAGCAGGTACTCAGCAGAAAGAAACACGCTCTCCTGTCATGCGGGCCTTCTTCCTCTTCACGGTGCACCAAACACCTTTTCCATCCCAGCCGTCGCCGTACATTACCCCAACTTTCAGCAAGCCCTCGCGTATACGCTGCACTACGGCTAGAGGGACAGGGCAGCGCGCGCTTTCCTGCGCAGAGACATCTATATATATGTTCCTGCGCGGTTCCCTTTGCATGCTAACGACCAACGGCCAGCACAGGGAGGGGTCTGGTTAAGTTAGCGGTGCACGCGAAGACGTAGCTTCCAGCGGTGCGCGGGCGCGTGCGAAGATGACCTGCCGCCGCGCAGTCACGGCCCCTCGGCAGCCACGCAGTGCCTCGAGCGAGCGGGCAAACGTACTGCGTGGCGGCGATGCGGGCAGCGCGGCGCTGGAGAATTAATGCGTTCGCACGTTCCGCGAGTCGGTGACAGCGCGCGCGTTGGGCGAAGCCGGGGAAAAGACAACCCGCCGGTGTGCAGACAGCCGTGCGTGGTGCGTGCACGAAATGCGCCCGCGTGCTAAGAAGTGTGAAGGAGAGGAATTTTACTCGGTTCGCGGAGTTTAACGCCTCAAGACTGCTTGCTTTCCGTGGGGGAAGAACGTATGGTGTCGCCGTAGAAGCTGTTTACGACTCGGCCTAAAACGCCGGGTGGATATGTTCAACTCACGTTTAAATTTAAGCGCAAGGTGATTTCGCGCACGCTTTTTCGTTGGACGTTACACTGAGGTGCCACGTAATGCACACAGCCAACGCCCAACCACGCAGTTAGTTTTGCCAGTCATTCACGTCGAAGGACTCTGGTTTTATCCTCGCGTGTTGCTGCAATTTTTGCGCCGTGAAAAATTGAGCAATCTGATTGTTCACAACTGAAGAAGCTCACTGTCAAAATCTCTCCTAATCTCTCCATGCCTTCGTACCTGTGAGGCCTACTTTAGCCTCAACTTTGACAGACTAGCTGAATTTTAGCCGAGCACATAAACTCCTTCTACTACACCAACACTAAAGCTAAGAGACACATACACTGGAGGTTAGGTCTTTCAGTACGATTATATTTCTGAACAAACTTAGTGTTTCAGCGAATGCGCTAGCCAGCCGCGAAGGACGGAACCCATTCCTTATGTGTGAGTATACATATCATGCCGACGCGACAGTCCTTCCGGAATATATGCGAGGGCCACCAAAATATGAAATGTCTGCAAAGAAGCGTACTAATCCGTCGGTTATTTTATTTCGTTTAGGCGTCAATACCAGCAAGTGATGCGGTAGCGGAACGGCAACCATCACCGTGTGTGATTACGAGAGATATTAGAGCTGTGGCCTAAAACACTGACACACAGAATGGTTACTAACAAAAGGACACCTGCTGCCTGCTGCTTCCTGGAATATAAAAGTGTGCACTCTAGGCTGCAAAGAGCCCATTTGCGAGGTAATTGTTTGGCTAAGGGGTAGTCGGTAAATCATTAAACTATGGCAACGCAGTGTCCACCCAACCCGCTTAAACAGGTCACGCACATTAACTCCGGCAAACCCCACGGCATAATGTTCAAGCTGCGTTTTTATGTTATACTTCGGCAGTTAGGCCTCAGAGAGGTGTGAATTTTCCTGTGTAATTGTAGTAACCGTTTCAACGGAGCAGAAAGCTCTCTTTAGTGCTGACTAAAAAGGTTCATACGCATGGTGACTACGACTACACTAGGCAAGATAATACGACAAAGTAATGCACACTCACACGCAATTAACGATGAACTCACGGTGAAGATAATTGCCCATGCCTCTTATTTTATTTATTTTTATTTATTTGAACATACTGTTAGTCCCTTCTTGGGACTGTTACAGGAGTGGATTTATAAATAACAAGATGCAAGTTAACAACACAATAAAACAAAAGCCAGCAATCAGGTTTAAAAGACAAGAAATCAGCATTCATATGCGGAATCACATCAAATGAAAAACAGAAAACGGAAGAAAGCCAACTCTGGCCTTCAAAACATGTGTTCAAACACGTATCGAAGTATTCATTAATACAATCATACATTTGGTACATAATCGAGTGAGCAAGAGAAGTCGAAAGGGCGCTTGTTGCAAGCAGCGCAGAAGCAGCGGCTAAGTGCGCTAGAACATTAGCCAGTTTTAGGGAAGATTCATGGCGCACGGTCAAAGCGCAGTATTAAACACCCTACATGAGCGAGTAAAGCGATTGAATACACCAGAAATGTATTCTTCAAGGTCCACACGCTCAGCACACGCGCGGGCAATGGTGGCCACTATTGCACATTTTAAACGAAAAGTATTTAGCACATGAATATACTCTTTGTAACAATCACTCCTTCCATCGGCTATCTGCGTGGCCTTGACTGCCTGGTAGTCATGGTAGCACTGACGGTATTTAGCACAAGGGGGAAACAATAAAGACGCTACCGCCTCTGCAACGCCTCCGTACATGGCCGGAAGGTAGCTACAAAATTACAACCTATCCGGTAGGTGAATCTGTAGAAATAAGCACCGAATCGCTATACAGACGCATTCATCGCCATCAAGGTCAATCGTGCGCTCTTCGTCATTATGGTCGTCTTTCCTCAAAGCGAAGTCCCAGCGTTTATCTCCGTCCTTCGAAATGCAGCACACGCTCCGCCTGAAGCATTATAACCTACTCCGAACGCGTGCTATTGGTGATGAAATCGCGGCTTAAATCGTTGGAGAGTCGTTGTTAAAATGGCTATTTCGACACGACCTGTGCTTTCTATGTTGATGATTGAAAAGCGATGGTTATTAGCTCAGAGCTGAGACAGCAGCATGCTGGAAATCTGGTCGGCAGTGCCTGTAAGCAGCTTACGGACAGTGTCAGTGTGCTCCAAAAGGAAAAGCACTCGGGTTTCTTAGTTAGCTACACGGTTTTTGCTTCCAAGTACGTGTGAGGCCGTGCAGTTTAGAAAAAGAAGCCTGTGTGAAACAGTGGAGGGGGGGGGGGGGGGGGGGGCGTTTTTTACTTCCGCGTGTGTTCACCGCTTCCGGTCTCTCTCACGCTAGGTAACGTAGTCCTCCCGCGCTACTCTCACGGTCTCGCTGCTGATTGTGCGGGCGGCGGCCAGACCTTTGCGGCGTGTCATCGACTCCGCGCGTGCAGGGCAGAGTCTTCCCATGAGCTATGCAGCTTATTGCTGCGAATTCTCTTTTTCTATCCTTCCTCCCTTCTCTAATATACCTCGGCGTTGTTATCTCCCCCTACTTTAACTTCACTGCGAGAGTTCCCGCTGACAGCCGCCCTGATGCCCCTATCCGAACTCAGTGCGGAAATTAACCTCGCCAGGGCCACGACGGCGATGTTGCCTTCTTCATTTTGCATGCATCTAGTTTACTATAGGGGTTATCAAAAAGTTTGCTAAGTGGGTCCGTCGCCCAAAAACGACCAGGCAACGGTGTTCGTTTCTTAGTCGTGTAGTGGAGCCCTCACGGCGCCTCTTAAGCTCAAAATCTGCGCAAGGTCTTCACTTTTCTTTGTCTTCACTTTTCCGTACCTTTAGGGGTACCATAAGGTCTCGAGTGACGGCTGAGAAGGAAGCACCGTTGCCTAGTTACTTTTGGCAATGACGGTACATTACATAGCAAAGTTGGGTGTCATGTTCATGGACGCAAGTTTATGATATTTTGCTAATCCTTCTAAATCCTCGCAATGGGGCTAAAACTGCCATCTTGGAGCTGCGTCTTCATCCTCGAGAAAAAGAAGTCGGAAGTGACTGCGGAAGCGAAATCATGTTGTGGTTTGCGAGAAGTTCCCGAACGAGGAGTGCTCTGTGAGAGGGTGCACTGCAGTACTGGAGAATCGAATTCTTCGCGAGCCACAGGCTCGGTCCCTTTCATCTAACATTTCCCTCACGCCCCGCAGAACGTCGCAGTATTTCTGTTCATTGACTGCCTAGCCTGGATGAATTTGCAACGAACTGTGCCACGGACGTTGAAAAACACGATGATTATTCAATTGTGGCTCTTTCGTGCCTTCCTCTCGCGTGACGATGATGGGCTTTTCCACCCCATCGACGACTGCTGCTTTGTCTCAGGGCCATACCCGTAGGCCCAAGGCTCGTCGATATGAGCGCCTTTATGGGCGCATCTTTCCGACTAATGTTTGTTATGCGCACCTGACATTCTGTCCGAATAGGGAATTTTCTTATCGATCCAATTCTTAATCGTTTAATCAGCAATCAAGTAGTTGCCAAAACAGCAGCTTCCAGTTCTGCCCTTGATAAACTAATTCTCACTAACTTTACAACCTATCCGCTCCAAAGCTGCACGAATCCAGCATGTACAACTAAGATAAAGGCGCTACAACGAAGCCAATTGCCGCGCTGTACAGCGAAGAGACAAATTCTAGTACGCCTACGAACTTCCGGGCCGCCATTAGAGCCACGGCGGACGCCCGTCATCAGATATGCAGGCGCCATGTCAAGAATTCACCAACAACCAAGCTCGCGGCCGACATCCTGGCAACCAATATATGTCCATTAAGGACGCTCGATTCAGACGGTCATGAACAGCGCAAGAAGCCCACAGTGGGGGCGCTAGTGCAATTACATTATCGTTACCCATTGCATTAGACCAGCAAAGAAAAGAGACAAGGAAAACGAGTAAATAAACGGCCGGAAGGCAATTTGCGTTTCGTGTGCGCGCCTATGACGCGCGGCGTATACGTTCGGGCCAAACTGACTGCGCTGGAAGAAAAAAATGATAAACAAGAAAGGGCTGTCCTCGCCGAAGACTCCGTCCGCGCGCGCGCCTGTCTCTCGTGGCAAGGGCTTGCCTACTACTAAGCCCGTATGCTCACCGCCACAGAACCGTGCAGTGATTCCACCGCCGACGCAATCGCATACAGAGACGCTGCGTGGCTCGTGCCCTGGCGGTGCCGACAAGCGTAATTAGGCTTCCCCCGAGGCGTGTCGGTTCTCGCGCCAACAACCTCGCTTGCCCGCCCGCACCGCTGGCTGACTGCGCATTTCCTCCTTAGCTTCACGCGAGCGCACTGCACGCGCGAAGGATAATAAAACGCAAGAAATACACACGCAGACGGGGGCCATTTCTTACGTTTCTCGGAGATTTCGCTTTTCTGCGTTTGTTTGTTGCTCCGCCGTTGAGGTGCTTCGAGGCGGAGCAGTGGAAAGGTGTCGCTGAGAGCGGCGGGCCCCGCAGGCAATTTCCGGCCGTTAAGCAGTTCCTTTCGTTCCGCCCACCGCGAAACGTCTTCCTTCGTTCGCTCTCCTTGCTTGCTTGCCTGTCTTTCCTCGGCGGAGCGCGACCTTAACCATCTCCACTGCCGCGCGGATTTAGCAAGGGCGATCCTGCGCTGATGGCGCGCGAGTCATCTGGTATATGAATCGGTCGCTCTTATTTGCTTCTTGTATACGTATAGCGTGAATTAAGTCAATGAGAGACTATCGAGGGTGGGTAGAGCCTGTAATCACTGCTAAATGCAACGCCTGAAGTGCATAACCACAGCACACTTATCTCGACAACGCGATACTAAGAAATCGATGGTGGCGTTAATTATCATCATTATTTCCCGCCTGCTGGAGGTTTTGCCTCCGCATGTATCCCAGTACGTAGACGTTTTGCTTCAAACTAACGGCTTCGCGTTAAAAGAGAAAAAAAAATAATAAAGGCAGCGCTCATTCGGTGTGCTTTACAATATTCTAGACTACACAATTTAGTTTAGTCCGCCACGTTATTAAATACGAACGTACACGTGCTGCGCAGTTCGGATAACATTAAATATCTGCGCCTTAACCATTCGCCGCCATTAATTAACTTTGGCTGCGCGGCACTAGCAATGCACGCGAAGCATATACATTTTGTTTCGGTGCGGATAAATTAAGTTTACGTAGGTCAGGTCCGAACAATAGTTGTAATACATTCGAGCTTCAGGCACCAACAGGAGGAAGGTTACACAAGGAACAGAGCGCTGCGTATAATGAACGAAGAAAGTAAAAAAACGCCAAACAAGAAAAACACGACTTCGTGCCTTTCCTCGATATGCATGAAAATACCCCCAGGAATCTCCAAGACAATTATAGTTACCGTTCAGCTTCAAATGAATGAGCTGTGCATTTCGGCGATCACATGTAAGGTAGGAAGACTCCAATTGTCGGTGGAAATTGGAGACATTACCAATGATCAGGATCACAGAGCAGAGCTATAGGCGGGTGTGCTGTGTGAAGCATTATCTCCGGATTAGACCACGTTAGAGCGTTGCATCAGTCTTTGGAAAACGAGTTAATAAGCTATTGGATAATTACACGTGCCAAACTATCAACTGAAGCACAACTAGCCCGTTTCAGTCGTGTTTACATGAATGCGACAGAAGTCGACTCCAGTCCAATCTTTGAGGGAAAGTGCTAAAACGTCGAGGAAGCGAGTACAGGTCCAGTCACGCCTTTACTTCTCTAAACCTGCTTTTTCTCGAAAAATAGACTAAAGACGCATTCATGTAAACGTGGCTAGTGTCTCTAGTTAGTTAAATAATTAACTTCTATCTTTAAAAGGAATCGGCGCCGCCTCACAGAGGGTGTTGAAGGGCGCTATATACAGTCATGCTTTCCTGCAGCTTTGCACCGCAGGATAATAAAAAAAAAAAATCAATGAGGCAAGGTCAGTGTTCTACACAAACAGTAAGAATTTAGACATGAAGTCGCTGACGCAGTCACTCGCAATAGCGCTTTGAGTTTCCACGCTCCCATTATCTGAACCCCGTGCACTCACCTAAGGTAAAGGTGCCGCCGACTGGTGACGGTGCTCAGGTGTCAACAGCAGCAGCACTGGCAGCATTGGCAAGCGTCGTCCACAGCTCCGGGACACTCATTTTCCAGCACAGAAAAGAACACGGAACCGAAAACGCAGACGTCGGCCAACGACCGCGGCAACAGTAGCAGAAGACGACGACGTCGACGACACGGGTGGAAGACCCTCACAGAGGTGTCGTCTGCTAGCGACGACGCGGTGACGGCAGTATCCTCGGAACCGGCACATCACCAAGACGGCCCGTGCACCGTTACAGATTCATCTTGACAAGCGCGGTTAGGGAGGAGGACGGGGCGTTCAACGACGATGTAGAGGCCACCGCCGCCACTTCCAGAAAGCAGCAACCGGGGTGGTCAGCGTAAACGCCGATCCGGCGCCGATTCCCGCTTGTCGTCGTCGATGCGAGCGAGCGCGCGACGAAAGTGCTTGTCGGTGTCGGCAGCAGCAGCAGCAGAAGCGTCAGCAGTCGCCGCGCCAGCCCCCCGCCGTGTTCTGAGAGGAGACGGTCTACGCCGGCGAACGGAAATCTTGTCCGGCGTGAATAAGCTGTTCGGAGGGGGCCGGGAGAGCGACGGGAGAGGGCGAACAGGTGCCGCCGAGAGGGGAGAACCAGGTTGCCGCATCGGTCGCCTCCCATTGGAAGCCCGAGCGGCGAGAGCGTTCTTGCTCGCTCCTCAGCTGGCGTTGGCACCATCACCACCACGCTCTTCGGCGTGAGACTGCGCGGCGACTCAAAGCTACGCAACACCTCCCCCCCCCCCCCCCCGCACCCCCCTCTTCGCCACTCCTAGATCATTCCTCCCATTGTCATATCTTCCTGTTAACAGGTGAGGTATAACGTAGAGCAGAAGCAGGGCGTAGTATCGGAGAGTTTTAATAAGTGGGAGAGGAGGGGGTTGCTATCTTATTAATGCCTCCACCTCCCCCACCAACCAACCGCGCGCGTCTCTCCATTGATACGCGGCCTCGCAGGAATCCGACCGTGACAACAATGACACTTGCAGCAGGTTGTACTTTCGTGCCAGTGACGCTGCGTTTTTAACGGGCGGCCCCCCAGCGAGCGGACGCTGTACGGCGTTTCATGTATCGTTTTTGTAATAACAGAGCGAAAAATTTGTGTTAAGCTTTCGTTAGCGATCTCGGTAACGTTGATGTACTACGTAATGCGTGCATTTGGCATATAAAGGAATGCCATCTCTCTGATGCTTTCGTTTAGCTGCCTCGAGAGACCGGCCGTGTAACTGCAGCGTGGGAGCGCACGAGCTGCTAAGGTCTCTGGTGAGAAGAAAACAGATGAAGTGAAGGGGGATGGCTGCACAACTTTGCTCTTTTCTGCCGTCAACACCTGCCAGTGCGCACTGAGCGATTAGTACTCAACATCAGCTGCCTTCTTGTTGATATCTTGGCTGAATACTGCAGCAGAGATATCATCGTACCACAACTCGAAGAGATGGGAACACCGAGAGTACCAAAACGCTGATATCTCAGGCACTATGCATCGAAAATATTGAGTACAGTACGCCCAAAAAGGAAGTACTCTTTTTGTTAAGTCAGTGCAGAAGGCAATGAAAGCAATAGAGATTAGCAATGCGGCTTCGTATGTCAATTAATCTTGATGATGGAAATTCACCGCGAGGAATGCAGTACTGTGGTCGCGTGCACATGCATGCTCGTTTTTCGTATCACACTGTCTGCTGAACTCCATTTTGTGGATATGCGCAAAAAAAAAAAATCAGTAAAGAACTTGGTGACGACATTCCTCAGCTGGTCGAAGACAGGGTTGTTAATGTCCCTCGACTTCCTAACCAGGCTAACTAGCCGCAGGCAACTAGCAGCAGTTGCGCTTAACGCATCCTCGTTCCCGCTGTCACCTCGCGCGTAATGTCTCCTCCAGGATCAACACCATAAAGGTAGCACACCAAGCCTGTGAAGACGAAGAGCGCCATTACAGCAGCATGGACATTAATGGCCCCCTTTTTTTATGGCACGCCGTGTTTAGGACGATATGCGCAGAGGACGTGTACCCAAACCGGGACAGCGCGATACGCACGTCTTCAAGTGGGTAACATCGAAGGCCACAGCAGCGGATGCACGGCTAAGGCGTCAGTAAGGAAAGAACTCGTCTCCGCGACTCTGCTTTGCATGCACGATAAGCGTCCAGAGAGCACGCATCGGCGGAAGGCACTGCATGTCGCGGCCTCTTTAATAAATCGCGACGTGCGCGCTCAATCGCGTTCCTGGCCGGCGGTATCTGTTGTTTTGCTCTTCGGTTCACTAGATAGTACGAAACGAAGGATTCCTGTAGTTCATGCTGAAAATAAAGAAAACACGGACGGAGAGACGAAGGGAAGTGTTCGCTGATCGGTACGCCTCTCTCTCTTTCTCTTTTTGCCGCGTGTTTTCGGACATCCTCGAGGCTTGCAAGATCGGAGGACATTATACAGGACACATCGAAAGGGCTTCGCTCTGGTTTCTATTCCTTCCCACGACTCAGGTCATCGCGCTGCCTCTGCTTTCCAGGTCGGAAAAACGACCGAACCGAACCCAAAATACAACAAAATGTCTTGTTGTTTTGTCGCAACGGCATGTTTTTCTATTGTAGTATTTTTATTTTGTATTTTCTGTGGTATTTATCTATACTTCTGTCGTTTCTACAAGGGGCAGCACAATGCTACAGAAAATTTTGTTACTACATCAATTTCAGTTGTTACTACAGTTTCATGACCAGAAACTCAACAAAATATCTGTTGTGACAACAGAAAATTTTCGGTCGTTTTTCGACTGGGTTGTATTGTTTACTGTCGCGCAACACTAAAGGAGCAACGGCACCTGGCCGTGTTCTTTACCTGATGCACACTGAATGGAGGCTTCGCGGACGCTGAAGCTGGACGACGACTCATTCCTGGCACCAGGAACGGTGTCTCTGTAACGCAGGGACATTCGAAAGTTCACCGTGCGGCTATCTACTACTGAAGCGAAGCTGCGGGTCAACGACCGGCGGCTTCCAGCGACCGTCCGTACAGCAAAGGTGCTTTGCTGCCGCCGGTGACATATCCCATGTATGGCGTATGCGTGGCTTGGACGATGCATTCAGCGAGCGGTGCATCGCCTATCCTTACTCCTAGGCCCATACCCCTTGAACGCCAGTACCGTTCGTGACTGCACAAAGAACGCTCGTGCCTGCGCGTGCACACAAATTAATGTCTACGCCTCCCCCCCCCCCCTTTTCTTTCTCTTGGTCCGTATACTACCCTGGACGGACCCAGCTGGTGGACCAGATTCGGAGGGCTAATGACTCGGTCGCAACGCAAAGTGCGCCTTGCAGGGCCGACGACGCGCCGCCCGCAACAGCGTGGCGGCGGAGGCCAGTTAGCGCTGAGGGGAGTCGGTTCGGCGAGCACCACATTGCCTTTGCTGGCAGCGCCGCTCGGCCAACGGCACGCACCTCTCTACCTTATACTACAGGTGGGGGGCGCTACACTACTAAAGCTGGTCGCGGTCAAGCCCTCGGCATTATCCCCGTGACCTCGGCGGCGGCGGAGAGCGACCCCCGAACGTTGATGATGACCCTCCCCATCCCATCTTCTTTCTTCCCGCCGGCTTTTTATTTAGCGGCGCACCAGAGCTAGACGACAAGTGTCCAGAGCACCGCGCTTGAGCGGCGCCGGCGTCTCGTTGCGTTTGCTGCGTGCGGTGGCGGTTCGTGCGTGCGCGCCGCCCTCGCGTGGTGCCGTACGGTCTCCTTGGGGGAGCGTGTGCTGCCCTTGCGCTGCAAACACTGTGCGTAGAATGTGTAGAACAGCACGCGAGTGGCATTACTGCGCCCGCTCCAGACTCCCCCACACGGTGTGGTGCGTGGCTCTGCATGGAGGAGGCTGGAGTCGCCTCGAGCCACTGACGTTGCCCTTGCACGCTCAGTGGGCGAAGAAGCAAGGCCTGAGACCTAATGCGTGCGATGCAGTGTACGGGCAGTGTTCGTTAGTGCCATGCACGGGTGCCCTGCGTGAACGCATGCCATAAACTGCGCTTCTGGGAGAGAATTCCTAATGTGTGTTTGTTCTATTCCGGGAAAAAAAAACGTCCCGCAGAAATGTTTCCTTAACATGGTATGTTGGTATGAGGGTTTCACCGTCCCAAGGCTGGCGCATACTGGGCCATGCGCCTGTTGGTAATGGTGGTAGGACTGGGCAGAAAATCGAGAATTTTAGAAACAAAAACTTTTTTTCTGCCTTTTCCCTGAGAGTTGGAAAACTGAAAAAAAAAAAAACAATATCAGACGTGGTCTTGAGGGTTCGTAAAGGAGGTATTTATTAACCGTTCAAGTGAACATTACAACTGTGATGAACTGCTGCGTCAAAATAATAAAAAAAATTGTGTTCACTTAGTATTATGCTTGTTTCAAAATAATTTGGGGTTGAGCCACATAAACAGGGCGAATGAAGGACTGGAAAAGAAAGGGCATACAACAACATGAGCGCTGACGTCCAATGTTTTTTTTTTCTTGGTGAGGTACGTTTATGCATACAACGCACATCATATATGTACATACGTACAGTCTTTGTCAAAAGTAACCAGGCTGCATGGTTTGCTTCTAGCTTGTATAGTGGAGCTCTTGTGACTTTCCTAAACATCAAAAGTTGTTGGAAGGTAAGAAGACCCCCAGTCCTTACCTTTAACAACCATTTCAGCTTCAGCGAAGCTGTAAGGGCTCCACTGTGTGAGCTAGAAGCAAACCATACAGCCTGGTTACTTTTTACAAAGACTGTACGTACATAATTCGTGTCTCAGAAAGAAATAGTTGGTAGTCAGCCCCAATGTTGCCCTGAGCCCTTTCTTGTCCTTGGTTTCGGACTGTTTATGTGGCATAAACGACCAACTCACCCAACAATAATCGATTCCTGGGTTGAGCCCTTACATCACGCTTACCTGTATGTTGGTGAGGGAGGCCTAAACAACCAATGTTTATCGGTTGTGTTTTACATGAGAGGGCGGCTACATGTGGTGAGCATTTTAAATGTTAATTTTTTAATAGCTGCTATATCCTCGCTACCGCAAGTCCACGACTAAACAATTTGCTTCTTCCTTTCAAAAAAAGCGCTTATTTCATTCTGGTCTTGGCAGAATTACACCCCTTGATCTTTCTCATTTCCGAAAAAAAGTTCCTAGCCGCGAAATGCCAAGCGCGGTCTGAATAACCTTTTGCTACCTCTTGCATTGTAACACGTACTGACACCATGCGAGAGCGTATTATATTTTTTAGATTTTTTCTAGTGTGTTTGCCGCATCACCCTATCTTAGCCGCCGAAAGCCTCCCGCTTAGGGAATGCAATTCACAGTATTTCGAATGCGAGTCTTCGAACCTCGAAGGCTTCGAGCCAGTATCAGTTCTATACAACATACACCTGTCCGACAGGCGTACACTGCTTGTGTCAACGCCTCATCAAGTGTCCTGGAGCGCTGTGGTGCAGTCTGCCCAACAGACGTTGCTAAAACGCCAACAAGTGGCAGTCTTTGGGAAGCTAGCTCCAAGGAATAGTGCACATAGCTGGTAAAGAATCCATGAAAAAGTATTTTAGGTGTCAAATGTCGAGCGTATAATATAAATTATCTGCATATTCTTGTTTTCGGTATCTTTTCAATCTTTACAATATTTCAGGGAAAAAATAAATAAATGTTTTGTTTCCTCCTTCTTTCTCAGCATTCAACATTTCGGGAAATTTAAAACCATACCTTGGGGTTCTTTAACGCGCGATCAAAGCACAGCATACGGGTGCGATTGTGACCGCCGCGGCTGGGATTCGATCCCACGCCCTTGGGCTCACAGCCGAGCGACACAGCCACTGAGCCCAGCTGGTATGTGCCGTTTATGTTCACATGAGCGAAGCCGTGCAGCCATGAAAACAAGCTGTTCAGCCAATTTTTCTTTAGCGTACGCATTTTTTTTTAGCTTGCTGAACATTCGCGAGAATTATTCCCTCTTTAAAATCTTCTTCACAGTGGGGAGTCCCATTAACAACCTTACTGTGTCACCTTTCGCGCTCCAACTTGTTAGTTATATTGCCCTCGTTTGCCAACTGTTAGCCGCTGTGATTGACCAGTGCGCTCGGTGCGGGGTTTTCAGAGGGTTTGTATCAGACCCGTGCTGCGGCCTTTTACAGTTTATCAGTAGACAGAACTAGGACATTCCATTTGGCGTCGGCAAGTGGAAGAGGCCAATGAAATACCGCGTGACCTGCTGTTTGTGCTTGCTGCATCCTTCTTTCTAGGCTTGACCTATACGTACTTGAAGTCGCATTTGCGGGTTTACTTAATTGTAGGGTCAACCCCAACCAGTGCCGCACGGAACTCTTCCCTGCCCTCTGCATCCACGGAATCTTCAACTCTTGTAAAGCGTCTTGGTCCCAGCCTCGGTCTTCTCGGAAGCATGAGGTCAGGGCGTCACGAGTTCGCTGCCCTTAGATGTACACCGCGGGCGCACTGGACCCGTCAAAGCGAATGCTCATCGGTCATAATCTCGAAGCAGTCACGACCAGCCGACGGCGAACGTTACAGATCCTTCTTCAAATCCATTAGCGACCAGGTCTCCGGAGACGCTGAAAGGGCGCCAAGCGGTGCCGGTATTGAGGAGACGGGTTCACGTTTACAGGAAGCGGTATGCGTTCGATCGAACCTAGCCCGGAACTGTGCCAGAAGATCCAGGAAGTGATTGAATGTCGGCCAGTTCTGCCTTTTGAACCTCGAGCCCTGGTCACGTGGAGCCAGAAGTCGACCGGAGATGTAGCGACGTTCATCGATAGGCTCAATCCGTCATAACACTGCGAACCTATATGCATGCTCGCGTCATGCTTTCATGACTGCAGCTATATAGTGAAATTGTTGACTAGCTGCAACAGATTCCACCATGCAATCAGGCAAGATGTCGTCACGATTATGCGAACAAGATAGTGTTAATCACCTAGAACACCATGCAGTTTGTTCATTTATTTATCTCGATGTGTCATACTGCACCCAGATTTTCTAGTAACTTTCTATTGACAGGAGTAAATACAAAGAAGTAAGTCTACCAACTTTGTATTAACAAAGATGCATAGAATGTAAAAATTATTTTCTAGTAACTTTCTATTGACAGGAGTACATACAAAGAAGTAACTTCTACCAACGTTGTATGAACAATTGTTGATAGAATGTAAAAGTTTATACAAGGTTACTAGAGTCAATAGAGTGTTAATACAAATTCTAAAGAAAGTTGATATCCATTTTTGTAAGGGAAAGTTTGAAGGACAGTTTGTGCACAATAATAAGACAGGGAGCTAACGAAACTACGGACATTTATCTCGGCATATTCGCGTATACATACACAACACTTCTGGACACAAGCATTTTTGAGCGGGAAAGCAATTTATGAACGCATTTTTTTTTTCATGTAATGAAAGGTTTTGTTGTGGGCAGTAGCCACACGCAGTGGCTAGGCCAGTTAGCTTGGCTGCGCTGCTCCGCGCGAGGCTCGCTGCGGCTGACACGTGTCTCGTGCTGGATGAATAAACCTGTCCTGTTAGAATCTCAACAAGTTTCTCTATAACAATCAATATATCCGCAGATCACTCGACAGCAGGCTTGCATTTTTTTTTCTAATAATGTTCTTGCTATCCTCAAAAGCGTTTCCCGTTGCTTTTCTATGGCAGTCTCAACTGTTCGATGCGTTCGATGGAAACACTTCAAAAGAAAGCTTTTGCTACATATCGGAAGAATGGACCGCTACCTTCGGTATTTATATAACATTATCTTGCAATTTTCCAATTTTCAAAATTTGTGTCCGAGAATGTTGGACATGCTATCGACTCATTTCTCGTTCACTTGTCTATGCGTGACTTCTCGACACTGTTCCTCAACACTTCAAAACCTGCTAAACAGAAAAATTGCAATCGCCATACACCGCGCAGTCAAGTTTAATGAAACTGAATTTTTCCAAAAATATCTGCTGAAGGAACACAGCTACAACACAAGGTGCACAGCTTACAACATATGTAAAATACGCACAAATTATGGCATGCAAAAGCAATCCTTTGTTATACCAGATTTGTTAAATGGTCACCCAGCCATCATGACAATTGTATATCAATCATCGTCCATAGGGGTTTTCAAAAAAAAAATTGAATGCTTACTTAATGTTATAGTAGAAAGGACTTGACTTCGTACATTTCTTGCTTTTTGAGTGCCAGTTTCTCACCTTTGCATCACGTTTTGTATCGCTGCATGTTTTTCGTTTGTTTACTTATCCTTCAGTGCCTGCAACCGTTTTCATGTCCACATTTTCCTTTTTTTTTTCTTCACCGTATGCTGAGGTGTTGTGTGTATTGAAAGGCTGACACTCGTCAGGCATCCGTGCCTTTTTGTCAGCCTCTTAGACAGACCTGCATATTTGTATCTAGTCTGCCTGAAATAAACTTTCAACTTTCAAGTTTCAACCATGCTTACAGAGTACTCAGGACCTTTCCGCCGCACATAACCGGCGTACGAAAGGAACAGGCTCGATAAAAACTCCGAATTTTGCCCTCCTCTAGGCCAAAAAACCACATGACCAAACCACATGGTTTGGTCAGGAAACCACGTGGCCTTAGGTGGCACATTCTTACTGTCCAGCAGGTAGGCTCATATCAGAAATGCTTCATGCTCATCGGCCAGCGAGTGAACTCTTGACAAAAATGCTTCACCCGCATTGGTCATATTGTGATCACGTGATTTCAGAAAAGTGAGGTCATGAAGTTGTCATCGAAATCATCAATGTTATTAGCAATCTAAAACCTTCACAATGCATCTATCTTCGTGAAATATAGATCGTGTTACGTTATTTTATTTCCTCGCATTGTGTGGCGGGAAAACAGAATAGCCGTGGGCCTCTATGCATCGCGTTGAAATGAAGGACGGAGTTAGAGCACGAGCTCAAACCTGCATCATGGCGTGGTGAGAAAGACGGCAGCGACAATGCCCGCAGTCAGACAGCCAGTGAGCATACGTCACATAAAAGTGCTCCAAGGGAAACCGTTTGATCAACGACTGCAGAGTGTACAACATATGCGGACATGGAGAGACGAAGGTGTAGACATAGAATGCATTCCTGTCTTAAAACGGTGCTCTGAGTACTTGTGTGATACGTGTCCTATATAGCGCTAGCACGCAAGAGTCGAGATAGACTGGGATCTTATTTTTTTTTTACTTTTGGAGGAACGAGAAGACATCTGAGGCACAATTTCCACAAATAGCTCCGTGCGGTCTTTGTCCACCTACCCTGCCGACTGATGCCAAAAGGAAGCAGATCTTTGCAGACCTGTACCCGTTTGGGAGCAGCTACTGGAGGGTCGGTTGTTTACTGCCTAAATAGCTCGGGCACGGAGAGAACAAAGCGACAGCAATGTGGCTGTGCGTATTGAAAGGAGGGCGTCAACGTATACGTGAGCCACGTTGGGCGAAGTCGAGCTCAGCAGCGGCATGACGACACAAAGGTCCCTATTCTGGCCAACGCTCTCCATGCGGCGCGTGATCTCGTACTTGGCATTGCTGTGCACCACTGCGTGCTGACAGTTGAGAGATCTCGTCTATGCGAGAACGTCGAGGGAACTTGAGTCGAAGTTATTCCCGTGTTTGTGCGCGATCGCCTGGTGTTTGTTGTGAACGTAGAAAAGAGAGTGTGATGAAGAATATACAGCGTCGCAGTTATAATGCAGTGGCATTAGAACTTCCATGAGGCCAAAATGCATCGTCGGTAGTAAAATTCACCCATTGGCTAGAGGGAAATTACGTCACCAGACCGGACCGCGCCCATTGGTTGATGGGAAGTGATGTCACTTCCGCTAAAGGCATCAACAGCTGCTAATACTATCACATTGCCAATGCATAATGAAGTTAGGTGCCCCTATGAATTTTCATGATTTACTTATTTAGAGTCCTTTAACATCAAAAAGAAAGAAAAATGACTCCTAAGCTTTTAGTTCTCATTCGGGCTAAGAGAGAGCAAGACTGCACCTTCTATAAAGACCGCCTTAAATATGTGATCACGCAGGGCATATTATTTAAAGCTCCAATGTCACTTCTCCTCACTGGATAACATTTTAATTAGCCAATAAAGATATTCGGTTACCACTCCTCACTGGATAACATTTTAATTAGTCAATAAACATATTCGGTTACCACTCACCACGCCGATGCCCCATAGAATTAACTGTGCATACGGAGTCCCGTATTCAGCTGTCGCTGTGAGATATGGCGATCACTTCACCATCTGCGAAAATTCCAATCTGCGATTGGCAGTTGACCACGCACAACAGTTAACCAGAGCACACGAAGAAACGTTAATAGTAAATCAGACTGACTTTCCCGTGTGTCCGGTCACTCACTGTCCTGTCCACATGTTTTGTCTCTCACTTTCCCGCTCTACTTTATCCGTCCATCCGCATATGTGGAAAGAAGCGTCTGTGTAAAGCTCAATTCACTCCTGCTCTTAGCTTGTGCTTATAATATAGAGCACCTGCCCAGATATGCGGACGCCGAACGCTGGGAAACAAGCCACCGACCCTCATCTGATCCCAATCCCAAAGGTAAAGTCTCAAAGCTTGTGGGGATTGAGCTTCTTGGGCTACCCGAGTGCGCGCCCGCTTCTGCCGTTTCGCTCGTTAGAGAGACTCCCCGTGGGGTGTCCGCGAGCGGAATTTGGGCAGCCGCGCTGCTTGTCCTCCCTTGCAAGGGAAGCTCTTTCCAGAACCGCAGTAAAACACCCTCCCTTCCGTTCTTCCCGCTTCGACCTCGCGTCCCCATTGGGTCACTCCGAGTGACAGTTGGGGGCGTTGTTTCGGCGAGAGGTCCCGAGCGGGAAATGAGCGGGGAGATCGCCACAGGCTCGGGCAGCAGAAAGGTGCGTAGAGTTTGGCTCCCGGGTGCCTCGGCCTTTGCCGGGGGCCCAAGAGCGCGGGTGCTTTAACGTGCGCATCTAGTATGCATGCTTGAGTCCAGGCCCGAACCTCCGGAGTCGTGTAGCCCGCCTGTGCGGCGCCGACGGGCTCCGGATTCGGGAGGGCCTGATTTGGCTGGTTCTCTGTCATCGCCGGCCATTGCCGGTGACGACGCGCGATGAGCCATCGATGTGCGACCTGCGTCGTCAAGATGTGCTCCGCGTAAACCCCATCCTTCCTCGTGTTGCGCTGCGTGTGATTTAACCCTTTGGTTGGCCGTGCGGCATGCGATCGCCCAGCTGTGCCGCCACGCGCGTAGGTAGTCTTTGCTTTGTGCGCGCGGCTCCGCGGGCCCGCTTTCGGGTGCTGCAGCGGGGCTATGGGTTGCACCGAGGTCTGGGGATTAGTGCAGTGTTATGTAATGCATACTGTTTAATAAACACTTGTGCTCTCAAATAACTGCGCCTTCCTTCCTTCGGAGCGAGAGCGCAGGCGCGCACCAAACGCCGGCAGTGCCCTCAGCTTGCTCCGGCCCGAACCCGCGATATGTGGGCGAAGTGCCACCTAATTAGCACACCGTCACTCGGATGTGGGCGAAGTGCCACTTAACTTAATTAGCACACGGTCACTCCGGTGTTGACGATCCCACAAGCTCTGGAGTCGTAGGGAAACTATTTCCGCGGCTGTTCGCCATACTGCTATGTTCGATCTTTCCCCTTTCCCGAACAAGCCTTTGTTCAGCCCACAAGGGATGTCAGTCTTGGCTCGGCATTCGTTTGTAATGGAACTCCCGTTTGTCGCTGCCGCCAGGTGCGAAGCTCGCGCAGTTATTTGGTTTTTGAACGCTAAAGGCATCTTTTAACCTATCGAAATTCATCGCCGGTTGACGGAAGTGCACGGAGAGTCGTGCATGGATGTCAAAAACGTTCGCAAGTGGTGTAGTGTAGTTTACGGCCGGTCGCACAGAAGTTCACGATGAAGAAAGAAGCGTGAGACCACCGATTTCTGACGAGACAGTCCCGAAGGTTTAAGAAATGATGCGGCAAGAAAGGGGGGATCACGGTCGATGATCTCTACATTTTGGTTCCTGGGAGTTTTCGAAACACCATTCATAGGATTTTGACAGAGAAGTTCGAATATCAGAAGTTGTGCGCAAGATGGATCCCGCGAATGTTCACAGCAGAATACCGGCGGCAACGCGTTATAACTTCTCCCGCGAATTTCTTCGGCGCTGTGCAGACGAAAAGTTCAACCTTTTGGATTCCATTGTTACGGGTGACGAGACCAGGACATTCCACTTCACACCTGAGACGAAACAGGAATCATATGAGTGGCGAAGTTCACCCTCGCTCAAGCCGCGCAAATTCAAGTGAACGCATGTCTCCCGACAAAGTCATGGCGACTGTGTTTTGGTATCGATAGGGCGTGTTATTGGTTGACTTCTTGGCTCCTGGGACCACGACAAATGCTGATAGGTATTGCGAGATATTTAAACAATTCAGACGGGCGATTCAAAATCGGAGAAGAGGAATCTTGAGCAAGGGCGTAAGTCTTCTCCACGACAACACTCGCCGCCATGTCGTCTGTCAAACCGTCGCTCTCCTGCAACAGTTTCACCCACCTGCGCGGTTATCCGGACTTGGCACTCACTGACTACCACTTGTTTAAAGTTAAAGTTAAAGTTAAAGAACACCTGGCTGTAAGGCGCTTCACCGACGATAACGAAGTGAAAGATGAGGTCGAACGCTTCCCCAGCGACATGACGGTGAGCTGGTATGAAAAGGACATACACAAACTGCCCCAGGGCCACCAAAAATGCATCGAGTAGAATAGCAATCATGTGAAAAAATAGAAGAAGGATCAATCTTTCAAATTATATATCAATTGCAATAAATAAACATATCTTTCTATTTATAAAAAAAAATTGGAGATCTTATTTTTGGGATGACCTCAACTAGCCTGACATGGCAGTAATTAAATGATTGCAATGCGACTACAGAGACGTGAATACTGTTTTCGGTCATTTGTAACGTAATGGCTTCCTGCTCTGCTAGTAATTCGGAAATTAAATAACAACTTATATAATAACACAATTAATAGTAACTTAGGCAGCAATTTCGCAGTAAGATTAAATAGTTAATTTTGCTTTTATTACTTTTATTAAAGATGCATCACCGCTTTCTTTTTTTTTTTGCAAAGCTTCCGTTGCTCACTTGCCCTGCCGAGAACCTCGAAAGCCGGACCGATGCAAGGAAAGCCTGGAGCAGCAGCTAGCGAAGTTGCACACTCGGACGAGCGATGCACGCATATGTGGGAGCCGCCCCCTTGGCACCAAGAACAATAAAGGGAAAGTTACGCAGCATCGGGCACTGCTTACTCACGCGCACACTAATACAAAATTGTCAATTTGAATATTTTTGAAGCGAAAAGCTTCACTAGGCTAGTCAGCACCGGGTCTGGCGTGCGCCGTGATCAATTTTAGCCACAGCTGCGCATGCGCGAGTTCGCCGCGTGACGTCACTGGAGAGGCGCAGGTGATCGGCGGAGCCGCCGCCGAGCGCGGCTCCGCCGGTCGACCTTCGCCGTCGTTCGCGCGCTCTGCGCGTGTTTACCGAGTGTGCATCGGCGCGCGCTCGGCTTCCTCGTATGACGCTACTTGCAGAAGCGTGTTTACTTCAGTTACTACGCATGCGGAAGGAGGGCTATATAACACGCTTGCCTACACCGTTATCGTGGTGCTCCCAGTGCATTGTGCGCGAACTGCGACAGCCATGGCGTCAAACAAAGCATAACTGCAGCTTTTCGCTTGTATATCCAGGCTTAACCAGAGCTAAGCCATTGCCAATTTTTTAGTTCGACACAAAAAACAAAAAATAAGCGTTTCACAATGTACGAAGCTGTGTTACTCTGAACTACCTTGAGCGAGCGGCTATTCTGTTAACCAACACCTGTATTCGAAGCGGCGCGAAATTTCCGGCGCTAACTTTAAAACTCAGCTTCTCAGTGCGGCGCAAAAAATGAAGAAATCGGAAAATATTCTAGGAGGTGTGAACAGTGTACTTCCTACAATGCTTGAAAACTGAAAAGTAATTTAAAAATTGACTGCATTTCTTTTCAGAAGTATTTGTGATGTAATGCCATTTCTTTTAATGAGCAGTAATTGGTAATTCAACTTAATTACTTCTCAAAATCAATATTTCCATCCATGCAGTTAGCTTAAATTAAGGACAACGCGGCGAGCTATGGAAAGAAAAATGATAGGTGCAACGTTAAGAGATCGGAAGAGGGCGGAGTGGGTGAGGGAACAAACGCGGGTTAATGACATCTTAGTTGAAATCAAGAAGAAGAAATGGGCTTGGGCAGGGCATGTAATGCGAAGGCAAGATAACCGCTGGTCCTTAAGGGTAACGGAGTGGATTCCAAGAGAAGGCAAACGTAGCAGGGGACGACAGAAAGTTAGGTGGGCGGATGAGATTAAGAAGTTCGCGGGGATACAGTGACCGCAACTGGCAAAGGACAGGGTTGATTGGAGAGACATGGGAGAGGCCTTTGGCCTGCAGTGGGTGTAGTCAGGCTGATGATGATAATGTTGATGATGAGTTAGCTACAATACATGATCTCCAGTGGGAGCCCATTTTTAACCGATACGGGTGTAGCCTCACCTCGATAAGAATGGACCACTCATGATTTATTTACAGGCGTAGACGATATCCTCGAAGAATTCATGGACCTCTATGGGAGGAGCCGTTACGTGACGCGCAATGAGGAGGTGCCCACTCTTAAAGGAACAGCTCAATGCATGAACTGCAGTACTGTAACCTAGGCGCAACAATGATTAGCCATTATCTGCAAGTTTTCTTTTTACAGCAAATTCCGCAAGCTGGCCGCTACTTCTGACGTGCCGCCGTCAATTTCGTATTCTCTTGCTATCATAGAGCACCCGATTTCGCCCAGGTGCAACAATACTCGGCAATCTTGTGCGACGATTCGGTTTCATGCGCTTTGTCCTCAGCGTTACATCTAAAACAGATGCATATTTTTGGAAACGACGCCGATCAGGTTTCCTTTTACCTTCGAAAATACTTCTTCTATCTTCTACGCATCTGTAGAGCGGCTGAAAATTTATGGTTGCGGAATAATCGAAGTGTTAAGAAATAAAAAGAAATGAATTGCATGGAGCAGCCAGATAAAAATACTTAAGTTTTAATTATTTAGACGTATAAAGTTGATATTATTAAGCCCTTAGATTGTGTAAACTGGGGCACCTTGTTTATATGCATACGAATGATTTTTAATAAAAAGATCGAGCAGTCAGAAGGATTCGCGCATGTGTGCGCGCTTGTCTTTCTCTGACGCGTCAGTACAAATCCAGCCTTTATAATATGAGGAATGTCGCTGACGCTGCCACTTCGAAACGACCGGCGGAAACCCGGAAGTGAGAAGACAGCGCGTCACCGGGGGACCGCAGCGTGATGCAGGCTTGAGCCGTCACGAAACCGAGGGGGACAAAACGACGATGCACGACGATTACTGTCCTCGCCCCACGACAGTCCTCGCCGAGGACGCCTCCGAAGACCGCGCACGCCCGATGAAGTCGGAAAAGGATGCCTCACTCTGCGGCGGGCAGACGAAGAAGAAGCCGCAAAGCAGCGGCGACGACTTTGTGCCCTGCTTTGTCTCCATTGTGGTCTCCTTGCTCTCGCTCGTCTTTCAGCAACAGTCCACGCTCGTCGCCGCATTGTCGTCGCTAGGCGGCAGCAGCTGCGGTAGAGATGCATTAGCGAGCGAACTTCCATTACCACGTGGCGGCGACGACCGCCCGACGGAAGCGAATGCGGGACCGGGAGACGTATATGCGCCGTTGTTTGGGAAGAGAACGACTTGCTGCTGCTGATGCTGCTTGAGCGGCCTTCGCGGCGCCCGCCGCCGTGCTTTCGCATCGCGGGTGCCTGCGAGTCCTGGTCCGCCGCCGCATACCCTTGTTGATGCTGTGTTGCGGTACGATCTTATTCTTTCGTTTTTCTCCGCGGCATGGGAACGAGATTCGTACGGACAGAAAAGAAGAAAAAGATTCGAAGAGAGAGAGAGAAAAAGAAGCGCCCGCCCATGGTAGTACTACAGAGTCTCCGCCGTGGAGAGATATGAACGTGCTGAGCCTTCTGCAGCGAGCGGCCCGGCGGGCCTGGCCAACCACTTTCTTGGCGAAAGCAGCCGGTTAGTGCCCCGCGGAAAGGGAGCGGGCCAGGAAAGGAACGAGAAAAGGAAATAAAAATGCGCGGATTCTCCCGAGTGCCGGGTTTTGTGAGAACGTCTCGCCGCGAGAGATGTATGTGTATGCGCGCGCGCGCGCGTCTGCATGGCGGACTCCACGCTGGTCTCGGTTCGTTTCGTCGGAGAAGCAACTTGCAAGGTGCAGCAAAGCTTTCCGCGGTGGAGAACGACGCAATTTCCGCGGCTAAGTTGGCGTGCCAAGAGCACGAGTGCTCGAGTATTCCCGCGGCGTTTCTTGCTGTTGTTTTCCTTTTCCTGCTTTTTCGAGAGAACGCGAACTGTATATTCGTGCAAGCTCTGCTGAGTCAATGCCACTTAGAACTGGCTAAGTCCATACATGTTCATTTCTGCAGTCGCGCTGTTGCGAGAGGATTTAGTCGCGCAAGCAAGGAACCGCGGCGTCTTAGCATCGTTGACAACGAACCCACGCCTTCTTAAGTGCGCTCTTCTGCAGCCACACGATGTACGGCAACCACGCTCGACAATATTTTGTTCATTAATTACAGTTGTTATACTTGTCTGGGTCCGCCCTGCAGATCACATCACTAAAGACGAAAGCAAGGTGATGGTATGGTGATGGTATGGTGATGGTATGGTATGGTATGGTATGGTATGGTATGGTATGGTATGGTGATGGTATGGTATGGTATGGTATGGTATGGTATGGTATGGTATGGTATGGTATGGTATGGTATGGTATGGTATGGTATGGTATGGTATGGTATGGTTTTACATTAACAGCCTGACATTTAACAGCCCAAGGGTGTTTTCGAGTTCCTCCACCGAAATGCGGTCTTATAGGACGGGGTTCGCTGCCGTGACCATGAGCACAGCAGTAGAACGCCAAAGCCGCTGAGCCATCCCGGAGGGTAGGGAACCAACAAATTCTTGTTTGACAACCAACCAACCATTGCGTGGTCTGGCCCCAAGCGAGTAAATTTAGTATAAGAGCTTATTTGCGTTAGCGAAATTATACCAGCACATCGTACAGGCTCATGCCTATAAGTCTGGCAACTATTGGCATAACCTCACCCCTCCTGGAGCTAGCTGATTCGCTCCTAGTATGATAGAGCATTGCAGTAACTGACGTAGATCAAGCAGATGTAGGTTGACCAGAGTGCACAAATTCAAATATTGGTTGACGGTGGAATATATTAATGCGACAGCGTTACAGGTCCCATTCGGCGGAAAACCCGGTGTCGTCCTGACCTGAAAACCCTGATTGGTCGATAGGGTACTGATGTAGAAAAGCAGTTTTGCTGAAAAGAAAAAAAAAAGATGGTCAGGTTGGTTGGTAGCCGGGCACGCTCCCTCTACACCACTGAGGAAGGTTCGTTCAGTGGAATAAATGGAGGCCTCGGACGAGCCCCTCACACCGCACAGTAGGTGAATCAAACTGCAGGAACACTTAGTCATTGGGGGCCACTAATTAGTGCCACTAATTAATATGGGTGATGATGTGTAATAAAGTAGTATGTGATAGCAGCAAGTAAATTTTCTCCCTCAAGTTTTTGGCTGATAAAATTGCACCGCTGGAATTACTCTGCTTCCATAACGTGCGACCAAACTGTTATGTATTATTAAGAATGCCCGCCGCGGTGGCCCAGTGGTTAGGGCGCTCGGCTGCTGAGCCGGAGTACCCGGGTGCGAAGCAGCGGCCGCGTTTCGATGGAGGCGGAACGCTAAAGGCGCCCGTGTGCTGTGCAATGTCAGTGCACGTTAAAGATGCCCAAAGGGTCGAAATTATTCCGGACTTCTCCAGCACGGCACCTTTTTCTCTCTTCCATCTTTCACTCCCACCTTCCTCGCTTCCTTCACGACGCGGCTGAGGTGTCCGCTGACAAGTGAGACAGTTACTATGCCGTTTTCTTTCGTGGAAAGCCACCATTTTATTATTAAGAAGAATATTATTTTCAACTCTTGGGTCAGTCAGTATTTAATGTCATCTCATGTGGAACTGCCCAGGACTAGATAGTAGCCGTCGGTAGCTGCGTGTTCAACTTGAATACTGCCATATGAAGCCTGGATTCGGCCGCGCGGGCAGCATAGAGAGACATGGCGCTTCGTATGCGAAACTACCTTAGCGGGCCACTACAAATCCCCCAGTCCTCCACTACTAACCCTCTGAAACCTCGAGCCATCTCCACAATAAAGGTCCTTGGATTGAATTGAATTGTATTGTCTGCAATGAAGCCTTCTGCTCGTGCATACGATGATATTTGCGTTAATCGCATTGTTCGTTGAATATTTTACCTTTTAAGCTCCATATTTCGGTTCTTTTTTCCAACTGATGTCAATTTATGCTTTCTATCCGTCTGCAAGGAAAGGAGCAGCAAGAGCCACGTAAGGGACTGATCTTTTCTTTCAGGTATACTTCAATAAAGAAAACTGAACTTTCCAGATGGCTCCGCGAGCTTTTCTTATATAATGTTGTTCACACGATGGTTTCAGACATGCGGATCTTTCGCTTGTTGGTCAATCACATGCTGCCAAGCAACCCGTTGCCGTGTGATCGTCGTCGACTTCACCATGAGGCGAGTATTATGCTATATGCTGCGGCTGTCTCTAACATATATGCTTAGACGACACCGTGCATACGCGCTCACTTGTCCGCTCCTCCATTTTTGTTCTGTAGGATCATTCTCCCAGAACCTGTTTGCATCGTACATTCAATGCGTGCGTCAAGAACAACGCGGCCGGCAGAGCCCATCTGATGATGTCAATACTCGAACGCTTCCGAGACACTTACGTCCCCGTCTTCTGAGGGTTCGTTTCTACAAGTGCAGCGAAACAATTGCCCGGCAGCAGCAAGGCGCGGCACCATTGACGGCATAAGGCAGGAAGGCATAGCTAATGCAGCCCCAAGATTCTCCCGCTCTGTACTTTTAAAATCTGAGTCATTATCTGCCACCATCGGGCCAACTCTCACCCGCCTGTGGCATGAGGCGCACGAGCGAGTCAGTTTCCTCCATGCGGCCCGACGCGCCCGAAGACACGCCCTGCACCAGCGCAACAAGGCCCGTTCCTTCTGACCTCACATTACACAGGGACACCTTCGCTATCGTAACGCCTCTCCGGCACACTCGCGCAAGCCATACTTGCGCCCTGATGCCGAGGTGCAGGGGGTGACCTCCGCATACGGGTGAGAGTGCACGCATGTAAAGGGAGCCTTGTGAAGAGTGCGCGGTTCCGCATCGAGGTCCTCGCGCGGTGCCGTTTCTCTTTATTTCCACCCCCACCCCCCCTTCATACCCCCTCTCCCGCCCCCCAACTAGCTCCCTGTGCAAGAGGATATCGCGGTCATATCGCCGACGCCGCTGCAGCGACGCAGAACGGCTTTGCACGGTTCCACGAGTACAATGACTTCCAGCGTCGCCGACGTCGGCCGAGCAGCGTGCAACGTTCCCCTCGAGCGAGCAAGATCGCCGGTTCGCCGCCGCGATGCTGTCCGCCGGTGAAAGTGCCGCTCTTCAGGGCGAACCCTCGTCGCGAGAGGCTGCAGAACCCCTCGGCGCCCTTTCAGTCCGCCCAGCTTCTATCCACACGTGCGTTTAAGGCCACCTTGTACCATACGGGAGAGGCTGTCCGTGCGAAGCGCTGACGTTATATTTTTAGAGCGCGCGTTCTCGCGGAAGGGACTCCTTCGGAGGATGGGCGGCGCGTGATGCTCGCGAGAATTCGCGCCTCCAAAAACGACGGACATTCTACCGTGCGCACGCACCGCCGTTGGCGAAGATAGCCGCTAGCTTAGGCTGAGGAAAAGAGCGGGCCCTTGTTCCCGAGCGGAGACTATGCACCTGTAATTCGTTCTTTCTTTTCATTTGGCCCTTTCTTCGTTCGCGCAGGCGCGTGCCAGCCAAACTTTGTGCCCCGTGCGCGCTTTCATCTGCCTGCAGCTGCGCAAGTCTACATCAAGTGCGAAATTTCCCTTCAGTTCGCCATCAGAGTGGCAAGCACGGGATTTGGCTGTTGCAATAATACTCTGCACTAACCGTCTCCAAGATCAATTGTTATCCAGAACCGCGTCTTTAAGGTTAATTAATGTACGTGGGGAACAAAACTGGCTGTTGCCATTATTACCTACATTGGTTTTGCTATTGTTGAGGCCCTGTCTTCCATCTGCTTTATCGTCGCATGAAACTCGTTTTCGTCTAACGGCGAGACGTGAAACGCTGCACTGAGCGCTGAAAGCCGAATTCGCTGCACAGCGTAACACTTATTAGGTGGCCTGCCACAGAGCAAAGCCATAAACCATGATGAATCAGTGCAAAATAAAGAAAATAGCTGCTAGTGACACAAAGAGTTCACTGATTGTACACCTTTGAACAACAGTATTTGGAAAAGAGAAAAGCATTTGAAGGGCTCCTTACTTGCGGGTACGATCTTCCTGTGCTCCAGAATAAACGTTAGCACATTCCCGCTGTTATTGTTTTTGCGGGGACATATAACTTCTGTTAGCTCTGTCACCGTTGTTGCCATACTGCTCTTCTCTACCATACTTCGCAATGTACCCAATGTTAGTAGTGTGCGAAGACTGCTAGAAACCAATGCCGCAGTTCTTTGAAGCATTAGGCCCGGGACGCCGTGATCTCTAGGCAGCTTTTTAGGCTTCACACTTCAGATACGTGTTTTTCCGTCATTTTACTGAAATAGTGGCCTGTCATTGTCCCTTTAGCGACGGGACCTTCGATTATTCTTCTTGGTTCCGTTCTTGTCAAGTGAATTTGGAATGCCGTAGGCGAAAGCTGCGTACGCTCATATAACTTCATCCCTGTGTGGTCGACCACTCAGGAACGAGATCTGCGCTACTACATTCTCATATCCTGCATGCACGGACGCTTTAAATTGCTGGTTAGGGAGGCGCAGAAGGAAATAAAGAAGCTTGAACTCAATTTTTACAATCATTTATTTGTGAATCTAATGACTGAATGAAGGGAAAGCTGTGGACCTGAAGCACGTCCATACAGCTCCCCACTGGATTGATGCCCTCCATAGTGAGCGTCGTTATGTACAGAAACCACCCCGTCAAACGTCCGAGGGGATTCAAAGTCAATCCTGCCGATTTGGCGGCTTCGGCATGTATCCGTCGCAAAGCAGGAACAGAGCGAAGCCGCCTGAAGTACAGGCCCGCGATCTGGGTTACGTCGAAGTCCGCACACCCTTGAAGTGGCCCAAGACACCATCTAGCTCACTCTTCGATGTACAGCCTGTGCCGCCTTCTGTTGTCCGTGGCCCTCTCGTTCTTCATGTCGACGGAGGACGGTATGAGCATGATGGACCGTATCCATTTAGGGCGCTTCGTGGTGCCTCCGGCCTGCGCGCCCTTCATGGAAAGATGCAGAACCACGGGCTTCATACCACGGTAGTTGCGCCCACGGTGTTCCACGTTAGCGGGCCACTTGCCCGAGCTGGTAACAACGCCTCGGTCGCTCTGCAAAGGCGACGACGCCGGGAACATGCCAATGGTCTTCCATTTGGATTTCTTGGACGTGTCGCGGTTAGTGTAGCCCGCTCTCAGCCGCTGGCTTCGCTGCTGTTTGGTCCGCGGAAGCTGCGACCTGGCTTCCAGGTTTCCGATGAGTGCCAGGGGGTCCTCGGCCTGCAGCGCAGCGCTCAGCTTCTCTATCGGGAACCGCTTGATGACCAGCCTCGGCTTCTTGGTGCCGCGAGCGCTCGTGTAGCGGCCTGCGCCTGTTGCAGTCCTGCTGCGGGTCTGCTGGCGGTGCCGTCCTCTTCCGCCTCTTCCGGCGGCCGACACCAGCCGCGCGTAACCCACGGCTCTGGGAGCAGGAGGCGCTTCTTCGTACTCGGCGTCCTCCGTCCGGATCACGGCTGGCGACCTTCCGTAGATGTCTCCAGGAGAGTCGAAGTCATCGCCGATGTCTGGAGCTTCGGCAGCCGGCTCGACATCATCGTCGAAAGACGCTGCGGGGCCACCTCCGTACCCTCCAGTTGGCCGGGAAGGTGGTCTTCGGGGAGATCCGTAGCTGGGCGGTGGTGGAGGCTCCTCGACCGGTGGAGGAGGAGGAGGGAGCGGCTGAGGTGCGGGGGGAGGGGGAGGGGGAGGCTGCAGCTTGGTCACCTGTGGCGGCGCGCCAGGTTCCAGGTTCACCACATTGCCGTCTTCACCGCCCTCGACGAGTACGTTGCCTTCAATGTCTGAGGTGCCGATGGTCTCGACTATGTCGATGACGCTGGTGACGTCGAACATGCCCCCGGGCATCATTGGCGGCGGTGCCGCCGGCGGTGGTCCGCCACCTCCACCACCTCCGCCCCCGTGGCTGAAAAGGTTGAAGAACGTTGCCGAGCAGCACGCTACGCAGGAGAGCAGGAGGACCAGGCTGTGCCGGTGGTGATTCTGGAAAGATGACGTCATGCCAGACATGTAAATTGGGCTGTAAATGACAATGCCCCGCTCCTTAGCGCAAAGGCAATCTAAGGGCCAACTACATACATAACATACTGGACTGATTGCACACGTAGTTTACATCCTCCACGCTTCGCTATAGAAGATTAACTGCGGGCTTTTCTTCATACGCGCTTGCAGCAGACGAACAAGTCCCTTATGATTCTGCCGCACAATGACCGCCGCCTACCCTTGGAATACGCGGCTCAAATCCAGTCCACTAGAGAAGACGACAAAGCATGTTGTTGGGTATCCAAGTGGCTCCCGACGCCTTTGCGCTCCAGCGGTGGCGTACTCCTGGAGGGCGAAAGTGTTGCGTCTGCCGCCTGTAACAATGTATGCACCTACCGTCCCCATGATCCCGAGAGAGGCTGCTCTGGCTGCACCGGAGGATCTGCGACGAGTGACTCCCAGCAGGGTGCCGCGGGTGCCTTATACGCGACCCAAGAATGCGGACACCCTCCGTAACTGTGCACGATCCGGCCATGGCATTGGGGGCGCTTGCGGCGCCGTCGTGACGAGCCGCATTTGACGCGGCCCGCAGGAAAACCGCAGGCGCCGACGCGACGCCGGCGCTTCCAACTCGCGGGCCGGCCTTCGTCGTCTACTCGTGCGCTTTTTGGAACGCGAAAGTGCAAAGTACATCGCGCCCGCGCGCTCGGCTGTGCACCAAAGGAAAAAGGCGGCCGCCTCCTTCTTTTGTCTTTCGTTCTGCTAGTTTTTTGGTTGCGCCGTGGGTGCGCGTACGGCGTGCTATAACCGCCTGCCGGGGTTAGCAGGGGTCATCGGAAGAAAGGAAGAAGCGCTCGTTCAGTCGCCCTCTCTCTTTCGCTCTCCGAGATCGAGGCCCTTCCATGCGTCTTGAAGGCCGTTGTTACGGCTCAGGCACTCGCGCGAGCCAGCGGGCGCTTTCGGAATGCACCACCGCCGGCCCACCCGCTTCGGCCCGTCGGCTCGCCTCTTCACGTCTCTCCCTTAGTTCTGTGCAGTTGAGTCAGAAGCTGCAGCAGCACCAACTCGATCGATTGACCCCAGCTGTCCTAAGTTGTTCGAGCTGCCACCACTTTGGTGTTTCGCTTGATCTTTGGTCGGCGTATGTGTCTTCTTGAGTCAACTGGGGATCTGGTTTAACAGCACGTGTTAAGATGTCGCCCCTTCGAGAGGAAGATGCGTCTTCCAAGGCCTCTCTTCGGTGAGCCCATACTATTCGCCTCGTAAGCAGGACGTTCCTTATACGCTCTGGGCCTCGCAGCCACCGCACGCAATTCACCGGTCCGTTCAACGCGACCGGCGAGTAGTCGTGCATCCGGCGTGGTTTCCGAATGGTGCTTGGCGCGCCGACGCGCATCGAACAAGCCGCGCCGTCGACAAAAGAAGAACTGGGTGGTCCCCCACCCCCTTACTAGAGTCGTGCGGGCACCGGCACGTGGTACTATTAGCTCGATGGGAGGCACATCCGGAGAGACGCATGCGTCGTCGCGTTCTGTCATCGTCGAATCGCCGAAGCACTTGACTTTTACGTCTTTCTTCAGAAGCTCAGCCAGTAACCGGTGGAATGCGTCGTTGAACACGGGACGCTTCGGCGGCAGGCAAGCTGGCAGAGGGAGACCGCCCTTTCAAGGTCGCCGAGCGCCATTGTTGTCCACTTGGACCCGAGAAAGCTTCGTGCATTTTGGGACCACCGCGGCGGGCGACGACGGGTCACTGAGCCGTCCTGCGCCTGAGAGTGACTCAGTAAGCCACTTCGGGGAACGCTACGGTCTGCTGAGCTCGGCGGATGAAGACGTGTGTGCCTGGACTGTTATTAGCAGTCCCGCCTCCAGATCGTTTCGGACATACGTGCGCGATTCCTGCAGAGCGTGCGACCTACTTCGCGTTGGAGAGTGGCCACACATCACCTTGTCGGCTCGTTGCTATACGACTGGACAGCGGAGTACACTTTTAGATAGGTGCGTTCGCAATTGTGGCCGCCGCATTACGTTGGTTTCTGCCCAAGGTCATTCAAGGCCGTTCAAAAAGCGGCCCGGACACTTGAACTGGAACACAAGACATACAGGAATCCATGCATTAGTATCATGCACCATCATCAGCCAGGACAAGTCCTCTGCACGACAAAGGCCTCTTGCAGTTATCACAAATAACCACTGTCTTAGAATAATCAGTCATCTATGTCTTCAGTAATGAGCCAGACAATCAGCTAACCAATTCATCAGTCAATCTAACTCTCTGCCATTGTTTCCGACTGCGTTTCTTTTTTTCTTGCAGCGACAGCTGTTAAAGGCTCGTTCCCTGTGTTTCGCGTCGTTGTAGCAGCAATAGTAGCAGTCGGCGTAACCGGAATCCATGCTTGCTCTTATGTTGATTTCTTACTCACGATTTTAATCCGGCATCACTACTCGGCAAGGTACGTAAGCGCACTCCTTATTCCCCCACCATATGCCCTCTACACACTGCTGCTAGTCAACCATATTATTATCAGTTTTAGCTCTACGTTTATCCTATGAATTTTCAACCCTACCATAACAATTAACTTGTCCGTACAGATTCTCAATCATTTGTTGTAATTCGTCACCTGTGCTGCTTAACAGGGCATAGTCAGCGAGACGAGGTTGCCCAAATATTCTTCGTTAACCGGCATATAGGTTTACGGGGGTTTAACGTCCCAGAGCGACTCAGGCTATGAGGGACGCCGTAGTGAAGGGCTGCGGAAATTTCGACCGCCTGAAGTTTTTGACGTGCTCTGATATTGCACAGTAGACGGGCCTCTAGAATTTCGCCTCCATAGAAATTCGGCCGCCGTGGCCCGGATAGACCCTGCGTTTTTCGGGTTAGCAGCCGAGCGCCATAACCACTGAGCCACAGCGGCGGGTTTAACCGGCATATAACGTACACCCTCAACCAAGGGACACGCTCGTGTATAAGCCGCTGCCCCGACTTGAGTTTGGAGCTGATAACATAAAAAAAAAACGCCACTCCATGAGAGACTGCCAGATGACGACCGGCAGCTTCCTGCTGCTATAGCTCTTGTTATCTTCCAGCACGCACCGCTGTGCAGCTGTGTGTGCCATTAAAAGCAGAATGCAGGCGCCTGTCTCTATGGCAAAGGGCGCCTGCGTAGTAACGTCGGCACGACGGCCAAGATAAAAGCATCGCTTCAGGCGTGCATTTAGAATCCGTGGCGTGCAGTGTCCTCGCACATATCCAGGATGTTAAAAGATTTAAAATTACAGAAATTTCTAATGCAGTGTATGAAATTGAAGATGTCTTCATTTATGAGGGTGGTGAGGTCGGACCCAAGCCGCGGCGACAGCCGTAACATGAAGAGCCTCAACTACATGTCAGTTATAGCGTTAGTCCCTCGTCGTCATTGTCGTCATCACCAGCAGCAGCCTGACTACGCCCACTGCAGGGTAAAGGTCGTACCATGTCTCTCCAATTAACCTTGTTCTGTGCCAGCCGCGGCCACCCTGTCCCCGCAAACATCTTACTCCCATCCATCCACCTATTTTGTGCCCCTGTCTGCTACGCTTGCCTTCTCCTGGAATCCAGACCGCCGCCATTATTGACCATCGGTTATCTTGCCTTCGCAATTACATGCCCTGCCCACGTCAATTTCTTATTTTTCATTTCGACTAAGACGTCATCAACTCGAGTTCCGTCCCTGACCCTCTCAGCCCTTTCCTGTCTCTTAACGTTACACCTATCACTTTCCTTTGCATAACTTGATGCGTTATCCTCAATTTAAGTTCAACCCTTCTCGTTTGCCACCACGTTCCTACGCCTAGGTGTGTGCCGGTTCGACACAGCTGATATAATTTTCTCTTGAAAAATACTGGTGAACTTACATTAATGATTTGAGAGTATCTGCGAAACGTCCTCCATACCATCCCATCCCATCAGTCTGCAGACAGTCTGTGAAGTGCAATAAAGTAGTCTGCTCGGAATATACATGAAAATTGAGCCGGAAACTGCCACTTTCACGTAGCTCGCCGAAATCGCGGTAAAAAAAGTGCGGCCCTCCGTCATGTGTATACGCAATACCTGGTTCTTTTGAATTTTACTTTCTAAGTATTTCATACGCACATGCAGTAAATAGAACTATTAGTTTTTTGTCTCCCACTGTGTCATTCTTTTGAAGTGTAATTTTCTCACTGCTCTTATGAAGCACTCGATTCGTTCAGCAGAGTCGATGACATGTGGTTCACCGACTGCATGGCTGCGCAAAGCTTGGATGGCGCTGGTGCTTCCACAGAATGGAACGCTTTTTTTTTTCTAATCTCCGAAGGGCCACATATATAAGCGAGCGCTGTATCCTGCTCATTTTCATGCAGCCTAGTTTATGGCATGAGTATGATCTTTCGAAGAGTAATTCTTGAAAAAAGCTTTTATGCTGTTCTGGCTGTTTTGAAGTGTGGCTTTCACTGATTTTCTTAGCTGTTAGTTTAGTAAATGTTTTGCATACACCAGGAGTACGAGGCTTTCAGGTATTTGGCGCTCCTACTAGTATTATCGTTCTTTAATTTCTCTGGTGCACTTAAAGGGGTGGAGACACCAAATTTTGAAGCTATAAAAAGCCTGCTATGGGATTCCTATGTATGCAAGGGCAGTCACTGCCAGGTGTTGGACGCAACAAACGTTTAAAAAATATTTTAATTCGGTTCCAAAGATTACCTAAATGCTCACTCTCACGACCTAGACCCATTCGCTAGCGCCATCAACCATGACGTCACAAGGGGTGTAGAAAAATAAAGTTTTAGTGACGTCATACCAAAATACAGTGACGTACGATGAGCGGGGCACAGCCGCGTGAGCGCAGTCGACGCACCAGCTAGCCGCGTTTGCTGCTAACCGCCACTCGCTCGGTTTGCGGCGCGCCGTTGCGAACAGCGTCGCAACGTCCGATTGCAGCTCGTTGCCTGCGTCCGGCCTGCTAGATGTCAACGGCGGGCCGCTCGCGGCAACAACGACGGGAAGCGGCAGCGTCATGATGACATAGGGCGCACTCCTTGGAGCCGGGCGGTCTGCGCCAGTCTTCGTGCCGAACGCCGGCATCTGAAGAACGCGATAGTATTGTTTGTTCACGTTCATAGCAAACCCTGGGATATATGAATACCAAAAATGCATCGTTTCTGACGATCGTTGGCAAATACCGAGTTCCTGGTAGAAGTGATGACTGCGATGCAAGCAAATTTCATCAGCCAGTTTGCTGCTGCTACCTGGTGCGGATCGCCTGCCGTCTGCTAGCTCTGTTGCTGAAGACGTCGTGGAAATCGAGCATATCTTTTATTATGGGACGAGTTCACAGTAAAGGGGTGCTGAGCGGAGCACGTTTCTGAGCGCTGGCCAGTCCCGAAGCTCCCTCAGCTGCGGAGTCGATATCGAAAGCAGCTAGGCCTAGCGACGACTAGGGCAGTCTGGGACCAGCGCGCAGGTCGTCGGCCGGCGTTGCCGCAGGCAGTGTCGCTGCCGAAAGATCCACTTTTAGCACAGATGCATGCTGTCGTATCTCGAATCTAGAAAGCATCCTTTCTGGTGGCATGGCTGTTTTGTATTTTCTTGTGCGGACTTGAAGTACGCCGAGTCTGCCGGCCGGTAGGTCAGCCTGGATACCGTCTGCCGACGTCATAAAAGCGAGCTAAAGAGTGTTCTTGACGTAAATAATAAACCATGGGACAAGAAATGTGAAAAAAGTGTCATTTTTGAGGATCGCTGACCAATACTGAGCTGCTAGTAGAGGTAACAACTGTGATATGAGCAAATTTCTCACAACCGCGCCTAGCAGCTGCCGCTGGCGCGACGTCGGGGTCCGGCTCGCCTGGCGCCCGCTAGCTCCGCTGCCGAAGGCGTCGAGGAGATTGACCATACTATTATTTTATTGTGAGATGATTCTGTTAACACTACAGCTATTTGTGAAAAGTAGGCCTTTTATTATAGCGCAGGCGACTTCCGAAGCGCCGGCCGCTTGCTAAACAGGCTATAGGCCTAGCGACGACCACGGCAGCCAGGCAGCAGCGCTGAGCTCGTCGCCCGGAGCGCCCGCGAGCGGTGCCGTTGCCGAAAGCTCCCAACATAAGCAGACATGCTTTGTCGCTGCTCGAGTATAGCTGGCAGTTCTGATAACAAGGCGATCTTGTCTTTTCTTGTGATATTTGTACACCATCCCAAGCAGCGCTCAGGTACTGCTGCACGGCAGCGAAGTGTGACACCGGTTGTGGGCGCAGCTTGGGTAGAGCGGCGCAACGATGCTTACTGGCATTTTGCAAAGTGTTTCGCATCCTCACGCGAACCCGCGAAGGCGATATTAGCGTGCGAACAAAAAAAAAGTCGATGTCCTCACTCGTTGGAATCAGATCTGTCAGAATCCGAGCTGCTGGGACTAGACGTGCAGTTGTTTGTTTTCATATGCGCTGGTCAGCACGTGTGTGGGAAAGCAGACGATGCAGCAGTAGGTGCGTCACAACTTTTGTGGGCCCACGTGACCAAGCGAAGCAGTTGATCTTCCCCCTCTGTGACGTCACTGTACAACTCGGCGTTCCGAAACCGAAACCGAAAATCGTTCACCTAAAAATGCTATAATAAATTACTCACTGTGAATATATGAATCTTTGAGTGTGTATCATGCTTCCTGGAGCCATAAGAAACGTTTGCAACTAAGAACGCGCGAACCACAAATTTGGTGTCTCCACCCCTTTAAGTAACAAGGTACTATGTAAAGAAAGCTGCAGTTTTTGCCTGAACGGTGAGTTTTTTTCATCTTTGCAAATTTTTATTTTAAAGGGCGTGAGAGATACGTCGGTGCGGTTTTTGCAGACGGAATAACACAGCAAGGCGGACATTATATACGCGATAGAGCTCAGTTAATAAATTACCTGAAATTAACTATATACTTTTCTTTTTGCCTTTGTGACGCAGAATTATATTGGGAAACTGAGGGCCATCAATATCTAGGTGACCCTAGTTCTTTAAATCATCTGAATCGGCAGCGTGGTTCGCAAAAATCTAGCTTAAAAATATTTTTCTGAAAGCTCGTTGAGATGGCTTCTCTGCCTTGCACATTTATAGATAGGCGTCGCTCGTATTTCAAATGCAGCAAATACAGGCGCAGTTTATGTATTTTATAGTGCAGAAGTTGCCAGTTCAGCGACAATGCCACGCGCAGCGTCGCCATTTTATAAACTGACAATGCGGGAAAGCCAACTCAGTGAGCTTACAAAGCCGTATAATTTTACGCTCGATATCTGGAACTACTATGCCGATTCCGAAATTAAAAAAAGAAACTGTGCTTTATTTCCATGTTTACGGCCTTCAATTTCGCAATATAATCTTGCGCCCTAGAACCAAAAATAAAAAGCTGATCAGTTCACTTTAGTTCATTAATATGTATTAACTGAGCTCTACCAAGTACAAAATATCCGCCTTGCTTTGCAGTCTACATGCACAGACCGAACCGACGAATCTTTCATGATTTTTATTAAAGTAACGATCTGTAAACATTAAAAAAGAATCACCCGACACATCTTCGGCGTTTAACAAATATTTACTGTCTCTTGATCCCCACAGGCACCGTAATGATTAGTAATGGCCGCAGGTATGACCGAGCACCCATGCGCGTCGTGAGCGGCACGTAAACTTACTATAAGTACAAGGAACCCCTGGTCTGACCCTCGGCTCTTTATTTATACTATACTGTAAATAATATTGTAGCGCGCGGTGGAAGCGATGACGCGTGGGGATTAAAGCCACTAGGACCCACTGTCTCAGCGCTTGATTATGGTTAATGATTAACAAATTTATTCATGACACAGGAAGATAATGAGCTACCAGGTTCAACCCCCCCCCCCCCCAAAAAAAAAAAAAAAGCGTAGCGTGTGAGTGCATTTCCATGGGTCACTGCGGCGTCGACTACTGCGGTGGCTCAGTGTCTTTGGCGTTCGGCTGCTGATCCCAAGGTCGCGGGTTCGACCATGGCCTCGGTGGCCGTATTTCGATCAAGAGGAAATAGAAGAGAGTCCGCGCGCTGTGTGATGTCAGTGTACGTTAAAGAACCCGGGTAGTCTAAATAAATGCGGAGCCCTCCACTACGGCGCCCGTTATAGCCCATGCGTCGCTTCGGGCCGTTGAACTTCACTGGCGGCGTCGGGCACTGGGCCCCAACGCACTGAGATACTGGGATATTGTACTGAATGCCAGGGCAATAAGCAGCGCCTAAAAGACGGGGTTAAATGAATGGATCAAATGAATGCAAGAGGTGCTGGGATCGATACACGGCATCTGTGCCAAATGTGACACAGGGATTTATTCAGAGAATATTGGGAAACGGGAGCAGAGGAGAATGCAGTCTGAGGTCACCCAGTGCAAAAAGGGTCTCGCGCTGAGCGAGACCCTTGGCAATGCGGCACGCGCGTATACCAGTCTTCTTTATATTCGTGCATTGCCAATCCAGCCTTAGAAACTTCTCCCCCACCACACACACACGAGTCCCATTCAGATCCCCTTTAAAGGGCCTGTGAAGGTGCTGTCGATAAAGTTGCGCTATGCTTAGGATGTTAAAGGACGCCGCTTCACAAATATCCTCCAGCAAGAATTTTTTAATTCGTTTTGTGGCAGCTGAGTTATCTGTAGTTAAAATTTGAATTTCCGCGTCTTCGCGCCTTTGTCTCTCTTCTCGTCACTTTTGCACCCTGAAATGTCGGTGGACCTCCGCCGGCTGCAGACGCGCGCGGGAGCAACGTTGCGCGGGAGTTCCCCGGTGGGGTGGCGGGAGCTTCCGGCGTGACGTCAGAAAGAGTTGGCACGGCGAACCAATGATAGCCCTCCTCTGCTGACGTAACGAACCCTGCACGACGCGGTGCGCGCGGATTCGGGCGAAATCCCAACACCGCTGGTCGCCGTGAGTAGTAGAAGCGCGAATTGTTAAAAATATATTGCAAACGATCGGCTCGCTTTTGAGGTCTTGTACGCGGCATGAACGCTCAGTGGTCTGTACTCTACATATTGCATGCGTAATATACCCAACCTCAAACACTGCTTCACGAATATCCTCCAGCAAGAATTTTTTTTATCTGCTTTGTAGAAGCCCCGTTATCTGTAGTAAATATTTGAATTTCAGCGTCCTCGCGTCTTTTCTTCTCTCTCGTTAAATTTTGCGCGCTGAAACGCAGGGCTTCTCCGCCGGTCCCACCGCCGATGCGCGCGGGAATTCTCCAGGGGGCGGAGCTTGGTGTGACTGACGTCTGAAAACAATCTAACCAACAGCCGTCTCTGAACTCGCATACACAGGAGCGTGCGATGGAGGAGGCTGCGGGCATGAAAATTACGCCGGAAATTGCTCGTCTACTTTCGCGCGCGATGTTGGGTTGTCTGCTGCGTGTAGACGTGTACTATTTGGCTCAGCTGTTCATCACAGCCCAATGCACTGACTGAGCGGGTTTATGCACTCTCCTCGGAAGGTGTTTCAGATCCCCTTTAACATATACCAGTTATACCGCAACTTTATATTACAGCTCCTAACTCAAAGCAAATAGTCGAACCTCGATATAACGAACGCGGATATACGAATTATTGACCATATCAAGCTGCTCCTAAACATTTGTAACACATGCAATTCTTTATAACATAAAACGGATATCTCGAATCTCCGAGTGACAGGCGGTGCCCGCTCGGGTGCCAGGCGGCAGGCTTTGTCTCACTACACTAGAGACGCGATGGCGCAGAAAGCGTTCATGCTACGGCTTACCCCTTATCCCGGGCCGCCGCGGAGGCCACAGGGGTCCCGGACTAGGGATCCCTCCTAGTGATTGCGAGGGCCGGGCCCTTCAGGCACGGTCCAAGCAATACCTCTGTATTTAGTATAAATGTTTTACACCACCACCACCCCTTATCTCGTTTGGCTTGGTTTATTGGGGTTTGACGTCCCAAAGCAACTGAGGCTATGAGAGACGCCGAAGTGAAGGGCTCCGGAAATTTCGACCACCTGGGGTTCTTAAACGTGCACAGACATCGCACAGTACACGGGCCTCTAGAATTTCGTCTTCATCGAAATTCAGCCGCCGCGGCCGGAATCGTACAAGCATACATAGGAACACTACCTTGCACTATTGAGTCCCTTTCCAATGACACTACCTCGTACTTGCCAAATTTGGTAGCCAGGCGGTCGGCACCTCTCTTCTCTCATCCGTCAACAGTGTACCAGAACCAGCGGCATGGTCAACTGCAGCCTTCCAGCAGCTATCCTGTGCTCAAGCCGGCTGTCCGGCTGTCACGGAAGTGGCGAAAATAGCGAGTTTTCGTCCTGGCGTCCCATTTCTCATGCGACGTCGCTGCAGTGCGGGAAAGCCACTCCAGCTGGCATTTGACCTACCGTCTCAACGCGTTGGCGGGGCTGTGCGCGGATGTCAACTTACCTGACGTCTGGCACTATTTCCTGGGGCCTACGCAATCACAACGAGCAGTTTTCAAACGGCGCTAAACTTCGGGAGAGGTCTCTCCCAGTTGTGCTTTCAATGACTAAATTGAGATTCTCCTGCGCGAATTTTTGGTGAAATTATGAACTTCGGTTATATCGAACTATTTTAAAATTTATCTGTTCGCTATACCGAGGTGTGAATAAGTGCAGAGCGCAATGGTGGCGCTGTTATATACCAACCTCCAGGAATTAGGCGTGACACGCAGTCAGGTTTTGATTTAGGGCTTTGTAGCTGTAGAGATAGCAGAAGTCTGGCCAGCACAGGATATGCATGGCATTTAGTGGTAAAGCTCATATGAATAACTGCTGTTACTTCTCCTCACTGGCATCGCCACTTTGCAGTAGGTTCGGATTCATAATGAACGACCAGAGCTCTGCTTTGCACTTGTTTTACACAGAGTGAAACAAAGAATTCGGAAGACCACCAAACCGCCTACTAGGGACTCTGCAGCGCGCTTATTGCAATGAACTGATAAATGAAGCACCTAAACATGCTTCAGAAAGAATGCTAGTTGGAAGGAACAGCATAATACTTTTGAGAAAAACGTGCTTTATCCCAAAAGTGACATCGCAATAGAAGATGCAAAGAAGGAAGTGCAGCGATTGCAGATTATTCTGAGTAGATGCATTTTTTAGACCTGTTAAGCAGAGAAGTTCAGCAACTACAGGAACAGAGGCTTTGTTTATAGGTTTATAGGATTTCATATCCCATAGCAACTCAGGCTATGAGGAACGCATAGTAGAGGGCTCCAGATAATTTCAATCACCTGGTGTTCTTTAACGTGCACCGACATCGCACAATACACGGACCTCTAGAATTTCGCCTCCATCGAAATTAGACCGCCACGGCCGGGAACGAACCCGCATCTTTCGGGTCAAGAGCCGAGTGCCATAGCCACTGAGCCACCGTGGCAGCTCTAGGGCTTTGAAAGAGTGCTTTTAGTGCATGCAAAGGCTACAAGCCTATACAGTGCGACAGAATATGTTGGCACTGCCAGGAATATTTCGCCGCACAAATCACTGCACTACACAGAGGCAACACAATGGCTCACATCTTTTAATTTGAAAAACATATAAAACAGTATGCACAAATGTTTTTGTATATCAGCTCCATGGCTGCTGCTTACCTCGCAGATGCCACTGTCAATAGCCGCTCTGAGGTGTAAAACAAAAAGTGACTAGCTACTGACACCATGTAGCTGCTAGTACATGTCTCCCAACGTCTTAAAACACTGTATTGCAGCCTATTACAGGGGAGTAAGCAGCACGTGTAGTGGACATCCAGGAACTTATTCATGCTAAAAGCTATTCTAAAAGTAACAATAACAGACACGAGCCCTACAAAAACAATCCGGCCCTGCTTCAAAACCTGTACACTAGCCAACGCATGCACAACAAATGCCACGGTTCAACACTCTGCAACAGGAGGACCACCCACAGTCTAGAGAGCTCCTTACGCATTATGATGGATCTGCTCTCGGGAACAACAGCAGCACAGATCTACATTCTTGGCCCGAACTACCGTGTGCACGCACCACATTATGCTACAGCTACATAACAGACATGCACCATTTGCCGCCTCTGGGGCGAGACGAAAATGCCACTGCTGCTTCGCACACACAGCAGCGGCAGCAGTTGTTGCCTGTGTGCTGCACGCGACAGACAAGCTTCACCACCCTGGCTAACCCAGTGTGGCCGCCCTTGAACCACCCTGCTGGGCTTTGCAGGGGTTGTAACAATGGCCTGCTGAGAATTCAATGTCGTGCACCCAAAGTCCGCTTGTTTTGTGCCGATGGGCTGTTTCTTTTCCCACGTCAAGCACATACTTTGCCGCTTCATTCGTCTCTTCTGAGTGTGGGAGGACACTTTGCTGGCTGATGGCTGAAAGTAGTCCCAACACGCTGGGCTTAGGCCGAGAAACTTCAAAAGATGTCGGGGCATGAGGAAAAGTCTCGGTCCCAATATTTGCCCGTGAACTGCCACTCGTCACTGTGTGAGTGTGCTCCCTTGATATGGCGAAACCACCTGGGAAAAAAAATTAAGCAAAATGAATTAACGATAGTAACTAAATGCTTCCTGGTGACAGCCACCAGAAATTGAAAACTGTAGCTAGCTCCGAAATGATTTCAGCTCAAATTGACCAATTTGTTTACACACCCGAAATTTGCACAATTCCAACAGTATGTTTTTCATGCTGCCTCATTTGCATCAACAGATCTGTTGTAATCAATCACAAACAAAATGAATTTAGCCACTATATCGGTTGTCAAAACAAATTCTTGCTCCTATCATACCTTGCGTAGTAATAAATCCCCAAATTTTTGTAACTTTCTCAGAAAAGGGATGTATCATGTGACTAAATATGATATTACCTGAGGAAAAATCTTAGGTCCTCTCTACTCAGGCAACAGCATCAAAGCAGTCTGCACCTTAAGGGGAGGCGCGGGTCTTGAAATAGCAAAAGGGAAAATTTCGATTTTTCTGAAATGGCATATTCGGATTAAATATACTATAAAATATTTACCTAGAAAGTATTAAGATCTAATTCGACCTCCAACTACCAAGAAAATTTGATGCCATTTAAGCGCTGAAATGGCGATTTTGGGGCAAAATTCAGAACTTCGTGCCCGTCACTCCCCTCAACTGCATCCCCAATGGCTGAAATCTTGGTCTTGCTCGAAAGCTGCGCTCTTCCTTACATCCTGGGATTACTGACACTTACGAAATCTTCTAAGAACGCCCTTTACATTCTGCTGTTTTTCGAGGCCTCTACAACTACCTCCGTATGGCTGGCGCATGCACTTCCAATGCGATTTTCTCAACTTGAGTGTTTTTTTTGCCAAAATGACAAATTTAAGACATTTCCATTACATTTTGGTGCGATTTCATTTACTCCAATAAAGTCTAATTTAGAAAGGACTGAACTATGGTGCTATGCTATATTTTTATGGCCGAGTCGAACATATAAAATTTTGTGAACAATAATGTCACCTATCATATTTCATAATTATAGTGCCACAACTGAATATATTTATATGATGATGTCAGTATCAATATGATATATCAATGACAACATAAATAGCACAGCTCCGCATGGCAGGTTTTTTGCTACAGCTCCATTTCAATGAGAACTAAGAAATTTTCATAGAAAGTGTCTTAATGACTCGCAAGAAATCACCGAATCAAGCTTCAGTTATTTTACCATAACATGGGAACTAACTGATATATGCTGACAGTAATTATACTTGTGAAAGCTGAAGGAAGAAATACATATATACATTAACACCTAGTAACTTATAATCCAAACTGCCTAATTTTGAGAAACCTAATAGTTCAATGAGGTACAGAGATACTAACTGACAATATCACTTTGTAAAAATGTCGATAGGCATTTCTTTGCACAAGACCCGTTGCACAAGATCTGAACAGATCCTTTTCTAGTGCTCGTAGGAATCATTCCGCGTTTGCGCTGTCTCAAGCGCGGAAGGAACCTCGGAACCCATCCGGTCCGTCGAAGGCAATGGCGAAAGTAAGCAAAATCTCTGCCTAGTCATTTTCGGATGCTTCGCCCAAAGCACCTATGTACTGCGGGGCAGACCCACCCCGCTCATATGTAAGCGCACTGCTGTAGTTCGCAGTTGCTTCGGCCGCTTGCCCTTATGTACCGCGAAGAAATGTCGGCGTTTTTCCTTGACCTAACAAGACCTAACTGACAACAATGCACATGGAAGTTATGCAATGCTCATCATGCGAGACATCATGCATGATGAGCCTTGCATAACTTCCATGTGCATTGTTGTCAGTTAGGTCTTGTTATCTGTTGCTTTTCATTCATTCTTCTTTTTACCTGATTGTAAGATCGCACGTGCCTCTGTCTTTAAAAAGCCATGAAGTTTCAAATAAAATTTTAGTTGCAAGTACCGCCCGTGTCGTCTTCTTTCTCTGTCCCGTGTCCGCTGCGGTGTTTAGCTCCATGTCTCACCAACTGGCCTACACATCTACCCTCCTAAACACTAGTCATTAGGTACACACCGTGAGCAGTGAGCAGCGGCACGCGGCCCTCACTTTACCGACTCTGCGATCGCTAGTCAAGCTGCATGCACAGAAAGCAGCAAGTGGCAGATATCGCTGACGTCGCGGGTGAGCATGGTCACGTGGCCTGCACGTCACAGACTTCACGATTGTGAGTTGCGCTGTACGCATCGTGAGTAGTGGGCTGTGGTTGTGTGGCTGTAAATAAATCCCGTCAGCCATAAACAGATCTGCATGAATGAGTCTACCATGCTTCTAAAAAACGGACTATTTCCGTTTTGGATGATAAGAAATTTCAAATGATACGAATTATTTTGCGACCCTGCGCGATTCATATCACAGAGAGCCTACTGTATTAACAGCCAGTGATGCTTGCTTCTGCTTTGTGCAACGAACATGCATACATGCTAGTGCTTTCTAGAACATGTTTCAACTTTTGCTTAGTGTGAGGCACTATGTACGCTACTCAGCACTGGAACATCCAGGCTCTGATGATGATGTCAACAGCTGCGCCGTCTCGAAGGGTGGCCTGCATGGCTGCGGAAAAGCAAGCTGAGCTGATTTGGAGACCAACAGCAATGGCAGTGACATTTGCTGGGATTACACAAATCTAGAGGCACGTAAAACAGGATGCGCATGGAAAAAAAAAGAGTCGAAGTGACTACCACAGGAAGGATGAATATAATGAAAGAATGGGCTGTGCAAAGATGTACAGTAAAATCTCGTTACAAGAGACATGGTTACAAGAGAAACTTGGTTATAAGAGACATTTGAAAGTGGTTTGGTTGGTTTTTCTATGTTCGCCATGTTAACATCGTATACAAGAGACATAGTTACAAGAAACACTCGGTTACTAAGGACAACTTTTTTAGGTCCCTAAAGTAAATTCTTCCCTATTTAGAAGACACAACCCAGACAGGCTCACACAACGTGGGCGACGTCGTACCAACTCGTAAGCGCTGCACTTTTCATTCCCTTGCCTCGATTCTGTTCCATTCTGCAGCTGTATGACACACATCACATAGTTGCGATTACTGTCTCGCTGCACCGAAATTGCTATCACAGACTGCGTGTCCTCATGGAGCGATCATGAACTTCCTCAGTTACTTCCCAATTACAGCCCCGATGATGTGTTCAACGTAGATGAGAGCAGTTTGTTGCACAAAATGAGGCCACGAAAGACACTGTCATTCGTCCGATGCATGCCACAGCAGGAAGCGGTCGAAGGAGCGCATCAGCATCCTTCTTTGTTGCAATACATCAGAAACTGGGAAGCAGCATCTCCTTGTGATTGGGAAGGCAAAACGACACCGCTGTTTCAGCCACTGGCATCACATTCTCGTGACGTACGAAGCAAATCAGAATGCATGGATGACATCCAGCACTTTCAACTCCTGGCTGTTAAAATCTGTTCAGAAGATGAAAGCTCAGAATCATGATGTGCTTCTCTTTGTGGACAATGCTTCTCGCCACACCAAAGTCCCTGTGCTCAAAGCCACTAAAGTTATTTTTTTCCCTCCAAACTCTACATCCAACCTTCAACCAATATAAAAAGGAATTGTGCACTTTGTCAAGTTGCAGTACAGAACAGGGTTGGTAGAATGTCTGTTGTTCAACATGCAGCAAGACCGTGCAACAGTAATTGACGTGAAGTTTGCTGTTCAGGTGATTTCAGCCATCTGGAATGGCCTGAGAAGTGAATTTATGGAAAAGTGCTTCAGAAAAGCAGGCTTTACATGTTGTGACATGATAAAAGTGAGGTCTTATATGGATCCCGTGCAAAACTTCCTTGAAAATGAAGCTTGGGCGAGCATCCAAATGACTGCAGAGGTACCAGAATCTTTTGAGGAGTTCGTATCTGCAGATGTGGACCTTGTGTGCTTTGAAGAGCTTACAGACCGTGCAATCCTCGTGGAAGTAAATGGTACGTGTGCCATAGAGGACAAACCAGAGGAGGACGAAGATGACGTCAAGGACATTGCAGGGGAAAATGTGTCAGTATTTGAGGCTGACGAGCATCTAAAAGCGGTTCAAAGGTATTGTGAGCAACAGGAAGGCCTGCAAAGCGAAGTGCTTTACCTCCAGAAGTTGGGAAGGAAGCTAATACACTCTGCACTCACAAAAAGACAAACTACTATGAAGGACTTCTTTAAGCCATCCTGAACAAACTCCTGTTAATGTGTGTGAATGTGTTTAAACGCACTCATATGCTGATGTGCAATAAACTTATCTAGTCCAACTCCTCAGAGTTTTTAGAATCTCTGGTTACAAGAGACCTTGGTTATAAGAGAGATCTTTCTCGGGTCCCTTGAGTGTCTCTTGTGAAGAGGTTTTACTGTATGTGACATTTCTCTGGCGTTTGAATTTCCATCAGAATGCACACTGCTGCAAAAGAATGCAAAAACAGTGTACCTGCAACACATGTATGAGCTCAGAGATCACAGTCACAAAAACAAGAAATATCTGCTAGAATAATAGCCTCAAAATATACAAAAGCCTACAGATTACAGTAAATAATCAGAGCTTCAAGGAACCGAAAAATGTTCTAATTAACGAATAACCCCGAAAAATGCTGTCAAGAACTGCGTGCATCATTGTAAATCTCTGTGGTGAGAGACTTGGCAACTGCTCTGAAAATCTTAAGGGTTTCTGGTATCCTTCACGGTGTGATGCGGTGGAGCTCTATTGCTACCACAGCACACCCAACGTACACGGCACATTACAAACAGCGAACGGCACGTGATGAGTGCGCAGTTCAAGTGCACTGGAAGAACGGAACCGCATGGATGGAAGCAAAAGAAATGGCTCAGTGGATACAAAGCCGGGTTAAAAATAAAGACAAAAGAAAACACCTGCGACGTGCCAGTCAATGTCCGAAACAGTGCACAGCTGGGTTAGGTTGGCTGGTTGGCGAGCAGCTATCGCTGCAGGCTGGCACAAAGCTCACAGAAGTGAAACCGAAACCAGGCGTTTGGACAGTCCTCAGATCAGTCTGTCGTCATGCCTGCTATTGCGCCAACATCAGAGGTGTGTGAGAGACTCTGCAGCATAGAACTTGGGTTCTGTGTAGGGCTATTTCGACGATTTCTTGCATGCTGGTCATACCCGGACGTGGCCTTCCTTCAGGAGCTGTTCGGATTAACAGGTGCGAGATCTGTAGTGTCTTAATTAGCGAGCGTCTGACACTACAGGCTTAAATGGGCGTTAACTGGGGCTGAGCCAACAGTTCAAACTGTCCAGATTTCCTAATTATTTGGGGTAGAATTAACAAGCTTTTACTGTATTACAGGAAGCATACAAAGGAAACCACACAGCTGAAGGTGCTGGATGTTATAAGATCTTTTCCACGGCTTTTCCATGTACAGTAGAATCTCGATAAACGGAAATCGGTTAAACGGAACTACCGCTTAAACGGAACAAACGCCTCGCGATTGGTTGGTTTTGTATTAAGCCGATGTAAAAAAAATCTTGTTAATCGGAACTCAAATTTTGCGACCACCGCGTTAACGGAACCGAAAAACTCGAAACCGCAACTAGTTGGACAAGCGCAGTGCCATCGCGGTACGCATCAATGCTCCCCTCCTCCTCCTCCCCGCGTCACCTTTCCGGTTTCCGTCTCCGGCGGTTTCCGGTTTGCTCGTACACTGCCCTCCGCATCGCTCGCTCACGTTCACGGCGGTTGTGTTCAGTTAGGCCTAAGCCCTAGAGCTTTTGTTCGGTCCGATGGCAGCGCAAAAACGACCGCACAATGCACTTGCGTTGGAAAGGAAGATGGAGATCATCAACGACTTCGAGAGTGGTCGCTTCACGAAAACGGCGCTAGCGACGAAGTACGCCGTCCCCAAAAGCAGCCTAACAAGAATTCTTCAGGACAAGGACAAGCTGCGGGAGGCGTTCGAGACGTCACGCTTTGGTCCTCAAAGAAAACGACTGCGAGCGGCTGACCACGAAGACTTGGAGAAATGCCTGGTGCTTTGGCTGCGCAGAGCCCGCAGTGAAAACATCCCAATCAGCGGGCCACTAATTCGTGCAAAAGCGGAAGAATTTGTTCTTCACCTCGGCATCGAGGGTTTCTCGTGCAGCGAGGGGTGGCTGACCCGGTTTAAAGAGCGCAATGGACTGGTGTTTCGTGCTGTTTCAGGGGAAGCTGCCGCTGCTGACGCGACGGCATGCGGAGACTGGCGAGAAAGACGGCTGCCCGAGATTCTGGAGGAATACGATCCAGAGAACATCTACAATGTAGATGAGACTGCACTCTTTTACAAGTTGCTCCCCTCAAAATCGCTATCATTTAGAGGAGAGAAATGCACCGGAGGGAAACTGAGCAAGGACAGGCTGACCGTCCTTATCGGTGCCAACATGACGGGCAGCGATAAGTTGAAGCCGCTAGTGATCGGCAAATCGAAGCATCCTCGTTGCTTCAAAAACGTCGCAACCTTGCCCGTTTCATACCAGGCCAATGGCAAGGCGTGGATGACGCAAGCCATTTTTAGTGAGTGGATTTATCGCGAGGATGCGCGCTTCTCTCGCAACAAGCGGAAAGTTTTGTTCCTGGTGGATAACTGCCCTGGACACGGAACTGTGCCAGGTTTGAAGTCCATACAGCTGGAATTCCTGCCAGCGAACACCACAGCACTGCTGCAGCCTATGGATCAGGGTGTGATTCAAGCGCTCAAGTCGCGCTTCCGCAAAAATCTTCTTAGGAGGATGCTCTTATGCATGGACCAGGGGAAAGAGTACAAGGTAGATGTACTGCGTGCCGTTTACCTCCTGGATGATGCTTGGCGGCAGGTTAGTGCAACCACCATTGCCAGCTGCTTCAGGCATGCGGGGTTTGCCGCAACCACAGAAAAACCCAGCACACAGAGTGAGCCTGATGATGTTCACGACGCAGCCGAGGAAGATTTGCTACTAGAGAATTGTGCTGCGATGGGCATTCAACTTGATGAATATGTCCAGATCGACAGCGATGTGGCAACGTGCCCAGAAAATACCGTGCACAGCATTATAGCTGATGTCTGCCCCCCTGATGAAAGTGAAGACGAGGAGGAAGAGCTTGAAAACGAGACCGCTGACTCTGATCCTGTGGTGACACCTGCGCAGGCGGAATCGGCAGTCCAAATGCTGAAGAGTTTCTTCCAACGAGAAGAAGGTTCGGAAGTGTTTCTGCACAGCCTGTCAAGTATGGGTGATGCCATTAACAAAAAACGGCTGCGAGAGCTCAAACAAGCAAATATAAAATCCTTTTTCACTAGCCAATAAGTGGTAATTCCCACTCTTTTGACATTTTTTTAAAAATTTCAGTACTAGTACTACTGGAAAAAAAATTCACTGCTTATTTTTCTCTAATAAAGTTTGTTCTCATAGTGTACCGTTCTCCTTATTACCTAGATTTCGCAAATTGAGATCCGCTGAGACTGCCAACTGCGCGTGCGCGCCAGCCGCGTAGGGATCACGCGGAAGCGGATTGCGCAATGCTGAACCTATTCTCTCTCTAAACGAAACTCCTGATAAACGGAACATATTTTCCCGGTCCCTTGAGGTTCCGTTTAACGAGAGTCCACTGTACATCCTTGTCTTCATTGTTGATGTAATGACAGCCAGACTTCAGTAAGAAAGAGGTCTTTAAGCATTTATGGTCAGAAGCATCAAAACTACTAGAAAACTATTAAGCCAAGTCAGTACAACCACTACTCTCTATGGGTTTTGTTATCTTTGTCATCACTGCCACCATTACTCACATATGTGACGGTTAGGTACTACTCACTGAATAGCTGACTACAAGACTGCTGCTTTAAACCCAACGAAGCACATGATTCAGCACTTGATTTGTGCTTGTGAATTTACCTCTCTTCAAGGTAAGAACATTAGATGGACACGCTGATTTCATCTGCACACTAAGGCAATTTGTACGGTCACACGAATTTAAAATGAAATTTAGTTATTCAGCATAATGTTCAGCAGACTATCCCAGCTTCATGCAGAAAGACTATGCTGAAATTACACATTACTGTAACAGACCTTCAATACTTTGAATTGGAGAGTTTTTACACCGAGCCTACATTCATTGCTGCACAACAATTGGTGATCCTTTGCATGTAATGCCTACACCTAAGAATGAAAAGAAAGAAAAAGAGAGAGAGACAAAGGTAGAAGTGTGTGCTTACCTTGGCTCCCAGATATCCTTGTGCTTCTTGCGATGCTTTCGGGCTTCCCTCTGCTTCTCTTCCAGACGGTTTTTCTCTGCCGCAGCACCATCTGCAAAATAAAGAATATAGGATGTGTGAAACACCACTGCATTTGGTAACATGATGAATCGATTAATCAAGAATCAACATGTACAAATGACATCTTGCATTATAAGTAAGATAAAAATAGTCTAATTAGGCTTGGACAGATAGCGCTAAATTCAAGCTTTCAAATGGTACTGAATCACTACTTGTAATGCCTAAATGTGTATTATTAAAGGTCACTGAAACACTGACATACTGCTTTCGGAGGACTAATAAAAACTGAGTGTCTCGACTCACTTAAATCTGCACTACAATATGCACAAATGCTTAGAAAAGAGTCACCACAGGCAGGGAAACTATACCGAGGTCTCCGGCTTCCAGCAGACGCATGTCTGGCCGCAGTCGGCAATCAGTCGAGGGCAGAGTCTTGTCCATTCCCTCCTCCATCTCATTTAGCGCCATTGCAAACAACGTGAAGTTGTAATACTGCACAGAACACAAGAGAGAGGAGCACAGCACATCAGGGCAAATGGAATCAACCACAGAGTGCAGCACACATACTATTGTGCAACATTGTGGAAGCCATGAACTGTGCCCTGTGGGTATAAGTGTGAATGTGGAAGTAGTGAAGTTTTGAGAACTCCATGACCGTAGTGGGCACAGCCAAGTGAGCGTTAGCGACTGTGCACATGTGTGTTGCCCACATAACACAAGCAAGTGACACCGCAAACCTGATGGCTCAGCTAACCTTTGCTGTACTGTGCGTGCTCTCACTCCGAAGAAAGCAGGGCACAAGACTGATGGCACTAGAGCTTATTCAAACAGAAAGGTGCATTATAAGCACTGCATCAATCTCCAGACCTTAGCACAACCCATAGCTGTAGGCCTAGCCCAAAGGTGGTGGTCAGTGGACCCAAATTTGCAAGTTGGAGACTTAATGGGTGTCGGAAGAACTAAGGGTGTTTTTGCAGGCCACGTGACTAACCTCAAGGTTCAGCTGAGCAACATCACACAAAGGGTGGGGAGAACCAAATGCACGCAGATAATCCGGGTGACAAGGGTCACATATTGGTGGCTCTTTCCGTTTCACCACTGGCAATGGTCAGCCCCTCCCAACTCCACAAAATGTACATCCACATTGGAAAGTGACAGAACACACCCTAGGCCTTGACTCAAGCAAACATACAACGTGCATGCCTGCCATCCGATGAGATAGGTCCCTTAGCAAGGGCCACGCAATTGGCAGAAAAGACTGTGCACTTCGCTGCTGCGCACATTAGCTGTGGCTCCGTCTGGATTACCACCCATGACTTTGCACTGAAACACCACTCCAGTGGATCACTGGAAGTGGCCCAAAGGGGATGCAAAGCCCGAATAAGAACAGTTGTGGTCAAGAATGATATTGCAAAGTAAGTGAGACACCCAAGAAACTTCTCTGCTGTGCAGACATGTTTTGGTTCTTCAGCGACGTCTAGACTTCATTTGGAAGCTCTCAGAATGTCCTCCTGGGTGGGGACCAGATGTATGCTGCCAGTCTTGAAGCAAAATATCACCTCTCATCTGCCACATTTAGCAAACTAGAGTTTATTTACAATACTGCCAGCTGCCTTTTAACCGCCAAAGCAGGAATGGGCAGAGTGCAGTGCATTAGCAAACAAACAGGCACACACATGGTATACATTGGGTTATGACAGAAAAATAAATAGAAGAGAAGATACAACAAAGTACATCAGATGCGAGGCCTGTGCATAGCTTACAAATATCTGAACTATAGTTTAGAAATATAATTAGGCGACATTATTGTTCCCAAAATTTGAGATGTGACCCAGCCATAACAAAAATAGCATACCTCTATAGCTTAGTTCTTTCTGGAATCAACAGTATAAGAGTAACTGAAAATTAGGGGTGTGCGAATATTCGAAATTTTCGAATATCATATTTTTAGTATTCGTATTCGATTCGGAATCCAAGTATTCGTGTTGTCTCGAATATTCGTATCTAGCCGAATATCCATTGTGAGCACCGGCGTTCATTTCGGTCCGCAAGCCCCATCGACAGAGACACAACAAGGCGGCGCCCAGAGCAATGCGCGAAAATTCTTCCTTCCTCCAAGGGCCATGCCGTAGCTGACTGCGCTGGTGAGCTCTTTTGTGGGTAAAACTGCGAAGCTGGTATAGTCAGAGCTGTGCAAGAAGTACCTCGCAATACGTGCCAGTTCAGTGCCAAGTGAGAGGGTATTTTCTGTGGCTGGAGAAGTCGTTTCAGCTAGAAGGGAACTACTTCTGCCTGACCATGTGGAACAGCGCAATTTCCTTCACTACAACCTTTTATGTTCATCCCAGCAACACGCGTTTGTGCTGATGGCAAGCTAGCCTTAATGCTGTGTATCAGCCATCTTCTCTGATATTTCCACTCTTCTAAGAATAATGTTCGAGTCTGATAATTTTTGTGCAGCCACACACACCTTTTGTGTTCATTTAATCATCGCTAGTTTAACTGTGATGTTCTTGGGTGCTCAAATAATGTTTTGTAGTGGTTAAATGCGTCTGTCCTTGATTATTCGATATTCGATTCGATATTCGGAACCAAGTATTCGTATTCGATTCGTATTCGAAAAATTTGATATTCGCACACCCCTACTGAAAATGCACCATAAAAACACAATAAAAAATTCCACAAGGCTGGCCATGCTGGCAAAATCGTTGGAAGTTGAGAAAATAGTGTTTGAAGTTCGTGTGCCAGCCATTTGGAGGTAGTTGCAGAGGCTTCAGAAAATGGCAAGTATGGACGTTCCAAAAGGATCTGACAACAGTGAGTAATACCGGAATGCAGAGAAGAGCCCTAACTTTTGAACAGGACGAAGATGGCAGCCACTGGGGACGTAGTTGCGGGAAGTGACAGGTGCTAAGTTCTGCAGCATTTTATAGCCAAATCGCCATTTTGCCACTTTGGAGGCGTCGAATACATCAATTTTTTTTTTAGTAGTTGGAGGTCGAATTAGACCCTGAAGCTTGTAGGTAGGTAGTTTAGTGTACAATGAACCTGACCCATGCCTTCCGCTAACAGGCCAAGAGAATATAACATACCTGAGCTGCATACTCTGGTCGTGGGGTGGCCCTCCAGAGCAAGCGGGAGTTTGGGATGTCCAGTGAGTAAGTTGAATCACTCTTGGGAATCTCTCCATCATCAAGGTCGCAGGGTTCGGGGCTCTGCACAGACCGAACAAAATATTCAAGTACGGGGCATTGTGCAAGGAAGCAGCTACATGCCATGGGAGTGGCGAGGGTTCTCAATTAAAGGCTCAGTCTAGTGTAGGCAACAAATAACAAAATATTGGCACACTCTGGTAGCCCTCTGGCACAGGAAACAAATGCAGTGTTAGTTGTTTTGTCAGAAATTCATAATTTTCAATAGGCAGAAGAAGCAATGCTGGAACTGATGGCGGCAATGTGCAAAATGTCACTCAGCTGGTACATAGGTTGCGGTGTTAGGTTTATTGGGGTTTAACGTCCCAAACCGACTGAGGCTATGAGAGACGCCGTAGTGGAGGGCTCCGGAAATTTCGACCACCTGGGGTTCTTTAACGTGCACTGACATCGCACAGCACACGGGCCTCTAGAATTTCGCCTTCAAGAAATTCAGCCGCCGCGGCCGGGATCGAACCCGCGTCTTTCGGGTCAGCAGCCGAGCGCCGTAACCATTGAGCCACCGCGGCGGGGCGTTGCAGTGTTAGGAGTTATTTCTTAAAATAAATGTTAGGCTGCTTATGCCTCTTCTTTTTTTCCATGATAGGCTACGACGTCTTTTCAGAAATGCTTTCTTCATCTTAAAAAATGTTTTGGAAAAAGTAAATCGCATTCACTAGGTGCCGCTCTTAACATGCTTGAACCAACGATGCTTTGTAGACTATGCGTTGTGTGCCCTCCTGGCAAGCAGAGAGCCTGGGTTCTAACCCCAATGCCAGCTATATTCTTTTTCTACATTTTGATTTCTGGGATTCCGGGATTTTTTCCGAATGACAGCAGAATGCGCTCTTTACACTATAGCATAAAAAGTTCTTTAAACAAGTTTTGTAAACTGTTTCACTGCCTGCTCTGTGCCATCATTTTGATGCGAACTTTTCCGTAAAGCAGCATGTTAGCTGCTTGTAGACAGATGCCGATTCAGAACTGAAGATTTGTCAGAAAAGGTGCGACAGTAGAAGAATAACGCATTGCTAACATATTTGTAGGGGTGTGCGAATATCAAATTTTTCGAATACGAATCGAATACGAATACTTGGTTCCGAATATCGAATCGAATATCGAATAATCAAGGACAGATGCATTTAACCACTACAAAACCTTTTTTTTGAGCACCCAAGAACATCACAGTTCAACTATCAGTGACGGAATGAACGCAAAAGATATGTGTAGCTGCACAAAAAGTATCAAAGTCTCGAACATTAATCTTAGAAGAGTAGAAATATCAGAGAAGATGGCTAGTACACAGCATTGATTAAGGCTAGCTTGCCATAAGCACAAAAGCGCGTTGCTGGGATGAACATAAAAGGTTGTCGTGAAGGGAAACACCGGCTGCTACACATGGTCAAGCAGAAGTAGTTTGTTCCCTTCTAGCTGAAGCGACTTCTCCAGCCCCAAAAATGCCCTCTTACTTGGCACTGAACTGGCTCGTATTGCGAGGTATTTTGTGCACAGCTCTGACTATACCAGCTTCGCAGGTATAGCCACAAAGAAGCTCACCAGCGCAGTCAGCTACGGCATGGCCCTTGGAGGAAGGAATGCGCATTGCTCTGGGCGCCGCCATGTTGTTATGTCTCTGTCAATAGGGCTTGCGGACCGAAATGAACGCCGGTGCTCACAATGAATATTCGGCTTGATACGAATATTCGCGTCGGGTTGAATATTTGAGACAACACGAATACTTGGATTTCGAATCGAATACGAATACTAAAAATGTAATATTCGAATTATATTCGAAAATTTCGAATATTCGCACACCCCTACATATTTGCAATGATCTTGTGACCATCTTGCGAGGGCTACAGAGGAACCAGCACAGGGAGAATGACAAGCCACGCACCTTGGGACCCGGCATATCGCCCTGAGATCCTCCCGTGAGCGAGCGTGTCAGGCTGTTCAGTTTGGCATACATGCGCCTGGGTGTGTGTGCGGGACTAGGCCCTGCGCTCGCTGAAGTGGCCGTGCCCGATGGTGGCGGATGGTCTGGAGGGGCACGGAAGTTGTGCGTCTGCATGTACTCCTCATACTCTGCCACAGGGGCTGCCTTGAGGTAGTCTGTCCACTTGCCGTACAGGAAGCGCAGGCGGGACTTCCTGAGGGGAAACAAAACACGGACATCGCATTTTCAGTGATGGTAGCTGAACGATAGGGAAGGGAGCTCAAATGCCCAAGTCGGGCACCTGAGTATGTTTCAGCACCTCTCCAGACATCTTTTTAAGTGGTGGAGAAGTGAACAATTTGTAGCACAACATTCACTTTGCCGGACATTGCATCATAGCTCCTGCACTTTCATTCCTTCGCGGTTAGACCAACTAATGCATCAAGTTTCCCCTCGAAACATACCGCTTAAGCACATGCACATATGACTGGCTTCGCAACCAACAGGTTTTTGGGTTTCACACTTCGGTTCTGGTTGGTTGGTTTATCGGGTTTAACGTCCCAAAGCGACTAAGGCTATGAGAGACGCCGTAGTGAAGGGCTCCGGAAATTTCGACCACCTGGGGTTCTTTAACGTGCACTGACATCGCACAGTACACGGGCCTCTAGAATTTCTCCTCCAAAGAAATTCCAGCCGCCGCGGCCGGGATCGAACCCGCGTCTTTCGGGTCAGCAGCCGAGCACCGTAACAACTGAGCCACCGCGGCGGCCACACTTCGGTTCTGTCACAAAGCACAGTAAATTGCAACAAACTGTGCAACAAAAAGGTTGCAAGGAAAAGCACGAAGAGTGCCAATATGAATGTGAACTGCCCATTACTTTGAAAGGCACAGGCAGCATGACATGTTGCAATCGTCAATGCACACTCACAGTTTGTCATAGATGAAGCCCTCTATCCGGTGAAGATCTTTGTAGAACCAGCCAGCTTGCTTGAATGTGAGTGCCGACGTCAGCCCCGACTTCTGGCAGACAATCTCCATGAGGCCATACTAGAATGAAGATGAAGCATGTTTTTTTGTCAGGGGCAGGAACAGAGGAGGCTGCAAGCTCTCAAGCTTACCTGTTCAAACCACAGCTTTCCCACAATGATGTTGTGAATGCAGCAGTTTACGTTGGTCCACGTGTACGCTTCACCATGCCTGGAAAAAAAAAAAAAAATGAATATGCCCGCCTCTCTGCCCCACCCAATCGGAGCCATTTTTACATGTGCAGTATTTTCACAATATGTATTATGTGGGGTAGTGCATTCCTGCAGCAAGAAATACAGTAGACTCCCGTTAAGACAAACTCGCTTAAGATGAACCCTTGGTTAAGATGAACCGTGGTGGTCATTTGTTCGGTTTCCCATAGAGTCAATGCAAAAAAAATCTGCTTAAGATGTACACTGCACACGTGCTAATTGGTTAAGATGAACTTTCACGACCAGCCGTGCCCAAGCCATGCAGCTTTACTCGACCATTCGAGCAGTATTTCAGCGGAAGGAAAGAAAAAAAAGCTAAAAAATTGAAAGCTTTTTTGCACCGCCGACGAACCATGCGACGCGGGGAGGCATAGAGACCTAACCACGTCTCCGTTGAAAGGGCGATTCTGTGAAAGCAGAACTGTCGCTGCTCCTCCCCTGTGAGGGCACTGAAGGATATCTTGGAAGGTTAAGTGATATGCCTACGTTGTAGCAAGCAGACGATTTTCTCGACAGACACAAAAAAAAATAACAGACTGGGCAACACTCAACAGTGCCTGATGCACTGCACTAGTAGTGCAATAAATGCTTATGTTGCAATTATTTTTTTTCTTAAAAGACTATTTCATGGCTTTGTTCACATATACGAAGTATTTGGACACACACTGCATGCTCGAACATCATTTTAAGAAGCACTCCTAATTAGATGAACTTCTGATAAGATGAAGTCTTCATGGTCCCTTGGAGTTCGTCTTAAAGGGAGTCTACTACACTGACACTGCCATGTTTCTGGTGGTGCATTCTAATGAATTATGTGGGCCAAATCTTATTTCTGCGTTGAAAGCGACGTCAGAATGCTTTTCCGAGATTGCAAGATATGCTGTAATATAGTAATGAGAGCGTCAGCTTGAAGAGAGGACCAATGTGAAAACATGCATGGTTTGTAGAAAGGTGGCTGTACGAATGTTTCAAAAATGAATACCAATCATTCGATGTCTGCTGTTAACAGAGGTTGATTTGGTATGGTACGGTATGGTACGCTATGGTACGTGGAGTTTAAGGGGGGACACTGGTCTTAGACCTATTTTCCTTATTTTTAGCCCAATCCTAATAAAACTGTACTATCTTGCTCAGTTTTTTATACTGATTTCAACAATGCAATTATCTTTCTCATAAATTAGTTGGTTCCCAAGATAATTAATTTTAATTAGTCATTCATTAGTACCTTGCTGCAAAAATAACTGCTCTATAAAAAGTCATTTTTACTCCACGGCTGCATAGTATGGTGAGTAAAGAGTGCAATAATCAAAGCAGTTTTTCCGTTTTACCCTCATTAGTAATTTTACAGCACTTGGAATATCAGTGTTCAAGGTATGAATGTAGTGCATCGGTAAAATTTGCGAAATTATAAATTTTTGAAGTGTGATTGCACAAATCTGCTTCGATTATTGCACACACTGTGCCTTCAGCTTCCCTTAGCAACTAATACAACATCTCTATCTATCCTAGATGTTGAGATATCGACATACTAAGATAGCCAGATGTCCAAAATTTTCATGCTAATAAATTGTCAGCGCCTGCATAAATTCAGCCCACACGATGATCTGAATTTAATATTATGGTCAAAATGATGACTTCTTAAAGGAAGAAAGTGGTACAGTTGGAAAATGATAGCTATAAATTCCACAAATGTCATTTTTTGAAAATCGTTTTTTTGGTCATTTTTTGGTCTCAAAGACCAGTGTCCCCCCTTAACACCCCAAAATTGTACACGGGCTACGAGAGATTCCATAGTGGAGAGCTCCAGGTTATTTTCATTTATTTAGACATGCAGTCAGCCTCTCAGAGGCCGCTACAGGAAAGGGTGAAATTAAAGAGCAAATATATACTGACATATAAATGTAGGCACAGGAACTTAAACACCGGTTAAACTTAAAAATTGCTGCCACGAAACAAGTCAGTATTTTGAGCAAAAGGGAGAGAGTACATTCTAGGAAGCATTTTGTATAAAAATAGGAACAGCACATTCTCACAAGTACGCAGAAGAAATTGAGAAAAAAGGAAGTGTTCTTGGCAAATATTCAAACAAGAAAGAATTAGACTGATAAAAATGCTAGAAGAAAGAATACATGGTAAAACTCAAGAGGGATGAGCAGAACTTAGCTAGGATAGGTTTTGGTTTTATGAGGTTTACCGTTTCCAAGTGACTCAATCTATGAGGGACGCTATAGTGGAGAGCAGTGGAAATTTCGACCCCCTGGGGTCCTTTAACGCGCACTGACATCGCACAATGCATGGGCTCTAGCATTTCGCCTCCATCGAAATGCGACCACCATGGCTGGGATCGAACCTGTCTTTCGGGCCAACAGCCATGCGCCATAGCCGCTGAGCTATGGCGGCGGCTCACTAAACGTAGTGGCCGGGAAATCATATTATCTGGCAGTGTAACTCTATGGGACATTATTATTGCCTGTGATTTTGAGCATAAGAACCGGGCAATCACAAGAACTGTGAATGTATCGATGAGGTCTACTGTATTTGTGATTTGATTAGATTAGCACTGTACTTTTGCTGCTTAAGCATTGGAATGCTTATTCGAAGACTACAAATTTTCCTGCACCCCTGAACTCGCAGTCGAGAATTGGTTGCTCTGAAAGATGATCACCAGTTTCTCGCATTGGTTACATACATGAACCTGTGCCCTCCTCGTGCATCAATTGCCAGCACACAGCAAAAGTGCACACGCAGTACTTCCAGGCCTTACATCTGTGCATAGCTATATGTGCTGATCACACTGATCAGACCCTCAAACCAAATGCACTCAGGACCACTGACTTCAACACTTCGACTGTGGTAGCAATTTTTAAAGTCTTAAACCCTGTGCATCTGACTCACCCTGTGTGGTTTGACCTACCGGTGAGCCACTGGCAAAACCAGCTTTGTGCCATGAACAGATCCTTGCATGGGTGCTTTTTGCAGGCTCCTTGAACATAGTGAGCTACCCATGGCTTTATCATGCGATTTAGAATTTGCAGCCACACAGCTGCATACAGGACTTGACCCACCATTGACCCACAACGCAGTGAATGTGTGAATTAAAGGTGCACTGAAGAGGAATCTGAACTCGTCTTTTTGACACGGGAACTCAATCTACACATTCTAAGCATTCTTAGAAACTTCGATTTATTGCCCTGTGTGGCTGATTTTCCTAATTAAATTGAATTAACGTCCGGCTCCCGCCTATTTTTATTTTTTTTAATTCTCCCTCGTACGGTGGGCGGAGTCGACCAACGCATGGAGGGCCTTGCAGCCAGCTCCGTGGAGGCTTTGCTTTCGCTTTATTTTGTTTTTTTAGGTTTCCGTGAATAAATAGTTTCATTCGCAGATAATATAGCCGCAAAACAAGCCCGCAGAAATAAAAATACGCGCGGACTATTTGCTTCTACGGACTACTACGTATTACTCCGCCGATGGCAGAGCGGCAAGCCGCCACGGGACTGGGTGAAAGGTGCGCCACGCGTTGGTCGACTCCGCCCACCGTACGAGGGAGAATAAAAAAAAAAAATAGGCGGGAGCCGGACGTTAATTCAATTTAATTAGGAAAATCAGCCACACAGGGCAATAAATCGAAGTTTCTAAAAATGCTCAGAACGTGTACATCGAGTTCCCGCGGCAAAAAGACGAGTTCAGATTCCTCTTCAGTGCACCTTTAAGGCCCTGGCACCTGTCTCCCCACAACTGTACTGAGATACTCACGAGAGGAGCTCCACGGTCAGGTGGCCCTCGGGTTTGATCTCAATGGACTTGCCCCAGAATTTCAGCTTGGGGTAAACGGAGCCATGCACCTTGAAGTGGGATGACTCAGCATGGAATGCACTCACAGGAGGGTGGTGGCTCACTTGCTCACACACCATGCGGAAGCCCACGTCGTCCCTGCAGAGGAGAGGACGCAGAAGCAGGGAATCCAAATTAGATGTCTCTTTCGAAGCAATCAGCACATATACATGAGGCCTGAAAGGACACAGAGCTGAGCGTTTCTTTTTGACCAGTGCACAGTAACCCGAGATAACCTTGTGTCCCTTTCCATGAACACCCACCAACCCTACTACTACTTTGCCTCCACCCTGCCTGGACGTCAACAACACCATGTGGGATGCTCACTGCAAGCACACACATAATTCCAAAGCAACTCCCGAGGTTGTGGCCCCTGGCAGAAACTGAGTGAGACCACCTAACGACACAAAAGTGGACGTCTAGCAAGAGAACACAAACTGAGGGCAAAAGACCTCCATCAATGTGACAACATGAGCTCTCTTCTCACTTTCCCACTGCTTGCCTGCCTCTCTTCTCAGTGTAACCACCATTAAGGGAAGCCTTTCCAATTCTACGATTCGCAATAGACTGTCTGCCACTTGGCTAGCTCATTTTTTTGGAAGTTTCTGTAGCCACAAGTGCGCTGGCTGCATGCAGGCATGGGGGGAGTTCGTGCAGTGGCCCCTGCCCGAGCGTGAGATGTGCAACACCTGTAGAAGCCTTAAAGGGGCTGCGAAACACTGCTTGGGGGGATACCGGCTATACTTCAGGTGGGTTCTTTATGTCACACAGATGCTGACTTAAAAATAGTTACAGAAATCGATGCACAGGAACGGGAGTTATTCAATGAAGAAATTTCAAAGTACAAGCAAACAAAACACTGCCCTCAACTCGATTTTGGCGGGGCTTCCCACTCCTATTTCGCTCTCCCAATGACGGCACCTGGCGCAACCAATCAAAACAGCCAGCCAGAGCACATCGCGGAAGTTTGCATTCCATGGTTGCCTGCTCTCTGTAACTCGTTCTTGCTGAGACTGGCAGCGTCGTTTCCATGCCAGAGCCCCTGGTGGTGTATTTTTATTTTACTTGCTTTGCAGGGCTTTTATCTAAGACAAACAGGTTGTTTTTGTTGATCTAATATAAAACGCAGACAGGTGACAAAATGTGTCTGTATTTATTCAAACAATTTGCATTATATTTACTGTTTGTAAAATCATCGAGCTCGCGCCAGGTGATGTCATATCCGCTGCTAAAACCCGCCACTGTGTGGGGACACCATCAGAGCCATGAATTTGTTTTTGGGAGGACATTAAAATATTCAAAAACGGAATATACGCGATATTACCGACGCTAATAGCACCATTATAACTCACTGTATGCGATCAACAGGCAAAACAGTCAACTAAGATTGTGTTTCTGGGCCCCTTTAAAAGCCAAAGGAAGGTTGTTGATCCAAAGAATGCATTACCGTATAAACGCACGTAAGGGCCGCACCCGTGTGTGGGCCGCACCCCATTTTCCCGAAGGAAATATTTAAAAAAAAATAAATCCGTGTAAGGGCCGCACTTGAACTTTCCATGACCCTGGTGGGAATAGCCTCCTAAATGCATGCGCCGTGGCCTCCGCGATCGGCTCAGACTGCGAGCAAAAGTGCGCTTGATCGCCGAGGCCATGCACGCGCACAGGAGCTTCCAAGTGCCGTCCATGGATGGCACCCCAGGCCGCGGTCATCATCATCATCATCGTAAACTTTTTCTCTGCCGTGACCTCCCGCCATCCACATCGACATCAGCATCGCCAGCTCCAGCCTTTTGTTGTATTTGTGGCGCGTTAGCGTGCTTGCCGTTGTTGTGGTGGTTGTAGCTTTCGCGTGCTGCCGCCGAGCCTAGCAGTTTTAGCATGATGGGCAAGCGCCTTAATAGCTACACGGCTGGGAGTTAGCTCTCGAACACGCAAGCGTGCGGCGGGCAGGAAATTCAGCGCGGCCGAGGAGTGCGTCTGATGATGGTGCAACCAGAAGGATGCATTGAGAAACACAAGCTGCAAAAAGCCCGCTTTCCGATGCAAGCCGTGCGAGTTTTCCGAAATGGAAGAAGAGCTGCTCTCTTATGTGATGGAAGTGCGGAACAACGGCTATGCATTGACAGCGGATGTGCTGCGCAGCTTCTTTTGGGATGAGCGTGCACCAGAGCACAGCACCAGCTCAGAGTCGTAATACTCGGCGAGTGACGATTGGACGCAGAATAAATGCCGTTCATTCCCTGATTGGTGTGTTTTTAATTAAAAAAGAAATTTTTTTTTTCGCAAATCGCGTGTATGGGCCGCACCCCGAAAATTGGCCCTCGAATCTGAAAAAAAAAAGTGCGGCCCTTACACGCGTTCATACGGTAATTCACGTAAAAGGCAGCATGCTAAACATGCTGTTGGTAATGCCCTCACTATAAAGTTGTTAAACGCTGACATAGTCCCACAGGTATCAGTCACCTACAAATGCCAACTAGGTTTAACAATTTTAAACATAGTTCTTAGAGCTTTTTTTCTAAGTACATTTTAACTCTTACCAGGGCGAATGTGTTCTGCAAAAATATCAGCCCATGTTTGCTTGATAGCTGATGCCCTAGCCATGCATAACAGCCAATATCTCACAGTTTACAGCAAAGAACCAGATGATTCAATAAGCTACGTAGATGCAATTTATTTCACTGTGTAGTTTCTTCAAGAGTACTCACAAATGCACTGAAAAAAAAAAAAAACATTTGCCACATTTTACATGTGTGCTCATGTATTTTAGCAGCGCCTGACATTAGATAGTGTCTGTAGCACGCTGTCAATATGTTACAGCAAACAAAAGGAAGGATGATAAAATGCACATGTCATCCTTCACATAATGTTAAAGCCCATGCAGCACTTTCATGTTTCTAACTTATTTCAACTTATCCCTATCTTCTATTCTTCCGATAGAAAGTGTGGCAAGACAAAAACAGTATTACCTATTACAGTGAACAAAAAAAATACAAAAAGAGGCAGGCTAGCAACAAACAAGGGAGCGGAAAAACCAAGGGAAGTAAAAACGACAAAAAGAAAAAAACAAAGCAAACACACTAAGTAAAACTGAGAACAATGATGAGAGTTGAATGCACACAAAGCAAGTGCACAACTGTTAGGTGTAGCATCTCTCAAGTGCTGTATAGTGTTCACAGTAGGTCCTGTTGTGTGCATTGATGATACAATTCCCTGCTTGGTGACAATTGTAAACGTTGGCATTAACAATGTGTTTAGTGAATGCTAAATGTAAGCATTCAAAACCAGTTTCATTCTACATAGCTTCACTGTGACTGGATCTGTCGATGATAGAACCTGCAGCCACTGAATGTCAAATGACATTCATCTCACTTGGTTTTCTTAAACGTAACCTCAGATACGCCCCTATACACATTAAAAAGCTTGCTTATATAACTCTAATACGCCCTAAAATCGAATATGCTGCGGCCATTTGGGACCCTATTCAAGCCTACGTTATCACTAACATTGAATCCTTGCAAAACCGTGCTGTTCGTTTCATATTTTCAGACTACTCACCCTTCACAAGCGTTTCAGCATTAAAAAAACGTGCCGAACTGGAAGATTTGTCATATCGCCGTAAACTTGCTCGCTTAACCCTTTTCCATAAGCTTTATCACCACCCATCCCTTCGCCGTGATTTGTTTCAGTCACCTGATGCTCTCTTTCCACGCCGTGATCATTCTTTCAAAGTTAAACGCGTAAACTGTCATTCATCGTCTCATGCCAATTCATTTATTCCCCGTACTATCACTGAATGGAATAGTTTGCCATCAGTCATTGCCACAGAAACTGACAATAAAAAATTCCATGAGCTTCTTCGCTGTGACGGAAATGTGTAAATGTTTGCTGTTTTTGTTAGTGTTCAATTTTTCTCTGTGTGATGCCTTATGTCTTAATTAATGATTTTTTGTTACACTTACTTGTTAAATGTATCGTGATTACTTATGATTGTACCCCCCCCCCTATGTAATACCCTCTTCTGGAGGGCCTTTAGGGGTAACTTGAATAAATAAATAAATAAAATAAATAAATAAATAAATCTAAATATTGGCTAAATGTTGGTTCAAAGTTTTCAGGGGAATCCCTAAGGTGGAGTAGATTTGTAATAAAGGAGCAATTACCCATTAGCACCAACCCAAGCAAAGGCTTTCCTTTGTAGCCGTTTGACTGCACTCGAGTGGATGCTAAGGAGTAATTACTGACTGCTCCTTTATTACTGACTAAATGTAGAATGGTGCTACAACAATACTGTAGTACCATCTGAAACACTGCTACATTTCGTGATGCACCGAGGCATGCTACTCACCTGACTAGCTCGTATGTTTCACCAAGCAGTGGGTTGAATGGCTTGCTCAATCGTTCGAGGTTTGATGCAAGCGCCGACACCGCAAAGGCAGTCACCAGCTGAAATGTAGACCAGTCTCTCTCAGTGATTCATGTTGCAAGAAACTTCAATAAAAACACAATAAGCAGTGATAAATCCTAACTGCCATGACTGCACTCCTGAATCACTTTTCCATGCCAAGGATAAAAAGAAATTAATGACCAGGAGAGCACTGAAACGCAAGCGTTTGATACTTCATAATAAAACATGGAAGTGTTGCTGTGTTTCAGAGTAGCAAAAGTAAGGTAAAAAATATACTGCAAGCCTGATTATGTCCACCCACTGTCAGAAGTTCATGAAATGCAACCTTGGAGAAGAAAAACTATTTCTTTGCTTATGACATGCACTGCTCATGGCTTTACGCTGCACTGTAGTTCTCGCTATACACTTTTCAATCCCTTGATGTCCGAATGGCAAAAGCGGGAAACAACATCTTCGTACACTACATAAAGCAGACACAAGAATAAGAAAAAACTGAAGACTAATAATGCCAGTAATACTGCCCTTACAGTTAGAGAAAAATTCCAACTGCAGACAGCAGCACACTGCCAGAGTTTTGTGTTGTTACATGTGAAAGCTTCGTGAAAAGAGCAAACCCCCCAAGGGCATAGGTAAGAAATATTAGTAATTATACATTGCAATTGAAGCTTTCCAAACACCAATGTTTTATGTGCCATAAAAGCAATGTGTTTGGTGCAATGCGTCTACTACTACACAAGAGCGTCAGCTTCTACAATGAACATAAGTGACATGATGAACTATACTTTTCCATCAGCATGTAAGCTCTTGCAAAATTGCTCAAGTGCACAGCTGAAATGGATGGGCGCACACCAATGGCAGTACACACCAAACATGAAGGCATAAATTACTTTACTTTATGAAAATTTTTGTTCAATTCTGGGACAGGCTTCCTTATGAAAGAAACTAGTAAGGCCGTACTTTTGAGGGAGAATCCATTTCTTATTATACCACTTTTAGCACAAGAGGCAGTGGACAACCTTAGGCAACAACAGCGCCACAACAATTTTCATATAAAACAAGCTACTATACACCAATATGGAAAACTTTTGCTATGATAGCGATATGCCAAAGATTTTTCATTTTTTCATCAGAAACTCTGAAACTCTGAAACAATGCTGCACGTCTCAGAGCCCTGCCCTGAGGAACAAACCATTACTAATATTACAAGTGTGTGGATGGCAACACGACTGCAACACGACTGCTTTCAGGGAGCAGAGATATGATACTAGACTGCACTCATTTGAGAAAACAAATTGCAATGCTGATTTCATTTTTTTTTTTACATTGCTGGCCACTGGCATCATATCTTTTGTCCTTTTCTGCTAATTATGATGAACAAATTCTCAGTTCAAGATCTGCCCTCCCTTACGTTCTCTGTCAACAGACAGCAACGAACAGCAAGCCAGGTTTCAATAGAAGGAAGCAGGAAAAGTGTGCTCGCTACCTCAATCCTGTCTATGGGGTCAGTAGCTTCATCAGCTTGAACAAGAAGCTCGCTGTACTCCATGTTCTCCGAGATGCGCTGCAGGAAGCTCAGAGGTTCGTTGAACACCACTGGCATTGTGATCTTCGAGAGTTCCTGCAAAAAGCACGGGCATTCCTCTTACCGCATGTTCACATAATTGCTACTTACGAACGCAATTCCCGCATGGAATGCTCAGAATGAGATAATTTGTAGTACAGCTCGTTAAAATTCTGTTTACGTTTCGATGCTTTCAATGTGCATTAAGAGCGCTTAATTAAGATAGCACATTCACTTCATCCATTCTTGCTTTAATCTTTTGTTTTAGTGATAAGCAGGCTGTGCAGAGGAGAGCCTGAAAATCGGCTTTGCGTGAACACTCACTCAAGTAACACACCAAATTCACACCTGATTGTATGTGCAGAAAATGATCACAGACAAGGAACAGTCTGAATTTCGCAGAGTGAACCTTCAAATGAGGCTGACGCATTGCTGAAGTTATTAAATGGCACTGCAAGGCCAATGCTTCATTGCATACGAACAGTCATTTTTGGTAAATTAAACATAAGCAAGCAGCTACAGTCAGCTCTGTATGAAATCAGAGAGATAAAAATGAATTCTTTAGCTGGCAGAAACACTTGCACCAGCCTCCAAGTGGTGTACAACAACAGTTCATGCTTCAAGAGCAGTATGACTTTTCTTCAAACAAGCTGTCATGTAATATGAATAAATGAGATGGGACAACAAGACTTCCATGGTATTCTCCTCTAAAAAGATACATACGGTTTCTAGCTGCAATGCAATACTATCTGCTATCTTTCAAGTTAAAACACAGTCAGCATATGCATGATCAGTCACAGGTAAGATTTCTTTTGAGGTCCCAAAGCATGCACGGAAGCTGAACACCAAAGCTGCAACAAAAAGTGTGCTGAATTGGCCACCATACCTTTCCTATACATTGCTTTAGTATGCTCCACAGGCTGAAGTCATTCTTTGAGAACATGGGTACTGGAAGACGTGTTCTGGACACAGAAGAAAAAAAGAAAGAGCCAGTAAGCCTTTTGTAAGGGATTTATGGTGAACAAGTACTAAATTACTGCGATTACTAAAGTACTGCCATTGCTTCCCACGTGACTTAAAAGCAGCTCCTGCGGCAACAAAAAGTGTTATACCCCTGTCAATCGGGCAAGTTAAGTGCACTTACGGGGAGTGCGCTTTGGCATCCCGAGTGACACTTTGGGCTACGCAGTGCTAAACGGGAAAGCAAAGTGCACTCGTAGTAAAAAAAAATGACGACAGAAAATGAGCGGAATTTCTGAACAGGACGATGGAAAAGAAAAAAGGCTCATAATATTTGATTCCTTAACGTGATAGCGCAAATAAAACAAGGTTCAACAATTTTTAACTATGAAAAAAAGTGAAAATAGAAGAAAAGCCAAGTCCAGCCAAGACTATCCAGAATTTTGACAACAAACAAGATGGCGGCGGGCAGCAATGTTGCATCTGATCACATTTACTTGTTTTGTTGCTTTGCTTGTAGCTATAACATACGAACTTTTTTTCTGAAAACAGTGTTATAGCACGTAAAATAAAGTTCTAAGTACTTTTTATGCACTATAAATTTTGTACCATTGGAACCGCTGGCGTCGAGGCTTCGCACTCGGCCACCAAAGTGTGGTCTGTGAACGCACTCCTAGCGGAGTGCACTCTTCCGCGAGTGACACTCCACTTGCGTCGTTTAGATGCGACAAAGTGTACTTACAGCGAAGTACACTCTCCGTAAGTGAACTTAACTTGCCCGCTTGACAGGGGTATTATTTTGGTACAGCAGGACTTTTCTGGCACAGCTACATGTTTATTTGTACACATGGACGCACAAATACAAATGAAAAAACCCCATGCCCCCATTTTTAACTCAACCTTCACAGAAACTTACCAACAAAGCTAAGAGCATTTAAATGCTTTAATTACAAAGCTACTCTAACAGAAACATCAAAGTTCCTTTAAATGACTTAACCCCTTCACCGTTTTTTTGTACCAACGAATTTCATAACAAAACTGCTTATTTTTTTAATTTCTGATTTCGAATATTATTGCAATAAAAAGCATGCATTCGATCTTTGAAAAATATTTGGAGCAAACACAAAGTCAAATTAGCATATTGAAGTTTATTATTCCTCACAATACAGAAAACCAACTTGTGGTTGGTAATGAGCAATAAAAATTAAAGAATGACCATCATCAGGCTAGCTTACAGTGAACGTCTTACCAGGAACTGCCAGAAAAGGAAACTGAGGGGGTTGCGTTGGAATGCTACTGGCGTTGATCTTCATCTACTGACGCGCGCCCGCAAAGTTCGCTTCTGAGCTCTCCTCTTCTTCATCGGAAAAACTGCTCAGCATAACGTCATCACTGTCATCCTCGCTCCCTGAAACAATGTACACTTCGGTGTCTAAGTCACCATCGTCTGAAGAAGATGACGACGAAGAAAAGCGTATTTTCCGCGAAGACGGGCCAGGAATACACGCGTCGCCTCCGCCGGGTGCCATTTTTAAAACCCAGGTTGCCATACGAAAAAAACATTTATGCGGTAGAAGAAAACGAAATAAACAGGTCAGTGCTGCCATCTGTCGACGAAAAAGCCATCTAAGCCACGCACGAGCGCTGATCGTCCGAAACGCTGAAGGGAAGAACCTATTCAGCGAGGACGAGCTACAGTCGTCCAAAACAGTTTGGGGACAGCTTGGCAGGGACGAGCCCAGCTCGTCCAAAACGGTTAAGGGGTTAAAATGAACAATACTCACTTTAGGCTTCGCTCTATGAGAAAGCAATAGTTCATAAATACGGCTTCTATAAACCTCACGCAACTATAGGTATAAAGTGGTAATATACAATGCAAATTATGTCAGTTTTGCTTGTCTTAGAAACATTTACATCACGGCCACGGCAGCTGTACTTGGATGGAGGAGAATTGCGAAAACGTTTGAGTGCTGTGCGATGCCAAAGGACGTTGAAGAATTCCAGGTGGTTGAAATTAATCTAGAGCCCTGCACTATGGCACCCCTGATGGCCCATGTGCATCTTTGCAATGTTAAACACCCCCCATCATCAAAAGGTACACATCTCCATATTTTTCACGTGCTTCAATCCCACTAACTTGAGACTTTTTTGGAACTTCTACAGATGCTTGAACAGACAAAGTGGTGCTCTGTTCCCGCCCAAGACAGGAAATATTTAGATGAGACACACTTTACTGCGACTTCTTCAGAGGCTACCTAAACAGTGTTAATACATTCATTATGAATTCAAGTAAAAGAAAATCACATGGGCCAGAAACTGAAATCTGCATTAACTGTGATCTTGCCAATACAATGCAAGACATAAGACATCAAGCTTCATGATGTGCAAAATGCCATGAAGCAAAACAAAAACTGTCAAACTTCTTGGTAACTGACATTCTTGTGAAACGTAACTGCACTTCTCGCACAGCCTTGCTTCCCGAAGGCTGCTACAGCTATGAGCAGGTAAGCTGTCAGAAATGGGCAAATTAAAATTTTTTTTTTTTTTGCTTGACTGAGGACAGAAGTGTTTCTGATGCAGCTTGACAGTTTTACTGCTGTGCAGCCAGGCTTTCCCCTTGACCTAGTGTATCTCAATGCTACAAGTGTCAAGGCATTCACTTTCCGATGAAGGACAACGGGTAAATGGGTTAATGGGCACGCTGTACAGAAGGGCTCCAGACTAACCTTGACCACCCAGAGTATTTCAACGTGCACCGAAATCTTAGTATGCAAGCGTTTTTTCGTTCAACTTCATTTGAAGTCCAGCCGCTGTGGCCATAGCTGAACCAACAAGCTTGTGCTCAGCAGCCAAAAAATACCACAGCCCTTGAGCCACCACAGTGAAGGAGAATGTTTGAACAGGAATGATGATGAGCAGCTCTCAATCAAAGTGAAAAACGACTTAAACCAATGTCATGGCTGACTGTTTAGATGTGGAAGCTCCAGTACGATTCCCAAAATGTTGGGCAAGCAAAGGGCGAGACACACAAAAGAAAGCATACTGCTGTACCACATTTACTTGCTCCACTGGTACCTAACTGTACTCAGTACTTTAAAAAGAGTGTGTCTGACATGCGAGATAATTCAAACAGACACTCGGCCATGCTCATTGCACTCTTCGAAAGACGAAACAATCCACTGCAGCGATATTCTCGATGCGGGTTTAAATATACTGTTATAAGAGCCTCCTCAGCATTTCTGTGCTTTGGAAAGACACGAGTAAGAAAGTTAGTTGGCGAACAAGTCGCCAGCTAGCCTCAGCATGCTCAGAAATCTGTGCTTTTAGGTTTTAACAGATTCAATATCATTTCAATTGCAGACTTTTATCAGTGTGTCTGTAAAACCAGAAAATATACGGTCTAATTACAAGCAAAAGAGGAGAAAGGCATTAGCCTTGCTTTGACAACTACGCATTATGCAGCAGCTGCAGAAATCCATAAGCAGATTTTCTGGCCTGATGCACCATGGCCGGCTGTTACAACAGTACATGCTTCATATGACTTAAACTAGAAGTAAAAAATGTTTAACCTGTTTTTGCACAGCTACATTTCCGCAGATAAAAGGGCTAAAAAAAAAAACAAGCATGTGCATCTGCTGAACACGGTACACGCAAAGTCCGACGCAAAGACGTGAACAGGAAAATAAAATGGTCAAAATAATCAAAGAAGAAAAACGGCATAAAAAAAAAAGGTGAACAGGCGGCCACTGACATCACCAGCTGTGCTTCCCCTCTCGCATTTAATGCCCAACGGTGAAACACGCTGCGCAGGTGTCACTGCCACGACGCTCAAACCGACAAGGATGAAGGGAAAATCCGGTAAGCTGAATTTCAGCCCTGAATTTCCCGACCACCGATCACCCCTGCCGGCCATGTTCGCCGCTATGAGGCTCCCTCGATCGCGGTTCAATCGAATGCCGCCGCGACGCGACCTTCGCGAGTTGCCGACAGCAACCGCCCAGACGGAACGAAGGGCGCAGAAACCCGCCGCGAGAAGGAATTATGCTCCCGCAACCCCTGCGCGTTCGGGGGCAGAAGGACTGATCGGAGCTAGACGCGTGGTTTACGCACTCTCACAGAAGGACTGGATAAGATGACGTCATTGACAGCCGCCAGCGCGATACCGCTCACGATTGGAACTCAGAAGAGAGAAAGGCTAACGCGGGAAAAACAGGATTAAACGTAAGAACTCTTCTCCACCGGCGGCGGTCAGCGCGCCAATTCGAACGTATCAGCGGCGGCAGATCTCAATCGATTTTCGACGGGTATGCATACACACACGCGCGCACACATCACATACACGCGCCGAACAGGGCTCGGGTGTGTGACACAGACTGCTGAGCTGCGAGGTAAATGATCTCTCCAGGCAAACAGGAAAGCACAACTAAGTAGTCAGGTCCTCGTCCCCACTTCCTGCCTCGGCCCGACAGGATGAAACGCCTTCTATTGAGCTGCCGATAAGCGTTCTTTTTTCCTTCTCGGCGATATTAAACACACCTCCGCAGTTTTTTGGTTCCCCTCCATTTGCGAAGCAAATCAAGCGCGGTTATTAGCAAAACTCCTTGCCGAATCTGTATGCCATAAAACGCCTCTCCGCATCAGCAGCGTGTGTGCGCACCGGGATGACCCTGAGGAGGACCACCAGTACAGTGGCTAACCCACAAGATAGGCGATAATGAGCACGGTCGGAGCACTGCTCCATAACAGCGATTAGTTAAAGCGACGCCTACAACGACAGCAAGGAAAGCTCCGCTGAACGGAAAAATCCACTACTGAGCACAAAAAGATGAAACGGAACAGCGAAAGATGACCACCTGTATGGTGGGGCCATGTCATCCAGCGGAGCGGGAAACCCTCGCACGGACGTTCAGGGGCTCGCAGGTACCTCCGAAAATCGAGCAGGCACGCAGGCAAGAGAGGCGGCGACAAGATGGTTCAGGATGAAAGCGAAAGGACGCACGCCCACAGACACTCGAAGCACAAAAACCACCGGCTCTGCCGAGACGGCCGCACGGGTGTAGCGCGAGACTTCGCAGGTCTCGCGTCACGGGGCCTCGGGTTTCATCGCGGCGGACGCCCTGCTGTGGTCAACAGTCAGCCGTTCGCGGCGGTTCGATCACTGTCACCTGTGCGCGCACACACGACACACGGACCCACGGGGGAAAAAAAAAAAGTACTAGGAGGAGGGGGGAGAGAGCCGGGCAATTTGGGCGCTGTCACGTCGTCAGCAGCGTAGCGGTTTTCTCTTTCTTTCGTCTCGGCCGCTAGTGATGAGCGCTCCAATAAGACCGAAGGACACGGGACTACGGGTCGAGAGCAAGAAGTCGCCGCGCGGAGCGGGGGAGGAGTGGCCCAGCGCTGTCGGCTGCTGCTCAGCGGAGCCAAGAGTCGCACGAAGCGGCGCCGGCGGTGGATCCGAGCCGAAGGCTCTCCGGAACCCTTTTCCTCTCTGTACTCCCGGGCGGCGAAGCGGTGGTTGTCGCGCACTCGCAGTCCGATGCCGGCACCAGCAGCGTGTTTATTACACCCGGCCTAGCAGCACCTCAAACGTTGCCGTCTTGCCACAGCACAAGATTGCGGAAGAGGACAGTGCGGGGAGGAGGGGACATCGCATTCCAGCAGCGGTTTTTCCTCTTCTAAAGTTGAACGCAAAGACGGACGTATATTCTCAGTCTGCCAGGCCACGTATTATCACGCCGTGAGGAGTCTGAACTCGGGTGTGGTCCCTCTCGGTCGACCGTGAAGGCGTGATGAGCCTCGCCGACGAGCTGCTGATAATTAGCGGTCTCGAGAAGGTCGTGAAACGATTCTTTTCTGACTCCTCTTTCGCAGCACGAGCGGTCCGCGGGACGGCGAGCGACCCGCACGGCGTCAACCGCGCGACGAGCACCGGTTTCGACGCGCCCCTCTCCTTTTCGCTCCGGCGTCGCAACACCGCGCAGCGCTCACAGCCGGGACGCGTGCGCGCGCGATCCCGCAATCGGGAATAGACACAGGCGCCGGGGCGGCCAATCGATGGTCGCACAGCTGATGAGAAATAGAGCTCGGCGCACTACTAAAGTGTAGTTCACTTTAGCACTACCGCCACCGGTCGCTCGCGAGGGGAAACGCGACGGCGATCACGATGATGATGACAACGCCCTCAGACGACAAAGAGACACCTGGTGGCCGGCGACGAGCCGAAAGCGAAACTCAACTTGCACGATGTCAGCAGGGAAGGATGAGAGCGCGCGCGTTTCAGATTTCTACTTTCAAAGACAACACACGCGCTACCTTGTACCGGCTATACGAATTTCGCGTACGAGAAACATGTCCGGCGGCCAAAAGCAGCCAAAAAAGCACGAAAAACGCATTCCAGAAAACGACAATGCAGCGGGAAATCGTGATGAGCCCACAAGACAATGAGGCGTGGAAACAAAGGCATTCATTCTCTCACCTTCCCCAGAACCCTCTGTCCACTTCCTTCGGCAGTGACGAGTACACCTCCTCAGGCATGCTGTCTCCCTTTGTAGTTTCTACCTCGAGTGGTACTTGACTGTCGCTTCCAGGAGAGGACTCTGCATCGATAAAAGGTTGTGAGAGGTCAATGTCCAGCACTGATGGAGAATTGTTTTTGACAGCCATAAAAAAAAAAAAAATTCTAAGTAGTTCGAGCTACAGAAAAACAGTTTCTAAGTAGTCCGAGCTGCAGAGAAACAGTCAGCATGTAGATGATCCTAAAGGGAATTCTTTTATTGAGCTCATTCATGTTACCTAGAGCACGCATCAGGCTTTCTGGGTAGGGCAAAAACGAAATTCTAGTGAATAAAAATAAGTGCCATAAAGCCAGAAAGTGCTGTGGAAACTTGAGGGCACTTCTAGTGTCAGCAACAGTGCAGTTCCTTTCCATTCAAACTGAAAACAAAATGTAGTGTAAATAAACGTTCAATGCAAACTCAAGAAGAACTCCAAAGACACAACCCTTCAGTGGGCGGTGTCACAATCATAACTCAAGCGGGACAAATCCCACTTGAGAAGCTACAGCCTGAACTAGCAAGTGCTTTGTGTGACTTGCTGTACAATGCTTCTATTCAAAAGGACAGCATGAAATTGGACAGGGAAGTTTTTGCCTGTCCAGAGCAGGCACACATAAAACTCTTGACCCCATTTCCGCGCGCGCGCGCACACGCACGCACGCACGCACGCACGCGCATGCACGCACACAACAGGAGTGATAAAAGCATTGCACATGAACCCATGAAATAAAATAAAAACTGAAATTAATATGCATGCAGTTCAACAACGTGCCACAGAAATGAACAAAACGCAAACACAGCTATACAAACTATTCACTTCCTCTCAAAGCCACAGCGTTTAAAGAAATAAACTATAGTTTATATAGTGTGTATACACACAGCCGCCACATAAGAAAGACAAATAAACTCCAAATATGTTTGCGAACAACGGTCGCCGCGTTGTTTAGTACCAAATGTGCCGCCTTTTAGCCTGTCTCGTTCCCTACCTCTTCCGGCAACCCGCACGCTTGGGCGACCAAGCGCGACCAGTCAGGGTCGGCAATTTCCCGTGCAGAAGCACCGCTCGCATCAAAACCAATCGAGGGCCCGTCGGGGTACAGTATTTTCGTTGGGCCCCCGGAATTTCCTCGAGCAGCTGAGGGACAGAACTGGAGCTGGAATAAAGGGCTGACAACAATACCTTCCTTCCAACCCCCACCCCCTTCCCCCGCAACTTACGCGGCCAGCTGTGGCTGCGAGGGTACGGGACTAGCTTTGAACCCCCCCCAAAAAAAAAGCGCTGGCAAGAACGAAGAGATCCGAAACCTCGCTACGTCTACAAATAGAGAAAGTTCCGAGGAACGATCTACGCGATAGACGATCGATGCAACATCGGGAGACGAAATACAGTCAAGCCAGCAGTCGTTCGTCGTATTCAACGATCAAGGCCCCTAAAAGATGTCCAGTAGTCGGCGCGTGCAGGCGATTAAGACTCGGTGCATGCGCTCGACTAGGGCAGTCGCTTCCGTAGATAACACACACGCAGCGTTGTTCGCGAATAAAAACTGAATGAACGAAAAGCGCATGGACAGAGAAAGGTTTTCAGCGGCTGAGAGTTCCATAGTGCTGCGTGTCGTACCGCGCCAGTGACCACGGGCGTGCGATAACGAAGCGTCCTTGATAACATTGTGCTTCTGATGCATTATTCCACGGTACTAAGCGAGCAGGTCAATGGCGACCGCGTTTTTCGCTGCTGGCGAAGGAAGCCTTTTTTACTCGGCATCGGAAACAACCCGACATGCTGGATTAGCCTGCTGGAAGTTGCCATGCGAACGGTTGCTAATCACGTAACTAGCGACGCAGTACCAGGCGCTTCGTAACCGGCGCAAACAAGCAGGCCGGAAGGTGAACAGTGTTCTCGCCCGGAAGAAGCCTAGCTGCCGATTTCGCAAGGGCAGCTAACTGCAGCTAACAAAAAGGTCAACATGCGAATGTGCGCACTGTAGCAGCGCTCGGCGCCATGCAGTGCGCATTAAAACAACGAACTACAAAACGGCGTTTCCGGTTATCCCAATGATTTGAGGTCGCAGCTCGTGGGGCGCTCTAACAGGAAGTAGGGGGTGGATGTTGAGAAAAAAAAAAAACACGCACAGCGAGAACAAGAAAACGGAAAGTATATCGTATCACAGACCGTCCAATGCGCGAGAAGCAAGCAGCTGGTGGGAAGCTTTGCGCGGCCGACTTTCCCTCCGTTCCCGGCACAGCAACACACACACGCGCGCGAGCTGAAGCGCTGTTTATAGCCCACACCAAAAGCAGGAAAAACGGCTCCCAGAACTCAGGAAAGGCACGAAACCCGCGTGCGGTCCGCCTAAGTACGGGAAAATTCAGCTACGACGATCTCTGCCACCCCCAATCGCGGCTTCCCTCGCACGCGTCACATCCTTCGCGCGTACACGGCACACGACTTCCCAGTCATCACCATCGATTGCGAGGAAGGGGTGCATGAACTCGGGTGCACGCGCACCCAGAGAGAGCAGTCAAACGGCGGTCGCTCACTTCACACAGCTGCGGCACAGCACTGAGCGCCGATCTTGGCGAGCGGCAACCGCGACGTCACACGAACTTGAAATGTCTGCCAGCAGCAGCGGCTGGCCGAATTCGCAGCAATAATGACGACAGAGCGTCACGCGACGGCCACGAACTCATACGTACCCTGGCGACAGCTGCTGCGCTGTTCCGCTGCATACTCGCCGCTGCCGCTACTGCTGCTGCCATACGAGTAAAGGTATTCCGCTATGGACGCTAGCATCAACGCGGCGGCAAGAACAGCTGTTCACCCGGGAAGAGAAGGACAAAGAACGCGACGACACCGCCACACAAATGTGGGTGAGCGATCGGCACACACCGAGGGTTTCACGCACGCCGTTGACTCACACAGGCCGCGCACAACACGGGACACCGCAGACAGCGCGTCCACAGCAGCACGGAGTAACAGCGCTCAGAGCAGCAGTCCACTAGCGAGGGGGGAAAGAGAGCGCCTGTGCCGCGATCCAGCCAGCCGCGTCGTACTACGTCCGTCGGTGGGGGGAAGAGTCAGACACTGCAGCTCGCCGGCTGTTGCTCGGATGACTCGGTCGCCACTCGTTCGCAGCTACCAGGTGCGTTGTCAAGAGCGCGCACTCGGCAATCACCTCCAGCGAACAGCGGCGAGACGACGCTCGTCGACCCAGTGCGAGTCACGGGCATGAAGCGAGCGCGAAAGCGAAACGGGCTCCAGCGATCCACAAGCGGACGAAGCAAAAAAGGAACAAAACAGCAGGAGCTGCAGCTCGCGCAGCGTGGAAGTGACGGGCGCGAGCAAACTGTTCGCAGCAGCAGGCAGGCCAGTTTCGAGGACCCGCGCCAAAAACGACAAAGAAAACGACGCAAAGGAAGAAGCAAAAAAACGGAACAGGCTGGGCGCCGGCGCGTACGGTGGCGACACCTGGGAACCATCGCGAAAACCTGCCGTAAGCGCCCATCGCAACAAAACGAGCGCGCGCCTTTTCTCTGCCCTTTTCCGGCCCCAGCGGCAGCAGCGCTCAGCTAGCGTCAGCCAACGTTGCAACGCCTGCCCCAGGCCACGTCATCGCACACCAGCCTCCAGAACGCATCTGCACTTTTTTTTTCTCTTTGCCCAGAGAGGTGTCGGCTTTTAAACCAAACAACCCCCACTGCTTTTTTTCTTTTTACCGCAGTGCGAGGAGAGGCGCAAGGCATCATCTTTCCTAGAGTGGGTGCAGAACACTGACGAAAACACAGTCACGTGCGAAAGAACTTACGAAGTTGCTCTCAGCAACAACGAACATACATTTGCACGGACATCCTGTAACGCAACACGACGTCGCAGACTCACGGATAAGCAGTTCCGCTCAGAAAGCACGAAGCAAGAGATCTGAGATAAGAACGACTTCACACCGAGTAACGACGACCCGCCGCAGTGTCTCTGACGCTCGGCTGCCCATCCCAAGGTCGAGGGTTCGGATCCCGGTCGCAGCGGCCGTATTTAGATGGAGGCGAAACACAAACACGCCCGTCTGCCGTGCGATGTCAGCGCACGTTAAAGCTGGTCTAAACTAATCCGGAGCCCACCACTACGGCGTCCCGCGTAGCGCATGTATCACTTTGTGCCATTAAACCCCACACAACGACGCAAGAAGAATACAACGGGACTTCAGCGTTTTACTGGGTGAACAAATATTTCACTGTGAAGTTTTAAATGGTTATCTTGGATGACCAGAGACAGCAAAAAATTTGTAGGACGCTTAAGCTTCGCCTTTAAGAGAGGAACGCGACAGCGTGTTACAGCGCTGCCAAGAGGTCCACGAAACGCCTTGCCCGTTGGAAACACCTTTGAAAGCATTTTTCATTTTAAAAAAATATTATATGGCCATGTACGCGTCATCAAAAAGTGTCCGCAAATTTTGTCCGCACGTTCATGTCGTTATATAAAGATGTATTAAAAAAGATTGCTTGCATTAGGTCGTGGGCCAGAAAATCCAAATTTGGTTGATGTGGTTTGGTCTCCACCAAAGAAATTCAACCGCCGCGGCCGGATTCGAACGCGCGTCTTTCGGGTCAACAGCCGAGCACCATAACCACTGGGCCACCGCGGCGGCGACACTTTCTGGGGAGAACAAGATATGTGTTGGACGGCCGGATTCGAACGCGCGTCTTTCGGGTCAACAGCCGAGCACCATAACCACTGGGCCACCGCGGCGGCGACACTTTCTGGGGAGAACAAGATATGTGTTGGACAAATATGTAAATGTGGCTCCACAACCATGAGCCAAGTATTTATCCATGTTGTGAAACATGCAAGCAAAATGACGAAAGCAAAAATTACGATGTGGAGCAATTACTTAATTAAACGCCAAAAACACACTTAGACGTCGCAATAGCTATGTACGTCGATATAGCACTTGGACGTCAGAATAGCCAACGCGTGGACGTTTTGCTTTCCCATTGCTCCAATGCGGGTCGCCACAGTGACAGAAAAAGAAAAAAGAGGAATAAAAAAATGAGGGAGAAGAAAAGAACAGGGAAAGGCTCTCGCATTTCCGCTCTTCAGCAGACTTAAGCGCAATTCTGTGATTTTTTTTTTTTTCAGCTTACTACCACGTGCCGAATAAATCAAAGTTGAGTCAACGACCTTACGCGTTAAGCCGAAGCCGCCCTCCACTCATAAGGTTACCGACACCGGCTCGGAGGAAGCGATCAAGTTGCGCGAAGCGGGCTGCCAGCGACCTTCCGCGCATACAGGATTCAGGACGCGCTTGGCAACGTTGTGGCTTTTCGGCGAATTCTTTGGTCTAAACCTCTTCCACTGTCGCCACATGCAGGGCAAACGAGGTGACAGTTAAAACTGTGGTCCCTAGAAATAGTATATATAGGGACCATATAGTTAAGCCACGCATAGCGCAGGCCAAGTTTATTATCTCTTCTGTCACTTTGGATGGCGGTTACAGAGCCAAGCGTTATCAGTTTCGGAAAGCTTCCGATTACAGTGAGGAAAGAAAAACAAAAACTGAAAAGCAGCGCCAGAAGAAACAGCAGTAGCGCTCGCTCGCCACAAACGCAGCCCCACATATGGGACACGGTCGCTTTCGACATTAGCTGCGCGCTATGCAACAAATACTGCTTTACTGACCGTGTACTGAAACGCATAGTGTACTTACACTACGGCTTAAGTGGCTCCATCGAAGGAAAGGGATGGTGGCTCTAGTTATTGGCTCTAGTGCTTATGGTGCTCGGCTGCTGACCCGAAAGACGCGGGTTCGATCCCGGCCGCGGCGGTCGAATTTCTTTGGAGGAGAAATTCTAGAGGCCCGTGTACTGTGCGATGTCAGTGCACGTTAAAGAGCCCCAGGTGGTCGAAATTTCTGGAGCCCTTCACTACGGCGTCTCTCATAGCCTGAGTCGCTTTGGGACGTTAAACCCCATAAACCAAACCAAATCAGTTATTTAAGCACAGGTGGAGAGAGGAAAAAATTCAGGGGGCACTTTGACTGTCTAAAGTGCGTAGAGGCGAAAGCGTTTTCCGCACCACTGTCGCTGCTTCTGTGGCACTGGTGGCGTCACATATAATTGAGTACTAATTACTAAGTGATGACAAATCACTAATTAATGGTTAATTACTGATCAATGCCTGAATACTAATTAACTGCTAATTAATGACGCTTAAGCTTCGCCTTTAGGAGTGGAACGCGATAGAACTGTAGCGCTGCCAGGGAGTCCACGGAACGCCACCACCTGTTCGGCGCGATGCCTTGCCCTTTGAACGCAACGCTTTTTGAGGAAAGGAAATGGCGCAGTAATTGTGTGTCATCTCGGTATAGTAACGTTGACCTGAACCGCACTGTAGAGGAAGGGAGGAAGTGGGAGTGAAAGAAGACAGAGAGGGCCCGTAATGAAGAAAATGAAAATTCTATTTGAGGAAAGGAAATCACGCATTAACTGTCTCACATATCTCGGTGGACACCCGTCAAAATTCAGGGGGGCACTTTTTTGACCTAAAGTGTGGTCACTGATGTGTGGTTAAGATGTTAAGCTCCGCCGCTAAGAGTGGAACGCGACAGCGTCTTGCAACGCTGCCATGGAGTCCATAGAACGCCATCGCCCATTCGGTTCTACGCGTCGCTCGTCGGTAAATTGGTTTTTGAGGAAAGGAAATGTATGTCTCATAACTCGGTGGACACCTAAACCTCGCCGGAAGGGAAGGGAGGAGGATGAGAGTGAGCGAAGACACCGTATTCACTAGACGCGCTTTTGTTCATTCCAAACCATCGAGCTGGCATGGCGGAATGGATAGCACGCTCGTCTCGCACGCCGAAGACCGGGGTTCGATTCCCGAGCTCGACCAATTTCCTACTCGGTTTTATTTATTTATATGGCCTGACTAGAAACGTTAATTAGGGTAATTAAGCAATTAATTAAGCTTAGTCCCTCTTACTTGGAGCATCACTATACGATCCCTTCAATTGGTTGCATGGTTACTAGCCAAAGTACAATTGGCCCCGTTTGAAATTCGCGCACTGTGACGTCACGACCGTTTCGGCCAATTGAAAAGCGTGACATTTCTGTCGACAACTGCTGCTTACAACGATGAGACATTAAAGGCTTTCGCCTTAAAAAGAAGGAAGAGAAAAAGCGGCTGGCGGCCTGTTTTACACAGGGCTTTACACAAAGGGGAGATACATTTTTAAGGCTGCGTTCTTAGCTCAATTTATGACACGAACCTGAAACAAGCGGTGCCCACACGCTGCCATTGTGCTCGTAGTTGTCGTACAGCCTTGGAGCTGAGTGGCAAGCTGTGGTCTGACTTGTGGTGTTAGGGCACGGGTTTAAAAATGTGCTGCGCTAGAGGACAAGTTTACACTGTTTTTACCCCTCTCTCCTTAGAGTGCACTCTGACATTCAACGCCCACAAAATGGAGTGTTGCCGGCCCATTTACTTTGCACGCCGCGCTGTCGACAACTGGTCGCGCTTGCTCGTGCTAACGGATGAATAAGTATTCCCGCATCGAACCCGCCGCTGCTCTCTTGATAAAAGCGCTGCGCTGTGCGCTTTTAATGCGGCTTATTTACAATGCAGATTCGCGCACGGCAGCTCGGTCGAAGATATTGATTGCCTCATGGATTGAATTTCAAAACTCGAAGCGGATACATGGCACGGCATCACGGGGGGGCACATCATCACGGCACCCAGTGCTTGCAATCGCTGATGCAAAGAAAGAACTGCGCAGACGAGACGCGGACGGCAAAGACGCACACAAACGCAGACGCGCACATTGCGCTTGTATGCGTCTTCGCCGTACGCGTCTCGTTTGCGCAGTTCTTTCTTTGCATCTATAATGGACCAAATGGCCCGACAGTTCCGCCCGCTATTAGTGAGCTACGCACGCTTTGAAATCTACACTTTCTGGACATTCTTCTTTCGCACTGCGGGACGGCTGCACCCGCACGCAGAGAAACTCCAACACGCCAGCCACCGGAAATCAACGCCGCCGGATCACTCGAACGGCCGGAAACAGTAATGGCCTCAACATGGGCAGCCAGCAAGCGAGCGCATCCGCCAAGCATGTGAAACTTTCAGGAGAAAAATCTTAAACGCAAAGTAGAAATATATGCGCCGAGAAAGTAAAACAATTTAATCTTTACTCACGCGTTTGACGAGTTTTCTTTACTGCAAATCGCAATTCCCATTTCTTCGCCATCATTTTTCAAGGACTTTCAAGGGTGTTAAAAAAAAAAAAATCCTGAGCATTTTCAAAAGCTCCGCATATGGGATTTCTAAGGAACGCACCTTGAAATTTAATTCGCTCTCCTAACTACGCCATGGACCCACCGGTTTCGAAACGGCACCTGCGGCACCCAAAGAAACAGTTTCCTACGCGAAGTTAGCGAAGTTAAAATGCGGCGATAATTCGCAACAACAGCTTAGCTGGACGACCCAAGGAAGACCACCGTGAATGGAAAGCGGCAAATAAAAATTGGAGGGGATAATTCAGCTCCGCCTTAAGGGTGTGACGCGATAGCGTGACCTGCGGAACTGGTCATTCCCGACTTCACACGACTCCCTGGGAGTGACCCCCCCCCCCCCCCCCCCCCCCTCCTGGCGCAGTGGTGCAGCGGTTAAGCGGTGCGCCACTGCCCTGCGATGGCAGGTGCTGCCACTGGTGACACTCGTGCGACCCAGGTTGCTCTTATTGAGCGACCAATCATCAATTTAACTGCCACTGCAGTCAGTTTGCTCACAAATCCTATGGGCAGGTTGTGATGACGCCACGAGGTCACGTGACCTAGGTGGCCAACCAGGTTGCTCAGAACGGAATTTTTCGCTCACAACGACGCCGGCGACGCCGGATTTTGTGCACAACGGCAGCTTGAATGCCATCGCCTTAAAACAGTAAGAAAACAAGGAAGCGTGCACTGTTTCCTTTGGATTGCCTTTTCCATCCCGACAATGGTAGCCCCAAACACCCAGAAGCAAATACGTTTGCGGTCAGAGGAGGGCAAGTATATTGGAACCCTATTGCAAAAGCGCTTCAAAAACCGCACAGTACTGCATCGTGCGGCCTTGGAAAGATTTGAACACAGCGGTATTGTGAACTTAGCGCTCTTAGTATTCGAGAAAGCTTCCCAGCTCAGTACATGCAGTGTTGTGGTAGCTACTGGTACAGTTACGTCCAACGTTACCAGAACAAACTCTAGTAACGTTGGTTACGTCCTCGTTAGTCAGTTCGGGACAGCAAGAATGCGTTCCATCACCGCGCCGCTCCGCTTTGCCCCGCCATTATGCGTACATGCAATTCCTTTCCTGGAATCGTCCGCAGCTCAGCATCCGTATGCACCGGCTTTGCTCAGTGTTTTTTTTTTTCTTTTGCAATTTGATGCCCTTTTGTAAGCGACAAGAGGCTTACGGAGTACAATGCGCTGGTTTAGAAAAGCATGTGCAAGAGTCATCACGGAGCAATTCAATCTTCGCACGCAACCGCGGGCTAAGTTTTCGAAGTGTGGTAAAATATGGCTGCAATTGACGCCGCAAAGTTTCTTTTTCTCTTGCTGCTGCTGATCATCGTGCTTTTCACACGATGTGGTAAGACCACCGCTGTCAACAGCGGTGTCAGATGCACGCATGTATAACAACCGCGCGTGACGGTTTGGTTTGGTTTATGGGGTTTAACGTCCCAAAGCGACTAAGGCTATGAGAGACGCCGTAGTGGAGGGCTCCGGAAATTTCGACCACCTGGGGTTCTTTAACGTGCACTGACATCGCACAGTACACGGGCCTCGAATTTCTCCTCCAAAGAAATTCAGCCGCCGCGGCCGGGATCGAACCCGCGTCTTTCGGGCCAGCAGCCGAGCACCATAGCCACTGAGCCACCGCGGCGGCTCGTTCGATCCCAGTTGCGGCGGCCGCGTTTCGATGGAGGCGGAACGCAAAAAGCGCCCGTGTGCTGTGCGATGTCAGTGCACGTTAACGATCAATAAGAGGTCGAAATAAGATGTACAGGAGGTCGAAATTATTCCGAAGACCTCCACTACGGCGTTCGTCATAGCCTGAGTTGCTTTGGGACGTTAAATCCCCATAAACCACGCACGCACGCACGCACGCGCACGCACGCGCGCGCACGCACGCGCGCGCACACACGCGCGCGCACACACGCGCACACACGCGCACACACACGCGCGCGCACACACGCGCACACACACACACACACACACACACACACACACACACACACACACACACACACACACACACACACACACACACACACACACACACACACACACACACACACACACACACACACACACACACACACACACACACACAAAATCACAAGACACTCAGTGGTCTCATGGTGAAGTTCAAGGCAGAAAGGGGTCTCTCACTTCCATTCACAGCTGTACAGGGTCCATCAGATCCGCGAGTCGAAACGTTACAAAGCGCGCAAATTCGTGCGCGACGAACGTGCGTACGAATCATACTCATCATCGCCAGTCAGACTGCGTTCACTGTAGGATAAAAGCCCCGCCCATTTATCTCCAGTAAACTACCTAATCACCACCTCCACGCCTGACTACCCGCCGCCCTCGGCTAAATTACCGTTCCCTCGGAATCCGCTCTCAAGTACTCGAACAGACAACAATTGCTTACCTGCTATTCGCATTACATGTTGTCCGCCAAGTCCATTCCCTCCTCTCGGTTTCCTCTGGGATATCATTAACGTGAACGACGATGGCCTAACGAGGCACACGCCGAGTCATTTGCTCGCCTGGTACAAACTGCCGCCCCCTCCATTCGTTCTCGTTTCAAGGCCATTGTTGGAATCGTAGCCCGGTGACGGTACATTTTCTCCTAATAAGGCACGGGGGGGGGGGGGGGGGGGGGGACCCGTCACCGCCGACTTCGATCGCGTCCGCGTGCTGTGATGATGGGACACGGCCCGAGACGCTGCACCCTAATGTCTCGCTTCGAAAGCAAAGGCGACGCAATGAGCCGACCCAGACCAAACCCCGTCTAGGACGACGGCGCTGCTAAGTTGTTTACACGGCGCCGGGTCGCATAAGCACACGCGGTATGTGGGAGAGGGAAGGTGCATTCAACGCCGCTCGTCGCCGTCCCAACGGAGGGAGCGAGCTCCGTCTCTCCCTTTGTCTGTAAGCCCCGCCGTGCTCTAAAAAGGACAGCCGCATACAGCCGCCGGTTAGCAGCTAGGTTCGAGACAGCGTTCAAGGCTGCCACATGCCACTTCTGTTTGGAGCGCTTATTCGTTCACACTTACGCTCAGCTGCTTGCTTGAAAAAAAAAAAAAAGCTAAATCACAGAAAAACTCTGCCAAGCACTCCGCTCAGGCCCTGACGCGTCGGACGTCTCATTTCATTTCATTCATTTTACCCTCAAGGCCCGAGGGCATTGAAGAGGGGAGTGGTTGTATACAGTGGTTCAATACAGGGCGTTTCAGTTCTAATTATACAATGGTAACTAAGGCGGAACAAAAACGCTAATGGTCGATGATGGAGGCTGACAAGTGCGACAATAAGTGCAGGCCGCATTGGACCTCCTCGCTGCAATGTGCAGTTCTCACCACTGCACTTCATTCATTAATTTAATACACAGCAATGCCACAAATGTGTCACTTCTACCCCACATTTTACACAGAACAAAACGTGTTTTTGATGTAAAAAAAAACAACAACCTATATTTAGGTATTACTGTCGGTTGAGACAACCTCTATTATGCGACAGCTCCACCACTGGAGCGAACGGCGCTAGTGTCGATCTTGCGCCACAGGTAGGATCACGTGACTCTTCTTGCTGCGGGAGCATAGTGTGTTCGAAATAATTTTTGCGTTAAAAGTCGCAGGTCGCATTATTCCCTTTACGGGGGTAGTACAGCCAAACAGGCTTTAAAGCAGCTCTCGGAGCAGAAAAGTATGCGTTCTGGAGCATCTACGGAGCGTAAAATGAGCATTCCGGAGCAGCTGTGGAGCAGCAATATTTCGGAGCAGTAATATGAACAATTTGCAGCTACTTCGAGCGCAATACGTAAACTGTAATTGATGTGAACTCGCATATCTCGTAGTATCAGTGACGTCGAGTTTTTCACGCCCCACAATAAACTTCAATAGGCGCTGCATGTCACCGCTAAACTTGGATGGTTTTCGTGACGATACTTGGATATATGAAACTCTGGACAGCGAGAATTTGAAAAACATGCCATCAGCCGGCAATCGGCGCCATCCACAGGTCACACTGCGTAACATGCATAGGCAAATTTGTACATTCGCGCGCTGCTTGTGCTCACGAACGTGAAGCTAAGCGAGGACAGTGTCCGTTTCCAAGAACAACGACAACCAGAAAAATCAACAGAGGGGTGATGCGGAAAGCCGCCTCCAACCTGCGACTTCGATTAGTTCTTTCTGGGCGAGAACATACCGATGTGCAATATCAAATTCATAGCGAATCGAATCATTTCGTATAAAAATGCAGGCAGCCGAGACTAAAGCATACACATTATATTCACAAAACAGCCATGAAAATAAACATGCATTCAATAAACATTTTGCTTCACTCATCATCGATCATGTTATCGTGAAAGATGGACAGATATTTCTTCACCGGTGGAGGGACATCAGTGGTTGCTATCGAAGCTGGCGCCAACAGAGCTCCACACTGCCGGCAGAACGAAGGAAAACACAGAGTGGCCCCTTGGTATATAACGCGAGCGGGAAAATGCTTTACACTTTATGCACTTGTCCTGACGCCGATGGCGGAATGCTTGCCAAATGAGCTGATCCCGTCACGGCATAAACTGCCTAGCTAGCCCTTAATTGCGTATCAGGTTCGCCGCACTGCTGTTCGCAGGACGGGCAAAAGGCGCCCGTGTGCTGTGCGATGTCAGAGCACGTTAAAGATCTCCACGTGGTCAGCTACAACTCGTCCGACTGGCCGAAGCCGCCGCGGAGAGACCTTTCGGCCATCGTATAGGGGGTAGCCACCCTCCGTCTGTTGGACATTAAAAGTTTTCCTATCCTATCCCAGGTGGTCGAAATTACTCTGAGGCCTCCACTACAGCCCCTCTTTCTTCATTTTTTATTTCGGCTTTCACTCCCTCCTTTATACCTCCCCTTACAGCACGGTTCGGGCGTCCACCGGGATATGGGAGACAGTTACTGCGCCATTCACTTTCCTCAAAAACCAATTTTAATTTTTCCGAAGGCGCAAAAACGAAACTGCGCGGCTAGATGCCCCATGCGGGTCACGCTGCACGAGACGCAGTTGCGTGGGCTGGCTTCAAGGTCTTCGTTCCTGTCATCCGTTTTAAAATGACAGCGTGTCCTTGTCCAGCGCAAATCCGGCGTCGGCGTTGTAATACGTAGTTGCCGGCTATGTGAATGAAAATTTCGGATAGGCCGAAAAGGTGGCTACGTCATCTGGGAAGCGGAGGATCTGAAAGTGATTAAAACAGAAGTGCCCATAAATACGGGACTGGTGATTCTCTACTTCACAATCATAGATCCCTGGGAGTCCTCATACCCCTCCTGGCGCTGTGACGAAGCGGTTAAGCGGTGGGTCACTGCCCTGCGATGGCAGGTGCTGCCACCGGTGGGACTTGCGCGGCCCTGGTTGCTTTGCGGAGCAACCTCACGCGACCAATCATTAAATTTAAGTGCCACATGCCGCGGCGGGCAGTTTGCTCACAATCCGGTGGGCAGGTTGTGATGACGTCACAAGGTCGCGTGACCTAGATGGCTCATCCAGTCACCCACCTCTTCAAGATCGCAGAGGAACTTGAGAAGCACGAGCGAAATCGGCGAGTGGAGGCTGTAATGCTAGCGCACTAAGATCCGCAGAGAGGCAACCTAGGTGGCAGGTGGGCCAGCTAAGTCACGTGACCTTGGGGCGTCATCACAACCTGGCCGTACAACGGCTACGCAGCTGAGTGGGTGGAAGTACTACTGCTAGCAAACTAAATATCGAGCTCGCCAGGCAACTTGGCCCATTCATGCCAAATTTATTGCTCTTGGTTAACACCCCCCCCCCCCCCCCCTCCCCCACCGCACCTACTGGCCCTCTCCAAGAGCAACCCATAAATCCGCTCCTGACGTGTAACTGCCGAAAAAGTCAATTTAATACCTCACATAGAATGCAAGCAGGCAAAACAAGAAGCCATAAACGCGCTGCACAGCAGGAGAGCGACACACGTGATCCTCTTTTCAGCGTTAGGCGAGCGCAGCCGAGAGGTGGCGCCTCGGTATGTCCTCGCGCCCAATAATTTATGTAAGAGGTGTACACACACACGCACGCACTACTACTGAATTCTTGGCCTGCGCTGAGCGGGCGATGTCCCACAGATTCCCTTTCCAGGAGTAGCAATTTTCGACGCTCTCCAGTACATCTCAGTTCGCTCAGTGTAATAAACAGACTGGCAAGATAACGTCGTCGATGAAAGTGCTTCCTTCCTTAAAAGTTCGGTTGCGACGTCTTTCTGTGCATGCACTCGCCGCCACGGTGTCACACCCAAGGACCCAATTTCCACGACGATCCCGCAACTCGGTGATAAAACACAGCACACTAAAACAATTACGCGCGTGCGATAAAAGAGTAGCAAATCATACGGCACACCGCCAACGCAAGTCGAGCGCCGGCGGCTCGCGTGCCAAGAGTAATTACAAGCGCCGTACCCTATCGCAATTCCCAGCTGCACAGGCGAAAGGCAATAAACGCACTCGTACTACATCGCGCTACTGAAGTGGAGATTATCGCTCCCACCCAGATAGGATACCGTGCGGAACGCAGACGCAGGGCTGTATCCTGATATGGCGTCATTTCTTTTTATGGGATGCAAAGATAAACGTAGGGTCCAGACAGTGAGTACCGTTAGCACAGCCGGTGAGAGAGGAACTGACTGCTCACGGAAACCTTCATCGTTATAACTGATAGCAGCAGACCAAAGTTCGCGCATTATCTAATAGTGCGCCACATGCAGCACCCATGTAGGCGGGGGGGGGGGGGGGGGGTATATTTTTGATCACGACCATCATCACTACACACCCGTAATTTAATATGGGTGTGTTCTGATAAGAACGGTAATCGAGGACCCACGACCATTTCTTGTTTTCAAGGAAATTTTTATATGACATGGGCAAATTTGTTGACACAAGGGAATCTCACTTAGTTTTGAAAGAAATGCTGTAGTTTTTCTGGAAAAAATCGTGTATGTGCCGGCGTGCGTCAGAGAGTTGTTCAGGCAAATCTACGTGTGCAGTTTTTTGAGGTGGAAACGCATATGAAAAATGGAAACTATTTTTTTTTTTTGCGAATGGATGGAAAAAATAACAAACTTTGGGCCTCGCTGCTCATCCGGTAAGCAAGGACAGTGCCAAAGAATGTAAGAACGTGTCTAGTTTTTCTCTGTACTTGGAAGGCGGCCAAGAGTTCCACGAAGCATAGCTGATGCGGCAAGGTACAGCAGGGAGAAAAAAAACTGTGCCAGAGGTAGAGGGCTGCAACCCACTGACCGAGTCAAGATGCCTTAACATCCTGTTGTCACAAAATTCGGTGCATTACAAAAAAAAAAAAAAAACGGTGCCGTGCGGACACAATCTCCCCAGCGTGTGTCCTTAGAAAGGGGAACCACGGAGAGCGCCTCGCCTTGTTGTTGCCCTCTCCACCATTGCTTGTTGGTGCGATGCCAAGGGGATGGCGTCAGCGCATGTCATCGATTTTTCTGGAATGTCGGAGTCGTTTCTGCTCGATGATGGTGGAGAGGACGTAGCTTTGAGTGTGCTAAGTGATGCCCTCTTCCTCTTCACTCGTGAGTCGGTGGTGGCGCCAGACCAGAAATATCTCGAAGAAACTCGAAGCCAGTCTCAGCGCCTGACCAATAGGGACGCGCGCCCGGCATGAGAAGGAGACTGCACAGCTGATACTGTGTGTATGTGCGCGCCTGCCTTGGCGCGAAGAACAAACAGACACGGAGCGCGGCTATAAATGAAGGGCGTTGACCGCCGTCAGTCAGCCCTAGCAGCTGTTTAAGCTTCCGAGAAGCGCGCCCGCTCGACTCTCGGGACAACACCACTCGCCCAGCCATGGTCCAACGAGGCAGCGCGCCAGTCTGAGGGACGGCACCGTCGTGAACCTCTGGTCGTTGGACTGCCGCAGTGCCCGGTGAACAATGTTTTTTGTTTGTCACCTCTCTCTTGTGTTGGTGCACTTAAATTGCAATAATTCATTTGTATTGTAATCTTTCTCGAGTGCAACTTTGCAAGAGTTGCATTGTTTTCTTAATCACTTTGTATGTGCTCGTACGAGTGATCCTGTATAGTGGCTCTGTATCCTCTCTTTGCTGTATAAAGTTTGATTTTTTTGTGAACCTTTGGTTCTGACCCATTCTATGGCTTGTGACCGGTGAAAGCTGGGCACCAAACAACCAAACCACTTGTCACTTGGTAGGTGGTCTTCGCTGAGCTTGCCACGCTGAGTCGAGGGCATCTCCTTTGTGTCCGAGACCGCTACCCCCCCCCCACGCTCTAAGGGTGTCTGGGAATGCACGCTAAAGTGTGCGAAGTGGTGACACTTGTGCATCGCCCGTAGAGGCTTAAAGGCACCCTTGAAAGCCTCCTAGCGTCACCCGCTTGAAACAGGGCCGGTTCGCTCTCTCCGGCTTCTCCATTACAGCGAATTTTATTTGCCGATCATGAGGGTGTGCGCTGACCATTTCTGGGGTAACAGGGGTTGAAAACAAATCAAACTGTTCGATAGTGGGCATGCGTCCAACGACGGATCAGAGCTTTGTGAGCAGATCTATTCGATGTACACACAGCATGCTTACCACAGGCTAATGTCACAAAGCCCAGCTACGACATTCAACTTATCATGACATCGGCGTTGTTTTTAATGTGTAAGCATTACTAGCCTCATGCGTAGTGTGAATAGAAAGTGTCCACCGGCTGCAATCTGCAGCCATTAGGAGCAAGCTCAGGCAAGTTTGGAGGAGTGCTGCACCAGCTGTGCGAGAAGTTGCTCAGGAAGAGCAACACGGGTCACACAATCCCCACGGGTGGCTGTGACAGGAACAGCCACTTGCCAGTGCAGTGGTGCATCGCTTAACCGCTCCGCCACTGCTCTAGAAGTGGTGTGAGAACTCGCCGCCAACTAAGAATGGTAAGTGGAGGATGACCAATTCTGCATATATGGGCATTAACCCATGGAACTCCGAATGATGTGCGGTTTGGCGGCGAGCGCAAACTAAGTTACACAAATGTGCAGAATAACACAGACATAACCAACCGCAAACACACCAAAGGAAACAGCAGTAGTAAAACAATGCTTTCACATTTATAGCATGTAAAAAGACTTAAGTGCCTCTGGTAGTTTTTTTGGTGTTTTAAATCAGTGCCGTTGTCTACGTGGCATGTCTGAGCAAAAATCCGATAGGTGAATTTTTTCCGTGAACTGCGTGTGGTGCCTGCCTCGTGTGCCCGATCAAGCGGACAGCGACAAAAGCGCGCATGAAAAGTGCTTCAAAGGCAGCCTTGTGGTGAACATGATGAAGGAAAACCTGGCTTTACTGTATATATGAAATTATACAATGCAATGGTGCACTGTTTGGCCATGGCCTCTATGCACAGCATGCTCCCTGATGTGGAGAACTAATGCAGGACCTCTACTTTATTTCAGCCAGTTGTACTATCCTCACAGCAGCAACAGCATCCCTTCCCTTCAGTTCAAGAAGCAGTCCTTGTACATGACTTCGACTGTTTTCGAGCAGTCCCTTATTGAGATTCCAACCTTTTCAAAGTTCACGTTTCAATGTTGAAGTGAATGAGAAAAAATTCGCGTATGCCTCCTTCCAAGCTCATCCATTTCTTCCACAATATTTCTCACCCTCATAAATACGCACAAAATGGCAATACCTATTTAAAACAAATATAAGCTAGGTAATTTCTTAATGGCACATTTATGCATTTATCGGCTTTTACAGGCAGATGCCTAAAGATCAGGATCCTAGTAATGAACAATGGACTGTTTCCAGAATTCTGCAAGCCCGTCTAATTAGAGAAACAGCAAAACCTTATAACTGAATACAGCTTGGTTGATATGTTTCATGAAGCAGAACATGTCAATGTCGTTTTCTTGATAACACCAGGTACTACAGGGCGCAAAAGTCTCCAGGACACCTGACTGGCAGCTTTGGTGTATAGGAGCGATGTGTGCCAATGATTACTCGATTCCACTAGCACACATTAGGAAACTTTCACCTCCCTGAGTACGGTCTGGATCCACTAAAGAATAGCAAATATAGGCACTTCAGTTACTGCACGCGTGTCCTGGGGACCTTAGTCCGCTATAGTACATCTTTCAAGTACTAGTAGCATGTTTTTCCCTTGTTTTACTGATGGCCAGTGGAGCCATAATTAGAGGAACATGCAACATGGTGAAACCAACACAAGTCACGAAAAGGGTGCATACTATCAGTGCTTTTGCTAAGAGCAATAGGAAAACAGCCTTTGGGACAGTACATGCATGGATATGGTGCTTCTCAACAACGATCCTCAAAAAGGATTTCAAAATTACAAAGTAGTATTCTTTATGTTTCTAAATAGCACGAATAAGCAGAGGTGGTACATTTTACACATACATACCTACTTACACATGATGGCCAGTAGGAACAGTGCATTTATTTCACCCTCAAAGGATTCAGAAGCTTTGCTTTCGAAGAAGGAACTTTACTCGGAGGAGAAGACTTGTAGCATGTGCACAACCTGAGCAGTCTTTTCTGTGATGGGTTCTGCTACCATGCAGACCGCACTTAATCAGAGACGTGGGCCTTGAAATGGTAAAAAAATGAAAATTTTGATTTTCAAAAATGGCATATTTCGGTTCAACCGTGAAATGATTTTGACAGGAATATTCTAGTGCAACAGATCTGTAGCGGTAATCTTTGTGGGTATTCGAGTCGAATTTGAAAGCTCTGCGTGGACCCTGTAATTTAGAAATAATTTATACAAATCACTGCTCACTGTAGCTCGCCAGCGATTAGGGTGACACACCTTACTGCGTGCCCCCTACTGTGATGACGTAAGTGGACAGCCCTTCTGCCCACTCACGTCATCGGGGAAGAGGACGTGTGGTGAGGTGTGCCGCCCTAATTGGTTGCGAGCAACTGCGAGCAGCGATTTTTAAAGATTATTTCTAAATTACAGGGTCCACGCAGAGCTTTCAAATTCGACTCGAATACCCACAAAGACCACCTCTACAGATCTGTTGCACAAGAATATGCCCACTGAAATCATTTACGGGTCCCTCTAAGTACCTACCTTCAAAGTTTTAAGGTCTAAATCGACTTCAACTACTAAAAAAACTATATATTTCCGCCTCCGAAGCACCAACATGGTGATTTCGGAGAAAAATATTGCAGAACTTTGCACCTGTCACTCCCCGCGACAGCATCCCCAATGGCCGCTATCTTGGTCTTATTCGAAAGCTGGTACTCTTCCCTATACATCCTGGTATTATTGCTCACTTATGTGAAGTCCGTTTGGAACGTTCACATCCACTAATCTTTGAACTGTATGCACACATGGTCAAAGGAACCTCACCCCCTTCAAAGGCGTCAAAGAACTCCTCATCGGTTTCCTCCTCTGGGACATGGTTGAGGTGGGGGTTGCTCAGTGTGCACTCCAGCTGATGGTGCTCCCTGGCGAGGACACTCAGGCTCTCCTGCAGCACTCGCGACCGTTCTCGCTCTTGCGCCAGCTCCGCTGCCCTTGACTGCGCAAAGAGAGCGGAAGACTCTTCTGCAGGTGCAGTCAACAAAAACCCCCCACCAACTGACAAAAGAAAAAAAAAATGCACAGGTGATCATACGATGTGATGAGACAAATCTCAATTAGCAACATTAGTTGTACATTGTGCTTTTACACTTATTGCCTTCCCATTGCGCATTGAAATTTGCTTTTTCTGTGGGCTTCTGTTGAGAGGAGGCTTCTGGAGGGTTGAGGTTGGTAGGCGGCTCGGTGGTGGATGAATGCTCATAACTGGTGGGTTACATGCATTTTCACTGGTGGGTAGCCCAGATTGGGCACCTTCTGGGCCCAGATAGTGCCCGCAAGGTGGATGCTTCCCACACACAGATAGAGAGACAGCAAGTTTTCATTGAAAGAGGACTATACTGCTAATGCAGTAAAATGGAGGTCATCCCAGCTAAATGAAATTCAAGCCCTTAAGTCTGAGTCACCGCTAATAAAACACGGCACCCTCTCCTGAGGAGCATGCTATGTAAGCTTCGGAAGTGAAATTCAATGGAACCTACGCAAACTTTTTAGTGAAACCAAAAATCAGTTCGTTCATCCACAGGGCCAACATAATAGCATCAAAGAAAGTTCAGAGTTGTGCAGCTGAGTCAAAAGCTTGCAAAGAATTGCGACATTTTAGACATCATACCAGAGCAGTGACAGCTAGGTAACAAGGAAACATTTCCAGATGAACTAGACAACAAGACGGCATGTGAATTATTTCTCAACGAATAAATGACACAGCTTAGGCCCGTGCGTTATGTGGGTTGCAGAAGTAAGAAAAACCTTAGGTCTGTGCGAATATTCGATAATTTCAAATAATTGGTCTGAATGTTCGGTATTTCAAATCTGCAAGTATTCATCTCCAGCAAACAACGTTTATGGAACATTTGCATCACGTGGTTTCAACTCAGCGGTACTATCTCTTTCACGATGGCACCATGGCACATGCCCAGTTAAAGCCCTAATATAATGGACACTAATATTATGGACACTAAAATCGTCAGCACTGGACACCACATACTGACATGGACATTGGCTGGGACTCTGTTGGCAATCCAAATCATTCAGATTTCCAAATTAACGAGGTTTTGTAGTAAATAGTCTTAGCTGTAAACCATTTAGCCTCTCCCCCAGCATGCTACTGGCATCAGGTGTGACCTAGCTTAGTTCTTACATGCAACGCGAAACGATGCTATGGTACCCCGTGTAAAGTATTTCATGCCTAAGCCAGTTACCTGCGATAAGGCAGGCGTGAATAGAAACGCTTTCCCCAGGAAGCATTTGCCCCGTACCTCTTCCTGCTGCTTGAGAAGCAGGGTGCACTTGGAGAGGCTGCTGGCCACCGAGCGGGACAGCAGGAGCAGCTCCCGCCACTGGGAGAGCAGCTCGGTGCAGGGGCCGGCCAGGCCCAGGCGGTGGGCATCCATGAGCTGCACCAGGCTGGCATGCAGGGAGGCCGCCCTGTCCACACCTCGCTCCAGCAGCTGCTGCTGGGCCTGGGCGGTCTGCAACACACAGACAGGAGTTTTGCCCTTCATTCAGCATAGTCACTTCATTCCTGCCGATCAGAACACAGCACTCAGCAGAGAGATGGGAAAGCATCTTACACTTGCTCAGGAAAAAGCAGCAAGCAACAGACAAGAAAGCTTGATGAAGAAGGTTTGCATGTCACTGAGACCCTGAAACAAAGTTTGTTTTGCTCTGCCATCACAACGATTTCATCTCTGTCCAAGTACTGTATTCAGTACTCGCATAAAAAAACAATTTTATTCTAAAGATATTATAAAATATGAGGGAGGAAGGGGGAGGGGTACATTCATTGTGCAGAGTGGTATATTAGCAAGTATCAGTCCTCTGACAACCAAAATAGCAGGTGCAATCATTATGCGAGTGCATACGTTATATGACAGTACAGTCTAACCTGATTATATCAAACTCGGTTAGATTGAATTATCCTTTATGAAGAATAATCTCTGAACACTGCTAAGCTACAATATAAATGAAGAGAAAAACGTATGGCTATGTCATACAAAAATTAGCCATCACAATCGATAGGCCAAACTTCGAGCAAGATTGGGTGACTAAAGGAACTGCAGTTCCCTGAATGTATCTCCAGGGGCCTGCAGGTATAATCGAACTTCGGACAACAACAGTCAATTCAAGAAGCTGGCTTTCACTCCACACATCTCCGGAGGTTAGTTTTCGTGCAAGGACCTGCGGGTGCTATGGTGCTGCGTATCGCGTGCAGACCGATGAGGACGTGGATTTTCTATGACATAAGACGGCGGCTGCGTACCCAGCCAACCAGAATATGCATTTTTAGTGCTCTGCGCCTGAGTTCTCAAGAAGTTTTCGCACATATGGTGTGCCGTGCTGCCATTGGCAATTTTGCACGGTTTTCGTTGCCTGTGTGCACGTGCAATGGCAGCAAAGAAACAGCAGAACCTCTCCTTTTCCATGAAAGTGGAAATTATCAAGCGAGCTGAACAAGGTGAGAAGAAATCCGAAGTCGCCACAGTGTTCAAGATTCCAAGGAGCATGCTGAGCACCATTTTGAAGAACAAGGCTCATTCAGGTTAAAGCGGAGAGGAGACCCGGGGCTCACGGCACCAGATGTGTACTCACAACAGTGCAGGAAAATGTTGAGCCAGCTGCGTATAAATAGTTCGATGTCTGCCTCATCACAGACAACAGTTGTCCTTGCGCTGCAGTGCAAGTTTCAGGAACATTGTGCTTAGCTTCCTGCTGCCGAATGCTATGCTGGAGCTTCAACCCTTGGACCAGGAAATAATCTTCACAGTGAAGGTTGCTTGTAGGAAACATCTGACTGAATGGCTCCCACAGAACCTCAGGACTGGAAGACGCCTCAAAATCGACCTCTCGGGTGCCCCGTCTAAGCTCAGTGGATCGTGGAATGATGTAAAAAACAAAATTATGCAAAGCTGCTTTTGACAATGATTTGTCTCTTGATGACTGTGGAACGAGTTGTCCGGATTTCCTAGTGCTATTTGTGATGGAGCAGCCGTAGGTGACTGTATCCGTGGACTATGACGTTGAGACTGTGGGAGAGCTTGCGGACAAAGACATCATTGCCAACGTCACAATAACCAGAACACCACTGATGTGAATTGTGACGAGGACTAGGGAGAACCGATGCCCACATGTTGGAACATGTGCCATGCACTAAGCATGGTTAGTCGCTACTATTGCATGTTGACAGAAGGCTGCGGTCTCAGCTCTTCCGAGTCCATCGATAACATTCCCACAAAAAGACGAGGAGACGAAGGACAGGTGCCTGTCTTTTGTCTCCCCGTCTTTTTATGCTTGTACTTGTAGTTCCATGTCTTTTTCAAAAATGCAAAACGAACTAGACGGCAACATACACTGCTGCTCCTTCTATATTGAATTACATATATATTGAACTCGTAGGAATTTTTTTTGTGAGCTTGATATATATGCGGGTTTGACTGTAAATACAGTAGACTCCCATTCAGACGAACTCTGTCAGGACGGATTCTCGGATAGAATGAAGATTAAACCATTTGGTTGGTTTCCCATAGACTAAATATAAAAAAATCTACTTAAGATGAACTGTTTTGTATGTTCCTTTCAGTTAAGACGACCCTTAGCAGCCACTGCAGCTCACAGCGACTCCAAGGAACAGTGCTCGCTGAGTGTCTGCGCGGCACTCTCAAAGCAGTCAGGAGAGAAAAAAACAGATGCTTCTCCCCATTCACTCACCCCCACAAGGAAGCTTTCCTGCACCTTTGCGCCAAGGTGCACGGAAGCTTTTTTGTGAGGAAGGCAAGGCAGGGCACTTTCGTGCAGGCCTGCACGTGGCACAGAATCTGTTGCGGTCAGATATCCGCACTGCAAGCACATTTTCTGCAGTGGACGGAAGGATGTGTAATGCATCCGCTTGTGATGCTAGCAACGGCCGTGTCACGAAGGAGTGGGAAAAGAAAGACAGAAATATGATCACATACTTTCAGAGCCTGTAGTGCAAAGCTAGCTAGCAGGGCACCGTCCGGCCAGTCGGAACCGGAAGAAAAGCAAAAAGCAGGAAAACAACCAACAGTAGTCACTGTAGAAAGGAGGGAGAAAGAGACCGCGAAAAAATTAAAATAGAGCAATGCTGCTTTCAAGTAGCATGTTGCGATTTTGTTTCATGCCCTCACTGTTCATCCGCCTTCAGGTATAGTGCAATAAATGCTCTCTTTGCTATGGATACAGTAGTCACATCGTTGAAGACAGCAACGAGGCTCGGACAGCTAATTGTTTCCTACTGGCTAGCACATACATGATTTGACTTTGAGGACTACAACAACTGTATTCTTGAGCTATTACACACTGCACAGACTTCATTCTGTCTGCAAAGGTCTGCTGACTCACCGCCAGGACATCCTCGATGGACCCCAGGGGCAGGGGCTCGTCCTCCTCGCTGTCCGAGGCCCGCATGCCCTGGTGCGTGTAGTGCCGGCTGAACTCTATGTGCTCCTTCAGCTTGGCCACCCACTTCTGCAAAGGGCACACACATGCAGTTCTCTATGAGCCTGCTTTTAAACCGATAATGTGAAGACAGAAATTACCGTCCACATAGTTCAAGAACGACTGACACGTTTTCTTCTCACTGTGTGCAGATGTGATGGTGATGGCTATACGTCTCCCACACAATGCTACAAATGAATTGTTCCTTTGCCTCTTGTTTAACACCATTCACTGAATGCATGCTAAATGGCTCGCTACAGCAAGACATTATAGTAACTGGTTTGCAGCAGGTGCAGGTTGGTCGCATGACTTAATGACACCAAAATGCTTTCGGTTACCGACGCTGACAATGATGACCACCCCTCCAACCCCACAAAACCTCCAATACACAGCTACTGCCACAAAACAACTTGGCACGGCTAGCGAAATGTACCATGCCTTCAAGCTTGTCTTGGCTTTCACTGAGGCCGTCCATCTGCGTGCACTGAAACCACCTCTCCCGCACATTGTATATGCCTCGCTTTTGCCCTTTCACCCGACCCCTCCTCAGCTGGACATGCCTCCTCTAACTCTATCCTCTTAATTCGATTCCCCCCGCATAATGCCGCTGAGGTGATCCTGAAATGTAAAATGGATGCAGTTTTAGCACTGCACTCATGCCTTTTTCACCGTCACTCCACACCCACTTACAACGATAACAGCCTTCCCCTCCAGAGTGGCAGACATCTGACAAATAGGAAAGCAGATGGAAGTGAATCTTGAAGTTCAATAACAAATTAGAGAACATGGTAAATGAAAGGCAGAAAAGCTTTTTTTTTTTTCTATCAGTGATTTTTAGCAATTGAGAATTTGAGAACACATTATGTGCAGTTCCAGATGTCTTACAACTACTGCAGTTCATATGTAAAAAAAAAAAAATAAATCCTCGTGAATAAGGATAAATGGAACTGTACTCAACATGCAGGTATGTCATCAGCACCATAGCAACAAAACTCCTAAGCAAATGCAAGGTCCATTTGGATAAGCATGAGTGCACTTAAGCCATATATAGAAGTAGCGTACCTTAAAGATGCATTGATACAATTATCTCCACATAAAAAGAAAAATAACTGGCTTGATTCAAGCATAGCGTCATACAATAAAGTGAAAGAGATGGCTGTCACATCAGAACGCTTGGTTTCAGTCAAGTTTCGCTGTAAGCAGACATTACAATGTCCACAACACGAAATACAAAGACAACATCACTTACCATGCGATCCACCTTGTCATTTTCATCAGGAGGTACTGCCAGCCTTTCAGGTGGATCTTCAGGAAATATCACTGTAAATGCTGCCTCGTCAACAGGGTCGCTCTGCAAAATTCAAATTCCGAAGTAAAAAACCATAATTTAAATCCCCAAATGGTGCGAACTATATACGACATAATATTCCATACTAAACACAAACACTATAAAAATATAGTCTGCCTTGCAGACATTCAGCTTACAAGATTTGCTCAAAAGGCTTCAGGTACCTCATAGCTTAGAACAAGAAAAATCAAATGAGCTTGAAATGGGAATCAGTTGAAATAACTAGAGCATTAGACTAGGACTACAGGCTTAGCACTACAGAGGATTAAGCACTTAAAAAAAAAAAAGAAGTAACAGCTGCCACTTTTTTTACAATTGACAATCACAGTGCTGCACACAATTGGGACTTCATCTAGTTAAGTGGAACTTCTTAGCCAAGCTTTTCAAACAATGCAAGCCCAATCGATATTGATTTAATCTGTGATTCAGAACAAAAGACCTTGAAGTACAATGCTAAGAGAACTGATGGGTGAGCACATAGTACCATAATGTGAGATCAGACTGTTAAGGGTCCTTCAAAAATAGCGCAGAAATTCCAAATATACTTTTCCATATCTCAAACACTGCTTTCTTTTTATGTCCTAATGAGAACGTCCTTTCAAAAAGCCTCGTAAAATATTCACAAGTGTTTCTCTGTAGTTTGCTGTTCTGAGCCCTATTCATGGTTTGTGCACACATTTTTGTGTTTACTGCAACCTACTGTTAGCCAACTTTTGCACACAGGTGCACGATTATGCCTAAAGAACCATCATCGACGATTTATTAAACTTGTGATAGCTCTATATTCACTGCGCCTTAAAAGGTGTTTGCTGTTATTTAAAATAAAATGTTCCTCTCCTAACACAGGTAAAACAAGCCAAATTATCTTCTCTCATTGTGCACCATAGTTTATGCAAAGAAACATTGGCCATTTTATCATGGACTCATCAGTTCAATGCCAAGACAAACGTGAGCAATGGAGACTAGGTTTGAAAACAGAGAACTGATGTGCTCCACAGGTTTAAGTTAACAATCTCTAATTTATAAGCAATGTGGTTCCAAGGAACATCTCCCCTAAAGGAACACAGCAGGCATTCATACCTCAACTTGTGCAGCATCCAAGTAGTAATAGCGCTTCCGACGCATCCCAGATGCAGCGTCACCACTGCAAAAAGAAGAGAAAGAAAATGAGTTGGCTCACTTGCACTGACCTCACAGCCCAGCCTACTAAAACGGCTCCCCATAAACACTGTTTGTTCAACTGAATTTGCATTGCACATGCACGTCTGCTGAGCATGCGGATGAGAGGAGGAAAATTTACTTACCGTGAACGAAAGAAGGACAGCACACCTCGATCAAGCACAGCCCAGACAAGGCGGGGGCCCAGGAACCTCTTCCTCTGTGATCAGTAAAGCAGAAAGTTGGGCTAGTTGGTAACGAACAATCAAAACACGGCGCACAGAAAAACACCGAAAAAACAGGGAGAACGAACTGGACAGGAGCCAATACAGGAGTGCAGTGCGATATGTGCACCAAATCGCACCGCATCAGCCTTCAATGCATGAAGTACATTATGAACACAGTCTACTCTGGGGTTCCCCCCCCCAACAAAATAAAACAGTGTCGATGCATGCATTTGAGTCATGAAATTAGCCAGCGATGGCAACACCTGTATTCCATTTCTTGGTCTTTTCTACCTAATGGAAGCTCCATTTTCAGTGAGAATGATCTGTTTGTGATTAGAATGGAGTATCCTATCGATGCAAGCCAACTTTATTTGTCCCCAGTGTCCCTTCAACAGGAGAGTTACAGCCATCGCAATCAAGCGACTTCGCCATGCTCCTCTCCTTCCATTTCCTATACAAATATTTTCTCTCTCCCGCCTGGTCAACAAGCCTCTACATGCGAAATTTATCCACCTAGTTCGATTTTAGTGAGGTGTGCACTCTGCTGGAGTACATCAGATGTCTATGTCGTAGCCCCATAATAGGGCTCCCCCACTGTATTTCTGTAATAGCAGTAGTGGTTTATTAAAATAATGATTAAATGGAAGGAAAAGGTTTTTGCAAGCCCCGGCATCTGCCATCTGAGCTGGGGCAAGCACCTGAGCTGGGGCAGCGGAAATAGAAGGATAGCAGGCAGACTGGAGAAATGAAATGAAAGAGGTGAGGGGACAGCCAGAAAGGATAGGAGGGAGAGAGGTACTATATACGAGTATTCCATTTACCCAATAACATATGTACAGGTGCCGCCAGAAGTAAATGGAAGGCGATATTAATGAAAAAATTTAATCATAACCTCCTGAATTCATGCTTCCTTGAATACATATGTGCAGCCTAATTGTGACTGTGCAAATTGCACTGTGACTCAACAAACATGGACCATTATGGTTTAGATTTAAATAAATCAAATTTTTTGACAAAGTCGCCTTCCATTTACTTTTGACGGCGAGTGTACAGGACATTTCTGTCTTCAGTGCACTTTGTTTGCTTTGCAGCCCGAAGTTGTCGACAGGCGCGTTGCTCATCGCTGGGATTGGGAAGTGTGCGATCATCCTGGACCCCACTGTGTGCGCCCATTTGGAAAGACACGAGAAATGGGATCAGCTCAACACAGCCCGAGAATTTAGTGCGATGACGCAGTGATGTGACCACTTCATGTTAGCGAGTGTCCTTTCTATTCCTATATATTTGTTTCCGTGAGGTCTTTGCTAGGTTTTACGACTGGAGTGGTGGGTATCCCTTCTGCTCGAAAGTCAGAAGGCGAATTTTTGATGTCTGAACTTAACAGAGGGAACTCTTCAGCACTTCTTGGAAAGCATGCCTGTGCACATGTGTATGTCTGTGTGTTTCTTCTCTGCATCTGTGTCTTTTCTGTGTTTCTAAGTGCTTGGCTGTCAATGGTGATGAGAAAAACCAGGACAGTGGCAGTGTGGACAGGAGGGATGGGAGAGAAGCAGCGTGTGCATGCGATGCTCGAGTGTGTGAATGAGGGGAAGGCTGTATGAACGACACAGCACACAGAATTCGCTGGAGCATACATGGACGGGGACAAGAAACTAAAAATCGTTTTGTGTCTCTGTGTGCATGTACAAAACAAAAAGTGTGTGTGTGCAACCAGGAGGCAACACAATGCCATAGGAAGTATGCCGTTTCTTGCTACTTCAATGACTGCCCTTCAACCATCCATCAGAATGGGAGACCAATAGAATACCATTCACTCGGACGTCATGGCTAACACTCAGACAGCGGCTTGGATGCCAGCGAAGAGAATGAGGTGGTTGGCTTTTTGAAAGAGAGCTCGAATGGAATTTGGTTTGAATATTCACTGCACACAGCAGCAGCATTTTCAGAGGTTATCTTCAATGCCTGATTCAAGCATTGGGTTTGTTTTTTTGATTAAAATGTCCAAATTCTGGTCATGGGCTAGTTACTATATAAAAAAAAAAATATCATTTAAGAAACCACTGCAGGAAAGAATTGACCAAACCTGAATCAACATATTGCAAGGGAATCAAAATGAAATGGCATGGTGCACCTCCGCCATACATCGTACAGCTCAGAAGGCCAAAGAGAGACGGAAAGAGACAAACCCGGAGTAATGGTCCTTCGTGCCTGCTGGCATTCTTCCGCAACTGACGGATGGGTTCCACATCCAGGATTTGTCTCATTTCATCCGTCCGTGCGAGGTCAGATGCCAGCTGCCCTGTAAAGAGAGAGTGTTCACAAACTGGCCTGCCATGATCTGTTTCTTGGTAGCAGCTGTGAAGCATCAATTAAAGATTCTTGCTCCCTTACTGATGCAATATCCGTGTAGACAGCTAACTCACTAATCTCTAATGCTGACCGTTACACGTCAGAAGCTCACAAGCTGTTCAACGAGACACTAAACGGCTTTAGCAATTGCAGTGTGTCTCAATCTCAAAGGCGAAGTGCAAAAAGTAAGAAGATCAGAGCAGCGTGGCCTGCTTTCCTACATTACCCATATGGTGAAAATTGCAAATGTTATATGTTCTAATAAAGAATGCTATAATGTGTGCTGGTCCCAACAATCAGTTGGCCTACCTCTGTGATTGCGTAGAGTTGAGTCAATCCCGCTTTGCAAGAGATAGACAGCCACTTGTTTCTTGTCACAGTATGCTGCACAATGCAATGCAGTGTTGCCAAAGCCATCGACACTGTTGACGCTCGGTGGGTGCCTTCCACAAAACTGCCCACACGGAAAGAAAGCAAGGAAGAAAAGGAAAAGAGGGAAATAAGACAATTTTGTGAGGGCTTCACTATTTATGAAGTGCCGCCTTTCAAAGAACTAAGGTGCTTTCTTATGGGCCAGACTGTGTTGTGCAGAGATTGAGGACACGGATTGATTAGCTTGAGCAAGAAAGAAACTGTTGCGATGGCCTAGAAATCCACCTTTTTCACGCAGCAGCTCTCGCGCACTTCTCCTTCTCCAGCTCCACTAGTTGAAAACAAACCGCTAGCTCTTAGTGAACATGCTCAGCTCATGTTAGCGACAAGCACATGGGACAGACGGCAGCAGCTGTCAAGCATACAACTATCCAAGCATACAAATTCTTTTGAAATTTTTTACCTGTCTGCTATGACGAGGTTTGAATGTAGATACCTGAGCTAAGTTATAGACACCTGCGACAGCCTTATATAGTTACAATGAAATCCCTTGAGTTAGAACTCACTTAAACGGACACTGAAGAAAAATTGAAATTAGCTTGTGTCGGTAGATTACTACATTTCAAAGACAAAGACGACACTTTTGCTAAAAATGTAACGTTCATAAGCTAGAAAAGGCAGAAAAAATTAAATACAGGAGTGGCCATCACTGGCCACTTTCACAAGCAAACTGTGGCACGCCTAGACAGTTTTTTTACGCATGGATTCCAGAGGCTAGGCTACACTGCCATTTCACTTCAAAACAGTGATCTCGGAGTCTGTTTTAAGAGTAGGTGTCATGAGTTTGAATCGAGTGGCGGGAAAACTGTTATATTGAATTTCTGCACCGAAAAATGCGTCTTTTACTGCTGGGAAATCATCCACAAATCCAGAAAGAGCCACAGAGTTGATTTTAACTAAGAACAAAAAAATTGATCAAGTTGTCCTCATTGTCCTTCTGATTTGAGAAGTTGCATTCTTGGCCCGATGCTGTGCCCTGTCAAAATCAAGTGTATTGAAACTCTCACCTTATTATGAAAAATTTCGACCTCTTTGGAGCCTGAATTAATAAAAGACAATTGTACCCTAACTACAGAGGACCAAACAACGGACTATGAAACTATATGTCCTCCATGTGACAGTGGTTGAAAGCATACCCTAGCCATACTGGTAATACTAGACCATTTTAATACATGCTAAGAGGAACCTTGAACTACTGCCACAGATATCTGAGACTAGCTACATGACCCTTCCACAATGAGGTGCATAGTTAGTGCTTCTCAATTTCTTTTGCTGGTTCTTTCGTATGCCTTATGTGATGTGACCACAGTCGACCACATGGTTGCCAGCACCCTCCCTAAAGACCGTGGCGACAGCAGGAATGCAAAAGGAAATTGGGCACTGCTCATGTAGGCTCCCAAAGATGCAGGCCAAAATAAAGCAGAGCAGAGAGTTGAAGTTGAGAGGAAACCCATGCATCCCCAGTGCCACTGGGCAACCAATGGTTTCCAATGGGTACAAGCTAACCCCTGGCCTGGTGCTGAGCTTCTATGGAGTGAAAGGACAGGAATACGGTTCTTTAGCCCAACATTATGTCGAACAAAAACACCTTGTGCTAAGTCCCTCTTTAGGCAAAGCTGCCCTTGTGTCATTAAAATGTCATCACCATTTCTTGGAACTAGAAAAGAGGAAATTCTGGGTGAGTTTTAAGAAAAATCTAAGTGAGGTTAGTGTGAGAAAGCACGACAAGTCTCCAGTAGATCTAGAAAAGTTATACATTAAAGCTTATTCAGTCAAATCATGAAAATTCAACTGAAAGGAAACTGAGAACTTGTATGGGGAGTTTGAACTGAAGGGTGCCTTTTCAATAGCTTTGATCATGACGGGACCAAAAAGCCAGTTCGAATAAACCAGAAGTTTAAATTATGCGCATGTGAATTACAGCAATTCATCACACGTCTCTTTTATCCAGCTGTCCAAATCCAGTATAAAATACACAGCCCTTTCCACAAAAGAAAACCTACAGACACTTTGAGTGTTTTGAACCTATCTGATTGCTGAACAATTTAAAAAGCACGCACCAGACTTTGTATCGTTCGCACATTCCCCTCCTTTGCAGCAGCAAAAAGTTTGTCCGCTTTTCTCTTAGCATCAGCTACCTCCGCAGCTGGAAAAGACAAAAAGAGAAAGAGCAAGGTTACATCTGAGGTGCAAATTACCAACAATATGTCTGGCTCATGTTCGACAATATGCCAATGATGCTGGCACACAAATCTTGCATGCCAGCACTGTACAGTGACTTTGTGGAGAAGGACCAATCCACTTTTGCACACCTGCCAAAATGCGCTTGATGTCTTCATCCTTGGCCACATCCCGGGGAGACTGCCCTTCACAGTTTATTATGAAGACATCGGCATTGTGCTTCAAAAGAAGCATCACGAGACCCTGCAAGAAAGGCTTGCGTAAGGTCAGGGTTGATTTCCGTCAGTTTAAGGGGGGACACTGGTCTTGAAAAGAAAATTTTTATTAATGAAGTCACAGTTACGAAATCTTCAGGGCACATGTATTTTTGTGCGCTGATTCTAGATATGTCATTTAATTTCATGTAAAACAATTCCTTGAGCACTTATGCACTTTTTATGCAAGTATTTTTCAGAGAACTTTTGAAGAAAATTTGCTGCGGGAAACTCGCTGAAATGTATGCCATTGGGTTCTCTTGACACCAAGAAATACAATAAGGGTAAAATTGTCTTCCTGCCTATCATAGAACTTAAGTTATAGAATTTTGAAGTTGTTGCTTCAGAAATGAGAAGGAAATTGTGTATTCCTGTTTCTGAAGTGGCAGCTTCAGTACCCTATTACTCAAGTTCTATGAGAGCCAGGATGATAATTTTACCCTTATTGTATTCCTTGGTGTCAAGAGAACCCAATGGCATACATTTCAGCGAGTTTCCCACAGCAAATTTTCTTCAAAACTCTTTGCAAAATACTAGCATAAAAAGTGCATAATTGCTCAAGGAATTGTTTTACATGAAATTAAATGACATATTTAGAATCAGCACACAAAAATACATATTCCCTGAAGATTTCATAACTGTGACTTCATTAATAAATTTTTTTTTTCAAGACCAGTGTCCCCCCTTAAGTCAACATCAAGCAAAGAAACAACTCTTCTGTGTGGCAGCAGAGAAACTTTCGACAAATGCCTTTGTCATGGTTGCAGTGCAAAAGCAACAGCATACATAATATTATGCATTACTCATGACGCTGTTTCATTCTGCACATGTTGCGAAGAACAGGAATATAATAAAATAAATACAGCGATAATAATAAGATCAAAAAGGTTGGTTGGTTTATGGGGTTTAACGTCCCAAAGCGGCTCAGGCTATGAGAGACGCCCTAGTGAAGGGCTCCGGAAATTTCAACCACCTGGGGTTCTTTAACGTGCCCTGACATCCCACAGTACACGGGCCTCTAAATTTTGCCTAAGGTTGGACGTTTAAGGGACACTAAAATGAATTAGGACTATAACTGCAAATTGTACTATTGGGAGCAAAAGTTAAATATACCGTGCAAGCTTGTAAACTGCGCCGTAGTGCCAAGTTTTTAGCATTTTTGACAAAAACGAGCGCAACAGATATAAGCGGGGGAACTGATATGCCTGCATATAAAAGTGATGTCCCCTTCAGCAGTCCTGACATAAGTTATGGCTGTGATGTGGCACTATGATGCAGTTTAGCCGAAGTTGATGTGGTATATATCCTTTCTGTGCCTGACACTACATGACACTACCAGAATGAAGAGCTGATATTTGCTTGTAAAATGCAACTACACAGGAAGCCCTCACTGACTCCACTGATGCCTGAGATAGTAAAGGTTTGCATGCTGTTTATCATGTTGGCTTGAGTATGTCAACTTAAAGGGCAACTCCAGTAGTTTTTTAAACATTTTGAGTTGATAGTCACATAACATTCGTTAGAGTCCTTTCTCTCTGCCTCAACAAATCATTTGTAAAATATTCAATGAAACCATCTTAAAACTAGAAACAGCACTCCAAAACCGAAACTTAGCCCGTGGCCAGTGACTATGCTTGATGCAGTACAGCGATGACATCACAAACATTGCTAGAAAAACACTGGTACACATGTTGAACGGCTGAAGTAGCGAAAGAAAGCGGCGAGTCCTTTCATAAAATGCCTGTGACGACCTAGCACGAGCTCAAAATATTCTTAGTGAAGTGAGAAGTGAGTATTAACTTGCAGGGAATATTTATGATGCTAAAGTGCAGTCTTGCCCGAAAAAACTATCTCAACTGAGGCCGTGGAAACGGGAACTTTAAAATTGATTTGCGCCAGCATGATGAGTTCAACGGCTGCCAAACTTGGTAGAAATAAACAAGAAGAAAAGAAAAACCTACAGTATAAGGTTATTAGAATACAACTTAAACCTGAGGAACCCCTAGAGCAGTTCTTTAGCCAGAACCTTGCGCAATTATACAAGCCATCACAGCCATGTTCAGCTAAGCCACGGCCCCCTTAAATATATGCCTGGAATGTGGCTCACTTTCCCATTGCAGACACCCTGCCTTATGCTGTTAACAGGAGGTGAGGGATGGCATTAGACACCAATACTATTTCATTGAGACTGTTGGCAGCGGTTGGAGTCCTTGTAGCAACTAACCCACTTTTGTGCTGCTCTCATGTGCCTGGACAAAGGCACCGGGCTGAACATGTACTACACGACGTGCCATGTGCCACACAGCAGCAATTCCCGATAAGAGTTGCCTCTCGGATAGCTGATGCAGCAGTAAGCATCAAGTGAAATGCTCACCAAGCCAACAGCCATGGTAATGCTAGCACTGTCAGTTTCTCACTCCAGAAGAGGACAGGAAGTCTTGGAGTAGTATGACATGTTTACGCAAAAGGCGTACTGGCGCTAAAAAACGAAGACAACACACACAACAGGACAGGACTGGCGCCAGTACGCCTTTTGCGTAAACATGTCATGCTACAACCAACTAGCTCAAATCAAAGTATTGCTCGGAGTAGTACTTTTACCTGTAGTTAATTACATATTCGGTAAAACTGACTTTTCTCCATATGATTTTGTATAACTTCAGTTTTTACAACGAATAAAACTATCTTGAAGCTATGTGTTTTGTTGTGCGAAAAAATCTTATTTATACTTTCATAAACGAGCTGCACATGACATATGTTTCACACAGAAAATTTTCACTAATTTACGCGTTCTCTTACTTTATTATTTATCATCTTTCAGTCCCTCGAACGAAATGCCACGCTGATAATTTTCACAACCAAGCTTGATCTGCCAATCTTTGCTCGTACTCTGCGAGAATGTCACCAGTGCCATTTGAAATACAAATAGAATGTGAGGCATTGTTAGCGTCGAGTGGCTTACGTCTAACAGGTACTTTCTGAACTCATCCTGCAGGAAATAAATTTTTGTCCTGAACGTTTTGGTCACCTATGTTAGAAAGAGCTACAGACATAAGTGAGTAAATGAAAAGGCTCCTCTGAAATAAATTTAAGACATATGCCAATTACCACAGGATGGTATACCTTCACAACAGCAGACTATAACTTTGGAAATGTAGTGTTTCAGGTGGAAACTGACTCTAAATGCTACTAAAAAACTTGTCTGGGGCGCAAAAATTATGAAAGACCACGTTCTACCTGAAAGTGGAGTGCCCTCTTCATAACGGCCACAAGACTGGTTGGCATCATGTCAACACTTTCTCGCAAAAAAAAACTGAGCCTTCTTGCTGAAGCTGGAAAATGAGCAAGGCTTGCTTGTTGCTGCTTTCGCACCCACCTCTCGTCCAGTGTAGGCAGCCTTGTGCAAAGGAGTGTCCCCTTCACGATTGATGACGTCCACATAAGCACCATGCTGCACATGGAAGAAACCACCCATGCTGAAGGATTAGCAAAGACATTATTGAAATATCGGCATTCATTATTCCTACACTTCAAATCACGTCACCAATAGAAACGAAACGAAAGGTACACCTAAAAACAGAACATGCAAGAAGTGCATGGGCAACTTCTCTAATATTACCTTGACTGCCAGTGTTTCACCACCAGCATGTAAAAAGATCTTTCATGAGCTAATTGCTAAGATGCCAATTGCCATCCCCTACATCATGCGTTTGAACCTAAATCAATCCCATTGTTGTTGACTGGCACCAGGCCATAGTTAAAAATGGTCACAAGTAAAATTGGGCAGATGCTTAGTAATGAAAGGATGTAATGCAAAGACATTTAAATACAACGTAAGGCTCAACTTGTCCAGAGGCTGAACAACAAAGCATACAAGTTTATGATAAAAAAAGGAATGGTGCCTGCATACACAACAAATACTGCAAGGTTGCATTTAAACTGCTGCAGCCAGCTTTCTAAATTTGCTATTCTTTAAGCGTGTGTGAATATTCGAAATTTCGAATACGAATCATATATGTTTGATATTCAGTTAGCATTCATATTCGAGACATTGATATTTGAGGACTTCCAAATATTCGAAAATTCCCGAATACCCGCCAGCTTTTATAAAGTCGACCACTGCAAAACCGCATTATCTGGGAAAACTATCTGACGATCTAGTTTCAAGTTCGAGGCAAACAATACAAAGGTTCACATTCTTCTCCGTCGTTTATCGCGTGGACCGATCGCATTCCGACGCCGCTAGGCTTGACCTCGTGCGACATTCCGCAAGTGGGCTTTCCCACATATCACAAGTGCTGCGAACAAGACGGCCGACGGTCCGCTTTCAACAATGGCATCGCTAAAGCGCGCCTTTTTTTTTTATCCTTTCGCAATATATCACATACCTAGTGCCCACACCCATGGCATTCATTTTGTCGCATTCACAACTCTCTGAGCACGATCTCCGCCATCCCGTTTTGGTCAACAGCGGTATGCGGGAAAGCCTACTTGCGGAATTTCGCGTGAGGCTCCCAAAGGGGCTCGTCGAGATGTCACAACAGGGCAAGCGATCCTGCAAAAATCCTGCCTACTGCATGGTGTACTGTAACCCGCGCACCTATTAGGCCGGGGTAACGGCAGGCGTGACAATGCTCGGAGGGCCCCTGTCGCTATGCCAAAAGATAGCCTGGCCGCGTAGTTTCGGTTTCTCAGCCTCGCCGCTCTCCCGCGGCGACTGCAGCTGTTGGTCGGCCCGCGCAACCGCCGGTAGTCCGATCCCAGCTGCGCGCCGCTTTCGGACGCCGACTGGCGCGTCACTGGCCATTTCTTTTTCCTTTTTAGACGCAGTCTCGTCTTTCCGAGGCCTACGAGCGTTCCCCCCTTTGCTTACGTTAGCATTCTTACAGCACGCCGAAACTGGGCGCTCGACACGGGCTTACGGGCGTTTGCGCGATAGAGCCGCCTGATAAGGTTTCACCGCATTTACGGCTGGTTATTCTTTTTTTTTTTCGGTGCCGTGGGGTATTTTATAAATCGCCCTTCACATAACCTGGGAATTCCTTCCGGTCCCTTGACCTGCAAATTTATGAAGCTTTAGGTTATTTTTTGTTTCCAATCTCTTCTTGTCATGGATTTCATTTTGCATGACAATATTACAGGTTTATTTACATTTATTTATTCACAATACCATTAAGGGCCCTCGTGCGAGGGCATTACATAGGGGAGGGGGCGACGCAAACACGTGCCGGAAGAAGACAGCACAAGCACTCAAAATAAAACTAAAATCTAATGCAGCAGAAACACGAAACATAACTAATGCTCACATAAACAAAAGCGTGAATAATGCCACATCAATACGAACAGAGGGTGTGCACACCAATTCAAAACATACTTCATACACCAAATAGCATACTGATCATAACATCACGTGCAATACAAAATCAGCTAGCACACATCGTTTTGTTGCAGCAAATTTTGAAAAAAACTGTAATTTAACTTCAGTAGCAATGTGTGATGGCAGGTTATTCCAGTCTGTTATTATGTGAGGAATGAATGATCTTGCGTAAAGTGATGACTGGCACTTCGTGTGTTTGACTTTTTTATCGTGGTCACGGCGTGGGAAGACTGCAGGGGGTGGCAAAAAGAAGTCATTGTGGAGGGTGGAATGATGATGCAGTGTATGAAATAAGGTTAGGTGAGCAAAGTGGCATTGATGTGGTAGTGATTCCAGCTCGGCACATTGTTTTAGTGCTGTGACACTCGTGAAGTGTGAATAATCTGAAAAGATGAAGTCAACAGCATGGTTTAGCAGGGATTCGATGTTGTTTACAGGATTCAAGGTTGGATACTGCTATGCTGTCTAATCAAGTAGTTACATTTATGTGCACATCACATTATTTTATACAGTGCCAAGGCAGTCTATTTTTGTTTACTTCAATTGCAACGACCATACACTATCCTGAAAAAAAAAAAATACAAGGGTAACAACATTTGCCTGTGGATCATTTTCTGAAATATTTTTTTGTGTACTGAACAAGCATTCGATATTTGATCCGATATTCAAAGCTATTTTTTCTTCATATTCACATTCGAAAATTTCAATATTTGCACTCCCTACTGTTCTTGTTTTAGCATCCCTAGCTATTATGCACTGTGCATAACCAGCGGCAAGAGCTTGTGTAGAAACTGTTGAAACCTCCTACTTCACAGTGACTCAACATGCAGTTTCAAGATACCTGGCAGCACTACAGAACACTTCACATGAAACATCACCTTCAGCTGCGACACCACAATGGGTTGCACTGTTTTTTTCTTGCGAGTGGTTTTATGTTTGATTTGAAAATTTGCTTCCACTTCAAGGTATGCAAGGAATGCCCAATGATTATGCCCTCAGGGTATTGCAGGCATTCTTAATAAACAGATAAATGAAAGGTAGATATGAAGAAAGCAGGGGAAGCAGGGAATCATCGATTTCATAAGCCTGAGTATACAAGGCCTTAAATTCGCAAGAAATAGCACACTTCCAACTACTCTAGTAGTTCCTTCAAACTAAAAACTCTCAAAAGGATAGTTGCACAGAATACAGCGCAGCAAGTTAACATGCAACAATAAAAAGCAGTGGCACTGTAAATAGCTGCAGACATAATAGTCAAGGGCTTTACTGAGAGGCTAACTATATACCACTGGTTTATCGGAGATCATGATTGATGCACGTATACACAGCCTCTCACTGAACAGCTCGCAGTACTATCGCACTTAATATGAGCTGCAATGCACAAGGTATTGTGGGAGCTCAGTTCTTGAAGTAGTGTGAGCACAGTGGTGCCTGAAACTGATGCAGTTAGCCATTGATGCAAAGATCAATGTACGCTGAATTTTTGCACAAGTCGGGCGCTCTGTGTAAAGGCGCACTGATTCAATATAAAGCGAAAACCTCAGTTTGTTCACTTCAGATGCATTGCAAGTAGTACTGAGCGTGACTGTACAGGTAAGCTGCATGTCAAGGGCACTAACATTGCAGTTTGGGAGTGTTGGCATGACATGACATGAAAGTTTGGTCAAATGTTTAGGGGAATCCCCCAAGGTGGAGTACATTTGTAATAAGGGAGTAATTACTCATTGGCATCCACCCGAGCGCAGCCATACGGCTACAAAGGAAAGCTATACAGCTTTCTCAGAAACTTCGCAGTTAAAGAAAAATTCGTCCTGGTCCGGGGTTCGAACCCAGGACCACCGCTTCACCGGAGCAGTCGCTCTACCAATGAAAGTTTAAGTGCAAAACCAGACAAAGATGGTGAAGAAAGACATGTGGACACACGAGTGCTAACTTGCAGCAGTTTATTATGAACTGCTGAGTGGAATATATCGGCAAGTCGTGGCCTGACATCATACAAGCGTAGCCAGCACAATAATGAGTGGCAACGCAAGTATTGTAATTGCTTCGAAAATAGCACAATAGATAGCTTGGACACACAGATATGAACCATGTGCCAACAAACCACTCCTCCTGTATGACTCTGCTCATTCCAAACTTAAGAGGGGCACTGAAAGCTTATGTCTTTCTAGAGCCTTACAGAAGTCTTTTCCTGGAACTAATGGCTGCCAGCTTTAATGAACAAATCCTCTAGCTGCCGCTTCTGGGTACCCTACTCATGTCCTGGTCAGTGTCTCCGAAGGCATCCTAAAACCTATGTCGTCAAAACAGCCTGACGCCTTCCAGGCTTCTGCTAGAAAGCAGAAGATTGTAGTGATTCCGCACATTCACGGCTTGTCACATCAACTGAAAAAGTTAGGGCAAAGAACAAATTTTAAACTTGTTTTTTCTGCACTTGACAAGATCCAAAACCTGTGCAGAATGACAAATCCCGGCGCTTCTCACAAGCTTGGGTTCAAAAAGAAGCACAAGAACAAGTTCGTCAAATGTGTGTAATCAGTCGTCTACAGTTTTTATTTCATTTGGAAAGGAGTATGTAGGTCAGAGTGGGAGGTGTGTAAATGACTGCCTCAGTGAACACCGCAGAAAATGCAAGGTAAAGATACGGAGGGTTCCTTAATGTGCGCTGTAGGAAATGTGAATCAAGTGCAGAGCCCAGTTCCGGCCCAAAGGAAGACCGTAGTGCAAAATCGAACTGTTCACCAGTCTATCAGGATTGCACCATCATCACAATAAGCAGCTGACAACTGACACGCGAAATTATCAAGGCAGAGTTGATTGACCGTTTCGGGGATATCGGTGTGTCCAAGCCGTCTATTGTGCTATCTTTAAAGGATTTACAATACTTGCATTGTCACTGATTATTGTGCTGGCTGCGCTTTTGTGATGCCAGGCCACGACTTTATATTCTACTCTGCAGTTCGTAATAAATTGTTACAAGTAAGTGTTCGTGTGTCACCTATATTCACTGTCCTCATCGTTGAGCACTTAAACTTTCATGTCAGTATAAGGCCCTTCAGTTCTGGCAGCAAGTGGAAGCCCTTGTGCTGCCTGTACCCTTATCTACTCCACTGGCTGTGCTAACATGCTGTGCACATAACACGCCCACAATGGCAACAAGGTCACTGCGTAAGATGTTCTCCAGTGTTATCAGTGATTCACAGCTCTTCCGTTCTATTTTTTCGATGTCACTGAAGCCTAATTAAACAGCGAATAGATTATGGAAAGAGTTCACGCTGCTACCTAAATCTGGTCGGACAATAAATGTACAAACACTCAAGGTTTTCTACAGCACTGCCGCCGACGGCGAGAAGATGTAGGTGACTGATGGATAGCTCATCCATCCTTGTCAGCCAGCTGTAACTACATACATACACCTGCCCAGTGGCCAAGTACACCTCTACAAGAATTTTGGATAGTTCAAGGGATTTTACTATAGGAATGTTGTCCATAAATGTCCATACAAACCTCAAGCAGAAGTTCGGCCACATCAAAGTGCCCAAAGTAGCATGCTAGGTGCAGTGGCGTCCAGCCTAAGTTCGCCTTTTGTGTACCTTGAAAAAAAAAATACAAAAAATGACTGTTACAAGACAAAACGTCACCTATTTTCGTGTCAACTAGACATAATTGCATAGCTACGTACGAAAAAGATTTACGCGTTATGGTTTATGGGGTTTAACATCCCAAAGCGACTCGGGTTATGGGGACGCCTTAGTGGAGGGCTCCGGATAATTTCGACCACCTGGGCTTCTTAAACGTGCACTGACACTGCCCAGTATACGGGTCTCTAGCATTTCGCCTCCACCGAAATTCGACCGCCGCGGCCGCGATCGAACCCGCGCGTTATTCGGGTCAGCAGCCGAGCACCATAACCACCGAGCCACCGCGGTGGCTGAAAAAAGATTTGCATGATGAACAGAACCAAGCAGTCAAAACACCATAGCAGTAAGCAACTATAAACGCCCCAAAGCTTAGGGGCACAATATTTCCTTCGCTAACTTTTAAATCACAGTCATGCATCTTTTCGAACTGATTTCGATAGGATCGTTTAAACGCGAGTAAGAACGTTTACGAGGTACAAAAGTATGAGTTCAAACAAAGGCTGTCAAGATACGCTTCGTTCTACAACAAAGTTCATATGCGTTTATCGCGCTCACGCCTTCTTTTAATCGTGGTCCAAATGGATAAGCGAGCAGACGACTGCACACTACTGTCGGCACTGGTGACAAATAGGGTAAACTGTCAAGCAGCACAGCAACTGGTAACCGATAATTCGACCAACTGGCGAAGACAGAAATAATGACAGTCCCGAACCTTTGCAGTCAACGTTGGGGGCAACCTTATTCGCTGTGGCATTGTTCAGGAGATTCTCGACGACAGTGTAGGAGCCCGACCTAGCCGCTTGCAATAGTTCATCTTCGGGAGATAGATCGACAGCACCGCTGGCGTCTTCGTCGTCCGACAGAACGCTCATGATCGTCATCTACGAAACACAAAACACCGTTTTTCTTGTCTACGTCTGACGGGCGAGCACGAGACGGGCGTTACGTAAGCTGCGCACTGCTCCACACACACAACGCCTCCTCGGGGCACTCACAGAACAGACGACGCCTGGTGAACGCGCTCTAAGATGCGTTTCAGCACCGCGAAGCCGTATTGAATGTAATAAATAAGTGCGAGTGCGAGCTGTCATAAACGACCCGCTGCAGCACTTCAACGTTGCCGACAACCAGAAACCACACGCAGCGAAAGTCACGTGTCAAAACTATTGTCCAAATTTTGGCTTATCATTTTTTTCTTCAGAACACTGTTTTAGCGCCGAGGTTGCGTAATCATATCTCAATTCAAAATTTTTTTGACATTAATTTTATACTACAAAACAAATAAAAAATCATTTGTAGTGCTTTTAAGATATTAAAAATTACAATCACAACATTAGTCTTTTTTGATAATATTTCAGCAGCGTGCGTGCCTGCGGCGCGCCATTATCCTGCTTCCACTGGCAAAATGGCGTTGCAGCAGTGTAGCCGGGCGGTGAGGAACTTCAAGATTCTCCCGTGCTTAAGGTAAAATTGTGCTATGTTCTATGGTTGTGCATGTTTGCGAAAAAGAACTTAAGCAGTGAAATTGGTAAGCGCGAAATTTTCGTGCCAGTTGCAAGCATTGTTTACGAGATAGCTTATGGACGTTTAGCCCTAGACGACCTAGCGATCGTAAAGGGTCAACGTGTTTTCTGCGTGTAATTCTGCTGCATGCTCCCAATGTGCGTCGTTGATGATGAACCGTGCTTGTATGTATGTATATGACTCTACAGGCGTCCTTTTTTTTCGAGGTGTTTTGCTGCGTTAAGGCTGTCAGAATAACACTATGAAGTGCAGTGTGCATTCTCGTGTTTTCCTTTATTCGAGTTAGGTCAGGTGATCGTTTGCGTCTTAATAAATGCTACACTGGGTATTTAACTTTGTGCTCTCTTTCAGCCAAGCGCGCTTCCTGCAGTCACAGTCCGGTGAATGGGGCAGTGGTTCTGGCAAGGTGGGTCATCTCCAACTCTTTCATTAGTTTACTGCCTTTTCTTAGCTAAAGTCGGGTACCGCTACTACATCCTAGCTCTCATAGAAAGTTTTTCCGGCGTCAGAGCCGCGGGCAGTTTCATTAGCTTAACCGAGACGCTCTTTTATATGGCGAGTTGCTCTTATTTCAGGACGGGTACTGAGCCACTAAGTACTTCACGTCCGTGCCTATTTCTTATACCTGAAATTGCGCCGTAAGGCAGCTGTAACAAAAATGTGCTCACGTGTTGCTAACTTTGGTTTACAGGGTGGCGGCGGTGGCGGCAGCGTGCGTGAAGCTGGCGGTGCTTTCGGCAAGATGGAGGCAGCCCGGGAGGAAGAGTACTTTCGCAAGCTGGTCAGTTCAGACCGTAGCGACCGCACGTACAGTTATCGACTCGGGCATAATACCTCACAAGTCTCTGGCAGATGTTCAGTGTCGATAGCCGCGCAACTTTTTCTTGGGAAGTATAATGTTAACCTGAGGCAGATCAAAGCTTACTTGGAAGGAACCTAAGCCTGTTCATAAATAATGAGGGGCTCATTTTCTGCACTGATGAACAACATGATAAACATGCAAGGCTAGCACTTGTGTGGCAGTAGCATTCAGACGCTGTGGAGATGAAGCAACTCTACAAGTCGGGAACTGATACCCAGTTGAAATACAACAGGCAGCACAGATAGGGGTGTTCGGAGAGAGCCACATCTGTGCAGTAAATGACAACCAGCAACTTGTGCACTCATGTGGACAGCAGTGCTCATTCTGCTGTCTGCCAGTAGCATTTTGCATGTTAGCAGGGCTCATGTGAGAGCGCCTGAAATGTTTAGCATTTGGCGTCTTACATTAAGCATGCCTGAAGCAGCACTTGTTGAGTGTTGCTGTTTTCAGTATAATCTTCCGGATTGAGCTGACAGCTCAGCTGCTAGCATCGCTAATGCTCATTTCATGCATTGTACTACTCATGAACATTGGATACTACCAGTGGCATGTGGTTGTTTTTCCTTCTGCTCTGTAATCAATTATCCTTAACCATTTCAAGGCCAAATTTTCAAATCACAGCAAGATATTTTTTCATGGCTATTTTTTTATTACAAATTCAGGGAAAAATAAAGAACTCTTACTTGGCCTCTTGCCTGATATGGGATAATTATGATTCCGCCAGGAGTCACTGGTTAGTTAGGGCACTCCGTACGCCTCTACTTGTTGTGGAATTGTGGGTTTACACGAAGAAGTTCTTGCTGTTGATAAGGCAGAGCCTTATGTTGCATTTTCTGCACTTCCACTTTGTCTACGAAGAGACACAGTGCTCTTTGCAGCGTTCGTTTACATCTTCAAACTGAGGCCAGTGGCCCATCTGATCATACCTTGTGTCAGCAGCCGCAGTGGCTCAGTGGTTATGGCTCTCGGCTGCTGACACGAAAGACGCGGGTCTGATCCCGGCTGCGGTGGTCGAATTTCGATGGAGGTGGAATTCCAGAGGCCCGTGTGCTGAGTGATGTCAGTGCACATTAAAGAACCCCAGGTGGTCGAAATTTCCGGAGCCCTTCACTACGGCGTCCCTCATAGCCTGAGCCGCTTTGGGACGTTAAGCCCCCAAAAACCAAACCGTACCTTGTGTCACCTCATGGGTGGGGGTTCGGTGGTGGACCATATTTTTTCACGGATGGAATTTGACTTGTTGCCGGTCGGCCCCTTCTCCTTTTTGCAACTTTTCCTGACTTTCGGAGTGTGTCGGACACATTGAAGTCAAAATCAAATAATGTGAGCTGTTTTGAAACCTGGAGCTTATTTGCATGCCTTATGTATAGAAGCCACGAGTTCACTGCTATGAGGTTGAGGAAATGCACGAAAAGTTTTTTGTACCAAACGTCCACGATAGTGCGCCCTTGGAACTTCAAAAGACGTCTCAATTGTGACCGTTCATAGAACGTTCCAGGATACACCATTGTGGTTCAATGATTCCTGCAGGAATCAAAACATTAGAGAAGCTGCACGGAGGCATTCCTTCCTTCCAATCGAGTGCAAGCATAAATAAAGGCACCAAAAAGAGAGCAATTTTTTTGAAAGCTCGGGACTATCACGCTTTGAGTCGATGCACGAAATTATTGCCTGAATTGCCCTATTGAGCGGCAGCGGTGATGGGTACACAAATTTAATTTGGCTTTGTGTGTGAAGTAGTGAAACCAGCCTGTGTATTGTAATCCGTGCAGGAATCACTGGCCTCAAGAATAATTACACTATTAATCTTCGATTAATCAGCAGCACAAATTAAAAGGAGAAACATTCCGCTGTGCTTCTTGGTTTTAGTGGCTGTTGGCTTCCCTCATGTATGTACTCATGAACATGGCACTTTGGGGTCATAAAGGAGAAATAGGAACAAAGTTAGTCTAATTTGAACGAACAAACGTAGCGTTGAAACAGGACACCAACTGGCCCCACAGTGTACTCTGTTAAAGTTAGTCTATTTGGCTGTGAAAAAAAAAATTAATGACAGATGTCACTGTTTTCAAAATGGCAAACAAAAAAAGTGTTCCCTAAACCTTTCTAAAAGCCTTGTATCCTTGCTGCCCTGGAATTTTGGACTTCAACAGCTGCTGGGTGGTGTTAAACAATAGCGTTGACGGTCCCAGTGCATTGGCTCACTTTTGTGGGGGTGGGGCACTTGCATAATACATCACCTGCCCTCTGCTTGAGCCATCCGTTCAATAACCCAGTCATGATTGTCAGGAGGGAGGCTGAGAAGCCATCACGAGGGCATCTCAGTATGCCTTGGTTGGGCGAGGAGGTACACGGAACTCTGTGCCCAGCCTCACCATTTAGGGTCACTTGTGAGGATGTGGTCATGCTTTTTCATTCAGTCATCTGTGGATGACTTCTGACTGGCAGTATGAAGGTGATGTTGGTCATCCCACAATTAGCAGTCACATCACTTTTTTTTTACGATGGTAATTTACTTATTTATTATTTATTTATTTATCATAATATCCACAGCTCCCTTAAGTGGTATTACAGTGGCTATGTTCAGTTCACCAAGAAAAGTGGTTTAAAGTCACCACATTATCGGCTGCTTGTAAAGCTGACAGTCTCTCACCGTTGCCTGTGAGGCCCCAAAAGGCTGCACTCCCATGCTGATACCAAATTCTGTGTACTGCTATGCGATCTCATTTGAGTGCATAATGACTTCAGTCACTCTGTGATAGGCACAAACCTCAGGTATATTTGAAGGTGGACAGTCTTTTCCCGATTTTTCCATAGCGCAGGAATTGAAAAGCGTGGCCTGCTTCTATTTGACAGGGAAAAATAATGGTAAGGTTTTATTATTTTTAATTGTTTGTGTTTAACATGGTGGGCGATGTAAAAAAATGTCTATAGTATATAGTAGGAACTTTGCACTCCTCCTCCTAAATGCATGTATACATTACGTGGTGTCACATCATCAGTCAGGTCATATCTTGATGCCTTCTTGCCCACAGTGGCATTTTTTGTTCTAGGACCTTGTGTTAAAAGCACATCTTTTTAGCAGTCTTGGGTTGTGGCATAATGTTTAGATAATCTCTGAGTTTCAAGTTTTAGTGGCATATTGGCATTTCATTGTTGTAAGACCTGATAATTTGTTGCCTATATGTTACAGCTAGAATTAGAGGAAAAAATAGCGCCAAACCATACAAACCACAAGAAAGGAATGAGGACGAGACACAAGCGCTAACTCACAACTGAAACTTTATTGAAGCCAGGAAGCATCTTATATAAGGTGAAGTTTCAAGGGGAAAGAAGGGTGACAAGAAGGTGAACAAAGGCAACCATCTGGGATCGCAGAACCAGGCAGGCAGCCAAAAATCGCAAAAATAAAAGGAAAGTTACCTGATAGCGGAATCTAGGAAATCGAACTCAGAGGCAAAAAAAAGCTATTTTTTCCTCTAATTCAAGTATGCACCAACTAGCCCAAAAAGAGGTGTTAATGTTACAGCTAATGTCCTATGCGTCACTGTTGTTTATCGACATGACTCAAACTGTTTGTTAAGTTCATTACACCACTGCCAAGTTTCATGTGCTCCGATTGGTTTAGTTCATGCTGAGAAACTTTTCTTGAAGTCTTCAAAACAGTAAACCTTTTTTTGATTAGTAATAGATTTGTTTTTGTTAATCTTGGCTTAATGACTGGTAATAATTTTCTTTGCTTGTTTAATGGCATGGTTCAAGTTGTTAGCCAACTGCTTATCACGCCATTGCCAAGTTTCATGTGCTATGATTGGTTTAGCTCATGCTGAGAAACTTGGCTTGAAGGTCTGAAAATAGAAAGCCTTTTTGATTAGAAATAGATTTATTTTTATAATTAATCCTGGCCTAATGACTATTTTCTTTGCCCACAGCAAAATCAGCAAATAGAGTTGCTGAAGACCCACATTGAAGACGAGATCAAGCAGCACGAGAAGCTCATCAAGCAGCACCAGGAAGAGATCGACAGGCACAAGAAGAAGATCCGAGACCTGAAGGAGCACTGAGTGGGCAGTTCTGGAGACCCGTTGATTCCGTCTTTGTTCCAATTTTTTGTTTTGCCTGTTGCTGTGTGGATGAAACAGTGAGCAAGCCCCAGCATGCAGTGGTTTTTGTAGCTATGGAGAAAGTAAAGGACTTGCAAAGTGTATTGCTGTTGACTCCGTGTTTCACTTAAGGTTTAAACATAAGGCATGCAGCCACCAAGCTTAGTGGATGTGGTTCTAGTGACAAAGGTTAAGAGGCAGGCTGAGAGACACCCATCTATTTTAGATGGGGTGTATAGCAGTAAACTTGATGTGTCTCTAGGTATTTCAGCACCCTATTCCTTGTCATGGTGAAAGGTGCGAATCTAACTGCCTAAGTGCCTATTTTGAAGTGGCAGCATTAAGGGTCCCTTTCAGCGGAAAACCCGGCATTGGTGTCGTCGAGAGGAGCCACGGTCAGATGACCTCTGTAGGTAACTCAAATACCCCCACAACTATCACACAGTACAACAGTGGTGACACCATTACACAATTCCTCATTGGTCTGCAGGGTCGTGACATTCCACCACCATTGCGTAGTGCCTCTTCAAGAAGAACAATTGTGCTGAACAGAAAAATGGTTGAGCTGGGACTCGAACCGCTGGCCTTTGGTTTATGAGCTGGGGTTACTACCCCTTGACCACTGAGAAACATTTTTTCGACTAGGTTAAAGGGAGACCTTGTGTGTCTAATGGTAAATTAAAAGAAAAAAACAAGCAAATTAAAGAACGTCCACGTCTGCGAAGTGTTATACAAAAAGGGCCCCAGGCCCCTGAAGTTGCCCATTAATGCTATCGTGTCGTACCCTTGAGGCGGAGCTTTAGTGTCCTTCAAATTTTTTGGTGCATATGTGTGCATGTCTTCCCCTCATCATCCCTCTCTCCCGGTGGATGGTGGTGTACCAGGTGTTTTGATTGACCCTCCTAATCTTTCCTTGTTACAGCAGTGGTTGTGCAGGGGACTAGCTGTGGCTTGAAGGTCGTCTTTGTTGCAGTATGTCGTAACTGAAAGTTCTCTTGCTCACTTGCTGGCTAATGAGTATGTTATTTAGGTGGACAGGACTTCATTGTTGGCTCTCCAAAGATGCTGGAGAAGGGAGGAGGTTGCAGCTTTTGTTATTACTTATTAAACCGCAAGGAAAACAGTAAGGCGTAGATTTCTAATTCTTCCTCGTTCATTGCTCTTGCTGCAGCTTAGTCCCTGCTAAGCAGCTCAGTTGTGTAGCATGGCTTTGTGTAGTGTAAGGTTGGCACTTCAGTGGTGGAATTTCAAGCATGCTAATTTTTTCAGTGCTGATTAGTCTAGTGGTCTGTCTTTCCATTTTTGTTATTATAGCTTCACAACTTCTATTTGGAAAGCTTTTTCTTTTTCTTGCATATTGGCTGTATCTGGGCTAAAGCGCTATGCTATTAGCAGCATACCTTATTTATGCACCTTCTGTCTGAGCTTTCTGCATGAATATGTCTTTGTTCAACAGTAGGGCTCATTTTGTGTGTTGCTTTTTGTCTTGTTGGTCCTCACACATGAGTTAACCAGGCAGGCTTGCAGCTTGTTCCCATCTGGTGTGCTTATGCATGCACACAAGCGATAAACTCTGCTAGTTCTTCTCAGCTATGCAGTATTGTACAGGCTATTTCCAAACCATGCTTTGTGAATGTCGTCATGTTGGCAGAGTGGTATTGTTTCCTCCAAGTGTGGTCTGATTGCCTTCCCAGCTCTGCTTTTTCCATTGAGTCAGGAGGCACTCTTTATTCATCAAGGAATAAAACAATTAAATATTGTTGCAGTGTCTGATTGATGTGTGAGCTTGTCAACACATGGTGGTTGGCTGTAAGCTACTGATTCTTCTTTTATGTCTTGTTGTGATAACGTATCAAAAGTTCTCAGTGCTATAGTGCATGTGCTTTACTTTGAGCTGAGAGGACCAGGTCTTAGGTGGCTACCCTCTCACGCACTTAGCAGCTAATTTTTTTGCACCTCGTGGTCTGATTTTATGTGGAGCTACTAAAGTAATTCAGTGGTGAAAGTGAACTGCTTTAGTATTTGAATGTATTTCAGTTACTTGCCTGGCTTGCTACAATTCTGCAACTACCTTCAGAAAGTAAAGGTCTGCCAGTGGTCAATTATTTGCCTGGTTGTTACTGATGCAGTTTGTCGTAAAAGCCTGCTGCAGTTCGTATGTATCATCAGAGTTTTTCTGGAACTTCATCTCTGGATGCGCTCTATCGCAACCAGAAATGGATATCTACTTATTTTGCCTGTGCCCTTTGTGCTATCGGTTTTTTTTATGATATACCTTGATATACTTTGCAAAGGAACTTGAGAGTATTTTGCATGGCTGAGGGGAATGGTAGGTATTTCTTTGGAGAGGGAAACCTGAGCTGGTTTGATTCCTCATAAGTTAGCATCTGTGGAAGGGGGATAACAAGTACAGGCCAACACATAGCCCTCTTGTTACGTCCTGCTGCAAATCTGTGGGGAACAATAGTGCAGCATCAAGCTCATCAGAAAAGACCTGATTGCAGCCTGATTTATTTCTGTAGATATGGAGAGCCTTTCTTCGGATTACTGAGGCAGTGGGCCAATCCGCAGTAAGGTTGGCGGTTAAGCTCCAGTGCTGAAGGAGACAAAATATCCGCACTGCTTGGCCTACGCTTACAAGCATTGTATGAGCAACAGAACAGTTCCAAAAGGTAGACGAAGTGAACGTCTTTTCCTGGCATGCCACCCTTATCGTGTTGATGTGAACTGTATTCGGAAACACAGACGCACTCTTCTAATCAAATACTCAAGACGCCACCTTTATTCCAACACTCAACCAATATATTTTGTTTTCTTGTGCGGACACTGCTATCTTTCCATTCACCCCAATCCCCCATGACACGGTTAAAGAGGAACTGAGAACAACTCCATCTGGTTTTGCGATGGCACAAAAGTTGCAAAATTTGCGTTAGACTAAATGATTGGAGATAATGCAGAGCAAATTGGCACCTAAAGTTGAACTCTTTGATTCGAGTTCTTGATGATATTGATGACGTATCGAGGTGACTGGTTTGCTTTGCTTCGTTTTCTGCATGTAGTTTTTCTTTATGCCTGCCTTGTCCCATGAAATGACTAGTGATGATGAAGCAAAGGTTAGTTTAATATTCAGGCATACAATCTGTCGTTCTATGCAATTAGGCCTTGCTTAAAACAATGCGCTGAAAGGCCATCGCGAGCAGCCGCGGCGTGGCCGCTGCGCGCTTGTGGGTATGGAAACGAAGTGCTTCACCAAGCAGCACATACGTCTTGCGTTGTGACACGATGCAACTGGCTGGGAACCTCTCTGGCAGCGATCCTCTTGTTTTAGATCACTACGATAAGAGGGTGGCCGTGGCTAGCGCGAGACAGGGTTAACTGGACAGATATAGGAGAGGCCTTTGCCCTGCAGTGGGCGTAGTCAGGCTGCTGATGATGATAACAGCCGCGGTGCGCACTGAAGCAGCTGGCTTGTGGAGTCTAGTTGAACAGGCGAAGTTGCGGCTCTCGTGCGCTGCCGCGGTTGATTCACAGCGACCGCTGTGATCGTTCTGCGTATCTTAGACCACAGGGGACCAGAAAAAGGTGTATGACAGAAACATGCCTCGTAGCCAGCCCGCACAACTGCACCGCATGCAGCGCGACCCGCGCGCTGGGGCATCCAAGATCTAACAGTGTACTTTCATTTTTGCACCTTCGACATATAGCGCAACAACACACAGGGACAAGAAAGAACACACATGAGCGCTAATTTCCAACATTTTATTGTGAACGGCGAGGTGGTAATATACACGGAACGGCCATACATTACGCAGGCGCCGGAGACAAACATTTTAGTGATTTCTTAGGTAATCTAATTTTCTGCCAGGCATAGCCCGATAGATGGTTTAGCCATGCAAGTGTCACTTAAGCTGTCTGGTTTGCGACAGCGTTTCGGGCCCACCACGCGGCTTGCAGTCCTGCGAAACCGATATTCGAGTGGGCTACGTGTCGTCGTAAACACTGCATTTCGGGCGACATTTTTCACAACCGGCGTTTTTTAGTGTTCAGGCGTCGCGAGGGATCGTGGAGGGGATCTTCCTGCTCGCGTTGCAGCTCAGATTGCTGCTCTTATTTCCATTTCGCGAGCCGTCTTATTGCGTTTTGCCAGCAGTGCCGTACGCCTTGCCCTTCCGATAATCGACCGCTGACGTCTCCAGTAAAGAGATATCTGCAGATACCTCATGGCCGCCTTATAATTATAGTGCTTCGTGGCAGCATTCCGAGCTTCTTTGTCACAGGAGCATTGTAAAACTGCGGTACTGAGTTTTTTTTTCTCTGAATTCAGCTGTTATCCTAAGAATCATAAACATGGTATTGTCTACACAATAATGTGTATCACTAAAGTTAATTAGTGCCTGGTAGGCCTTACATGTATAATATAGTTGATTATGACTGTAAACTACATTTGTTTGCATTATCCATGTTTCTTTTCAAAGCTGTGTTTTCTGGAAAATCATTTGTCTTTAGTTTGAATTATTTGTACTGAATTCGATTTGATTGGCAACCAATTTTTTTATTTCTTTTCATTTATTTTTTTCCCCTGTGCATTGTATGGGAAGGGGCGTGTAAAACTGTACTGAGCAGCTTGAGAAACCCAACACTCCAGGTTACATTTACATCACTTTATTACAGATTAAATTTATTATTCGTATTTGCTTCACAATTAAAAAATTGATATTCGCGCACCACTGTCTATAACTGACCCATTTTAAGTGAGTAGCCTACTTTCATTAAAAAGTGGTAATCCATTCAGCTAAGCCAACTTTACTAAATCTGTCCTCAGTCGCCCTTTAAGGATACCGCGAACTGGGAGGCAATTACGGCGTCTTTCCTTTTTTTTAGTGGCCTGCACAACTTATTTATATGTAGTGTTTTAAAATTCAAGGAAATGTGGCGGCGCAACTACTGCTGTTTTGAATGTGTCCATATTAGTAAGCCTAATTATTCCTCACTAAGGCCCAATCCAGCTAAAAAATACTCAAGAAGGAATGCGCACCTGCGTTCGTAGGAGCGAATCGGGGACTGGTAAGAGCTCCCAAGGGCGGTGAGATGTTCTTCAATTCACCTTGCGACGTAGGTATTTGCTGCGATAAAAATTCCTTGCCAGTGCTGTTGCAATTTTGCGCTTTGTCATGATTATGAAAGAAGTATTTAACAGGTGACAAAGCAAAACATGGGGATTGCGTACGAGGGCATCTATATACTCGCACATCAAATTAGATGGTTACATTTCCCATTGTGTATCCTCTGCAGAAATTCTCTACATTCGTTATCGTCGACAGCCGCTGTTTGGTTGGGGATAGCTTGAGTGGCGCTGAACATCAAAACCATTACTATACTCAAACGGCGAAACCGTACGAGTCGAAGATGGCGAAGGTGAACGCGCTGCTTGGGCCGCCGAGGACACTACGGCATTACTGATGTAACCAAGAAGAACGCTTTTCTTAACACATGCCGAGCCATGATCAAAACGCGAAGGCGGCTTCACCTCACATTTACTATCTCTGTAGTGAAGCTCGCTTTCCGTTTCAGCAAAAAAGCAAGGAAAAGCTTATTCATTGGTGAAGAATAAGCAAATTCGTGCGCGGTCGAACTGGCGAAGCAAGAGGAGAGAGAAAAAATAAAAAGGGAACGATACGACTTACAAGCAACAACGTGACCTGCACTGATTCGATCTGCCACGTTAAGAAAAAAAAGTTTTTTGCGCAGTTGCGACAGGTGTCGAAGCTGGACTGGATGAAAGCCGAAAAATGTAACGCTGAGCGTCTCGTAAATTAGACCAGAAGTAGAATGCCGCAATGTTCCCCTTCACCCCCCACCCCCCCCCCAACCAAAAAAAAAAGAAAACAAAAACGAGTAGAGCTCTTTAAGCGCATGCGGGACAAAAGAAAAAATAGACTGGCTCTCTCTTCGGCAGCTCCCGAAGGCGTTATAAATTCTTAACACTTATAGTGCCCCAGGGAGCTCCATCTAGAAAGGAAACTAGGATAGGCATTAGGCCCAGAGGAAACCTTTTTTACACCTGTTTCGGCCTGCCGCTGAGCTTGCACTGCGCAGGAGTGTGCGCCCGTTCTTTCGCCACTTGTTCCAGCCGTATAGTCTAAAGGCAACACGTCCAGCTCCCAATACGAACTTAGATTGCACGCTCCTGCGCAATTTATTTTTCTTATCTCACTTGAAAATTCACCAGGAAACTGAGATTCATGATGAAAGTAGTAAGGCGTGCCCCTATAAATGACAAGCATTTAATAAGTTTTAAAACTCCTTGCCGTAGCCGAAAAAAAGGGCGGGCATCGATTGCTAGGTTGACTGCCGTTCTTTGGAAGGCGCGAGGTATGTGAGCCTTCAGCTTGCAGAACTACTTTCATCGACTGTCCGCAACCGCGTGACTTGCTCCTCCATATGTGATGGAGGCACTGAGGGAAGGGGCGGTCACGAGAAATGAAAAGGGGTGGTAACCCTCGCTCGAAACAGACGCCTGAACTACTCCGTAGGGAAAGAAATGAAAGGAGTGAAAGGGGACAAAATAAAAAGAGGGACGCACGCCAGAGTGGGTTTGATTCACCCGCGCACATCATGCACCGTGCGTGTCATATGTGCCTGCCTTTGCTCCACTCTCGTCCCTTTTCACTGTCTTCATCCCATCCCTCACGGCATGGTTCAGGCGTGCGCTCAGAGTGAGTTACCGCGCCTTTCATATCTCCGTAACCAATTCACCGCTGAGATCAGGCAAACGCAACAAACCATCACCAAGAGCAGTAGTATTATATGAAGTTTCAAGTCCTAAAGTGACATGGGCGATGACGGAATCCGCAGTAGAGAGCTCGGGACTAATTTCGACCACCTGGAGTTCTTTGCCGTGCACTGACATCGCGTAGTTCACGGGTGTCTTGCGTCTGGCCTCCATCGAAGCTTGGCCGCCGAGGCCGAACACGCGCCCTCAGGCTCAGCAGTCGAGCGCCCTAACCACCGAGCCAGTTTACTGCGCTGGTTTTGCAGAAGACCACGTATGAGTAGTTAAAACATGGTCTGTAGACAGAGCAGCAGTTCACTGTAGACGCATGCATTGGAAAACGCATGCACCATGGGTTGCGCTGAAAGAATTGGCCTTCTGTCAGGAAGTGCACGCACGACAGCTGGGATGCATCCGATAACTAATATGGATTTTTTTTTTCTCTGGAAAACGCTCCAGAGATTCCCAGCCAGGCATTACAGATCAAATACAAGCTGGTGCTATTCTACCCTTAGTTAAGATGATAAGATGCCCTTAGAAGGGACAGTTATTGTATACCCAGCAATTCTGGAAAAAAGTATTTTTCAACGGGAAAAGTTTATGAACGCAGTTTTTTTTTCTATATTGTAAGATTTCACTATAACAATCATTGTATCCAACATTTTTTCTATCATAAGAAAACGTTCCTCATTAGTTTTTTATGGCAGTCTTAACTACTCTATGCGAACCATAGAAAAATTTTGAAATAAGGATCTTGCTACGCATCGAAAGAAAGGACCAATACCTTCAATATTTCCATAACAGTATACCTCATAATATCCCAATATTCAAAAATTTTGTCCAAGAATGCTGGACATGATCGGCAAGTGGCGATAGGAAGTGTAGATGCACTTGAGGGCGACAAAGAAGCAGATAGAAAAATTAGAATGGAAATATTGCTATAGAAGAGTTGACGAGGCTTGAAGAAGGCAGTTGAAGGTCATTGGGAAAGGCAATTTCCTGAATCTGTGGCTGCTGTTGACGATAATTGTGGGAAAACTCTTAACATACATTGAAAACATTAGATGTTTCAGAACCATTCTATTTGTTTGCGAGCATGACTCCAGTGTAGCATTATTACATTCGGTGTTCGATAGGTTCGAGTGTTCGCGTTACGCTGCCAATGTATACTGAGTGAAATACCAGTTCAGCGCTGTCATAACCTGTCCTCTGCATACTATCCGCTTTGAGTCGCTGCTTGTCTTTATTAGACGTTTCGTTTTGTTCGAGCTGTAAACGATGATGTGCAGTTGTTTTCTTGCCTATCATTGCCCATGCATTCGAGTTGAATGCATGAGACTGGACACATGTCATAGAAACGTACAGTCGTGACGAAAAACGATTAGTACTCTGACGTTCTACCCGAGCGGCAGCGAGCAACGCTCGGCGCTGTACTTGCGAACATGCCGATAACAAATGAGCCAGGCGTGTTCGCGAAGCACGGCGCCGCGCCAGAAGTACTGTGCGATTTTCGTCGCTACTGTGATGTCATTGTGCTAATCTTTTTTCGTCCCGACTGTACCACTGGCTGCTTCCAAAAGTACAAGTGCGAACCATATATTTTGGGGCTTCTAAAGCGGTTAAGTCCTTTATTGAGCGCCCTCTAGGTGTTCCTTATGTATTGCGCAAGGCTGTGCATCACGTGTACCGAGGGATTTAGATGGGCGTTGCTGTAAATTTGTAAGTGCTAAATAGGACTAGGATTTTTCAGGAGTGATGCAGCTTAAGACGACAGTCTAATGGATTAGGCCAGATAGATATCTGTTGGGAGGCCGAATTCAATAAATTATAAAGCCTATGCAATCTATAGTCAAATCGAGTAGTTAGCATAATTATTTGTTTCCAATGATTGCCATATAGCAAGTCGTTGAATAAATAAACTGATAAAAATAGCACATGCTCTTATAGCTTGTCGAGAAATCTGGTTACGAAATTTGTGACGAATCTCGTTCAAACGCAGAGCTTTGTCCAGAACGCGGTTGTCAGCTCAATTTCACTTCTTTTTGGTCCCAGAAAGAAGTCAAACAATTCGTGAGATTTTTTTAGGCGAAGCCAAGTCATTCTCTCTCCCGACACCAGTAGTTCCAGTTCTTCTCCGTTCTGCTGCTTGAGTTGCCCAAAAGAAACCAGAGGCCTGGATCGACTGAACAAAGCAGAACGATGTCAGCGCAAAAATGATGAGTGATGAGATTAATGATGATGATACTGCTGCTGATTAGGACAACATTTGAAGGGCTCCAAACCGAAAAAATTACAGGACACGCGCTGAAAAGAGGCAAATTAGTGTAAACTAAGAGTTCACCCAGACCTTCTCAGTCAGGCCTCATTTTGGGCTTAAGACCTGAACCGTCCCGTTTTTTTTTTCGCACCGCATTGATCGAAAACGTGGGAGTTTGCTTTTCGTTCTGGGTAAAATTTAAAAGGGGAGCACGCTGAGCGAAATGCACGAATGCTTCGGAGCCTTTTATCGAAGTAAACTCTGAAAAAGAAAATAAAAGAACGTGCAACGGGAAAGGAAAGTATAAGCTAGAAACTAGGAAAAACGAAGCTACAATTCACGAATGAGTGACAGTTCTTGCTTTTGCTGCTCGGACTCCAAGTCGGTTAACTCCGTTTCGTTTCACCCGTCAATTCCAGGCAGACGCCCGGAAAAAGAGCGCTTTGAAAACAAGAACGCGAAAACGACGACGGTCACTGAATTTGACAAACCCCGAGCAGATTACACATAAGTCGCGGGCGTAGCCGTGAAGAGAGTTGCGATTGGAAGAGAAAAGTGATGAACAAGGAACAGCGAACAAACACTGATGGCAAACAATGTGAAACTCTTCAAGAATAAAAAAAGCCCTAGGTTTCGAAGGAGACATTTTTAATCTTTTGTTTGGCTATGTGACGTATGGCTTGTACGTATCAGAGGAACCGTCGTAAAATTACTTGGTTATGGAAAAAGAGAAACAAGCTGCAAGAAATTGACGGTAGCGCGAGGCCACGCGCTGATCGAAATATACAGAATGCTGGTTCATGCGACACTGCTGAGAGGAAGGGCGCGTCCTCACGCACGCACGCGCGCACGCCCCCTGCACACACACGCACGCACACGCACGCGCACGCGCGCGCGCGCGCGCGCGCACACACACACACACACACACACACACACACACACACACACACACACACACACACACACACACACACACACACACACACACACACACACACACACACACACACACACACACACACACACACACACACACACACACACACACACACACACACACACACACACACACACACACACACACACACACACACACACACACACACACACACACACACACACACACACACACACACACACACACACACACACACACACACACACACACACACACACACACACACACACACACACACACACACACACACACACACACACACACACACACACACACACACACACACACACACACACACACACACACACACACACACACACACACACACACACACACACACACACACACACACACACACACACACACACACACACACACACACACACACACACACACACACACACACACACACACACACACACACACACACACACACACACACACACACACACACACACACACACACACACACACACACACACACACACACACACACACACACACACACACACACACACACACACACACACACACACACACACACACACACACACACACACACACACACACACACACACACACACACACACACACACACACACACACACACACACACACACACACACACACACACACACACACACACACACACACACACACACACACACACACACACACACACACACACACACACACACACACACACACACACACACACACACACACACACACACACACAATGCAGTTGATGTGAGGATTGCTGAAACTCTGCCAAATCACTTGTGAAACTGATCCCATTGCTGTGCAACTACGTTGAAAACACCCCTTCTTCACTGCTATTATTTCTTTGCGCATCTGTGCGTTTATTCTCCTGCATTTTCTTTAGCTGTCTCTCACTGCAGAGGCTAACTTGTCACACGTCTGTTTGATATTTTTGATATTACATAGGTGTTCTGAATGGGAATATTTATTTCCCTGCATTGCCGTCTGCTGTCCGGCACTGCAGGAATCGATGAGCTTGCAAAATGCTTTCGTAGCTTTTACCCTCGGCTCTCTCCGAGTGAAAATGGGAAAATAAACTCAGTCCATTTGAGTTCAAACGACAGTTCTGTTTCTTCATCTTTTTTTGTTCACATCTGTATACCATCGCTGAACAAATATTTAATTTGTGATCCGCTTACTATATTCAAAACCGTTACATTCAAACTTTCTCACTATTTGGCTCACCGCGTATTTTATCTTAGCCTTCGCGTACGTGAAAGTCCTAACAAGAAATGCACTCACTCGTAAGGTGCTTCATACGTGCTTCAGCAGTCGCGCTATCTTACTAACTTTCTAATATTTTACTTGTTTCGCGTTTACAGCTCAGCACGATGTCTTGTGGTAAATATGCAGCCAAGTCAAATATTACGTTTTGATGTACATTGAAAAGAATGTTCCCTTATTCCGCAATGTTTTCCGCTTTGCAAGTGGGCTAGAAGACAATTCAGCTGAAGCCTGATGTGTTTGTTCTTTAGTTTGTTCTAACATAAGATATTACGCGGATGGAACTCCCGTTGCCGCTAAAGAGTAGAATCTAAAGAGTGGCGATGCAGTTTAGGTTTCCCTCACGTTTCCATTGAAGGTTCGAACAGCTGGAATGTAGCAAAGCGATACTGAAAACCGTAAGGACCCGCATGTGCCGTTAAAAATTGCGGCCCGAATATATTTTGCTCAAAGTGTGCTTAAATAGTCGATTTTTAATCTTTGCGCGTCGTACGCGGGGCACTCAACTCACCTGCCGCGAATACCAGCAAGGGAAGGGAGGAGGAGGAAGAAAAGGAAAGGCAAGGAAGTTAATCGGAAGCATAAACTGGTTTGCTAACCTGCACTGGGGGAAAGGGATGAGGGATATAAGGATGAAGGAGAAGAGGGAATAAAAAGGAAAGGAAATGGCGCATAAACTTTCCTCCTCACAAAGCTCTCCTCCTGGCGCGCGAGGAGGATTCGCGGCGAGAGCACAAACTATTAGTACACAGGGGACAGGATAGGGTGTCTGATCCGTGTTGAAGCTCGCCACTGTCCAGCGAGGCGTACGGAAGCGAGCCCCAAGGTTGTTAAATGAGCCAGAGTCGAATCTCAAGATAGTGAAAAGCGTTCCTAACGTTCGAGACCAAAACGCGGTCGGAGCGGCATAACGTTCACCATCGTGACTGTCACCAGCCAGGCTGTGCCCATTGTAAGACAAGGGCCTCCGCAGGAAGTCTCCAGCTCCCCAGTTCCGCAGTTGTGGCCACTCATACCCAGCAAATCTTCTAATCTCAACTCTTCGCCTGAGTCTCTGCCGCCCTCGGATACACCGTTTATACACCCTAAGCGACCATCGGTTACCTGCTCTGAGGCAATAAATGTTCTGTAAGTCCTAAGTATATTTTGATTTCATTTCATTCTCTATTTAATTCTCTTTTATTCTTTAGATTTCCATCAGGGTACCATTAGATCGAGTTTATTCCCTCACCTCCTCTGTTGTCTTTCTATCGCTTTTGTTAGGTGTTATATGCACCAGAAGGAAGGACAGTGGATGGGACCACGGAATCCACTGGATCACGGAGCATGTGATCAAGTCATGGTATAGACCTTCAAATTATAGACCTTCAAAACGCTCACAGCGCTATCGAAACGCCTCCATATGACCCGGCACAACTCCGCGATGCATATGTACAGGCGCGGCCATAAGTAAACGGAGCACGCTATTGCGTTCGAAGTGCAATCACGCTTTCTCCATTGATAATGAAGGAGCGTTGTTTGTCTTAAAGAAAGCCCACCAACCTCCGCTACCAGCATGCGCGTACCACTGCTGGAAATTTCAATTATGTAACGCGTGAAAAATATTTGAAGACAGTTGCGTGCTCCGTTTACTTTTGTCCGCGCCTGTACAGTCATGGTGCGTAAAGGTTCGATGCGAAGATGCAACGGAAGTAATTGGCTTGCGGAGGCTTTTTTTGATATCAAATGCATCGCGACAGGAGAATTTTTTTCGCGGTTGAAACCACCTCCACAGGCGAGCTTCAGAAATTCGGTTCGTGTTATCAACAAATGACAGTTGGATTGAGAACTGGCGTTATAGAGTGTGGAATCGGAATAATAAAATGACGAAGGATTTAGCGTGGTTAGGCCAAATGCGAATCAGGTGCGCCACCAGTTTGGTTTTCACTTCGGTTCCGGTTCGAGGCTCGGTTTCCAAGGTCAAGAAGGCTTAAAAGAAAGATAGAAGAATTCAGTGAGTGCAGGCGTTAGTGCTAGGGCACTAAAACTAGGAGGGACACTCAAGCTGCACCTTAAGGGTATGACGCGATAACGTTAACAGGTTGATGCTCATATATGCGGAATTGGTCATTATCTATTTTACATTCATAGATGACTGGGAGTCCTCCTACCACCGTCACTGCTGCCACAGGGGGGGGGGGGGGGCGGTGAGACCTACACATCTCTGCCCGATCAACCTCTCGCCACCAGCCCTTAATTGAACTCCCACCTGCCACGGTGTTCAGTTTGCTCACAATCCGGCGGGCTGGTTGCGATGACGTCACAAGGTCACGTGGCCTGGATGGCTTGAGCCTTCGTCTTGCACGCGGGAGGTGTGGGGTTCGACCCCTGTACTGCCGGGTATGCACCGGTGATAAATGGATATAAGCTTTCCCCTGCAAGTTGCTCGGCTTTTGTGGGGTGATATGCTTTAGAAATGGGTCTCTCACCACACCTTGTGCCACCGAAAAAGGGTCACAATGGGCTTTACTACACAAGGCGGATTTCGGTCCCTCACGGATAGATTTTCTATCGAAGGAGATGTAGTCTTGGCCAAAGGTCTCTTTTCCCAGCATTTCAAGCTGAGCACCAGGCCGGGGGAAACCTCGTACACATTGAAAAATCGGTGGGTACCCGGCGGCACTGCGGATCGAGTAGAGCACCTCCCGAATGCGAGGCGGGTGCTCTACTATAAGGCCACCGCTTCGGTCCAAGATGGCCGCCGCTATCAACAGGGCAATTTCAAAGAACGAGCTGGGCTATCTTCAGATAAAGATCAGCGGAATCGGTGAGCGAGAGTGGTGAACGGGGGCCTTAGTTATAGCGCTCTAAAACTTGAGGGAACACTTAAGCTGCGCCATAAGGGTATGACGGAGTAGCGTTAATGGCTGAATGTCCATATACAGCTAAAACTCTATCTAGCTAAGCCCAATTTTGCGAAATTCCGATCTAACGAACAAATTTTGATTTCCCGGCGAGTACCTATATGGTTCAGTGTTCTCAATAACCCGAAATACCGAAAAAAACTACAACTAAACCCGATTTCACGAAAATTTTGAAGGAATAAATGCATAAAAAAGGTGATCTCTAATTTATTTGGCCCACGATGCCTCTTAGCTTGTTGGTAGCGCGCCAGCATTAAAGTCTTTGCGCCAAGTCACGGCCATTGTTTTGTTTTGAGGGGGCTGCAAGCTGCGCCGCTGCGCGAAACAAAGGACTCGGCAGTCGGCGGCGCTTTCCACCTTAGCTTGGAATCTGTTTTACCAGATGGCGCTTTCACGCAGAAGCGACTGAGCTGCTATCGCGGACTTTTCATATGCGCAGGTGCAGGTTGTCGGCAGATAAGCTTTTAGATGCCGCTACGTTACGGTTTTACGTTTTGAAGGACGAAAAATTGTCTTCCTCGATTTTACAAATTTCCCCATTTAACGAAATAACTCGTGACTGCTCTTCACTTCGTTAAATATAGTTATAACTGTATGCGGAATTGGTGATTCTGTACTTTACATTCATAGATCGTGGGGGTCCTCATACTACTCCTGGCGTAGTATACTGAAGCGGTTAAGCAATGCGCCACTGCCCTGAGATGGCAGGTGCTGCCACCGGTGATGCTCGTGAGACCCATGTTGCTCTTTCTGAGCAACCCGTGCCACCCGACGGGCAGTGGTGACTGACAACCCACGTCGCCAGACAGATGATGAAATAGATGTAAAGATGATGAAATAGATGAACAATCGCTTTCTTTTTATATGGCAGCGGCGGTGATAGCTGTCCCCCTAAGAAACCACTGAGCCAATTTCCTCCTCACCTGGCTGAACTACTTTTTCGCTCCTGTGCGCCAGTCCTCAATGCAATCTTCTTTTAATTGTTCCCATTCAGTTAAATATGACCGCACTTTGGCTGTTTTTAACACCTAAACCGTATCGGTTGTCTGTAATAGCCTCGTTTCAAGGTGGCGATCATCTGCCTTCTTATGGCCGCCTGTTAGACCCCCTATTATGGCCCTGTTACAGCTCTGTTATGGCTCCCTGTTCTTATGGCCCCCTGTTGCGAAGGCCCTTCGTGTGCCGTCGCAAACAATTCGGTCAGGGTTTCCCCTTACATTTTCCCCCTAAATAGCAGACAGTGTACGCACCTTTCTGTGGCACGCGGGGCTCCTACAACTCGATTCAGAAATGATTTCAACGACGCCTTGTTGGGCCATGAGGCGTACGAGTCGATTTATTGATGCCACGGGAGTGTTAAGTGGGAGCGTCGAAATAACAGTCAAGCGCGACAGTTTTTTTGTTCCTTTTATAATTGTATGAAAAAAAAAAGCACTTAGTCACGAGCCGCCTTGGTCCTGCTTATGCAGACTCAATACCTTCCTTTGACGGTGTCGTCGTGAAGTTGGAATAACTGTCCTTGGAAGCCAATCGCGCGCGGCGCGCCATCTTTCCCGCCTTTCACCTCGACTCCAGCGTTTGCGAGTGTCTTGCGCACAGCGTTCCAGTTCCAACGGCGTGACGACAGCACCCGTGCCAGCTGCGCCAATTCGTGTGGTACTTGGAACGGTCTACCATTCTTCTCGGTCATCACATTGACGCGGAACCGAACCGGGAACCGGATCAGCCGTCCTCCGTGAACCCGCATGCCGTAGAACGTTCCCTGGTCGTCCACTTCCAGTTTGTGTCCTGCCCGATGAAGCGCTGTGATCAACTCGCCGTACTGGAAGCCCGGTAGCTCCCGGGGAAGGCGGGCGATGTCGCCTGGCACCGTGAACTCGCGACCGCGGATGATGACGCGGAATGCCTTGCCCGAGTCTCCGTCGTCCCCATTACCGTAGATGGAACCAGAAGGTGCTGCCCTCGAACCGGTAGTGTATCCACTCTGGCTGGGAACTGGAATTTCTTGACCCATGATGACCAAGGACACGATGTCGTCGCCATTGGGTGTAAGTTTGACCTGGACGCCATTGGACTGCAAAGTCTTGGTGAGCAGAGTGATGGCTTGGGGGCCGATTGCACGAACGGCTGTCACTAGATCGGTGGTGTCCTTGGGAAGGCCGTACCAGCGGCCGTTGAAGTTGACGCTTATGGCTGGTCCCGACGTCCCACCGGTGCCTGGACTCCCGGAACGTTGTTGGGGATGAATAGGGAAAGTGTGCTTCTCACCGTTGAAGCTGAGCGTCACTTGGTTGGGACTCCTGTGCACGTCCACGCCGATAAGTCTGAGACTGTCGAGCAACCTGTCGATTGCGGGACCGTTTCTGATTGTACGCAAGAGCTCGCCGATGCGCGGTATATCTTTGGGTATTGCGTACTTCACACCATTGATGCCGATGACCAGCCGAACACCCGCGGGGAGCTGGATGACCTCGTAGCCCTTGTGAGCAGATTGAAGTACACCGTCCGGCCCAGGAACGAGCTTGTACCCCGCTCTCTGAAGAACGCGGAGAAATTCGTCCACTGGTACCCTGTGGTCTGAGATTAACTGAATAAGCTTATCGTTATCTCTAGGAAGGACTAGGTGATTTCCTCCGATGTCTATGCTTGTCTTTGGTTGCGGCCTTATTGGGTAGCGTTTCCCATTGAACTCGATAGCTGTGACGTCATTGTTTGGTCCTCGAACTGGGATTATTCCGTAATTGTTGTACAGTACGTTGAGGACGTCACTGGGCATACCGTGTTGCTCGAGTTGTGTAACGATAGAAGGAAGATCACGTGGTATCAAGAAGTCCCGGCCGCCCAACTTAATCCCCAGGCGAATGGCCACGGGGAAAGGAATGGTGACGCCATCTTTTTCAATGCCAACAACATTTCCACTGTCCCTGTCGACTACGACGGGAATCTTAGATTTCTGAAGGGCGCTGATGATTTCGCCTATTATCTGGCTGTCGGGATGGGCGAGAATTCTTTCTAGGTCTGCAGGGATGTTGTACCTTCTTCCACGAATGATGACTGGTACTGGGGACACGGAGCGGACGGGAAAGCTTCTCCCTCCGAAGCGTATGGTCTTGATTTCCCCAGAGGGCGACTTTTCGGGGCGTGCACCAAATTCCTCAAGAATTGGTAATATTTTATGAAACACTTCAGGTTTGTCCTGAACAGCACGGACCAATTCCGGCAAATCCTTAGGGAGTGTGAATGGACGCCCATTAACGACAATCGTTGGAGCGACAGGCTGCGGAAGAGGGGTCTTTTTGTCGAACAGCGTGAATCCCGGGACCTTGCCGGTTGCGTCTGGCCTAACATCCCCACCGAGCTGTCGAATGGCAGTAGTGATTGCCGGAAGTTGATCAGGGTGTTCAGAGGTGTAAGTGGCGAGCTCGTCGGCGTCTCTCGGGAGTGTAAACCTCCGACCATTGATTTTAATAGTAAAAGAGGGCGCCACCTTTGTAGGAAGGTGGATAGGTTTACCGTGAAGTGTGACGTGCTGAAAAGGCTTGCTTAGGTCGGGAAATTTCACCCCTTTGTTGACTAATGTTTTGTAAATGGGGACAAATAAATTGGGGTTCTTTTCTAGAAAATCCAGGTATGAGCGGACGTCTCCAGGAACAATTTTGTCTTTGTGCGGAATTTTGACAACGCCGGGAAGGCTGACTTCAGGGTTTTCTTCGTTTAGATCAGCGGTTGGAAGCTCCTCTACAGGATGTGAAGGTCGGTGCTCAGAGTCGCTTGAAGGAAATCTGTCGAAAGGGTTTGAAGGTTCGAAATTTGATGGTTGGAAAGATGGAAAATGTTTTGACTTAGGAAAAAAGGGCTTAAAATCTTCAGGGCTAGAGGGTTGGAAGCCGTCAGGACTTGAGAATTCGGGGCCTTTTGGGTTGTGCTCTTCAGGCTTGTTGCGTCCTGGTCTGTGAGGTTGAGATTGTGTAGGACTGCCGGGGTTTTCTTCTTCGGGGCCAAACTGAGGGTTGTCCAGGGTATTTGAAGGTAACGAAGTTTCGGGGCTTGACTGATCAGAGTTGCCAGGACTCGAAGGTTCTCCGGGCTCAAGGCCAGGGATCTCTGAATCTTTCGGACGTGAAGGCTCCATACTTTCTTCATTCGGCTCTGGTTCCTCGGAAGCAGTAGGCTTGACGCGCCTAGGGCCATGTTCGAGAGGTTCTTCAGGTCCCCTTGGCTTTGGGTGTTTGGGGCCTGAGAAGTCGGTACCTAAAGAGCCACCAGGCTCAGCAGGTTGAAAATCTGAAGGCTCCACAGAGCCAGGACCGAATACACTCGGAGCCCAGGATGTGGGAGACTCAGGAATCTCTTGCCCGGGACGCTGTTTGTGACCGACACCAAACGGCTCGGCGTTTTGAGGGCCAACCGGTTCAGATGGTTTAGATTCGGGTGCACCAAATTGTGGAGGACCGAAAGTCTGGAAAGTATCTGACGGTTGCATCGGGTTCTCTGGGGTCTCTGAGGGCCCTACATGCGACCCGGGCGAAGATGGTCTGCGAGGTCTCAGCATGTCGAGGATAACAGAAGACAGTTCCGGGTATGTCTTCAGGACCCTTAGTATCTTGGGCTTGATCTTAGTAGGTACAGGAACCTTGTCGCCTTCGATAGTTATCTCGTCAAGTGGCGATGACGGACGAACCTCGGAGATCTCTTTTATGACGTCGGCAACATTCTTAGCTGCAGGGCCCCCGATCCACCTCACTCCTCTGTCGGTAGGCACCGCGAAGGAATCGACGCATTGCAGAGGGCAAGACAAGTGGCCGTGGCCACCCTGGTAGGTTGCGAACAACGCGAGCAGTGCAACTTGCAGCCGCCGGCTGGAGGACAGCATCTTGGTGTTGAGGAGCTCAGAGCAGCTCTAGCATGTAGATTCCTTCTGGCAGCTTACTGAAAGAGATTCGCGCGTGGGACACATTAAGGTTACGCGCTTTTAGCAACAATGGCTACTAGGTTCTGATTACTCATCTTTTATGCAATTACGATGGAAACACTAACAGTTTACAGACAGTTTACAGTTTCGTTTTACTTACTGAAGATTTATCTCTCCGCAGAGCTTGTTGCCATGTCATCATTCGTCTGAAAATGTTTTTTCTTTAAGACCGAAAAATAAAGGCCTTTATAATCAATGGGCACTTTTTCACTCGTGTTCTGACATGGGCTCGGCTGTATGAATATTTTTTCTTAAAACACTATGCCCTGAAAGATCCGTTGCTCTAAGCCAGTAGATAACATATCAAACATGTATTGCTGCACTGCGGACTTACTGACACAAATTCTGTGCAGCAGCTTAAAACAAATAAGTAAGTAAAGGACGAACTTTTACATGCACCGAAAGCCCAGCTGCTCAAGGCAATAATTCTTGTAGAATCGCCTTATCACTCGGCTGGACTGTACAAATATGTAGCTGCGTTACTTTGAGAAGTTGATTTAATCTGACCGGTCCAAGTGTGAACCTGCTTATCATCAGTATCCCAAGCAATGACTGATAACCTATTTTCTTGCGGGGGCATACCTGCTTAGGGTACTTCATTATAAGGCGATGCGCTTTTCGGTTCAGGCGTAAGCGAGATAGTTGCCATAGCAACGGTGGGTGGGGCCAGGAGCACATACGAAAAGAAGGGGCGCAGGTGTATCCCAATTTTGATTCCTTTGTCTTTTACTCACCAGTGTATTCCAATTTTGATTTTATTTCAATTCTGTTCTATTACAATTTTGGTTCTATTCTTGGTCCATTTCTAATAGTTGATTTTATTCATTATAGTGCGAAAGCACTATTTAATGGGGTAAAACCCAACCAAGAGTCTTGTGTGAAGCCTCGGAGTGGCTCGGTAAGCTCGGGTGAGTTCAGAGGAGCGTCGCGCCAGCTGTAGCCAATGAAAGGAGGGCGTCGCGCCAGTTGCCGCCGAGTGGAGAGAGGGTGTGAAGATGAAGAGCGAGAAACGAGGTTGCGTGCACATGCAGATGCCAGAAAAAAGAGGCGACCCAAGAGTGAACACATACTTTCGCACGTCTGCTCGGTTTAACCACTTTAAAACCCTACCACTTTTCTGCTGAGCCATTTTTAGTCCGTGCTCTCCCTCCTGTCCCCTACAATTAGATAGGGGGACTTCCCTCTGTCTCGCTCCTGCCAACCGTGGCAGGTAGAGAGAGGGAAATCCTTCTCAGCAACACCTGCCACGGTTACGAGGTGGAGGTTTCGCAAAGACGTCAACGCAGGACAGATTTCGCCTCCATGGTCCTCCTAATAAAAATAAAGCTAATATAGGTGAGAGGCGGGGGGGGGGGATGTAAATTTTGTGGAGATGCCGGGGCGCATGCCACAGTCATGTGTGCTTTTGAAGGTCGCAGTGAATGCGCGGCAACCGCACTTTGCGCAGGTAAATAACTACGTATGATTGATTGGCTGATGATAAGGGCACTTCAGGTGCCACACCGGCAACGTTACTCTTGCGGCACTGGGAGCCATGAATCTTACGGCGGGGCAGGAACACCGAGGCGAGAAAGCTAGTCGGAGAGGCATAGAAAGAGAGCTGAGCGAGTCATGGTTCAGAGCTCCATTGATATAAAGATAAATAAAGGTCATACGGCAGAGTTACCATGTGGTAATAGAAAGGAGCGCTAATGGGATACCCCCTGGTAAGCCCCTATGGTTAATGGATGAAAATTAGGTCCCGACTACTGGCTGATGCCGGAGGAGTTAATCCGAGGAGAAGCAGTGCCATATCATTGAAGGTGAAGCCACTGATTGGTAAGAAAACGGTCCTTTACCAGAACAGGACCCGACCTCGTTGTTGTAGACGGCCAGCACCTCCCACATGGATCTGACAACCACTCCGCACTGAATCCTCAGCGGCGGCGGCGCGCTTCAAGTTGGCGGTCAGGCCTGCGACAAAGAAAAGGCTGTTGAAAACCCTTGCCAGGTACCGCACATATTGCCACTGGAGACTAAACGTGATTACGTTTGACACAGCTCAAATTGGCAGAACATGGCAAGAAGCATAGGAATTATTGAGAACTGTTATCAAATTGAATGCAGGCCCACTCTGGCGCTGCGCATGAACCTTGCGGGAACTCGGAAAGAGCAACCTGGGTCTTACAACCCCCGCCGATGGATGTGTTTCAAGCAGACACCTGACGGGGCAATGACGCATCACTTAACCGCCTCACCACTGGGCAATTAGGGGTGTGAGGACTCCCAGCGATCCATGAATGGGCTTCAGTGGCTCGTGGCGTCATCAGCACCGCGTGGCCACCAGTTTACCAATCAAAGGAACCAGATGAATTTTAAAGTGGGACCACCCCCGACATTTGGAAGTGCGCCCATCCTTCAAAATTCGTAAAGACCCCAAAATTTCTGAAATAGGCCCACCTCTGAAAATGGATTAGATGAATTAGTGGGCCGGAATAGTATGACTCAGTATGATCTAATGGAAGGTGCTGAAACTTCTAGAAGGTGATGACTCATGTATAGACCAGATTTTTGAGCCTCTCCTGGGCGCGGCCATTTTGCACCGACTGGCGCGCCGCGGTGCGGGCGTTTCTTTGGGGACTGCGGGGCTGCGGCAGTTCCGCGGCCGCGCCTGCATATAGCCGCGCTTCGGGCGCTAAAAAAACATTGTCGAGCATACTTCCGCTACGTGGCTGTGTTGCAGGAAGTATTTACGTTATCAAAGCGATAACATTGACGCGTTTTAATGACATTTAGTTTGACATTCAGGTTAATTGTGCCGGCGCTTAGCACGCGCTCGTGCTGATATCGAATTCCGTCTTGGTGCTCCACCGCAAAGAAACTTTTGTTCAATATCAAGCATTAGGTGTGCGCCTAGCATGCAGTTCCAATTCCCATGCACTCTTATTCCTTCCTGCCGGCCGGACATAAAGCCCCCCCCCCACCCCTTCCACAAACAGGGCTTTCTTGTCGCCGCGCCAGTTTATCAACAAATTACCGCTGTGAGCCCACTGAGTCGCAGCGCCTACAGAAAAGAAATTTTGTCATGGTTTATGCAACCTGGTGCATAAAAACGTACTTTCGCTTAATTTATCAAAGCTTGAATAGATATGAGCAGCTAATCCAGCTTTCACTAATTCTGAGGTCCGAAGTCGCGTTATTTTATTCAGGAGCTCTCGCCGCGTGTGAGAGCGTTGCGTAGGCGTTTGGCTAAGTGTGGAAAATGTAATGAAATCGCGCATATTTTCCTATGAATAATGTAGATACCGCACCGCTGCGGTGGCTCAGTGGTTACGGCTCTCTGCTCTGGCCCAAAAGACGCGGGTTCGATCCCGGCCGCGGCGGCCGAATTTCGAAGGAGGCGAAATTCTAGAGGCCCGTGTACTGTGCGATGTCAGTGCACGTTAAAGAACCCCAGGTGGTCGAAATTTCCGGAGCCCTTCACTACGGCGTCCCTCATAGCCTGAGTCGCTTTGGGACGTAAAACCTTAATAAACCAAACCAAGCTAAGGTAGATACCAACAGCAGAAAGATACTATAGATAAACCTTTACCCCCCAGATACCTCTGACATGCGTGCGGAAAAAGCAGCTGAAATCGGTAGCGGTCGTGCTTACAATCCTGTGCATGAAATGTTCTTAATGGGAACAAGAGCAAGCTCAGCGCAAGGATGCTGAACACGTACTGGTGATCGAAAACACGCGCTCCGTCGGGACAACCTGCAGCTCGCCTATCCAGTTACTACTCCACTGAGTCAAGTCAATAGATTTACATTCTGATGCATAATAGTATCATAGATGATATCGCACGTAAAAGGCGACAACAAACGACACGACAGCGCAGAAATCTGCTTCGAAGTGCCGGTTTCCAGTCGGTACACTACCTGGTCGACTACCCTCGGATGTCACGTTAACGAGTAACTGCGCACAAGATAACCGCAGCACTGTCTGGAAGAGGGCAAATGTGAGTAGTGACGCACAGCACACACCCTCATACGTTAGCTGATGGAGCACAAAACGGCAGAAGCGAACACGTAAACATGCGTTCTATGCGCGGCGCCGGCGCGACCCGCAGTCCCTCGGGCCGCGCGCGCCGACAGATGGCGACTGGTGTCGAGAGTAGGCGCGCGTCCGCAGCCTGCGTAAGAAGGTAAAAAAATCTGGTCTATAACATATAAGGGCAATGGAACCGGCTCCAACGAAAGATTGGCTGGAAAATCGCAAGAACATTAGACACTCACTGTAAACACCACAGCAAAACCTGAATGCTATGGCATTTTCTTCTGTAGAAATGTAGTTAAGAAGGCCTCCAAGTTTTTTTTTCTAATTTTTATAGCTTGCTACGTTGTACTCGAGGTCCTGATCGGTGGACATTACATGCCCTGGGTAGATGTATCCCCTCATCATTTTCAGTATCTCGCTGTCTATCGGAAACTTGTTCCCTCCGCAGACTGCTGAACATCGCTTCAGTTTTCTTCATGTTAACTTTAGTCTCTCCGTTCTGGTTTTAGTGTTTGGGTCTTCAAACATGCACTGCGATTCCTTGCTTCTGTTACTTATTCGTGCAACTGTAGAGAGAGGGCAGGTGCATAGGTTTCCTGCAAACACAAAGTAAAAAAGGGAGGGGGAGTCCCAGGGTGGTTGCCAACGTTTTGACAAGTGGACTTCGTCTGGACGATGTCATCGGAATAAAACTGGAGGAGACACTTCAGCTCCACTTTAAGGGTATGACGGGATAGCCTTACTGGGTTGATGCCCCTATATGCGGAATTGGCCATTCTCTACTTCACGTTCAAGGATCGCTGGGAGTCCACGTACCCCTGATGGCGCAGTGGTGTAGCGGTTAGGCGATGCGCCAGGATGTAGGCGATACCGGCTGGAGGCTGCATCAAGCACAGCCACATACCGGTAGAGTCTGTGAGAACCCGGTTGCTCTTCCCGAGCAACCTCTCGCGACCGATTTTAAACTTAACTGCCACCTGCTACGGTGCGGAGTTTGTTCACAAACCGGTGGGCAGGTTGTGATGACGTCACAAGGTCACGTGACCTGGTAGGCCCATCTAGGTTTGCTTTTTTTTATTTTCCGCTCACGCCGCGTCCGTCGCCGCCGCCGACGCAGGGTTTCCCGCTGAACGGGATCATTAACGCTGTTCCGTAACAATCGGAGGCTTCTAAGCTGTCTTCCATTATCTCTTAACCCCAACTCGTCTTTGCTTCTGAATGCTTTCTGTAAACACGCAGGGAATAGCAGTGTGGCGAAGATATAACGTTTCCTGGCACCCTTTCCGGTTAGTACCTTATCGCTTTCCTTTTTGAGGACTATAGTCACTACACATTCTCTATGGATATTTTAGCACCTCATTTATGAGCATGTAAAGATGTTCATAGTGAAAGACAAACATGAGAACTTAATTAGCAACTAATAAATGTAATTAGAGAAAGCACGGGCATTTTGCAAGTAATTAAGACATGTATGTATTGAAGCAATTCTATAATGAAATGCTGAATAGCCTAGTTAATTTTAGAGCTGTTCATCGAAAATATTAGGGGTATAGGATACATTTCCACGGACATTAAGAAATGAAAGGAAGCCCTAAGAACAATAAAGAAAGGAAAAGCGGGTGGTTAATAGAAGTGATTCCGCATGCCTATTTAAAGGCGGCTAAGACATTTTCAAAGAAAGCTTGCAACACTGAGTACCTTTGCTGCAAGTTTTCTAGCACACCATGGCATGGGAAAATCTTAGCACAATACTATCCGTTCAAAAAAGCTTGTCTAACACATGACAAGCTACAGGCCAATCAGTCCATTCAAAGTTACGGGTGAATTGAACGTCCGCAATTCTCACAAAATGTTTTTATTTTGCTGGTAATTTTTCGGACAAGCGGTAATTGTACAGACAGCACTAAGAACCAGATATTACAGACCCAGAAAGATACAGAAAGTACGCAGACCCAGACTGGGTGTGCAGAACAGAACAAGACGGTGTGAAAAAGTACCCCGAAAATAGAGCATGTCCATGTCTTCAATCAAGTTGGACAGAAATAAGCAAAGCGTAAAGACCTTCTAGGTGTGGCATTCACATAAAACGAACCACAGTTCTACCCTACGTGACATCAGTGGTCGCTAGGAACAGTGGAAAAAAAGTGTTGAAAATGCGTACATAAATGTGCCAGAAAATAAGGAATAAAAAATTAGAGGAATAAGAAAGGAATAAGAAAATATAACGGTAGGATTAAAAGATATAAAACAAAAATGAAGTCAGGTAATGTTATACAGTATCTCCTTTGTTATTTTCCGTATGTTTCTGAGAAGCCTCCAGAAGGTTAAGAGGAGCAGAATTGTGCTCTATAGTTATGAAATAATCTGAGTATTCTATTCATTAGATCAGCAAGTATTTTTTATTCATATAACCATCCATATATTATTTGCTAAGTCAATAAACGCCCACTAAAGAAACAAAAACGTCTGCACATTGCTGTTTCCTGATGATAACATTGCTGTTTCCTGAAGATATTGTCAGATATTCATTCCGGTAAATGTCTTAAGATTCAACAGGAGAATTACAAGGTCACAGTATGAAGGTGATATAAAGAAAAGTAAGGTAGTGCTCAACAGCTGGTGGAAAGTTTGGAACAGCTGTTTACTTTAAGCGGTAAGACATGTAGTAGTGAGCAAGTGTTTCGGGACACGTAATCACGGTCGATATCTATCGTGAGGGAGGAAATCGCGGGAAAAAAAAGAGGGGTTCTTAGTACGCTTGATAGACGCGCGCGTCACGAAGAACTGCTGCTCGATATGATCAAAAGGAGAGCATTCAATCATTGTATCCTGCTAGTAAGGGGTCGAAAATTTAAAGCCAACGAAGGAGTTTTAAATGACAACGGCAATAGTATGCAATCAATTGAAAGAAAAAACTAGTACAAGAGAAAAATGCAGCAACATAAATTAAAGAAGAAACGGCGGTTGAGGATCTACCTGAAATTAAGATAAGAAATAGACTTCCACAAGAAAACGTACAGCACAGAACAGAAAAACCATGAGCCATATCAGTGCAGAGTGAATGCGAAGCAAATAAGAGTCGCTGGATCAGTATCAGGGTACTGCGATCCTCTTCTCCTTGCCACCGGAATTGGAAGCTTCATGACTACCCCAGTCTGACGTTATCACTGCAATCGCATCCCTGGTTCCTTGTGTATCTGTTCTGTGAATGTCGTTTCTAGTAGGTGATAAATAAAACTTCTGCGTAATTGGAACAGTTAACTTTCAGATATTTCGAATGAACAGTCAGATAAACGGCAACAGTTATTTGCACAACTCATCTGCACAGCACATTGCGCATGTATGCTGGTCCTAGAGGAAAGCTTAAAGGCTTTGGAAGCTGGTCGACTTATGGTTTGGTTTGGTTTATGGGGTTTAACGTCCCAAAGCGAGTAGGGCTATGAGAGACGCCGTAGTGGAGGACTCCGGAAATTTCGACCACCTGGGGTTCTTTAACGCGCACTGACACCGCACAGTACACGGGCCTCTAGAATTTCTCCTCCAAAGAAATTCTAGCCGCCGCGGCCGGGATCGAACCCGCGTCTTTCGGGTCAGCAGCCGAGCACCATAACCACTGAGCCACCGCGGCGGCCGACTTATGGAAATTCCCCACAGGCGTTGGCGTTTGCTGCCATTGCAGCCTTGGGCCGCGACCGTCGTATATGTGGCGTCGTAGTGGTGATGTTCGGTAGTTTACTTTTCTTAGGAAAGAGGGATATAAGTGTGAAGTCTGAACGAAGATGCAAATAACTGAAGAAAAAATTGCTTGCTCTACAGCGAACTCAACAAGATTTATGTAAAGCATAGTGTGAAATAAGCCCAGTGCGCTGAATAGAACTTATTTAGAGACTGGCGTAAAGGCGCGGCGCCATCGAAGTGCCGGTGTGCCGAAGACAAGATAGCCAAACAAAAGTCCTTGAGAATATGCCTTGCATGTTTGCCAGGCTGGGGAACATGACCGATGTGTATGCACAGGTACCTGTCATGTTCTTTAAGAGTCAGCGAGTGGCATAAAACTGTTTTCTAAGGATGACTCCTAGCTTTATCTAATCACTGATTATCTGTTCGTGCTAAGCAGGCGCACTGAGACAATCGGTTTAGAATGCTACTTAACTTTCGTTCAACATTACACGGCCTTCAATGGACAACGCGGGAACGTGTAATCTACCTTCAGCAGCATTCTTGTATATTTTTTATTATCTCGTGGAAGGAACGCAGAACCAGCTCTCAGAACACGTGCTACACGTCATTCCGACTTCGTTTTAAGCACTGCAATTTAAAGGCGCCAAAAACCACACACACAGACAAGACAAGAGAACGCGACAGAGCGCTCTGTCCCGTTCTCTTGTCTCGCCTGCGTGTGGTTTTTGGCGCCTTTAAATTAAAATTAGCAATTACAAACTAGCCCAACAGGAAGTTATCTTAAGCTAGATGATCGTTTTAATCGTCAAGAATCTTTGTAAGCAATTAAAATATCATTCCATGAACTATTCAAGCGAAGTCAGACTAAAGACTTCAGAGAAGGCAGTCTTTAAGAAGAAGGCTATTATAGCAAAGTAAGATTAACGACATTAGAAAACCTATAATTGTCCTTGTCACTCTCTTTCTCAGAGCTTTAATTAGCTCAGGTTCTGTTTCTTTCAGTTCCTGCGCTACAGCCATGTGTTCCAATGAACACGATGCATGACAGCTAACAATGAACGCAGCTGATTCCGATCCCAATTCCCGCCACACCTCCTTTGTCTTTTCCTTGTCTCAATATACGGATTGCCTCTGCTTTACCAGAAAACCTTAATGAATACCCAGTGTCTCTACCATACCTTCTTTTTTCTGTTGCTCTCATAGTGCGTGTTATGAAGTACCGCTAAATAAGGTCTATTCTCGTCCTTAATTGTCCTTGTCCGCACGGTTTCCCGAGCCCTATTGAGGGCAACGTTATCCATTAATCAAGCGAGTCGGATAGTGAGCCCTCCGGAGAGGTAACATTGTCCTTGCCTATTATTCGCGTACGAATTCCCGTCGCTGCTGCATACGCAGCAGCGTAAATACGTGACACAAACACACACACACGAGCCCGTATTAGCCCCGCACTTACGAATATCGTGACGCCCCGTCGAGTCGTCCACGTGCTCTGCTTCGGGCTCCCTATTATACCGCTTCTGCAAGCGGCGCTGGCGGCGGATAAATCTGCGTCCGGGCTAAGCGGCCGGTCGTTCCGCTCTGAAGAAGCAGCTTTCGGGCAGCAGCAGAAGCAAGTAGCAGCACTTCGGCGGCTCCTTGTGGTCGCCGGAGCTGTCCGCAGGATCGACCTCCTTGTCGAAGAGGGGTGCCTCCCCCCCCCCCTCCCCTTTTCACACACAGACACACAAACCCCTTCTTCTCTATCGCCTCCCCCCACCTCGCTTCTATTAAGAGCAGCTTTGTTTATTGGCCAGGGGCTCGCAGATATACGGTCCGCGGCTTGACAGGCCCGCGTCAGCTGCCTTCAATGGTCGCCCTAACGAACTCCTTCGGCACAGCCGACGCCATAGTAGCGGCTTGCCGCACCGCCAATCTTGCGCGGGACCCAAGGAGAGGCTTCCGTTGAAAGGGGTGGGGAGGGAGAGGGGAAGAGAGAGGGAAAGAAAGGAGAGGGCGATGAGGCGCGCGTTTCGTTAAGTCGAGCTATTGTTGCTGCCCAAGCCTAGAAAATTGAGGTTTCCCGAGCGCGTGCGCGGTGCGTGCGTTTATGTATTGCTTTGGGGCTAAGGAACGATGTCGTCGAGCGAGTCGCGACGTACATTATGCGCGACGCGATGCATTCGGGGCCGTGTCGTAATGAATTTGACAATGTGTCGTTACTCGCACATCGCGTCGCGCGTGCAAACGCCAGTAAGAAAGGGGCGCTGCTGAAGGACATTGGAGAAATGAGGGAAGGGGTTGCTGCTGCGGCTGCTTTTTAGTTTAGTTTTTATTTTCATTGCGGCGTAAACCCGTCTGTTTCGGCGGTTTAGGCAGTCTTTGATGGCGCATTTCTGCGATCTCATCGGCTCGTTTTAAAAACGCGCACGAGCAGGATGTCTGTCTTCGAAGCGCTAGGCGTAAAAGGTGCAAAAAAAAAAAAAGAACTTTCTGTTTTTGGGAGCGGCCAACGACTTCCTGTTTTAGGGACTCATGAGAGCAGCTGTGGCGCTTCCAAGCTACAAAAAAGTATAGATAGCTACGCTCCGCTTAAAATTTTTTACTGCGTGCACGTGATGAGCTTCCTTTGTTTCGGCGCGCTAAATGGAGACTTTTGTGCGGCCATGATATGTGTATGTTTTGTCGCCAGATAACGCTTGCTGAGTTCCTGACAGCGACTTGCATAAGGTTTTGCTGAAACCAGTGCACCGCATGTGTTGCCATCGCGACTCAAAGAGCTTAGGGCTCAAATTATAGGTGTGCGCATACGCCTTGAGCTCCGCAGGGCAATCCGCATTCTAGAGGCATTTGGAGCTGCGACAGCACGAGATGGAACGCATGTGGCTTTGACTCATTCAAACCTTTTTCCTCAAGCGCGACCTTTCTGCGCAGACGCTTTCACGTCGGAAAACTTCGATATCTATGGCCGACAGAAATCGCTCAAAGAGAGTTGTTACGTGCACATCACTACGCCTTACTTATTGTCCTGCATATACTCCTGTATTTGATGCTATATATGCATCGAGGTCTTCCGAACTCACTAGCATTCCCGATCATGTTGGAAGCGCACAGCCGGGCCTCCTTGTATCCGCTACTCATACCATTTAAACCTTGCAAGACCGGTCTCAGGACGAAGAAGTGGATGAGTTTCTCAGGTCATCATCGTCGCGACATCAAGTGCTGTCAACGACGTCGGCCTCATTCATTTTTAACCAACACAGATGCATCCTCCTCTCCAAGCCTGTCTCTCAGTCTGATTGTGCTAAAATGGAAGCTAACAGCCGGGGCCAGCTAATAAGAAGTCCTACTATGAAAGCACCTCGCTGTCTGACCGGCTAGCGCCCGTGACATCGGCAGTCATGTCTGGGCTGCTAAGGTGCTGAACAATCACGAACTACTGCAACGCGTGAAGAGCTTCCTGATTTGCTCGAGCCCTTCGAAGCTTCTACTCCAGCGCTAAGAAGTCGTACAACAAAGTACAGTTGTCGGCGTCCCTCAGTTTGGCCTCCCATTAAGTACTTTTGGTCACGTGCCGTCTGCTGTACGCATCACACCTATAGCGGGCTCATAAATACGCCACTTACTCTCTAACGTCATCGTCACCTTTCACTACTCGTCTCGTTCATTTTATGCGGCGCGGAGCAGATTAACGCGACAAGCAGCCCAAGCCAAAGTTCTTTGTACGTTATCGCTTCCCATTAATGCTTTCTCTCGTCTGCAAACAAAAAAACAAACAAAAAAAACACACAAGGAAACAGCAAAGCTGCATTCAAACGCGAAAGATTATAAATATGCCTCCTCTCTACATACAAGACGTCGGTTCGGCCTCAATTTGTTCGAGACGAATATGGATAGGCGGGCTCTCGTAAGATATGGTACGGTGGGCCCACATTCTAACAGCCATAGCGACGACTGTGCAACGGCCACGCTTTCCGCATAAACTGACTAGCCGGAACACGACGGAGCGGCGCCCGGTTGACCGAACCCCAGCAGCTGCGGGGCTGGTCTTACTCCATCACGCGGGAGCCGTTGTGTCCGGACCCGTGTGAAAGGCCGTGTCAAACGGTTCGACAGGGCACGAGCTCGTGACAAAAAGCTTGAACCTGGCGGGGCCGAGTGAACAGCGAGCGACGAGGGGCATTTACTTGCGTCAGAAAAATAATAACAATAAAAAACTCAAAAACAGTCGCTGCACCCCCCCCCCCCCCCCTTCCACTCTTTCACAAGTCCGGCGTTCGTCCTGTCTCGTCTACCTTCGTCCGTGTCTTTTTAGCCGCTGGAATGTATCACAATAGTACTACCAACCAACTAGCCCAACTTTCTACGCTTAATCACATCTTTTCTATTGCTAATACATCTTTTGCCGGCTTATAAGAACTGATTATAACTAAATGACGGTAGCAATTTAATGATAGTTAGCACGGAGTCTGGAAAACTTGAAGAGCTGCTAACGCAGGCTGTTCTTGTTGCTGTTGTTGTGGTTGACCTCTTTTGGAGTGGCACATAACCACAGTGGGGAATTGGCCACTGTGTCTTGTACATTCAGGCAGTAGTGACACATTTGCGCAATTAAGGAATGACGTTGTTGAAGTTTTGCATTAAAGGAAATAATCTTGAAAATTTTGACTAACAAAGAAACCGGTTGGACGCAATGATTTAATCATGAAGATAATCGCACATGACTCAATGAGGGCAGTTGCAGGAAATGTTGAAAACGTGCTGTTATCCAATGCAGTGTTTGAAATAAATGTCACCACAGGTCCGCAAAGGACAGACTTTGCTACAAAATCAGCCATCACACTAGCATCAATGCCGTAATGTCCACATACCTAGTGAAGACGCGCTTCTTCAATATGTGGTGGAATGAAAAACCTTAGGGAACGGCTTAGAAGTGCGGCCCTCGAGCCTTTGAGCGCAGTCAGGACAGAAAGGTTATCAGCAAGTATAATGAACTGATTAACATAGCAAGGGACCTTTTGCGAGGCAAACTGAAACGATAGAAATACGCCAACCAATATAGGCGCATAATCTGGGGCCCGAAATGAATAACTCCAATCAAGAGGCTGTTCTTGTAGAGTGAAGACATGCAGAACCTCTTTCTCCTTTTTCCTTCGCACTTGAAGCCAAACTCGCGCATCACGTGTTCCGAGCAGTTGCAGTTAAAAGTGTACAAAGTCCAATATAGTTGAAAATGTGGATGAGAAGGCTTAATGAGGGCGAGTACAGGAAGTGCCCTGCAGTTCATGCTCACCATTTCTGGGATGTTTTAGAGCTCTCCAGTGGGACTTCCGTTCTGTCTGGTTCTTGTATACACAGGTCTGGTGGAACAAAGGAGACAGGGACAAGAATCTGGCCAGAATTTCACCGTTTCAAAGGTGAGCTCGAATTTCGTTGCCACTTTCCAAAGAAGGCCACAGCGACTAAACGCGAACCTGAGAAACAAAGCTTGGTTTGGTTTGGTTTATGGGGTTTAACGTCCCAAAGCAACTAAGGCTATGAGAGACGCCGTAGTGGAGGGTTCCGGAAATTTCGACCACCTGGGGTTCTTTAACGTGCACTGACATCGCACAGTACACGGGCCTCTAGAATTTCTCCTCCAAAGAAATTCTAGCCGCCGCAGCCGGGATCGAACCCGCGTCTTTCGGGTCAGCAGCCGAGCACCATAACCGCTGAGCCACCGCGGCGGCAGAAACAAAGCTGGTCAGCTATTATTCAATCCTGATTATCGCGCATGATTTGTTATCAGTGACTTTTCGTGTGACTGACTTCTCATAAGACTGTCGTTATTATCCTTCCTTGGCTGATGCCACTCTACGTAAGAATTCTCATTTTGGCCATGTTCGAGACGAGAAACATTTCTTGTACGGAGCCAGATGACAATTAAGCTAGAAGGGCGACTATGGGTTTCTTTTTTAACGTTCGAGTTGACAATGACACCAAATTCCTTAGAGTCCCCTCTATAGCTTTTTAAAGCACCCCGTAGAAGAATTAGGAAAGAGCACAAGGCCGGAAACAGACACCCGCCAAATATGGTGTCACGACAGACCAACCTATGACGTCATGAATACTGTCACAAAACCTACCATGTGCCCTTTGGTTGGCTAAACATGGCGAGTGTAACTGACAACTTAGATCATTATTTATCTAACTTGACCGAAAGCAAGCTCGAAATTTTGTCCTTCAGTAAAAGCAGAGCAAATGTTATGCCTTATGGCAAGTGTTAAAAAATATATAAATGAACGTGCAAACTGCGACGTCACACAAGCAAGGTCGCCTGGAGAAATCTTTGCAATTCAGGCCTCGAAATGGTAAATTTTGAAATTCATATACGCTGCAGTAAAACTCTGCCCTGCTGCGAAATTTGGAACGAAGGACTAGAAAACTCGGAGAACGTAAAAAGATGCAGTAAAATCTGAATAGTCAAGAAAAACTCCGGAGTTGCCTTTTAATGAAGTCAAGAGTATGACAGAATCCCGTCTGACCGGGACAATATAAAGGAAAAAAACACTGATGCCAACCAGCTTAATTAAGATTGGATATGGAAATACAAAGACTAGTTTTTAGGTGTCTCATATCGTGCTACTGTCCGAGTTATTTCAAAAATGCGCCTAGGTGTTAAAATGGGCCTAAGTGACGTTGCGCGTGCCTCACACGCTTTGTGGTGAATTCGAATATATAAGGCACCAATTGAAACTAGGTTGGTGTTTACGTCGGTAGTTGCGAGGCCATTTTTGCCCGACAGCACTACCGAATGCCAGTGTTAAATGTACGCTTTACCTGGCCTTATCTGCCACACCTTGATGAGTACAACTTGTAGGTATATGTGTAGATAGATGGGTAGTAAAGAGTACTGACGCATCTTCGGCGTCCTATCGATAGCCCCCACGCCGCCTGCCGCGGAAGCATTAGAACTGCATCCGTGCGTGTTGCTTTTTTTTCTGTCCTTGTTCTTTTGCGCCACGTTTTCCATGTTCCAAATTCGACCAGCACGTACAAACATCAACTGTGGTAAAGTTTATTATGCTCCTGTGGGCCTTTTCATCCAGTAAACACGTTCTTTTGGACTGTCGCGAGCAGGTGCAGAGATCGCGCTAACATGTCCATGGTGTTTGCGCCACGGAAGCTCAATAGTGCAGCGAACAGAATAGCGAAAACCAGGAACCGCTTATTGGAAAAGTCTATGCGTCGGCCCTTATGTAGTCTGCTCATGCCTGTTGGTTACCTTTGGCTCAGGCATCAAGCGATGGTCCTTCCTACCGCTCACGTTTGCGCCACAGGATAAACCAGGTAACAGTAGCGTAATAAAAAGGAATACCTTTGCGATTTATGGCTACGCACACTAGCTCTTTCGACTTTTTAATGCGTATAGCATACATTAAATGCCGTCCCGCTATGCCACGACCTACCCGATGAGCGCGAGAAAGAAGAGGAGGATGTCTGCAGCAGGCTAATGGCCTCACGGGCGCAGCAAGAGCATCATCATCATCATCATAATCATCATCAAAAACTCGTACTAGACCATCAAAGCACCAGGGAAAGAAGTAGAAGAAGCGACAAGCCGTAAGGAGAGGCCATGGGCAGCGACGAATTCGACTCGGATGAGTCCTTCTCGTCCTCCCCTTCATCAAAGGCTAGTGTCAGCGACCAGGACAAGACTGGCTGGCAAGCAAGCTCTCCTTTCGCAGCATTACTAGCCGCTGTCCTTCTGGTCTGTCTGGTAGTTGCCCTTGTCAACTTGTCCAACGTGTCCCGGGAGAACGAGCGGGCTGCTGGCGCCACCAAGGGCAGGCCTTGCTACACTGCCGGCTGCCGACGTCTGGCGCACTTCCTACAATCCTCTATCAACCGGTCCATCGACCCCTGCAACGACTTCTACGGGTACGTCTGCTCGAAGTCCGCGTACGCCAGTACTTTCAAGAAGGTCAAGAATACAACAATGGATAGCTTGGTATCGCTGCTGCATACATCCACACTGCCCGAGCAGGGACAGTCGGCGATGCAGAAGATGGTGGCACTGTTTCGAGCCTGCGTGTCACTCGCAAGAGAGAACAGGTCGGAAGGTGGGGACTTGCGCCAGTTCCTGGTGTCTCTACGGTTGAACCCAGCATCCCGCGGCCGAAGTGCAGGCGACCCCCGCGAGGACCCTCTCGATGCAATGCTGAAACTCTCAGTGGAATACGGCCTGCACCTCTTCTTGGAGTTCAGCACAACGGGAAATGCCACTCTGTCTCGATATCATAAACTGGCCGTTAGTAAGGATTATAAGGAGTGGTGCGAAAAGCGCGCAAATTTGACCGACACAAACAGCCTTACGGTCTATGTCACAGAGCGCGTCAGCGTACTGGCTCCACCATGGGGCCACGAAGACGTCCTCAGCTTCAGCCACGATTTAATTTCACTCGAAAACGATGTGATCGTCTTCTTAGCACAAGCGGAACAGTCCTTGGAGCAAGCTGGTCAACCAAAATCACTGGCCACGAAAATCCGTTCGCTCGGCAAATTCACAAGAAACGCGGTAAGCTCCGAGCGATGGATGTCAGCCATACGGCGATGGAGCGAGCCGAAGTCTGTGCCGGAAGACACAATTCTAACGGAGCCTCTGGCGCTGTGGCTCTCTTGGCACCTACTGGGGCAGGGCCGCTGGCCTACCACCCGGCGGCTCATGGTCTGGGGGCTACTGCGCAAGCTGGCGCCGTACGCGAGCGCTCGTCAATTACCTCGCGGAGGCCGCGAGCTGGACAGATACTGCGTGAAACGCGTTGCGCACTATGCCGAGCTGGCTATCATGGCCGTGCACCTCTACCGCACGGTGACCCCGTCAGTGCTGGGAGATGCCGAACGCATGGCTAGACAGCTTCGCATTGCCTTCGTCAACGAGCTCCAAGCTTCGGACTGGCTTCGCGGAGAGCCTCGTAAGACGGCATTGCGCAAAATAGCCGCCATGCGAATGATCATCGGGTTTCCCAAGGGCCTGTCACGGACGGAACAGCTTAACGAGTACTACGCCCAGCTGCCGGACCTCTCGAGCCGACAATCCCTGCGGTCGTGGCTGGAACTGATGCGCTTCCAGCAGCTGAAGAGGCGCTCATCGTCGGTCCTCGAAGCGGACGCGCTGCGTGTGGGCAAAGTGAACGCGTACTATTTCTCTGGGAACCGGGTCTGGATGTCAGCCGGCCTGATACAAGCGCCCATATACTTCAACCACGCGCCGGACGCGTACAACTTCGGCTCCCTGGGACAAGCCATCGGGCACGAGATTATGCACGCGTACGACGTGGGCGGCCGCAACGTGGACGACGAGGGACGTCGCCGCGACTGGTGGAGCAACGAGACCAACTTCCAGTACCAGGAGAACGCGCTGTGCATACGCCACAGCCATGAGCAGGTCCTCAAGCAGCGCGCCTGGCTGCTGAGAGGCGAGCTGGACTCGGAGAACCTGGCCGACTTCGCTGGAGCGAGTGCCGCCATTCGAGCTTACAGAGCGCAACCGCCCAGCAGGCGCCTGCTCACAGTGCCCGGCTATCGGCCAGACCAGTTGTTCTTTGTGGCCCAGTGCGTCAAGTGGTGCGCGCCACTGGATTCATACCGTCCAGGCTCGTGGCACGGGCGTGCCCGGTCTCGCTGCATTGTGCCTCTTATGCACATGCGCCAATTTTCCAAGGCCTTCCGATGCGCCAAGGGCGCCTACATGAATCCGGAAAAGAAGTGCCGCTTCTGGTGACTCCTGGCGACCGGTCTCCGTAGCTGCTGGCTGCGGATGGAATTCGTTTGTACTGTTTGGACCCGATCATGCGTGATTTGTTGACGCCCTCCAGGGGCGATATCTGCTTGAGATAAATTGGTTAAAACTAAATACTGCGTGAGATTAGGAGAAAAAAAAAGCGCTAAATAAAGCGCGAAACTTGACTGCACAATCATTCCCTGGTGTCATTAACCTGACCCTAAATTTTAGGCCCCAATGGGAGACGGTAAATGTTAACAGGATATCCGGTTTCGCTTTCTTTGTGAGAAGAAAAATGAAAAAGTGTGAGTTAACGTGTCGAGGCTACATGATGTTCAGGTATGAAGAAACGTCCTCTTGCCCTTCAGGCAGCCCTGTGCACCCCTTGCGTGCGATGTCGACAGAAATGATGAAGCAAATATTAAAGGCATCCATTCTACAGCGGAAGCTGTTATTATTGTTGTTGCCTCTGAAGCAATGGCATATAAGCGCGGTGGGGATGAGACAGAATTTTTTGCAGACCCAAGCAGAGAATTCGCCCTAGCTGCATGAGGCACGTTCGGGGAAACCATGTCGTCGTCGTCCTCGCACCTCGTAGGGATGAGGCGAGGGCGGCGTGACAAGAGCAGCGAGCCGCGACAGTATACTTGCCGTGACCACTTGTATGGCCGTAATTCATGCGTGTACTCTACACGCCTCGCATCAGTACCTCTCCTTCCCACAAACCTCTCTCCAGGGTTTGACACTAAACACTCTTGACTTACATTAACCTTTCGCGCCAACACAGCTGCCGCTGAAATGTGCTTTACTACAAGCGCAAACGTCCCGTAAATTTTTGCAGCGACAGCTATAATGGAGCCGTTCCTGGGTCTCGCGTCGGTGTAGGTTAATAGCAGTAGCAGTAATAGTCAGCGCGTGGTTGCAATGGAAACCATTGGAAGTGTGGTTACCATGCAAAAAGAACGGCATGACGAGTGCGAGGAATGTGCAAGTGGAGGTTGATTGCCAAGGTAGTCACCCTGCGGGTGCTAACCGTTGAAGTACGGTATGTCAAGAGCCACCCTGAGGTTGGTTACCGCGGAAGGGCGATGATTACAGCGGAAGCACAGGAAGGCAGGTGCGGAGCGCATAACCGGGGGGTGGTTACTGCGGGAACCATCTGAAGGGTGGTTACCGTGGAAGGAGGAGCTCATGGCGAGAACGGAGGGATGGGCAACCGCAAGGTGGTTGCCAATAGAAGAACTTGGAGAGTGGTTACCATGGAAGGTAAGGAGAGTACGTAATACCTAGACAGCTGTCGCTTGAGTCTTGCGTTACACGGCTGTAAACGCCCTGTGAATTTTTTTTAATGCTTGCGCACTAAATGTCTCACTAGGGATCAAAGTGAAACAATTTTGCTTCGTTAGGCCAAATGCGACACAAGTGTTATAGCGCTAGTTGTGCTTAGTTTAACTTGATTATTTGTTTGAATTGGGTTGTTTAATTTGATTATGCAGATTTGATTTAATTTGACAGTGGAGGGGACACTTAAGCTACGCCTAAAGGGTATGAGGCGATAGCGTTAATAGGTTAGGGCCCATATATATGTAATTGGTCATTCTCTACTTTACGTCCATAAATCCCCGGCAGTCTTCATACCTCTCCTGGCGCAGTGGTGTAGCGGTTAAGTGATGCGGCCCTGCTCTGCGATGACAGATACTGCCACCGGTGGGGCTTGTGTGACACGGCTAGGTTGATATTCTCGAGCATATTCACGTGACTAATCATTAATTAAACTGCCACCTGCCACGGTTTTGTGGCAGCTGCAGCCACGTGGAAAGGCAGAAACCACGTCGTGCTAGCTGTCGCTTACACTGTTTGCAAAAACGTCACAAGTAACCTATGCGAAGGGTCTATACAAATTCTGCTCGCGGTCCTACGTAGCATTTAGTTTAACGAAGTCAATCGGGGGTTATTTTTTTTTTCGTCATAAAGATCAATGAGGTGCTCCGTATTGGCTGGGAGCTTTCTGCCTGTATAGTGCGAGTACTTTTAGCACCCTCTTCCGAATCTCCTTTATGAAGGCAATTAAGTAGTCTATGGGAAGGCCTGAAATGAATTAAAAATGAAGGAAAGCGGAATTTCAGGCTTCGCTATACAAAGAATGTAATTACTATTTGGTTTGAAAGCAGGTTTAAACAAACGCCGTACGCTGCTTTTGCACGCTGTCTACGTGACACTGTAGGAGAGCATTTCAGACATGTCTCAAACAGGGAAACCAGGTTGCTTGCTACAGACTAGATCGTACTGTGCCCAACGCTACCCGTAAAGGCTGCCTGCCCTTATTGCATGTGGTTAAAATCCCTGCGACCTGATTTTCAGAGAAGCCGCTGTACTCACTGCCGGGAATGAGAGCTGTGCCTAGCGCATATAACTATAGAAAAGTTTTCATTGTGGTTTCAAAGTACTTTTGGTGGTGTTCATTAAAACGAAAGGGTTTATCAACGTACTCACTATGACAGGTTTAATGGAGGTGCCTCGTTTCCAACTGTTGGCTAAATCAGCTCACAGATCGAGGTTGGTTGTCAGGTGTGATTTTTATATATATTTTTTCACCATCAAAACAGTTACTCCTGAGGGGGCGGGTGTTGTTCACAGATGTTTCTCAACTTTCAGGGGGAATCTTTGGGCTTTTTTTTAGTCGTTCATGATTTCAAAGCCAGAAACGGCTTTTTAGTGCGGTGTATGTATTGCTAACGAGTATTCTTCCTGCTGGCTGAATAACTTCAGCTTTTATATGGAAATTCTTTCATGTGCAGTCATGTACAGCATTCATCAGTCGTGAAATGTACGCCTTGAGTAGCACATATTCGACGGTAAGAAAAAGTCCTTCTTTCCGCATTTTTGTAAAAGCTGGCTCTCTGCAGTTCTGTTTCTTTTCAGTTTCGTCCGTGTACAAAACACTTGACACTCCGCGGCGTAGTTTTGAGATGAATTATAACAAAACATCGTTGCTGACAACTGCATATTCTTGATTGACCTTTTCTGGGTGCACAGAGCCTTAGCCTTAATTGGGCGTAGAGGCTGGATTACGTATATGGATGCGTTTTGTGCTCGAGTACGCGTAATTTAGTTTCGAGCTTGTAAGCTGCGCCCATTTCAACATTTCCTTGCACCTTGAACACATTCACTAATATGAGTACCTTCCTACGCTGTGTGTGAATATTGCTCCGAAATGTGCAGAGTGGCTTTTTTATCATAGTAGTCGTGTTCACCATGCGATAATTCGGCATGCTAGTTTATTAGATACTTTACAAGCGAAATATCGCGGCACATACGACCACAGGACGGCAAAGAAAACAGAAAACATTTATTTTACTTTAAAAGTAAAATAGCGCAGAACAATAATCTTGTGGCCAGAGGTCCTGCAGTCGTATGTGGGGCGCTATTAGTTTATATTTAATGAATTACTTACCAACTAGCATTGCACCAAGTTTTACTTTGATGAACCAGCGCCAAGGAACACAACGGACTACACAAAGGAGGGCGACATGGTCGGAAGCTCTCAACTTTTAACCTTTGTTTCAGGAGAATGGGGACTACATAGTATTTCTACGAGTTTTATAACAGGAACCATGACTAAGACAACTAAGCAAAAACCATTTGATGTGGAAACTTTGCTGCAGGAGGTACCAGAAGAGAGATAGAAAAAAAAAAAGACAGCAGGCCTTCATTCCACTGAAGGTTACGCAGAAATGCGATGCGCGGACATTTCGCACTGCACTGTTCGACGTATTACGAAACGTGAACATAAGGCGAATTTGAGCTACTTTGGCTTACTGAGCCTAACGCCTGGACAGACGGTATGAATTGTTTGGCATGCTAAAGGGAAGTTTTCGGCTGAATCTACCTGCGAAGCAGCAGGAATTGAAAACTGCGATGAAAGGTAATTGTGTTGGTTGCATTTAGGCACACACACACACATAAAAAAAGGGTATTCTCAGTAGAGACACTACTTCGCACAAATATTCCATATCTCCATCTTTGTGCAGTGGTTCGTCAGAGTACACAGTTAAGTCTGCCTTCGACACACCGGTATCGTGCATTCTGTACAGAGAGGTATTCAGGTGGTATTGTATAGCCACGCTCTGATGTCACCCTTCTTCACTCGACCGGCGAGGAAGTTAGTGTTGTGCTTGAAGTAACCATGTATTGCATAGTCACCGACTTCCTAGCGGGGCAGTGATTGCACCATTATTTCAACACTCACTGGAACGTTTGCAATTTGTCTTCTTACTGCATACTGCCTCTTGAATTTATACTGTCGCTACATGACCTTCACGATTGTAACTCCATGCAACACAAGACGTTCTGGAATCGCAGATGTGGTGTTGTTTTGACTGAAAATGTATCTACCTTGTTCATGATGTAGTCATAGCAGCATGAAGATTACACAATATGCTGAGACTCCTGGCGTTCTAAGACAGCACTGTCAAACTCGGTTAGGCTGCGGTCCATAGAGAAACTAAATGTGAGGGACAAATGACGTAGGAATTCCGGAACAAGCATACGACCATTGACTACTGCCTAATGTCGCAGACGCGAGCCGGAGGGGGGGGGGGGGGGGAGGGGTGATTTCTTTATTATTGTGAAAAAGCTCTTGCGAATATTAGGTATTCATGAGCTCTTGGAACCATTTAAAATTTTCAAATTCATGGTCAAAAACTAGCTAAAAGATATAGAGAGAGAGCGAGAGGAAGGGAAGAAGAGATTAATCATCGGGTGAGGAGTGCTCGAAACGCCTCCTCTCTGGTCTGTCGCAAACCGGTTCCGCTGACGCTTCTTCCGCGCTAGCGCCAAGTGCACAACAAACTTAGCCCAGCGTGCAATGTGGCGACGCCCAGGGATCCGTCAGTGAAAAGGTCTATACCAGTTTGCTACCTTGCACAGGGGAAAAGGGAAAGATGGATATAAAGTGGAAGAAGAAAAGAGAACCGAATTAAAAATGGCGAGCATCAAAACTGCAGAATTTGGGATTTGGTAAAGCACCAGGAGTTCGAGCAGGAAACTGCGTTGCCGCAAACTTGACAAACGCCCCAAACTTGATAAACACTGCACAGAGAATAGTAATGAGCGATCTAGAGATTTATACGAAAATTTTCAGCTGGAAATAATTACCCAAGCTTCCATTATACTTACACGAGATATTAGCAAGCGCTGAATGCCTGTTTCAAAGTAATAAGGGAGCAATTACTCATTGGTATCCACCCGAGCGCAGCCATACGGCTACAAAGGAAAGCTACACAGCTTTCCTTTGTAGCCATATGGCTGTGCTTGGGTGGATGCCAATCAGTAATTACTCCCTTATTACAAATCTGCTCCGCCTTGGGGGATCCCCCTAAACATTTGACCAGCCTGTGTCAAAGTGATATCATATCTCTCTTAATTATAAATTAATTAGGAGGAGGTTGCAACGAAGCGCACAGCACAGCACTGAATCGTTATATGTTGGCGCAAGAGGAACAAACCCGAAAAAAAAAATTCCGTACAATAAAGCACGTGCAGGACGACTTGACGGGCAGTAGCTGTGTAAGCTTTGGGCGAGCGCAAACGCAAGTGTTCGGGTAATTGGTCAGGTGGGCGGCGCGCGGCACAGGGCAGCGCCTACCTAATGAATCCCCTAACGATCCTCACCGGTCGCGCCCCTCGTTAGTCGGTTCCATCGCTCGCAGCCGCCGGCACGTGGCGGAATGTAGACGCCCAGCCACGGTTTATGCGGAGCAACGCTCCAATGTCCTCCTTTGCTTCCTTATGCGCGCTAAAAACACTTCAGATCAGTGCTTATTGAAGCCTAAGGCTTCAAGCACATATATTCTGTGCGGACGGTTATGGAGATGTGAAGCTACATCCAATCATAGAGCTATACTTTCGTAGACTGGAACTTCCAAGCGCACTGATTTATGGTCAGTTTTTCGTTATTCCAGATTTGATGGGAATGAAGTGGCTAAAAATGTAGCTTAGCACTGTGAAGATTTCTTGGACAGTGACGTTCCACGCCGTAACCGAAATAGCCTCAGTTAGACAAAAAAAAAAAAACTATTTAAGGCCTTCTTTCCCTGCAGCTGCTTGAAAACTCCGGCAATTTGGAAAAAAGTTAGAAAATTTCGGTTCTTAATATTTCCTCAAAACTAATAAAAGTGCCTTTTTCAACAAATTGCACTCCTCAAATTCTCTAAAAAAGAGGAAATTCCCCGAGTGGGGAATCACTGTTCTCGGTTGTGAGATAAGAACATTTGTGTTGTGTCCCCTTATTGCTTTTGTGTGTGTGCGCCCCCTCCTAACGACCACTCGCATTCCCCTCCTAACGACAGTTCGCATCCTCCTCCTAACGACCACTCAATCCTCCTCCTAACGACCACTCGCATCCCCTCCTAACGACCGCTTGCCCCTCGTCGCACGCTGTCGCCGGATGCCCCCCCACGGTGCGCCCCCGCACCCTCCTCCTGTTCTGGGAAGCCACTCCCTGCCGTGGACGCTTCTCCACTCCCTCCTTTCTTCGGGCGGCCAGTTCGGCTCCTGCCTCGGTCGACGCTGGTCGCACCCTCATCGGCTTTAAATAAACGAAGTCTTAAAGTACCGTGTGCGTCTTTCGCTGCATTCAACACAGCGACCGGACACGACAGTGGCGACGAGAAAGTGGATTCGACCCGCGCTACGCAACGCTATTGACAAGCCATGGCTACGCGAGGGTTTCCCAATCAGATACCAGAGTTCAACGGCTCATCGTGGTCATCGTGGGTTGGACGCCTTCAGTTCTACTTTGAAGCTAACAACATCACAGACCCAGCCTTGAAGAGGGCCAACCTGCTGACGCTGTGCGGGGAGCAGACCTACGATACTGTCTGCGCCCTTATTCAGCCAAGCACACCAGCGGCAGTGTCTTACGACGACATCGTAAAAGCGCTGCAAAAGCACTACGACCCAAGGCCATCCGAGGTCTACAGCCGGGCTCGCTTCCAACGACGAGATCAACTGGGAGGAGAAACTGTGAGCGCCTACGTAGCCGCGCTCAAGAAGCTCGCTGCCGACTGCAATTTTGGAACGCTGTCGACAACAGCTACCGGGCAGGAGGGAGACGCAGCTTCTTCTGCTAACACCACCATGCTTCCCTTGGACGTGATGTTACGCGACAGATTTGTGTGCGGACTGAGTGACGAGTCACTGCAGCAGCGCCTGTTCGCTGAGAAGGACCTCACATTCAGCAAAGCTTACGACATCGCCGTTCGAGCGGAGAGCGCCGGTCACCAGCAGAGAGGGATTCGCCGGAACACCGAGCCGGTACACCAGACAAGCAACCAGGTGCGCAAGCCTTCTGTTGTTGTAAAATCGGTCAAAAAGGCACAACGCTGCTGGCGGTGTGACGACCAACACAACCCCCAGGGATGTCGATTCCAGTCAGCCACGTGTAATTTTTGCCACAAGCGAGGGCATATCGAAAGAGCATGCATTACGAAACGGAGACTTGCCAAGATAAAGTCACCTTCCCAGCCTAATCACAGCGTCAACGCCTCAGAGAATACGCCGCTATCTGATCTCCATGGAACAACATCAGCAACACCATCTGTGTTGTACGACCTGAACACCATGAATCTCGGCACGCGACCGAAGATTTTTACAGAAGTAAGCGTACATCACCAGCTGATTAAGTTCGAGGTGGACTCCGGCGCAGCCTGTACTCTGATCAGTGAGGACACGTTCCGAACTTCATGGCCATCTGACGCACCCGCCCTGCAACAAGACGACACGCACCTGCGAACGTGGTCAGGACAGAATCTGCCACTATTGGGCTCTGCCAACGTGCAGGTTAACTACAACGGCCAGACCCATACGCTACCTCTGCTTGTTGTGAAGGGCACAGGATCAAGCCTTCTAGGGAGAAACTGTTTCTCCACTAGGCGTGATGATATGCGGCATACACCAGACGCCGAGCCAGAACATGGTTGAGCAACTGCAAGAGAAATACGAAAGAGTATTCTCGGAAGAGATTCCAGGAAACGAAGGGCCCCCGGTCACACTGGAGTTGTTGGACAACGCGCAACCCAAATTTCTGAAGGCCAGGCCGGTGCCGTTTGCTCTCCGAGATTCAGTTGAAAAAGAGTTGGACAAACTGGAGCAGCAAGGTGTCATTGAGCCGACGCAGCATTCAGAATGGGCCACACCACTTGTCGTAGTTCGCAAGAAGAACGGAACCATACGCCTCTGCGGAGACTACCGGAGCACCGTCAATCTTGCGACTAAAGCGTCCTCTTACCCGCTACCGACACCTGAAGAAGTATTCAGTGTACTACGTGGCGCAAGAGTCTTCAGCACATTGGACCTCACCCAGGCGTATCAGCAGCTGAAGGTGAGCGAGTCAACTGCTGAATTATTGGCAATTAACACACTGAAAGGCTTGTACAAAGTCAAGCGACTGCCTTTTGGCGTAGCTGCAGCCCCGGCCATATTTCAAAAATTCATGGAGACAGTGCTTCAGGGCATCCCAGGAGTTTGTGTCTACCTTGACGATGTCATCATCAGTGGCACTTCCACTGAAGAGCATGCAGTGCGCCTAGAGCTCGTTCTCGAAAGGCTAGCAAACGCTAATTTGTGCATAAGCAAATCGAAGTGCTGTTTTGCGGTGCCAGAGGTGCAATTTCTGGGACACCGAATTGATGCGGAAGGCATTCACCCTACCGAGGACAAAGTGCGAGCGATCACAGAAGCACGAGCTCCAACAAACAAGCAGGAGCTACAGGCTTTTCTCGGACTCTTGACGTTCTACGACCGGTTCTTGGAACAAAGAGCTACCGTGGCCAACGACTTATACCAACTCCTTCGGAAAGATGTGACATGGACATGGTCGCCACGCCATCAGCAGTCATTCGATGCCCTGAAAGACCTGATTCGAAGATGTACAGTCCTCCGCCACTACGACGAAAGGAAGCCTCTGCTTTTGGCTTGCGACGCATCACCGTACGGAGTCGGCGCGGTTCTATCGCAAACTGACGAGCAAGGAAGGGAAGCTCCCATCGCCTTCGCCTCACGTACGTTGTCGCAAGCAGAACGCAACTACGCGCAACTTGACAAAGAAGGGCTAGCCATCGTCTACGCGGCGACACATTTTCACCAGTACATTGCCGGCCGGAAGGTGACCTTTATAACCGATCACCGACCGCTATTGGGCATTCTGGGACCACAAAGGCCTATGCCACCAACTTTGTCTCCGCGAATGACACGTTGGTGCATCAAACTCTCAGCGTACGACTACGCTCTGGTCTACCGCAATGGGAGTAAACATCAAAACGCCGATGCGCTAAGCCGTCTGCCACTAGACGCAACTGTTGACGAACCATTTCCACCAGGAGACGTTCTGATGTTCGAAGCACTGCCAGAACCTCCGCTTACAGCAGGCACAGTTGCAGCATCTACGCAGAAGTGCGCAGCTCTCCGGCTAGTTTACACAGCTGTTCAACAAGGCAACGTGCATAAACTCAAAGGGGACAACTTCGACGCTTACCGCAGGCGAGCTACAGAGTTGAGCACCCATCGCGGCTGCATCATATTTGGGTCCCGAGTTGTGATGCCGAGAGAACTACGCGCACAAGCTATGTCTCTCATCCACGCCGGACATCGGGGCATCGTTGCAATGAAAAAGTGTGCCAGAAGCTACATGTGGTGGCCTGGCATTGACAACGACATCGAAACAGTGGTGCGAGAATGCAAGCCTTGCCAGAGCAGCCGGAGCGCCCCGCCGAAAGCTCCTGTCCCAGAATGGGAAAAGCCAGACACACCATGGCACACACTGCACATTGATTTTGCAGGACCAATTGAGGGCTGCACTTTCCTTGTGGTCGTAGATGCCTACACAAAGTGGCTTGAGATAAGGCAAATGGGACAGACGACTTCGGCAGCAGTCATTGACAACCTCCGATCACTATTTGCAACGTTCGGCCTGCCGCGCAAGGTAGTGTCGGACAACGGAACACCGTTTGTGTCTGCGGAGATCCTCAAGTTTTATCGCGACAACGGGATCTCATCAGTTACATCGGCCCCCTACCACCCAGCGACAAACGGACAAGCCGAGCGCTACGTAGCCGAGCTAAAACGCGCCCTTGAAAGAGATCAGACAGGCTCGCTGCAGCGCCGCCTTGCGCGCTTTCTCTTCAAGCAGCACACGACGGTTCAGAACACAACAGGCGAGACCCCCTCGAAAATGATGTTCGAGCGTGAAATGCGAACCCAGCTCACAGCCATTCTCCCCGAGCCAAAGGCAGAGACGTTCCGGGAAGAAAAAGCAATTCCGCGCTGCGGCACGCTTAATGAGGGGCAGCGCGTCCTCGCCCGACAGTTTCTGAAAAAGCCACGCTGGGAGGAAGCTACAATTGTCAGACGCATAGGCCTGCGCTCTTGGCTCGTCAACATACATGGCACAGTAGCACGCCGACATCTCAACCAGCTGCGTAGATTTACGACGCCGTCTGAGAGCTGTCCGCCAGCGGAGAGAACACGTGCACCATTTTCCCACATAGCCTGGCACCTCTTCCCGGAAGAAGAGACTTCGTACAGGACAGACCTAGGAGACACAGCGAACAACAGCCAGCCTACAAGTGTTTCTCCCCCGAGCGCACAAAGCCAGCGCGCCTCCACGCGTGAGCGCCGACCCCCTGCACGATACCAGGCAACTTTCTAAGGGGGAAGGAAGTGTTGTGTCCCCTTATTGCTTTTGTGTGTGTGCGCCCCCTCCTAACGACCACTCGCATTCCCCTCCTAACGACAGTTCGCATCCTCCTCCTAACGACCACTCAATCCTCCTCCTAACGACCACTCGCATCCCCTCCTAACGACCGCTTGCCCCTCGTCGCACGCTGTCGCCGGATGCCCCCCCACGGTGCGCCCCCGCACCCTCCTCCTGTTCTGGGAAGCCACTCCCTGCCGTGGACGCTTCTCCACTCCCTCCTTTCTTCGGGCGGCCAGTTGCATCCTCCTCCTAACGACCACTCAATCCTCCTCCTAACGACCACTCGCATCCCCTCCTAACGACCGCTTGCCCCTCGTCGCACGCTGTCGCCGGATGCCCCCCCCACGGTGCGCCCCCGCACCCTCCTCCTGTTCTGGGAAGCCACTCCCTGCCGTGGACGCTTCTCCACTCCCTCCTTTCTTCGGGCGGCCAGTTCGGCTCCTGCCTCGGTCGACGCTGGTCGCACCCTCATCGGCTTTAAATAAACGAAGTCTTAAAGTACCGTGTGCGTCTTTCGCTGCATTCAACACAGCGACCGGACACGACAATTTGTTTTAATTTTTGTGTTTTGAATATTTTTACGAAAACACCCACCAAGGAGGCGCATTGGCTTGAGCGTCTGATACCAAGGTCACGCGGTAAGATTCGCAGCCGTGGCGGACGTACCTGCTTGTATGGAGGCGAAATACAAAAGCGCCCATGTGCTGTTGAGGCCGACGCACGTTAAAAAAACCAGTTGGTCAAAATTGAATCGCAGCCCTCCTCTACGACGTCCCTTATAGCCCATGTGTCGCTTCGGGACCTTAAACCCTACAGTTTACATTTCATTTTTTTTACCAAAACGCTGACGTCATTGACAATCTATGAATGCCCAAAACAAATTACACGCACGTATTGAACGGTTGGTGACATTAAACGACCCACACCACGCATATCCTAGCGAATTGGCCACTTTCTTGAAGGTCCACCCCAACGTGCCCGTGCTACTGCTTTTATAAAATATTTTTTTTTCTTGAGCTGCAGCTGGCTAGAACTGCCTTCCCTAATATATAACTGCCGTAATTTTCTCATCGAACTTCGTGACTGCTCTGGCATTTTGCATTTTGCAAACTCCGCCTCTTATGTTACACCACGAACGGGGTCTCACGAAAAAAACTTGTAACGTCATCCGGCGCCATCTTTGGTTTGAGTCTCGTCTTCATTCTGATTTCAGCTGGTTTTGCTCATACTACTAATGCTCACTATAGCTGCACCCTCTTCGGGCACCGCATGTATCCGCTACGGTAGCGTCATCTGTCGTGCCCGCAGGAAACTACAATACCTGTAACAAATGAAGCGCACCCAGGACAACTGAAACGCGAACATTACAAGGCGAAAACGGTAAATGCTGGAACGAAAATATATTTGGCTCATACGAAAACGCAGAGGAAACATGCTCCCTCTCAGCCTCTCTCTCTCTCACACACACACACACGCACGCACACGCACACACGCACACACACACACACACACACACACACACACACACACACACACACACACACACACACACACACACACACACACACACACACACACACACACACACACACACACACACACACACACACACACACACACACACACACACACACACACACACACACGCACGCACGCACGCACACACACACACACCGCTCGCGCGTTAAAAAACACAGGGTGTTGCGTCAGTACCAAATATTATGCATCTCAATCTTGATACGGACGAATTATAGCGCCAGACCAGTGTTGAAGAGGTGGAGCAACTACTTGACTGTAAAAAAACAAAATAAACATGCAAGTGCGAATTCTGAGTGATGAGGAATACAAAAAGAGAAATTTCGATCAATGCGAACGCCGTATTCCTTGGACGCTACCTCCTCGGGTTTTTTCTTGGTATCACTTGGTCTCAAGTCTGGAAACGGAGGGATTTTTTTCCTTGTTTCGACCAGTATGCGGCTAACAGCCCCGTCAAATGGAAGCTCCGAGCGAACGAGCTCTTCTTAAGTGCCGCATTTTCCTTCGTGCTTCCAAGGAAGCGGATTGTCTTGCTCTATACCGGTTTTAAAAAGAAATACAACCTTCAATTACGAAGGCTTCTCGGCTGGCTGATTCTGCAAGGACTCAAATTCGACTTTGGACAACCCAGTGTCTGTTACGGTCGAAGCATTCCCTTCTGCAGGCAATAAGCTTGTGCAGGCTTTCGTAAGACCTCTTAAAGCGGCCGGTTAATGCGTGCTTCCAAAAGCTTTCATGCTTGGTTATTGAGGCAGCTGAAACAAGACTGGTACATGTTCTTACATTGGTGCCATTTCAGGGTCACCTCGTTCGTGAAGAAAAGAACTGCATTTCCTCCACAAGCATCCCGCAGACATGAAATAGTTGTCTAGCTCTATTTTGCATTGTAAGTTTCTCGAAAATTTACCTTATGTTGCCAGTTTGAATTGGAAGCCCATTAATCTGACAACAGGAGTCACTATTGACCTGCGAGCAAGTTTTTTTTTCGAGTCTTGATGGCTATTGAAGCCAATTCAAAGGGCTGTAATGACAGAGGTAATCCATGAAATACAATGCTGTTCGCAGGTACTCCAACAAAATGTCAAAATTTTGTCCTGCCGAGTTAATGAATTCTGGCGCCTATGCTTACGAATGACTAGGAATGGTGCTACGCGAGTGCGGCCACTTTTCGCTTAGAACAAAAAGGTAACGTTATCTAATCGCAGCTGCAGCGTACAGTGCGGATGTATACCGGGTGTTTTTTTTAGAAGGTCCAAAATTTTTAAAGAAAGGTAAATTCCTTTAGATTTATTTTAACCCTGGGGCTATACTGATGGCTACGGCGGACACCAGGTAACAGGCAAACTACTTTAATTAGTTCGCTGATTAACTGAATACGTTAATTAACTTTTATAATGTTTATTTTAGGGGATATGTTGTATTAGCAGTATTGGAGATCGCCTTCTAAACAGTCCAGCCAAGAAAAAAGATTTTCATGAAAATTTTTTTTTTGCGCGTAACGAAGCGAGAAAAAGTCACCCTGGTAGGCAGCTTCACACTGTAACACAGCGTCTGTGAGCGCTTGTGACGTAGCTCGCTCCGCCCTGCACTTTGTGTCAATGAGTTTTTGTTCCAGCGCGGCATTCCGTGAGGCCGCGGAGCGAAGCGAGATAAGCAGCCATAGCGCAGTCCGCCAGTCCGGGACGCGTGACGCAAAGCGCAGGGCGGAGTGAACTACGTCAGAGGCGCTCCCGCCGCTGCGTTTCGGTGTGAAGATGCCTACCAGGGTGACTTTTTCGCGCCTCGTAACGTGCGTGAAAATTTTTTAATTAAAATTGTTTTTTCTCGGTTGGACTGTTCAGAGGACGATCTCCAATTCTGCGAATACAACATATCCCCTAAAACAAAAATTAGAAAAGTTAATTAACATATTTAGTTAATCAGCGAACTAATTAAAGCAGTTTTCCTCTTGCCTGGCGCCCGCCGTAGCCTCCAGTATAGCCCCAGTGCTAAAATAAATCTAAAGCAATTTACCTATTTTTAAAAATTTTGGACCTTCTAAAAAAAAAAACACCCGGTATACGCAATTAAAATGAACTCTTATATTTCGGAACGAACATGGAACACCCTGTAATACCGCTGTGGTTGGGGGTGGCGCTGGTGAACACACTAAATTTTAGTCTTTACAGTAGAGAAATACACTCTCAAGTAAAAGTTTGGACAGTCGCCGCAGTCATTCATTTGGTAGAGCACCATACGCAACAGGCGGATGTCGTGGTACGGGGTCTCACTGGTGGAATGTGATTGCTTGTTTCTCTACTTTTTGTTAAGGCATCTTTCCTCCAAAAAATAATTACGAGACTAATTTCTTACAATGATCATACCATCCGGGAAAACAATATTCTTAATTGTGATCACTGCAGCCATAAGTTTACGCAGCAGTTTCTGCAACAAGCTGCACTGATCTCGAGTGAAAAAGCGGGGATATGGATAGTAAATGAAGCGAACCAGCGAAGTGTAGTGGGAGAGCTCTCTGCCTCGATTAAGCAGCTGACTCAACATAGTGGCTTATCGCAATGTGAAGTAATTTGACAGCAATTGGGCTCGTTAGACAGGCTGAAGCTCCTAGCCCTTATGAAAACGGTTGTTTCTTCCACATCCAATAAAATGGCATATTTTAAAGGAGCATGGTGTCAAATAAAAGGGATTATCGTAAATTCGCGAGAAAGTCACGTTGATTCCCCAGTGCATGTGAATGGTTGTTTTATTCTTGTCTTTGTTTTTAATTAATGAGTTTTTGTTCGAAGACCAGCAGACCTTATCGACTTAACATAAGGAAGCTGCAAGCGGTTTAAGGGCTCTAAATATAAAGCTATGATACATTTTCTTGTGTAATTAGCACGTATTTTCTAGTATAATTGCTTGAAGAGAGTACAGATTTCTCGTTCATTTCAGACGTGATCTTAACCGTGGTTTTCACTGATGTTTGTGTTACTTAGTTTCCCTCGAGAGTTACTACGAACAGGAAGCGCTGCGCAGATGGCCGTCTAAATAAATGGGAAAGCTTTAAATAGCAGTAAAAGAAGATTGCGGAATGGCGATCTGAAATGCCCTTTTTCCGTTTAAATTTTTTTTTTCGATCTCAGCAAAAATGCGCCTACCTTGATTGGAATTCTTTCTCTTTTTCTACTATAAACAAAGGAACAAAAGAAAAAGGGCCGTTTACAGAAGCTTTTGGTACTTAAAGTTTTGAGTAAAATTGTTTTCTTTTTGTTCACGCACAGCTAAAACAAAAATAACGAGACAGAGTATCGCGAGGACAGCGAATTCTTCGAAAACGGCCAGGTCCCTGCGAAAAAAAAAAAAAAAAGAATTTGCCCGCCGTCTCTGTTCCCGTTCAGAAATGGAATCGTTTCTCGCCTGACGTACTTCCGCTGATTGCGCTATCAATCTACCTCAGCGCCAGGGCGCGGAGAGAGGCCCGCTTTCTTTTTGCTGTTCCGCCGTAGGGTTTATTACGGGCTCGTACGTAAGACGGAGCAATGCACCGAGAACAAATTACGAGCGACTCCTTTCTCGCCCACGCGGCATCTTTCTCGCGAAATTTTAATAGCCACTATTTCACTGACGGCTGCAGTCTTTGACAGTCGCTACGCAATGCTCTGTTTTCTGCTCCCCGAAGCGATTGTTTAAATATTTTCGACACGCCCACAGCTTCTTTGCGATCGGAAATAAATGACACGGTGGTATTCACAGCAGGCATCAAAACCTTTCGTAGCGGCTGAGTAAAAGGAAACCTAATTTGCTTTCAGCTTTAACGCCCTCCCTATATAGGATACAACTTAAAAAAACAGCCGTTGCTAACACTGGGTAACGGTTCGCGGCGTTCTGTATTACTCCGAAGGCCAATCGCAACACTAAACGAAATCAGCTTTTTAATGTTTCACTATATCAAACAACCCACGTATCAAAATTCTAGAGCTCATAATCTTTTTCTTGTGATATGCTTCTTGTTAAGGTAACAAGAGACGTTTAACCAGCGGGCTACTTTTTCGTCGTGGAGGAATTCTGTGCGCGGAGTTTGATAGTGGGCGGAACTTCACTGCAGACTTAGTTGTATCTGACCTAAAAAAGCGCACTTCGGCGTCATCATACGAAGTATAGGCTGAACGTCTCGATTTTAGACATGTATAGTTGCCTCGAGGGAGTTGACTTTTTGCGCGATTTACATATTCTGAAAAATTTTGACCAAATGCACAACCTTGCAGAAGAAATATTTTATTGTGATAAAGGCTACAACAGATTACCACGCAAAGTAGCCAGCACTCGGTTAGGGGTTTTAACCGATAAGTCGGTACATTTGAAGATACTCTTTCGTCTAGCCGATACGATGCGAAGCAGCTTTTAGGACTGCAAGCCGCCGCAAGGGCTCAGTGGTTATGGTGCTCGGCTGCAGATCAACCCGGAAGACGCAGTTTGAACCCCAGCCGCGGCGGTCGAGTTTCGATGGAGGGAAAGTACTAGAGGCCCGTGTACTGTGCGTTGTCAGTACACGTTAAAGAACCCCAGGTGGTCGAAATTTCCGGAGCCCTCCACTGCGGCTTCCCTCATAGCCTGAGTCGCCTTTGAACGTTAATCGCAGTAAACTAAAAACCAAGCATTTGGGACTGAAAAACAGCATTTATATTTAGACGATAAAGAAAATACTAAGCAAAGAGGAGTTCTCGGTTTTTACACCTTTATTTAGCAGTGTGTGAATATTAGAAATTTCCGAATAGCGAATAGAATATTCTCCTATTCTATTCGATCAACGAATCTAATAGTGCGTGTTCAAAATTATTTGAAGTGAATCGATTACGATCTTAAGTTTTTGAATATAAGTTCAAATAGCGCACGCCGTAGTTTTCTTGAACGACTGTTACAAAAAAAAGGACTCGCTCCGACGACGCACAGCATGCTTGCGCGGTCTATCTGTACGTTAAGGAGTGTGCTATCGCTGCGAGACGTTCCATTTTTGTGACGGCGTTCTTGATGCTCATACATACGGCCTCCAAGATGGGTGACAATGAAGGGTTCAGCCAGGTTCAGCAAGCCCTATCTTCATTCCCGATATCGGAGGCTATGTATCATAACTCTCTCCTCTCTCATCAACTGAGCTTGTTAGACGTCGTTGTCAGGATAAGGCTCTCTTGCCTTGAGTGGAAGGGAACGCTCTAGGAAGGGAGGGATATTGAATCGCGCCTATGCGTCTAGCCTTATTCAACGAATCTCTACACGCCGAGCCGCTGCCTTTCGTGTATGTTAGCTACGAAGCCCTGCGCGAATGTGTCGAAGGGACAAAAGCGGGGTGCTGATACCGGCAACAGCTGTAGTCTTCGGTGTGTTCCATACAAGGTATAATAGAGCTAATACCTGTTGTCCCTGTATTTAGAGGGTTAATGCCATCGGCAGTCTGAAAATGTTTGGTTTTGTTTATGGGGGTTTAACGTCTCAAAGAGTGTTCCCGCAGGTTTGCGATGGGGTGCAAGCTTTCTTCTGATCTGGTGTGCTGGCTGTCTGGGGTGAATGTTAGGAAAAATAGGTTTTTGCTTTTGACTCTACCTTGAGAACAGATCAAACACGTTGGCCATGGCGCTCTAGCTTTGGCCAAGCTATCCTTGCGGCCGTTAATAATAATAAAGAAATCAATATAAATACTTTGAACTAAGGTTAAACACGTCGTTGTTTTGCGTATACTCTTGATGGCGCTAGAGGTTCATTTCTAAGCAGCAGTCGACCTTGTTAGCCAGTGTGCGCGCGCCTCGTATGTAGACCTTTTGTTACTCTTTAGCGAATAGTGTTCCGTACGGCGAGGCAAACAAACATTGGGAAACGCGCTCCAAGCGCCTAGTTCGGCAGCGAGACAAGAATTCGCATCTGTTTCGCGTGTTAGAAGCAAGAGGCGCCACGCCGGCTCAGTGGCAGGGTCTTCCAGGAGTCAGAGGCGCGGATTGTCGAACCTAATGAAGCCTTCGCCTCGCTATCGTTCGGCTTACCACGTACGAGGAAAATGCGAGTTCCACGCGAAACGCTACCCCTTTGCATTCGCTCTCGCCTGGCTTTGTTTTCGGGAGCCGTTCAAAGGAAACCGCTTCTGGCGAAAACGTCTCGTTATACCTCGTGCGCACTCGTGAGACCCACCGTTTCTTTCCGAGATGGGCTTCTTGTTAGCGAATAAATAGCACCGAAACGGAGGTTAAGCGCGGCACTTGGGTGTATTAGATTATAAGGAATTGCGTTTATACGATCGAGGTGGTGGATACGCGCTCCGGGCATGATTTAAGCGTCACCCAAGCGCAGCTACAACTGAGAACGAAAATAGAGAAATATGTGAAGCGTACAGAAGCGCAATTTGTTCACATGTTACAGCAAAAGTGGATTTATTAGCAACCTATCAAAGGGAAAGAGGAGAAAAGACTGCTAGGAAAGCGGAAACCACCGGCGCGTGGTATTTCATGTTATACTGTGATCAGTTCTGTCTAACCTTTCCTTCCTAGTGAATAGGCCTAATTTGTTCCAGGAATGACATATGAATGTCACAATAATTGGTGTTCCGGCAACAGGCAATTCAAACAGTTCCTTAATGACCCTATTTAGGGAAGAAAACAAAGACCAAAGTACTAAGGGATAGGGAAAAGATAAAGATTTGTGGAAAGATAAAGGGGAAAGATTTGTCTTTTTAAATGATCTGGGCAGGTCCTCTTCTCTGGTATTATTCGATCACAGACCGAAGAACCAGACAGGCATTGCAAGTTCGGTGCTCAGTTTAATTTTCCTTGCACAAAATGTCACGTGTTAAATCGTACTCGAGTATCTTCTAAAGAGTTTCTCAGTGTACTAAGACGGGGGATAGTTCATCTTAAGCACCTCCGGCAATTCTGCTTTGACAGAGGGAGAAAATAAAGAAACAACTTCTTCGTGATCTGTGTTAGCTTGCGCTTTACCCAGTGTATCAAATTATTTGGTGCAATTTCTTCGCTTAGTAGTCATGAAAGACATGTCGTTTTGGTCTGTGTAGATGGACCTAATGTCAAGGCGGGCATTTTTTACATGATGGAGTGCAATTAGAATATTACTAATTAACTAGAGCTGAGAAATAATCATTGTAATTTTTTTCTTTGGGGCAAAAGATTATGTTGAAAAATGGCGTCGGAAAGCAATGGGCGGAGGGAAGAAACGTCAACATATCTACGTCATAAAACACATGAACTGCTTAGGTATTTACGGCATTCCAAATTAAAGCACCGGAGTGGTACTTGAAGCGTCCGTCTTGTATGCGGGAGGTGCGGGGTTCGAACCCCAGCGTCGCAAGGTACCCATCAGTGATACAATTTGTACAAGCTTCCCCTGGCGTGATGCCCAAAAAAAGCGGCCAAATAAAAAAAAATTGGCAAAACTTCTGCCGTTCTGCACGAAATAATCGTTCAACAATGGCAGACCAAAATACGCTTCTCTTTATATGGAAATGACTTGGTCTCGCCACGCTAATGACCTCGACGGCTTAATGACGCGCTGCACGTTTAGGAAGATAAGCGACTGAGACAGGCGGCTGTGGGAACTAAATGGGCCTCGACAAAGTTAAAGCGTGAGTCGCTCTTTGCTCAGTAGGCTCCGAGTTGAACGCTGTCGTCAGCACCAAAGTATTTGCATTTTTTTTTCGAATGTTTACCCTACGTTTCCACTTTGCCTGATGTGACGCGCTCAATGTGACACGCAACAAGACAGCAGCTCCTGATGGACACAATAAGCCTTGTGCCAAGTGGTGAGAAAGAGGCTGACGCATCGTAGACGGCTTTCTATCTTTTCATTTGGGTTCTATCTTTATTTATTGGCCACACCAGGCACAAGCAGCGAAGCAGAAGCTGTGGTTATGGGATGTCTCACCTCGAGTACTGATTGCTTTTTAGGTCATTACTGACAGTGAGTGTAGTCCCATTGCATACCATCATCGTACATACAAAGTGTATCTGAAAACAAACGAGTTATCAGCGCATCACTTTTGCAACAGCTTACTTATCGAAAGTTATCGTGCCTTACCCCAACAATGGCGAACGCATCAACATCAAGACGTTCTGTCAAGCTTTGCGTCAGCATAGGTAATGGACGGAGGCGAAGTGTGTATGACTATATATAATCACAAAAAATTAAATTCAACGAAACCTAAACATTGATGAATACAGAACTAGAGTGGCCACAGAAGCGGTACATGGGATGCCACTGAACCGTTTCTGCTTTTCAATGCAGGGCCTGTTCTTGCTGTTCCTGCTGGGGCTATCGGCCACATGGTGTGGGTCGATTTCGACCGCCGCTATACTGGCAGTACGAGGGGGTACCCAAAAGAAACCGGACTTATTTTTGTTTGAACTTATTTGTTCACATTTTAAGCACAGACCTTCAATCTCCTTCAAAGAATTCCCCACTTGCAATGATAAGCTTGTCGAATCTTTCATTCTAGTTTTCAAAACATTGTTTAAATTCATCTTTTGTTGTGCTTGACAGTGCCCCCGTCGTTTTTTTCTTCACCTCAGCAACATCAGCGAAACGCTTTCCATTCACCTATTTTTTAATTCTAGGAAACAAAGAAAGTAGCACGGGGCAAGGTCAGGAGAGTATGTGGGTTGAGGAATAGGATTCATGACATTTTTGGTACAAAATAGCCGTAGAGACATGGCTGTGTAAGCAGGGGCATTGCCATGATGGAAAAACCAGTCACCCGACTGCCACAAATCTGGCCGCTTCCACCGCACACTTTGCCCAATCTTTTCAAAACATACAAGTAGAAAGCCTGGCTAACTGTCTGACCCTGTGAAACAAATTCTCAATGGACGACTCCTCTCACGTCGAAAAAACAAATCAGCATTGTTTTGAGGTTTGGTTTCACCTGACGAGCTTTCCTGAGGCGAGGTGAATTTGAAGTTTTCCATTGGCATGATTGTTGCTTTGATTCAGGATTCGATTCAGGAACACTTGAGTTGTCCCCATAGCATCGTCCTTGTACGTCTTTCTTAATATTTCAAGAGTTTCCATTCAACTTTTTCCGAGCAAAAATCAGAATTTCAGCGGCGCACGCTGTTCACGAAAATCAGCCATTGCAAAAACGACATTAACACAAAACAGTCGTCACTCTAAAACTCTGCCTAAACTAGTCTGACCTCCTTCAACGACGGCACTCGGCTTACTGACTCTGGAATGTTCGTTCTATGCACTCCTAGTGGCAAAACGCGGTACCACAGAAGCTTTGCCGACCAAAAAATTCAGTCCGGTTTCTTTTGGGTACCCCCTCGTATAAACTCCATCGCGGCTGCGCAATGGGCATGGCTGAATCGTCATCAAGGCACCTTGACTGTCCGCATTTCCTTGACTCCGTAACTGAGCATCTAATTCCAATCAAGATTCCCGCCCGATCGAGACCAACACCGCTTACCAGCCGGTACTTACCCTCATCAGTCCTTCAGCAGGCACGGAAGCAGTACTCGAGACGCAGGGCCGAGTTATTTCGGCTTTCATTCCAGGTGTGACAAGTTTTTTTTTTGTACGCTTAAAAACCAGCAACCCTAACTTGCTACTGCTGCCATGTCTACAGGTCTTTTACGAAACCTTACTTGAATGTTTTTCAATGGCTTCTTTGTTATTACGAGCGGGTGACACCGAAAGTAGCCCCGGACCCATTCTTCGGCCAGAAATATTGCTTGAAGTCGATGCATTACCTAATTATCTGCTAAAACAAAACAAAACAAAATGGTAAAAAATCTTACAGAAGTAGTTGCGGTGCGCGCAGAGGTTGGAAGTTTACTCGTGCTTTGCGTAGTTTTAAGATTCTAAACGGTCTTCACATGCACGACCATTGCTAAACTCGAAATGTACGGTCGCACTAGTACCGGACGTGAAAGCAGTTAAAGCAGAAATGAAAAACTGGAATTAGTCATCAAAGGCTAGAAGTATTGTAAGATAAATTCAAAAACCATGAAACACTTACTGAAGAACTCGCCGCCCATAGCAGAGTATTACACTCTCGCCTTGATGAATCTGATGATAGGTTGTGACGGAATAACCTAACATTTTGTGGAATTTAATTCTTTCAAATTTGAGGCACCATAATATGACATGGTATTCGTTCTTCAAGATGAGATTTTAATATTCTGCTGAAGGTTGGCGAGTCGGTATTAAATGAGTACGCACCTGATTGCATTTAATTCGGTGCAGTGGAACGCGCTCACCGCTGAGGCACCTGTTAAAAAAAGAAATAGCGTCGAACCATAGTGAGGTTCGTGAGAGAGAGAGAGAGAGAGAGAGAGAGAGAGAGAGAGAGAGAGAGAGAGAGAGAGAGAGAGAGAGAGAGAGAGAGAGAGAGAGGGAAAGGCAGGGATGTTAACCAGAAAGGATTCCGGTTGGCTACCCTGCACAGGGGAAGGGAATGAGGGGAATTAAAGAGGAAAGAGAGAAGTAACGGGAAATAATCACAGTCTGTCAATCAAGGCAGTCGCTCTCAAAAAGCGAAAGAGTGCCTTGTAAGCCTTGATGGCAGTTGACTGTTGTGGCCACGAACCGAGGATCTTGACCTCTGTGAAAGGGCGAGGGTCCAGGCGGTCCAGAGCACATCGCAGCTAGTGAGGTTCGTGACTTTTAAAACAAAAGAAGGCTCTCACCACGCAAGGAATTCAAGCAAACATACATTTTTATATCCTGAGATTATTCCCTGCTAACCCACCTCGCCCAGAAAAAGCTGATTAATTTCGTAAACGCTCCATTTGCTTTCAATCGCTCTCTTTCATTCGCTCCGTTTTGGTTTCGACAATTGTTACCCATAAAACCCCAATTGTGCATGTTTAATGGTCTAGTTCAGTCTCACATGACGCCTCTCTGTGCATGCCTCTCAGCTTGCGCGTATTTGTTTATACGTCGAAAAAAGCCGTGACGCGTTTGTGCATTATAAAGGGTTCTGTATGACTGATAGGAACAAGATTAATCTTGGACGTCGGTTCCGGCTTTTATTTTGAAAAAAAAAAAAAAAGACTAACAAATATTGGCTTCCTAAGAGCGTCAAAATAAAAAAAAAAAAGGTATTTCGTCACTCATGCCAAGTCATTTGTTGTCACGACAGTTTGGTTTATCGACCTTCGTCCGAAAAAAAAAAATATACTAAGTAGGCTGTCTTACACGTCAAGTGAAAAAGCAAGAAAGAAGGGCTTCGTTTCATAAAAACACAGCAAAGAGGCGCGCGTGGTCCGAGCTCCGGCGTTTGCTTTTTGACGCAGAGCCCACGTGTTTTCATCCTCTATTTTGCATGTTTCTCCAGAATGCTGGCAGAGAAGGGAGAGAACGAGAGGAAAAAAAAAAAGACAGAGAGAAGACTCGTGAATACTGATGTCATGGTGCTGACGTGCGTAGCGCGTGCCTTGAAAACCCTGTTGCAAGTACAAATTCTATGCCTATCTATACATGGTTCAAAGTTTCATGAAAGCAGCACGGAAAGTTTGGGAAGAACGTTATACATATGCTTGACACTTTGCATATGGGAGAGTGCTAGAGAGGAATGAGAAAAAGAATGCATGCCAAAAAGAATAACTCGAAGCAAAAAGCAGGAAGACCATGAGGGAAAGAGGGGGAGGGCATTTGATCCCGCCTGCTTCGAAATTTGATCCGCCTTGTATAAAGGAGAACTTTGAAACTGAAGGTTTTTTTGAGCGATAAAATAATGAGTTAAAATGGCTCTTCAGAGCTTCCTTCTATTTCGTTGGTTTTTTATTTAAGAAGTTGCCACGTGCTTGCTCCGCTGACATTTTCTCTCGCGATATTGTATGATAGCGACTGTTACCTAGTTTTCTAAGTGGTTGTGTTGCCCTGAAGACTAAAAAGAAAAATGATTCTTTTTTTCTTAAAAAAAATTGTGAAAACTTTCCTAACGTTTCCTCAAGGTTTTTAGAGGTTGACACTGGGCGTCTCTGAGAAAGAACCGGTTAAATAGTGTCATTTCTTACGTATGGAAATGGAAGCTCTTAGCCTCGCTGTGAAACGCAGAGGGCATGTTCGATGTGGCGCAAACTGATTGACTGGTACAACAGATGCTTGCTGATGAGGAAAGTCGGGGGCTTACTTTGAAAAGGAGCACCCGGATAAAGCGGCTCGTCGAATGCATATATGGACGCTCCGAAAAACGGATTAAGAACATTTTATTCCCACTAAATTCTCTCTCCCTTTCTCTGAGTGGGCGAAACCCTAATAGCGCCGCTTGCCTGCTTTTTGTTTTTCGGACGAACGTACGCCATTTTAGGTGCGACAATAGTACTGTTAGCTGGCGAAAAGAACCAAATAAAGGTGAATAAACAGAATACTATGCCCCAGAGAAATGAGGAAGAACAGGGCTGGGCTCTGGAAACGTGACTTCTACGCCCTGCGGATAGGCAGCATTTGTCGCGGGTCGGTCGCCTGGCTAATACCCGTAAACAGAGCGCGGCTACGCATCACGCCACTGCACTTTCATCTGCAGGAATGATGCCCACTTCACCCGCGCGTCAACGTCACGCTCAACGCGGCTGTATGCCCGGTGGTGAATGCCATGTGCGCGTGCGTGCGTCGTGTGTGTGTTTGTGTGTAGTTGCGTGTGAAGTATAGCTTACAGACTGCTGGAATCTGGTCTTGGTCAGCTTCAGAATGTTCCCTTCGTAATGTGATGACCGGCAGACGCTAAAAACACAGCTTCGAAATCAGCTTAATTGCTGCTCAACGCGAAGACCGCGGCAGCGTAGCTGATTTAATTTAGATTTCTTCATCCCTGTTATTCACCTGCTTCGGGTATTGGGATCCTAAACAAGAAAAACGCTTGGTTTGCCGCACAGTCTGTGCATGAATAGTTTTAGTATTCAACAATGACACCAGATGATCGCCTTTTGCCATCTGTCATACGTTGCGAAACATCCATTCAGAGCTCAGAAAATTGCGTGGTCTTCCGCAAATTAACGAAGTGTACTGATGGTCCAGTTGGTCAGATATACTGTCTGAACAAAGGACGCAGCAATGAGAGACAGAACACGCAAAAGGCGCAAGTGTAAGGCCCGTCGTGTACTCGCTTTTCGTGGGTGCTGTCTCAATGCTGCGTTCTTCGTTCAAACAGTAAGCGTTTCGCAGAACATGAGAAGCCTGCTTGTGAGCATGCATTAAGTGACACTTGCATCAAACACTTGTCGTTTCTTTGGGCGCCTGATGACAACTTTCTGGACGCTTTAATAAACCACCGTCCAGTGTCTGCCGCCATATCTGTTTTCACTCGGAGTGACGCAAATAAATAAAGGGAGACGTAAAAATGAAGAAGATACTTATACAAAGAAACTAAAAACTGAGAAGAAACACTAATTCTAATAAATTCCCATTTTAATTCTGTGCACACCATTAACTATTAAAGACCGAAAGAAGCCCGGCTACTTCACCACGTCCAGGGGACAACGCCGTATTGATTTCTACAAAAAGGCTGGAGAAATCAATATAAATGAGCGCTGTCGAAACGAAACAGCCGAACATCGCGCACCAAGTGTTATCTTTTTGAATTGCCAGGAAGAAAAGTAAAATAATCTGAGACACACACAGAAGCTGCAAACAAAATATAGAACTTTAAAGCTATCGCGAGGAGGTCGCGATGGTGGCTCTCCCGGGAGACCAGAGTTTATTTTCTCCGAGAAACTCTGGTCTTGTGGAGCCAACAACAGCGACGAGGAAAATAACCTGGGCCAACGTATCCGCTATGCACCCTGGCCAGTCCCCCGCCGTAGGTGTGTGCCATTAAGTCTTAGAACATCATCATCATTATCATTAACTTTGGGTGAAAGAACTTCGAGCTGAAGGGATTGCAGAGGCCAATGCTTATGGCGATAGTGGCATTGTCCATAGGCGTACTCCGTACGCATGATTCTGTTCTCTCAGCGCTGCAGTCTCATAGAAAGACCGAAGGACCAATGGAAGGACAAGAAGCCCGAATGAATCCCCTTTTAGCCGGGGCAGTGACGAGTGCTACTTTGCCTAGTAAATTGAAGGTGTTTATGTATTTCATATTGTTTTCGTTTTTGACTTTGAGTTATATTGTTTATCCCCCCTTCTGCCTTTCCAGGCTATTGTTCATTTTGTAAGCTATATTACTTTGATTTGAGTGGCGGTTATTACAGTTTCTACATGCTGCTTTTATGCCATCAGTACTCTATTATTCTTTTGCTCGTCATTACTGCTGAAGTGTTAATTTTGCTTTACTATCCCCAAAACCCAAAGCTGCTGGAAAGCTCACCATGTCCTCAACATGGTGAGCTCAACATATTTATTGCTTTTAAAGGTTCTTCCGTATGCTACACAAATATCATCTGCCGGTTCACATTTATTTATAGCCTGGTTTTAAGGTAATGCGATCTATCCTCAAATAGCATGGTGCTGCCTCTTGAATTATCATAAAATATCGCCTTTCGGTGCATTCTTTTTCAGCACTTCAGGCAATGATCTTTTTTGTTCCCATTTTTTGTCTCCACTTAGCTGTCTTGGTTTCGAGGACTTTCATTTTTGATGTTTGTGATAATTGCCCTTTTCCTGCTGTTACCAGCGTAGCTTATCGTAAGGTTTCTAGTCGACAAGCATGCAAAACTGGGGAGTTGGAATTGTTGCACGTTGGACAAATAGCGCAAAAAAGATGACGATGAAAGAAAGGGGTCGAACACGAACACTTTCTAGTCCTTTTCCTCCATCGTGTGGCCTTGCTTTTACTGTGCAAATTTCTGAAGACATAGGGTGTCCACCCTTTCTCAATTCATCTTTCGTAATCTATCCTCACACGATGTTTTGTTCTGTGTTTCCCGTGCCTCAAACAAAGAACAACCCATATCGCCCTGTACAGCTTCGCTTGTATTTTCATAGGTCCCTGTAGACAATATGCCCATCGTTCTTTGGTTAATCTCTAGTCTTTGTACAACTAATTTTAAGCACAGTACCGGGTTCACAAAGGTCTGCCCCGGAGCCCTTACAACCTTCCACAGTCCTCGTATTACTTGTATCCCCGTAGACAAAGTGAACAAAGAAGGGGAAAGCCTCAGGGCGCTTGCCGACACTTAAACAAGACGACTTGTTTTCGTTTGGGCAAAGCGTTCGTCATTGGCGGGGTTTATATAGAGTCTTCACTCCGATGAAGTAGGCCCGGTGAGGTGGAGTAGGGCGTGAAATGAGAAGTGTTAGGATGGGGAGTGTGAATCTTGTCCAGGCATGATGATAGCTAAAGAGAATTAACCGGTTCAAGTGCAAAACTATGAAAAGAAATACGCCAGCTCAGTTCAGTTCCTTTCTGCTGAGCTGGCGTATTTCTTCCTGAGGGTCCTGACGGGGCATCGCTGTCTCCTGAAAGGCTCGTGCACATCTAAGAAAATCTCGTGGTCGTCATGACGACCTCCGAAGTGTTGTTTTTCGCGACGACGAATTTTCGCGGCCTTTGGTCTCGCCAGAAACAGGTGCAACTCTGTCGGCTTTTCCACAGCAGGCGGCTTGATTTCGTGGTCGTCCAAGAGACGAAGATCGAGAATGAGACGGAAACAGAGAAGGAAGTAGTGCCCTTTTTGTCTGATTATAATGTTATCGTGACGCACGTTGTGGGCTTTTAAGCTCGTTCTTTTTGTTTCTGCGAAAGTCCCTTCCTTGTTGAGTCCTGTCGCGTAATACCGGCACCGTAGGGCAGTAAGTAATTTGCGATTTCGTCCTCTACGAAAGCCCTCGCTACTGATATATGCTTTGAAATTTTTGTGATTTGTTTGAAAGTCGCTCTCAGGCAACTTTCAAACGGATTGCTATCCTCTGTGCTGAGCCTCCTTGCTCCCCTTTCAGTTGTTTTCGTGTTATTCAGGGTCGCCGCTACCTGGCTGCTGTGTGAATAGCCTCTGCACATAGCCTGCTCACTTACATAAATACCTGTAATACCACGTTAAAAAAAGTTCTGTGACGCAATGGATCAGCGCTGTGTTTTTGAACACGAAAGGCGGCAGTTGGGATGCTTTTGTTCGGGACAACTTTTTCTCATTTTTTTAATGCCAAGAATTAACAGTGCGCAAAATGACTTATCTTCGCTAGGTGTGTATGCGTTAGCCTTGAGATTGTTTTCTTTGATGCTTTCGAAACAAAATCGCAGTTTAAAAGGCTGTGAGGCGAGACGGGAGGCGGAACCAGAAGTTTGGGTGCTGTACCGCTGATAATCGGAATTATGCCAATCCAAACCCGGTCTCGGTCACCTCAACCCGAAGAACAGCGAAAAGTCAGAGAAAATTTGTGTGTGGATCTCGTTGCAGTCTTCGCTACGCTGTAACAACTAAAAACGATATACACCTCGCAAATACACATCCTACAGATACAGCTCTATAGTTCAATAATCTGATTTCACTCTTTCACTGCTTTTACTGCTAACCCTATGAAGTGCTCAGTTTGTAGCCTGGTTCAAATACACGAGCATAAATGTATGTAAATAAAGAAACGTAATTAAAACAGTGAATCCTCCCCACTGCTACGCTTTTGAATATAACAGTCCCACTCAGCTTGCCGTATAAGTCCCAGGAACACAAAGCAGAAAAGGGAATTTCACTGTTGCGTGCATACTTGGTAAGCTGTCAAAACGGCACACCGCTACGGCGCCATGGCACACTTATGAGTCGGGTTCATCTGGGAGCCCGCCGGACAGTTGTAGGCATCGGCAAAGTCAACACTGTGCATCATCGGAACGTTGCACATGGTTGCTCCGTTCTGCTGTCCGCACAGCAGGTAACAGCTGAATACGAAAGCCAACCTGTCCGTCTTAAAAGGAGGCAGGTTCTTGACCAAGGCGTCGTCGTTATCTATGCTTGCTGTCCGAAGCATAGACGCCACCACCGGAACAGCTGCCACCGCTCCTTGAATGTCAAGGTCCGGCTCGGAACCACTGTCGCTGGCGAGACACTGATGGTTGCGATCGTAAATCTTGTGGAAGTCGACGTGGGACTCGACGTAATCGTAGAAGACAGCAGCTGCGAGGCGCGAGCCTATGCCTCCGAGCACGATGCCTCTATGTGCGTCGGGAGCGTAGTACGGATAGTCCAGGTGCTCAACCAAAAGCGAAAAGCCCTTGAACTTAGCGAAGTCCTTCAGCCCATAGTTGATCAAAGAGGAGTCGGCTACAGACCGATTGTAAAAATAATACTCATTCAGCATCTTCCAGTTGGTCACTGGCTCGCTTGTCATCTCTGGGTAATCGTAGTACGCGGTAGGGTACTCCCGGGCTTTCGATTTTTTGAGGAGCGCGAACAGGTGGCGAAAATTAGCGTCGCTCATGTTTTGCACCACCGCTGCGCGACGCGGCGACTGCGCGCTCTGGTGCAAGTCGACGGAATAGGCATGGCGCACATTCTCTGCTAGTCGCTCCAAGTTTCCCAAAGCGTGACGTTTCGAAATGAGGAAGAAATGGTTGATGTCATAGCCAAAGAAGGTAAAAGTTGACAGGAAGCAGCTCTCCTGCAGCTGTTCGATGGCGACCTCGGTGCTTCGGTGGAAGCTAACAATTATGTCGAAGCTAGTGTAAAGTACCAGGCTCTGGACGCAAAGTGTTTCTATAACGTCGTTCATGGGGACCTCGCCAATGGACTCGTGGAGGTTGAAAACAGTCGTGAAGCCGTCCACGTCTAGGAGGACTATTTCACTCAGATCTGAGAAGGACAGGCTTAGATGTCGCCTCAGCGCGGCCTCCCACCTGTCACGAGGAACGGATGGAGTAAGCCTAAAGAAGGAGGCCGTGTCATTCTTCGGGAACACTTTGGAGACGAGGCTGTTAAAAATGCTGGCATTAGTGTATGCGTCAATAAACTCTTCGAAGCGCTCGAAGTGGTCGATGATTTCCGTTAGCCGTCTGTCATCAAGGGCACCAAAAGCCTCGTACGTGGTGCGCAGGTGCTGGAGCAGGTGACGGGATTTAATGTGTCCCCGTAGCGTTCCGAGTAACTTCATAAAATCTTCGCTGTGGCTGACGACCAGCGCTGACCCATTCTCGACAGTAATCTTGAAGACGACGGGCGTAAAGAGGCTCCGTGACATGTAAAAGAGAGCGTTGAGGAAGTCCGGCTTAGGATTCCGGTTGGGCCACACAACTCCACCTTCGGCGAGAAGCTTTTTCACACCGGCCACGTGGGACGTGTTTAAGACGCTGAGGCATGCCTGGAAGAATTTGGTTCCCTTCTGGGTGACCTTACTCGTGACCGTCGGGAACAACTTCATTCTCTCCACGGCGTCTGCAATGAAGCGATGTAGCTGCATGCGTTTCACGGATATATCGTGCGACCGTGTCCACAGGCCGCACACATAAGAATAGTAGTCGTCGCATGGGTCAGCGTCGTTGTCGATAGCGTCTTCCAAGAGCTTCTGGTAGCGCAGGCACGATGGGGTGCTGCAGGTCAGCTCGGTCAAGGCAGCAGGCTTCCGCCGACGTGCAAGGCGCGTAACCGAGAACAATATGGCGCCCAGAAGAACGACAGCGAGGAAGGCGGCCCACACCTTGGCGAAGACGGACATCTTGCCTCTGGTAGACCGCATTGACTGACAACACATGCGTTGAGAAAAAGAGAGGTAGGAAGCACATCAATGATTATTGAGGTTAGCTGGGCAAAAATAATAAAGTGAGAAGGTGCACTGCTCGCTTGCCAGTGGCACGACACGCGGTACCGCGGTACCAGCTGGCATCAGTTCTCTAAGTGGACTTTTCACAAACGCACCGGGCTAGTGCTTGAAAGATCAGTGTCATCGCAGGGTCTCTTAGTGGGGCAATACAAAGTCACCGATGCCGCTACGCTTCACGCATAAAAAGGCCGCCGTGGTTGCTCAGTAGTTATGGCACTCAGCTGCTGACCTTAAAGACGCTGGTTCGGTCCTGGCCGCGGTGGTCGAATTTCTATGAAGGCGAAATTCTAGAGGCCCATGTACTGTGCGATGTCAGTGCACGTTAAAGAACCCCAGGTGGTCGACATTTCCGGAGCCCTTCACTACGGCGTCTCTCATGGCCCGAGTCGCTTTGGAACGTTAAACTACCATGAACCATATTTATTCCGTTTTGACAGAAAAGTCACTTCCCACGGATGAGTGCGCTAGCGGACAAGTCATGGACTCCCATCTGGGCATCGTCATGGCTAAGAGTGTATCTATATTTTCTACTTCCTCTCATAGTGCGAAGAAGTCTGGCACGCGATAAATGAGATGTGTGCTGGCGCTCACCAGGAAGGTGGAAGTGAAGCCATGCCTCTCGCCCGACATCGTGGTTCGTTCGCCTGAGGTGGCGTGCTGGTTTTCGGCTCGGCCAGAGCTGGCGGCTTCTGCCGAGCTGCGAAGGCAGATTACAGCAATCCTTTACACGAAAGACACCCTAGTCAACCCTTTTTAATTTTTTTCATCAAGTTGAAAGTGACAAGAAAACTAAATCCGTAAAAAAAAAACCGAAATTAAGATAAATTATTATATAACTTTTTATCGACTATTAGCCCCTATTAATTGCCTGATATGTTCACAGTTTGTGCCTTGAGAAAGGTTTGCTTTAAAGGGGTCGCAGTTCAATACGATGTGCAGTTTTCCGCCCACTGCTATCTCTGGCTACTACGTTCAAGCGGCTGGATTAACCATCTCCTGGTACGTGAAGATACAGATAATGATTGGAATTGATACGACACCTAGTCGTGGCCCCTTTCGTGTCAAGGAAACCATAAGTCAGTTTTCCGTCCACTGCTATCTCTGGCTACTACGTTCATGCGGCTGGATCAACTATCTCCTGGTATGCGAAAGTAGAGAATGATCGGAATTGATACGACATTAGTCGTAGCCCCTTTCGTGTCAAGGAAACCATAAGTCTCGGTATGTAACCTATGTGTGCGCAGTGGTTTACGAATTCCCTTTCTTTTGCGACTGTTTATATCGGATAGTGGACGGGGCGCTGGACTACCATTCGTTTAAAGAAACTTTGGGAATCGATCTATAGACGCACATTCCCATGCAGCTACGCATTGCAGGGTCTGAAAAAAAATGTGCCTTCTGATTTTAGATAAAACTCAAAATTTTATACCGGTAAATAGACTCTCGTACATGAGAGTTAATTGTTCGAGGCATATATTATAAAGAAAAAAAAGAAACGTATGCGTGAGCGATCCCTCGATATTACTTGCTGATTGCAAGGCGGAGTTTCTGAATGCGAGGTTTTGACGACAAAGTTACTTTGATTTTTGATGGCTTCTGTGGAAGATGTGCTTTTGGTTTAGTGTATATACGTTATATTTGCCCCTACTAAATTCAGTTGTGAGTGAGCGGGTGTCCCGTCTACTCTAGCTTCTGTTGTCCGTACTATTAGAGCAGTACTCCCATTGTCAAAGATGCAGATGGACCAGCTAACGCAGCTTGCCGCTCTACTCTCGGATGGGAACCGTGCCCTAGCCAATCGCCATCACCAAAGCGACGATAACCAAGACGCTGGGCAATGAAGACCTAGTCTCCCGCACGTAAACGTTTAAATATCCAACGATATGCCAGGACAGTCTTCGTACTCTGTCAAAAGTTCCTAGGCCAGCGGGTTTGTTTTTGGACATTGTAGCTAGGCTAATATTAGCGACATCTCAAGCGCTCCAAATCTCATAGCAAGGAGAAGATTTCTCCTCAGCCTTCAAATACCATGCGTGATGGGCCTTCCACCGCAATGCCCAGCCATGGTCACCAGGTTACTTTTGAAAAAGAACAGCACGAGCTCACACCCGGGGCTCCCGAAGGGCCACTCAAAATGTTTAGGACTTGAATATGTGAAGTTTGAAGTGAAGCGCGCGAAGCCTTCGTGTTAGCATCTTAAATAATGACGCATGCGTGAATTAAAGCTGCCATGACGTTCAAGATTCTCTGAGGACGCCGCATAAGGACGTCGTTTTGAAGGGGCGGTACAAAACAAAGAAGGGGCGCTTACTCGAAAGGAGAGAAACGCTATCGAAGGCAAAGCCCACGAAATGTTGCCTGACATTCGACGCGGAACGGCGGTGGGTGGGTGAAGGCAGCGGTAGTGTGAAATCATACCCTAGGCGACGTCATAACCGAGCTTCTCCGTAAAGCATCAACGCTGCTTCGAGAAGACTGCACATCGTCGCTGATTTATTCGGCGATTACGTTACTGGTTTCAATGCTAGTGCGGAATGACAAATCGTTTACCTACAAGCTGCACACATTGGAATAATTACTTCTCGTTGAGTTCCAAACGAATAAAATTAACCCGCCATTTACTTCGTTAAACTAAACACGATGTAGGCGTGATAGCACAATATACATGGTGTTTCACCTAAGACTTTACACAATTTTTAGAAATAGGTTTTTTTGAGTAAGAAGAGCCCCTTTTTTCGGCATAGCTTTTGTCAGCGGTGCAGTACATCAGAATGCAGTAAAGACTTGCTAACTAGCAGGCTAGGAGGAAAGCGCTCACAGCAGCGACGCGGCTGCCCAAGTGGCTTTGGTTACGGGCAGGGTCGAAGGATACGAAGCCTACTGTGCGACCGACCACTTTCGGATGAACAAGGCCTCGATCGAAAACCACACAGGCGCGGCGCCTCTTTGCATCTTGTACTTCCCCTATCTCCCGCCACCGAGACGGCCCGGGGGCGCAGTGGATGAAGGTTCGCACCGAGACGCTTTCGCGGCCACTCAGGCCGCTCGCACCCTGTCGCAATGTCGTCGAGGGAGGTACGGGAAGGCGGTACCGAGAGGGCACTCTATGCGAACACACCATGGGGTGGACCATTGGCGCGGCGGAAGCAATAAACAACTTGACTTTGCAGGCCTCAAGTGCTGCTGATAAGCTGGCACTCTCCCCCTATCGCGCCTGACTGGCTCCAGTGGCCGCACTGAAGACTGTCCCAGGAGACGCCTCATAAACCATACGAGACGCAACTCACGCTGCAAAAACTCTTCAGCTTTCCTTCAGACGCCAACGACTCTCCATACCTGGGCTTCGAGGAAGTGCCGTGTTCTTGGTTGATGCTGCAGTGTTTCCGAGACGTCTGGCGGTCCGGCTGCCGAGGCCGACTCGGTCCTGCCGGCTCGGGAGACGTGGGTGACTTGGGTGAGCTTCGCGACTTGGGTGAGCCTCGCGACTTGGCTGGCTTCTGAGTCGGAGAGGGGCTTCGGCGAGTAATGATGTCGGGATTCATGACGGTGCTTCCTGCTACTGGTGCTTCGTGGTTTCGAATGCGTGCCATCGCGTGCACTCGTGGCGCTACTGAAGGGCGCTACTGTTGCCACCAAATCAACAACAACAACCTTTGGTCAATCCCCCCATGTGGGTATGTGCCGTTATAAAGAGGATGAAGAAGAAGAAGACCCTATCCCCTGGCCTATACCCCGTCGTGGGTATGTGCCAAGTTAATAAGGCAGCAACAAAAACAACAGCAGCAACAACCTTTTGGGACTGCATCAAACAGTGTACATTCTTCCACTATAGGCATGTGCCATTTCTTCTGAGGCCAAAAACATGCAGAATTGGCCTGTAGCCAGGAAACATATTCTGAAGAATGACGTCAGTGACGCCACCAGCAACGCTATAGTTGATTTCCAGGCAATTAAAATGTCGAATTAAAGTTCTGTACTTCCAATATTTCGTCGTCACATTTTAAATAAGTGTGGGTTTATAGAGGTTTAACGTCCCAAAGCGACTGAGGCTATGAGGGACGCCGTAGTGAAGGGCTCCGGAAATTTCCACCATCTGAGGTTCTTTAACGTTCACCGACACCGCACAACACAGGGGCCTCTAGAATTTCGCCTCCATCGAAATTCGACCGCCGAGTCCGGAATCGAATCGGCGTCTTTTGGGTCAGCAGCCGAGCGCCACAGCCACTGAGCCACCACTGCGGCTTTTTGCATAACTATGTATAAAACAAAGAAGCATCGCGATCAATGTCGTTATTAACTAAAACAGCATGATTAGGTAGATTTTTGAACGCCTGAGCGGAATATAACTGCTCGCACAATCACGCACGTACAACTGGCGGTGAAAGTAAATGGACCGCGGATGCGATTTTGAAGTTTTATTGCAATGCACACAATGCAGCCTGAAGATGACGAGCGCGACAAATTCGTCCTACCATGCTTTGCATTTACCAAGCTAGTAAACCAGAACTGCTATGCCATGTTTCGTTTCAAGGAACAAAATTTTGTCTGTTTCTGTGGTATATTTATTATTCATGATGATAGTAAGAAGAATAACTTGAAAATTCAAAATTCACTCACCTGTTGACGTAGCAGTATGCTTGTTGAAAGTTGTCGTGTTGCAGGTGGGGTCAGAATTTTGCAACCAGTGAGCTTACAGTAAGATCTTCGCCTCTGGTAGTCACCAGTTTGACTATTCTTTGATAAATATGTACGACAGTGCTGTTTGTGTAATATAGGGGGGATTTAATGTAACTCTGCGGGCACGAATGAAGCCATTAATGCACTTGCCCCACCTTTTTCTTCCAAAGGCGCTGACTGTTGGCATCCTTATACACATGCAATAACTTCCAGAGCTTACTATTGCTCTATAGTCAAGCTTAATAAGGCCTCTGTCTACATATTCACCTTTCCCTACCTTCTTGCGCGAATATTGCTAAAAATAAATCACTGGTCGCTGAGGTCATAGTCGTTATGTGAAATGGACAATCCTCTGATCTGTCCTACGCCTAACGCTTTATGCATGCAGGCATGCCGCAGCGGATTTCACTGTGCAGAACGATTTGACTGCGATCTCCACATGACTGAGTGCAAGCAAGTAGGGGTACACTACTGGGCTAGTTAACGCAACGTAATGTAGTCACTGAGGGAGAAAAAAAAAACATTTTATTTTGTCGACGGCATCAAAAATATTCACAGGGCTCGATCGCGAACAACTGTACACATGCGAACATTTTCATCCTACCAACCAATGCCCGCAAAGCGTAATACATACAGTGAGCGTTTGCATTTCGCTTTGTACATTTGACACGCAAAATCAAGCACATGGTTAGTACATTAAATCAAAGGACTGGCTGGTCTATAGCCATTTTGACAGTGAATATTTTGCTTTTCAGGATTCAGATATACTTGTGCATCTACAACAGAAAAACAATGCTGTCGTTTCAGAAATCTTCAGTCACCGGAGGGATGACTGCAGATATTATAGACTGTGACCCACCCTGCATTCATGGCATACGACTTCCAGCTGGTTAGTTGCTTGGGAGAACCGGCTTGGTTTGTGTTGGCGCGCTGCGTGACTTTCGCATGGGTATGAGGCAGTCACTCCTGTTCAACCTTCCCAAAACACATGCCATCTTACTAGGCAAAGTGCAGTGCGCAAGCGCAACGTTCCAAGTCCAGCCAACAACTTTTAAGCGAGGCTCATTAAAGACATTCGAGGGAATACTGCAGAGGTGAAAACGGATGGATAACGTTAATAAATGCACTTGATGAACAGTAGATGCATATACAAGAGAAAACATAAAAGCGTGTATGCACTACGGGGTGTCGTTTCTAACTTGGGCTCGAAAAGCAATTATTCCAGCAGCCCCCAAGAATAATTTGCGAAAAAATGATCACAGATTAAGCATCCACAAGGGAAATCACACTATAAAGAAGTACAGTTAAGCACATTGGAACACAATCAGCGCTAGGAGGAAACAGTTGAGCACGGAAAGCGCAGCGCTGGCCTATTGCACTCAAACGCCTGTGCGAACGCTTCCGAGTGAAGAACACCGTAGCGGCAGACTTTGGCCAGTTCGGGGTCACCGCACGTGGTCTGGCAGAAGCGGCGAAAGAACAGCCTCTGCCTCGCCCTGACGACGCTGTCCCCTTCGTCGACTTGGGATCCATTCGTCGAAGACTTCACGGCCACGTCCAGCACCCATGGCAGGAAAAGCACGAGGCGCAGGGCGTCGTAGTTGAACTCTCCGCCCACGCTGGTAGCAGCGTGGTCGGCAGTGCAACGCTCGTAGGCGGTCATATTCTTGACGCTTGCGTTGCTTTGCCTGCGAAATAATAAGTCATTGCTAAAGGGCGCTTTAGCACGAGTACAGGCCCTGTTTTCACACTAAAATGCATGGCGAAAGCAAAATTACTGTAATTAGATACATTAGCTGTAATAACTTTAGTTGAATAAGCAGCATTTACAGGGAGTTCTAGTGGGTTAAATGCTCCCGTTGTGTTTTGATTAAGTGCGACATCTGTGCTTTACATGTTCAGGCTTTGGGCCCACTCTTTAATTAAACCAATCGGCGCGACTTTATTGCTGGTGCCAGTACACAATGATGCCGCTTAGACATCATGCATTACGCAGGAAATGAAAGGTTACAATAAGGGCACATGCTCAGTGGCGAATGGGATTCTGAACTTGGTAACTCCGTGCAGCGCATCGACAAAAAAAAAAGTTATAGATGGTTAATACGACTGAGGCAGCAGAGTATGCGTTTTGGGAGCAGTGGTTGCCAAGTATGGGTTCAGACCGCGCGAGCGGGTGGCGTTATCCAGTTCGTAAAATCATCGCGTGACACGCCTTGCCCATCTCCAATCTCCCCCACCCGACATTCGTGTCCTATTACCCTCTCTTCTTCTAACCTCTATCTTTGTCTCCTTCCCCCTGACCTAAAGATGGAGAATGAGGATTTCCCTCCCTTCGACTTGGCCCACTTCCTAACCAAGGCTTTAGGCAGACGGACGGAGATATTTTTTCAACAGGAGGGTTTTAACGCTGACGCATTAAAACAACGGGTTGCTGTACTGCCGTCCGACAGCGCTGAAGCTCTTTAGTACAGCGTTCACAAGTCTAGCTTGCCTTTTGGCGGTCGCCACCCTTGTGACCCAGGCGAGGAGAAACTGGACTCCGACCGTCGAGTAATCGAGGCTGGCCTCCGAGGCGTCGGCGTGCATGAGATCTGCCGTAAGGAAAAGCGAGGGCACCGTCATGGTGGCATTGGGCCCGGGCCCCAGTGCGATGTCCCCACGCAGCTGCTGCTCTGCCGTCGCTTCCGCCGACAGCCAGTCTTCGGCGAGGGGCTCCCTGCTCAGCTGGACGATGGATAAGGGGAAGCCATCGTCCAAGGCGGGATCCTCCCGGCTGCCCTCAGCGCTTCTGGTTGAAGCTGCAGTTGTCATACAAGAATGGCAGTGAAGAGGCGTGAAGCGTTATGACATCTTGTACTGTGTGGCAGGTGGGACAAAGAGCGGTTGAAGGCGAGCTCAAAAGTTAAATTGAATTGTTATCGGTATGCGACTGCTGTGCTTGAAAATGTGGGGCAAGGCGCCACAAATCAAATTACCCGCCATCAAGAGACGAAGTATTTTCATGCTCCTGCACCATGGAGCCCAATAGTGCCTACCATGATGATAACTACATGGGTTGCAGAAAATATACGATAACATATAATCAGCAAATAGCCTATCAGCCAATCGAACGGTGGCTTCTGAAGAAGGATTACGGTATAGAGGTACAGTGATACTGGATGTGATCGTCAAGTAACAGGTCTGGAGATCCTGCGCTGCTGAATGTACTATCGCGCTCAATATGAGTTGCAACGCGCGGTCATCGACCGGGGCTCGTTCTGTGGTCTGCCTCCTCCAAACAGTCGCTCAGAATTCTGGGAGAAACTTTTTCGTGAGCGGGGGTGCTGTTGTTTCCTCGAACAGCATTTTCTCCCAGAATTCCGAGCGACTGTTTCGAGGAGGCACACCACGGAACGAGCTCCGGTCGATGACCGCGCGTTGCAACTCATATTGAGCGCGATAGTACATTTGGTACTTACAAACCGTCACCACTGGCATGGCCGCCAACTTCGAGATGTTCGGCCTGAGTGCCGTTGTGACGGAAGTAAGGTTCGCCGCCGACAGCTTGAGGTCGGCAACCATCTTGTCGAGGTAAAAGCGCGCTTCGGGCGTCTCCACGGTGCTGGCGAGCCAGAACGGAAAGCGGAGTGCGAAGTGACGAGCAGTAGCTCGCACGCATACCTGCGGCGTATAACAAACAGAACACAGCGTTAAGTAAAAAAAAAATAGAGTGGTGAGTATAAGGCTCTGAAAGGGACTACAATCACTATCAGCACGGATATTGCGCGTGTTAATATTTTAAACAGCTGGTATTTTTCTCGGACATTTATAGAGTAAAAAATTTGACCAACATTATACCTGTATGTACCCCTCAGACACCGATCGCTTTATATGCTAATGTGCATCTGCCTATATTACATCTGAAATAAAACTGTAGTGGCTGGCAAAACTTGATCGATATGCCAGATAACTGTTGCCTTTTACCGCAGAGTCAGTAAACTATTGATAATTTGTTGCCTAAAAATGTGTACGCTTTTGTGTTGTGGCGTGTGGTAGGGCCGCAGGATTTGAATTTTTTTTCGCGCCAGTAATTTCTGTGCAAGTGCGTTTCCCCGTTATTAGTTTTTAGAACATTCGCGAATAAAACGGCCAGAAGTATGGCGCATTTTATTAGTTGGTTGGTTGGTTTATGGGGTTTAACTTCCCAAACCGACTGAGGCTATGAGAGACGCCGTAGTGAAGGGCTCCGGAAATTTCGACCACCCGGGATTCTTTAACGTGCACTGACATCTAACAGTACACGGACCTCTAGAATTTCGCCTCCATCGAAATTCAACCGTGTTAAAAGAGCAACCATTTAAATCTGTGTATTTAGAGGCAGCGTTACTTATTTTTTCTCACCTGCTGCCAGAATTCGTCATCCTGACCATGCGTCGACTGCCGCAGATAGGCGTACTTGACGATGTGCGACGCTGTTAAGAGCAGCAAGTAGACGCTGGCGACCCTGAGGTTGATAGTACCTAGGAGTTTGATTATGGCACCGATTTTGTCGAGTGCACGTGCGCGCAAGGATTGCCGCCCGCTGATCCCGTCGTACAGTTCGTCGAGTGAAGTGAAGTCCGACAAAGGTGCTGGCAGATCTGATGCCCACACTGGTCGGAAGCGGTCGACCGAAGGGTCCAGCGTCTTTCTGATGCCTTCGACCTGCACGTCCAGAGCCAGTATAGCGCCCTGATACTCGTCAGCCGTGCCCTGCTGCAACTGCGCGAGGAAATCATGAACAAAGCGTCGCACCGGGCTGTCCTGGCTCCGAGATGGCCGGAATAGGTGAACGAGTGACTCGCCTACGTCCACAAACACGTAACTGGGTAAACCACACCTGGCGCTCAGCGCCGACACGAGACCCGTTCGGAGACAGCTATTAACGGCCCTTTCCAGCAGCGCGAAAGAGTTGACGCACGTTGCCAGCTTTCTTGGTCTATCTGCGCTTGTTGCAGGACTTCAAGCACCGATTTCAGAGGCTGCTTTTGGGTCTTGTTTGCGGCGAAGTGCCAGCAGGTTGCATAGAAGCGAGTCATTCGACAGTCTTGTGGCGCACATCGGCTCGGATCTCGGGACAGGTACTCCAGACTACGATGTACTCGCACGATTAAAGACTGACGGTTAGCCTGAGCGTAGCTTTCAGGCTGGAGTGCTTCGTCGCCTTTGTCTGATGTTGTGGCCTGCCACTTCCCGCAGACGTGACGATGAAAATCGTCGCATGGTTCTACACCGGGGGCCGCGGACTGCGCCAGCAACGCGACGACCTCATGGCACGCTATGGTGGAGCACACGGTGCGGCCGTCCTCTTGGATGTCGTTGCGCCAGGTGGGAGTCGCGGTGACGTGGACCACCCGACGCGCCGAGCTGAGAGCGAGGAAGAGTAGCAGGGTCCCCAGCAGCGCTGCGACTACGCACGGCACCACGATGAGGTAGTACCGCGTCGAACCGTCAAAGTCTTCCAGGTTGCAGTCGGAGAAGGGGATTTTCATGCCAGTCGTCTCTACGCGCATTGGGAAACGTGCACGAGGTTACTGCGAAGTACATGCACACGTTTCGCGGTAGAAAACACTGGATTCACTGTAAAGGATTTAGTGTGCGAAGGTATTCCCCTAAATGAACTCAAACTTCCCAGTGTGGTAATTTTAGAACTGGTCAGTTATTTGCAAGCAGGAGTGAGAGCCCAAAAATTTGATCTGGCCCCTTTATGTGGGGCTGGAAAAGGATTTACTGAAGCTATTTAAGAGTTTGGACACATTGCAGTACTATTTGTTTATTTAAGACTAGCACCACACATAAAAGCGCTTGTTTTACTAAGAATCAGGGTACATTTACCAGGGAATGACGGTTTGCTCTCGCTTTAAGAGCAACCGGATTAGTTATTTCAGGTGCCTCGATAATACGTTGCGGTCCGCTCTATCCTGTACTTCTTGTATGGCGTGTCTGAAATGTAGCAGCATATCAGGCACGTACTGCGAGGGACGGACATTCCGGTGGCCACACTTTGGTTCATCGCAGTGCGCGGAGAGACGTCGCCGGTCCTGGCGAAGACGTAGCCCAGGGGCGCTTCGGAACGGAAGGTGTTGGTCGCGGAGCGCGGGACCCTCTGCAGCGAGTCAATTGCGTCTTCTGCGCTCTGCATCGCGTTGGACTGCTCAGGGGATGCACCGCCATCGCTGCAAGGGATGAAAAAAAATGTCCACGGTTTTCTTTCTCCATCGAACCGAAAAAAGTGACAACCTAAGCTGCAGTGTCTCTTTTGCCTGTTTTTCTTCGCTTTGAAGTTGTCGCCATCCTCACCCGAACTACGTCCGCTGAAGGACGAAAGCCTCTTCCCCTTTTGATTTCAAATTAACCTTAGCCTGCGAAGGCTGCGGCCACCATTTGCAGGCGAATTAACTGTCGGAATGAAGAAAAACGAAACATAAATAGAAATAAATAAAGAAAGAAAAGGAAGATAGGGAGATGGGAAGGAAGGAGAGAAGGAAGGAGGAAGGAAAGAAGAGGAAAGGAAAGAAAGGAAGAAAGCGAGAAGTAAATAAATAAATAAATAAATAAATAAATAAATGGTTGGTTTATGGGGTTTAACGTCCCAAAGCGACTAAGGCTATGAGAGACGCCGTAGTGGAGGGCTCCGGAAATTTCGACCACCTGGGGTTCTTTAACGTGCACTGACATCGCGCAGTACACGTGTCTCTAGAATTTCTCCTCCAAAGAAATTCAACCACCGCGGCCGGGATCGAACCCGCGTCTTTCGGGTCAGCAGCCGAACACCATCACCACTGAGTAACCACGGCGGCTAAATAAATAAAAATATAATGAAATAAATAAAGTAAGTAGTAGCCTCAAGCTGGCGAGAGTTCGACTCACGTACCGTGCTCTATAGGAGGGAGTGGTTGACTCGTCGGCCTTGGCTTCCTTGCCAATTGTTCTGGTAGGAGAAGATTGTCGATGCGAATCCGCCGCGGCGCCAGGACGGTCCTTTATCGAAGTCGAAATGGGTGTTTCTTTCTTGGACTTTTTCGGAATCACTGCCGCCTCCGCCTGGCGTTGGCGGCTGGCGCTGCGCCGCCTCTCTTTGCTGAGACTATAGAAAAGGTAAGAAAGAGCGATACATTTTTGTCTTCACGGGCCATCGAACAGACCAGGAGGATTCTGACGTGGCGCTGTTAACAGCTCAGTCACGAAATAAAAGTGGAACTTTGAACAGAAGTGCTCAAATCACAGGGTTTGCTTTCGAGTCGTATTTATTCTGGTGTACTTACGCCACACGTCAAGGTCAATATGTTCGGGAGGTTAGGTACAAGAATTCTCAACCTTTCCGAAGATTTAGAACCTCGGGTGGGCTGTAACTGTCAAACTACACGGCTCATAAGAAAAGCCCATGGCTATTAGATTATTGATCGAGGCTGCATGCCGATCAAAGTGTTCGATTTGTATACATCAAAAGTTTGAAGTCAGCTCATTATCTCGCTCGCTCTTCCACTTTTTTATCAAGAAGAAGAGGGTGTAAAACTTCCTCACGCATTAGTTTTGTGCCATTTCTGATTCGCTAACAGCCGGTGAAAATATTAATGCCCGGCGCACATTGCACATTAAAATCTTCAATTAGTGAGGTTTACGTAACTTCTTTTAGTTCCTTTGCGCCTTCTGCAGACATAAATCTCATTATATAAGTGCTAATACAAATCCAGTCCTTTCATAATGTCGTCACTCACGTATCCCGTCCCGCTTTCAAGAGATAGAGGATGACTTGTTTGCTTAGGAAAATGTGCAAGCGGGCGTTTTTGAAACATTGAGGTTCCGATCGTAGTTAGCAGAGGCTTGCATAAAGACGAACTTTTTCTTCACCTGTATTTCTAGTTACCAAAAGTAAGCTTCTTGATCGGGCAGCCCGTTATACAATTTAGTTTTCCAGCTCTATCGGCACAAGAATGGTCGCCATGGGCTTGAAAAAAACAAGTGATACGACGGGGTGGTAAAATACGAAAGGCAAAAACAAAACCGTGAGATCGCAAGCTACGGGAAGGGTTGATTTCGGCTTGGTTATTAAGGTAAATCTACATCGCACGGAAGCATGCAACAGTGTTTGTACAATAAGATGGGCTAACAACGAGATTGCAGGTAAAGGCCTTAATTAAGAGAAGATAGTTGTATATACCAAGGGCGCATCAAGATCAATGCTCTGGATATCACTTAAACTGTGAAGCCACCGCGAGCTCAGAGGAGCAAAAAATATTTAGTCCCTCAAGAGAGCACCTTCTGTCGGGTGCTGGCCACAACACACCAGCTAGCCGAATTATAGAGCACGGTTGCTTTAGATGATATATATGTGACAACAGGAACACACAGCTTTTGTGGAAAGTTGAAAATAACTAGGTATTAAGTACAGCGAATAAAATCAATTACTACAAAGCGATATTGGGATATATTGGGAATATATTGGGATAAGTTACTGAACGACAAAGCCACAGAGCCACCGCGGCGGGTTGCAGCTAGGAAGTCTATTTTTGAAGTTGCTGTTACGCGTGATATTTGAGAGATTATGTCGTGTGTGGCAGTGAGCACCTTACAACATTCCTGAAAATAGGGTAGTTGTAACAAAGAAAAGCTCAGTTCTTAAAACAGCATCCTAATTACAAATCTTAATGATTGAAATTGATTAGTGGCAACGGCAAATTCAGAGCAACGAACCGGACGCTGCGATATCAGTTTTTTAAAGAAAGAAAAGACGTTCTTGAAACCCTGCAGCGCGAGGAAATGCGTTGCTTTTTCCGCATAAAAGCGAAAGTAGGCACTTGACGCACGCTGGAAGTCAAGTGCAAACGCAAGATCCGATGGTAAAGTGTTGCATTGCCTACGACGTTTAATTCCAACTGCCTGCACTACTGAATACCGCGCTATGCGCTCTTTTGCTTCACCGCTTCGCGCGAAAATAGTATAGTCATTGTCAACTACGTGGACGTCATTTTCGAGAGGCTTCATTTTCATATTGTCTTTTCTCCTCTACCTTTATATCATCTCATCACGTGATTAACTTCCCCGCTTATCCTCGTCCTCCTCTAAGGCGCCCACTCCCGTGCCAACTTGGATAATATTCTGGTTTGCCAGCATGTGAGCGCGGCAGTTTGCGGTCGTTAGGCTTTATTTAGAGGTTTCATTTAGAGCTGGTGTTGTAAACGAAATCGCCTACCTGCTCAGCTTTTGCCCGACTCTCTTGCTCATAGGCTTCGCGGGCTCCGGCTTGGGGTCTTCGACGACTTTCTCCGGCACTGGAGGAGACGCGACAGTGGTCCGTGGGACTCGGGGCTCGACTGCGGGTACTTTGGTCGTTGGCTTTTCGCATAGCGTGAGGTTGGTCTGGGAGGGACTATGCTGAGAGATCCGAGTACCCGGCCGCCTGGAGGTGAGCACCTGGAGAGACATCATCCCGCTGCTTTCCTCTACGGACGACGTGCCGTCCTGAGGGCACTCTGGGTCCTTCATATCTCCGTGAGGACTGCGTCCCGAGGAGTGTATGTTGGGAAGCTCGCCGATGCTCGTAAGAATCGTAATGGCTGCGAACCGTAGTGGCTGCTATCTTGCGTAGACGCGTGCGCACAATCTGCAGCTATTCTTCTTCTCCCTCAGTAAAAATGGCACATGCCCACGCGGGGGATTGACCAAGGTATGTGAATGCCAACGAGGTATTCGTGCGAGAGAAAAAAAAAAAAGGCGTGAGATGGTGAAGTAGAATAGTGGAATGTTTGAAACTAGAAAAATACATTAACAAATATACATGATTAAAATTATATTACTGATTGAAAAATTTAAATGAATTAAACAAAACTGAAGTACCAAGAATCGAATAAAATAAACTTTTTGGTCATACCGCAGCTCTCTTACGTATCCTTCCTTCTGTTTGTCGTTCTTCGCCTTATTTTCATTCATACCTTGCACGCGAAGACTATGGCGCTGTCTTCAATTACTCATCTGGACAGCTTTACCTCCCACCGCTCCGGCTGAGTAATTGAAGAAAGCCAGTGATCAGCTTTCACTGGTCGAACGGGCCCAAGCTGTCGCAGCCGCCTTAGGAGTCCTGGGCTACAGGACTGCACCCATGAACACTCCCAAGACGTTATGAGCAGTGCATAAACGTTTTGTCTCTCTCTCTCTCCCCCTCAATTAGGCATCATTATCATTATTGTTAAATCTTTTTGAGCATGATGTCGCCACTGTCTGATCCTTGGCCGATCCCCTGCAGCGGTGCGCACGTATTAGCTAACTACTGCTAACTACTGCTGCCTTCACTTCTGTTTTTGCCAGCAAGAAAAAAATGCAATTCAGTGTAGGTGAATACATTTTAGTGAATACATTTAGTGAATACATTTTGGAGAAAGTAATAGATAATGGTAGAAATGGGACACTAGGATTAGAAAGAGAATGATGAAACAATGCTCATAATATTTTTCTGTTCTAAACTTAGCTAAAGGACTTCCCAGACATCGTCAACTCAGATAATCTAATATTCGCAGATGAATGCGTCAGTTAGAGCCCAATCGGCCGGATTGGTAGTCACTGAAAATTAGTAGCACCAGTCTACACGTATTCCTAAAAAAGGAAAGAACACAGTAACCGATATTTGCGCCTATTCAATACTCTCCTATGAGGATAAAATTCGGAGGCTCAAAAAAAAAAAATAAAGAAAGACTGGAAATGAGGCTGATAAGAACGCAGCGAACGATGGTAAGGAAAATGATAGGAGAAACGTTAACCCCTCCTTTTGAAAAACGCACAGAAAGTGGCACGCAAAAGCTTCGAACACACACAAAACAAATCAACAATCTCGACGACGCCGTTAAAAGGTATGTGAAATTAGCCGGTGATTCTGCGGCTTCTATCAGGCACCGACCTTGAAGCTCGGCAAAGACATAGTAGCGGTGTTATGTGATTGAAACGTAGCTTTCAGCGTTCTCGCATATTGCTGCCTGAAAAATTAGCTAGTGACTCGGTATCCCGTTGTGGCAATGAATAATAAACTCGCCATTATAGGCGGCTCTCACGAAAACATTAGTTAGTTTTACTCATGGTGAGCTTTCCGTTTTCTTATGTCTTCGAGATCCACGTCATGACGTGCGCAATCCCATGTGCATGGAAGTGTGCATTGCTCCTAAAACACACCATGTAGTTCTTTGTATTATGATGTCATCACTTAAGCTCTTCACTCTCTCCGTCCTTCTGATCTTCCTCATTCTTTCTCCCACTATGAAGCAGCAGGTCGCAGATACCTTACCTTTCCGCCCTTCCTGGTATTAGAGAATACTGCAACAAAAAACTGGACGGGACACTTAAGCTCCGCCTTAAAGTATGACGCGATAGTGTAATTCGTTAATTCCCATTTATGCAGAAGGTCATTGTCTAGTTTACATTCGTAGATCCCTGGGAGTCCTCATAACGCTCCTGGGGCCGTGAGGCAGCCGTTAGGCGACGCGCCACTGTCTTGCGATGGCAGGTGCTCACAGCGGCGGGTCTTGTGCTGCCCAGGTTCCCGAGCGACCAATCATTAATTTGACTGCCACCGGCAACGGCGGGCATTTCGTTTACTATCCGGTGGGCAGGCTGTGATGACCCTGCAAGGTCACGTGGCCTAGGTGGCCCACCTGTCTTCTAGGTTGTTCCGTGGGCCCCACCTTCCAGAGCTCTGCCCGTGATTTTTCGCTCACAATGCCGATGCCGATAACGTCAACGCCGACTTCGGATTTGCTGGTGAACCGAACCTTTAACGCTATGGCGTTAAAAGTGGAGTTCTTTGAGAAATTGTCGAAATCGCATTCAGGAGGCGCAATTATCCGAAGTTGCAGTATTTATTTCCCATATTTTCGCATGCATGGGTTCATTTTTAAGCTTTTTTTGCGCGCGCGTCAGTCCCCGTCCATGCATGCACTCGAGGCCCGAGTGTGACCTCACTGGCTTCTGTGGCCAGTGACGTCACACTCGTGGTGGTCTTGAGTTCCCGAGTGCGGAGCAATGGGAGAGCCGGCTCACCAGCAGCGAGCTCGCGGCCCAAAGGGCCTTAGTGCGGCACGCTACTGATGCAGCGCGACTCAGTGGAGCCCTGGACTAGGGGCCCAACCTTGCTGACGAGAAGCCTCAAGTCGCCGGCGCCACGAAAGACGACGGAGGCTTCGAATCCGCGAATCTCTTAAAAGATCTCAATAAAAGTTTTCTACAACTACTACTACTACTACGTGGTCTTCACTCACTGCCATTATCAGACGACTGACCAGAAGCAGACGAGACGCTAGGTAGCGGAACGGACTGCACAAAAAGGTGCTTTTTTACTCCACTCCGGCACAATTAACTCCGTTTCTAGACTGGAGTAAATGCAAGTAAATCCTCATTTTTACTCTATTATTCCCTCATGGGAGTAAAATGGAGGACAGTCCACCTTTTTGCTCCACACTCATGGCGTAAATGTTTCCACAAATAGCGTAAAAAGGGTGGCGGCTACCATTTATACTCCCTTATGGGTTTATTTTTGTTTACAGTGTATACTGCCTTAAACGGGAGACACTGAAACTTGAGTGCTAAAATTTGAATTATCGCCTCAGTCCAGTACTTTCTACGGGACATGAAGCTTGCGAGAAAGAGTGCTATAGGAACAGCCGCGGTGGCTCAGTGGTTATGGTGCTCGGCTGCTGACCCAAAAGACGCGGGTTCGATCCCGGCCGCGGCGGCTGGAATTTCTTTGGAGTAGAAATTCTAGAGGCCCGTGTACTGTGCGATGTCAGTGCACGTTAAAGAACCCCAGGTGGTCGAAATTTCCGGAGCACTCCACTACAGCGTCTCTCATAGCCTTAGTCGCTTTGGGACGTTAAACCCCATAAACCAAACCTAAACCAAACCAGAAGCAGCCGCTAGGTGCGAAGTATCAGGACAGGATGAGACGATGGCGCGTCGTCACTTCAGGGCTATGGCACAAGCTGTTGCCATAAATTACATTAATTTGACTGTTTCTTAGCATTTATGGGGTTTACCGTCCCAAAGCGATTCAGGCTGTGAGAGACGCCGTAGTGGAGGGCTGTGGATAATTTCGTTCACCTGGGGTTCTTTACCGTGCACTGACACCGCATACGTAGTATTTAGCCGCCATCGAAAATGCAACCGCCGCGGCAGAAATCCAAGCCGCCGCTTTCTGGTCAGCAGCCGAGCACCATAACCGTTAAGCCACCGCAGCGGCAGAAAAGGTTGTGTGAGGAAAACTCTTTTTAGTCATTAAACGATTGTATATCAACAGAGCCGATGAACTAGTCATGCAAGGGCAATTTCGAGAAATTGCCGACCATTTTGCTTTCTCAGTTGCTTATATTTCTTAAACTCGCGTCTCTTTATTACAACCAGCTGTTTTTCAAAACAACTAGCAAACCAGTTTTAAAGCAATGAAAATGGCAAACCAATGTCTAAAATCTGTTAGCTCTGCGACGTCACCATCGGTAATAGGAAAACTCTCCTACGAGCGTCGCACTGCGGGTATAGGATACGATAGGATAGGAAAACTTTTAATGTCTGACAGAGGGTAGCCAGAGGGCTACCCGCCTAGACGACGGCCGAAAGGTCTTGACTCTCGGCGGCGGCTTCGGCCAGTCGGACGAGTTGTAACTGAGTCGCCGGGTCGGAGCTCAGTAGTAAGGTCTCCCATTGATCTTTTGTGTTTATACCTCGTCCCTCCCGGGGGGCATAAGGACATTCCCATAGCATGTGGTCCAAGGTGGCCCTAAGTTCACAGTTTGCGCATTTGTCTGACAATTGCCCTGGGTACATAAGACTCCAAAGGGCCGGTTTAGGAAAGGTGTAAGTTTGTAACCGGCGCCAGTTGATGGCTTGGTATCTGGTCAAGGATCTATCCGCTGGAGGAAGTCTAGCTCGTTGCAAACGATAGTGCTGTGTAATTTCTCTGTAGGTCACCATCCGATCCCTGTCTGTAAGCCCGCCCGGAAGGAAAAGCCTCGGGCGAACTCGTGGGCCGTCTCATTACCAGGCAGGGATGCATGTGCTGGTGTCCAGACTAGTGTAATTTTCCTGTCTATTACATGACGGCTTATAATTGTATTCGTTAGCGGGGAGATCCGGTCCCTGCTGAAATTTAGAATGGCAACTTTGGAGTCACTGATGATGTACCTCGCTTTTGTGCCTACACAAGCCAGTGCTATGGCAGCTTCCTCTGCAGTCTCTGGGTTACCCGAGAGTATGGAGGCACTTATTTTGAGGAGTTGTTTATTATTGACGACCGCGACGGTCATCGTGTTCTTACCATACGCCAGGCCAAACGGGCAGAGGCGCTAGAGAAACGCTTCCGCTCCTACAAAGACGAGGACGTGGTCTACGTGGATGCCGCTGAACTGTGGGTATAGAGAGTGCGAAGGGTGACTTATTTAGCGAAATGGCTGAACTCACCGAGTACAAGGCTGGAAAAAGCATTAGTGATATCCGGATATGCACCGTCCTGTCACACCTGAGTGCACTCGCGCGCTCAAAAAAAAAAAAAAAAAGGACGCGTGCGTGTTGCGCAGCAGCGTGCGCTGAGACCCTTGTGGCCGTGAGGCCCACAGTTATATGGGATAAGCATTTTATTCGGCACTTCGTATTGACACCGGAACGAGGCAGCCCAACGGAATGTCTCCAAGTGGGTGTCGAGTCTCCGCTAGAAGACCGAGGTGCCGGTCGTGGCTGTGGATTGCGTCGCTCCACCAGCCCCATCGCTGCCGCTGCCCGGGATGCCACCACGACCGGTGAAGCGGGAGACGACAGCGGCACCCACGCAGGCTCCCAATAGAAAGGCACCGAAGAGGGCGGCCGTTATCAACAGGATCGTGGCGCCGCCAACGCCGCCTTCATCGTCCTCCGCGTCGCCTCGGCGACCACCGCCGGTCCCTGTGCCTCCACCTCCGCCTCCGCTTCCTCCGCTGCCTCCACTTGCGGGATCTCCCGGCCCTTCTTTTCCGGGAGGTGGCCTCGCATCGGATGCGCGCTGCGTTTGGGTTATGAAGACAAAAAGCACTCCCTGAGCGCCTCCGCAATGCTCAGCTGGGCTGTCGCGGCAGCGGCGCAAGCACAGTAGAAGTCGCAGCACGTGCTCCTTGCACCTGCTCGCAACAGTCTAAAGGGCAGGTGTTTTGACATATGGCTGTATCCGATGAAAATATCGTTAGTTTGCTTTATTCGCGGACTTGTCACAGCCATCTTCACCGATGTATGCGCTTGAATGACCTTGGGAGATTTTTGAAGGGGTGCATCACTTCCCATCTGTTTGCCCCTTGAGACCGCGTTTCGAACAGCAAGGTGAAAAAAGAGTATTAAATTTTCTTGTATTCACTATTAATTTATAGCTTAATGAATAAACTTGAACTTGAAAAGCAAGACAGAAAGCAAGTCGCAATGCAGGGTCTAAGAGGGAGCACCTCCATATTGGCTTTAACCTTCTTTTTACAGGTGCGAAACCCCTAGGTAATTACCGCTGCCTTATTTCACATTGGCATCTTACTTGACATCACTTGGGTGCCAAGTAATTCAACATAATATGCCATCAGTAGCCTGCCAAGGTGGGTGCGTTCGTGGCAGCGTAGACAAAGCTGTATGATGGCGTGTGATTGACTTGCGATGATCTGTGATGGCTGACAGTTGATGATGACGTGAGGAAACTTAGCACGCGCTGCACAGGTGGCATGTCGGGTACTGTAGCCACGGTGATTAATACCAAAACTTCTAGCATGCTATAGCGATGTAGAAAGCGGCAGGGACCTTAAAAAAATATATATGGTGAATATAAGTTTCTGCCTTGTACGCAAGCATTTTTTTAATGTTTTATGAACTGCTTCTTGGTTCGAAATTGAACGCGAAATAAAAGACGGCAAGTCCGGTGACCGCTGATTTAGGGATGCTTGAAAGAAAGTCAGAGACTGCTTTTCGAGACTAAATTTTATAGACAACTTTTGAATTCACTTTTATTCAGGCTTATGCCCTCGAACAGATCTGAATCATTATGCTTTTAAGATCGCGGCGCGCAGCAGAACGCAGGTCGAATATGGTCAAGCTCTTTTCTGCAAAACAAAAATAAGGCCATTGAAATTGATCGTGATCAGCACTACCTGAAATGTCTTGAATAAGGAACCAAGGGCAGAAATTTCTATGAAGGGTTACACCGGTGTGAGAGCTTGACCTCTCCACTGGCAATGAATTAGCATTCAATCTGTTACGCGCACACAAATTTTCCTAGTCGCTGAAGGTGCTTGTGATGCTAAAAACAGGGCATATCATGAGCCTTAATTAGTTCAAGTGCAAATACGTAAGTTTCCAATTTCGGCGACTAAATTTCCCATCATTACGCCTTTGCCTTTTGTTTTTGTCCGTGAATGCAGAATTGGAAGAGGCGATTGATAAAGAAGAGAAAGGAAATAACGTTTCTTCTCCTTTCGTGGTCTCACGCTCGTAGTAGGTTATGCTTTACTGCCGACTTGCTTGCTCTTGCATGTGTGCTTTGGCAACATAGGCGATCGGTTAGAGTTGGAGTGCAGATAGCCCTCATCCTACGCCCATCGACTGCTGTTCACACGAGGGCTGTTATTCAACTTGTATCGATTTTTAAATGTCCGCGAATTCCCCCTTGAAGTTATTGTTACAGCTTGACATGGTTATTACTGCAGCCAAGTGAGCGGAAAATGCGGTACTCACGCAAAGTCCGGTTGCGCTGACGCAGCTACTTCCCGGCGGACACTGGGTGCAAGCAGGGCCTGGCAAGTACATTGGTCTTCGTAGTATGTTTCCGCTGCAAGAGGGGATAAGAAGGGCGCCAGTGTGAAAGGAAAACGTTGACAAGATTGCCCATGCAATTGTGAAAGGACGATTAAAAATGCGTTCAACTAACACCATATGATCTCGAAAATTTGCTTGTTGCATATTGGACCACGTCGCAAAATCTCTTCAAAAGAAACAGGTTGAAAACCATTGGGACACGACGCACACATATTTTCCTTTTCTTCCTTTTTTATTTTTATTTGTGCCTCAAAGGCCCGAAAAGGGGAATTAAATGAGGGGTTAAAGGCGCGTACTCGCCAGAAGGCGGTAACAGTGGCAGTATGCACCAGTCATGTCCCTTCATACTTCCGCTTAGGTGGTAGGGTGTTATTTTATTGTTTTCAAAACACTAACTCAAGCGACTTTCGTAATTTTCCAATGACTTAATTCATTAGGTGCCAGGGGCTTTCTTTATTCGTAACTTACCTAGATTATTTAGATTTCTTTCAAGTTCCGTTGCCTTTCTTTTCATTCAATGCGTTTTTTGGAAAACATTTATTCATAAGGGAAGTAGTAGATATCTCACGTTTAATACAGCGGTAAAATCAGGCTGCTCACGAACCATGCTTCTGCGTGCGCGTCACACAAGGTCATATTCCAAAGCAACATAGTGCGCTACTTTAAGAGATATTATGTCACTAACCATTCCATAGAATTTCTTGTCTTAAGACGCACCGTCATGGCCATTCGTTGACATGACACTTGGGTGTACGTAGGTCCCACTTTGTACGAGGACAGACGAACCTCGTATACTCACGCCGGCGCGTAGTTGCATACGAAGAGTCGCTTGAATTTTCCTCCCAACACGTAGTTGCTAAAGCCGCAGCCGATGTACCGTGTGTTCGCCCATGCTATCTGCACAATCGACACGATCACACCGGCACAGTCAGTGAGAACATCAGAGGATAAGCACGACTGCCTTCAGTTGATTGGCTTTGTTACAAAAGGTTGTGTTGCAGCGAGTATGCGCGCACGCATGCGCCACATGCGGACGCATGCACGCGCACATCACGTGTTTTGGAAATGCGCCACAAGCAGCAAAGTTAACGGCAAAAGTTCAGGGGGCACTTTGACTGCCTAAAGTGCGTAGAGGCGAAAGCGTTTTCCGCACCACTTTCGCTCTTCTGTGGCACTGGTGGCGTCACATATAATTCAGTACTAATTACTAAGTGATGACAAATCACTAATTAATGGCCAATTACTGATGAATGCCTGAATACTAATTAACTGCTATTTAATGACGCTTAAGCTTCGCCTTTAGGAGTGGAACGCGACAGCCTGTTGCAGCGCTGCCAGGGAGTCCACGGAACGCCACCACCCGTTCGGCGCGATGCCTTGACCGTTGAACGTAACGCTTTTTGAGGAAAGGAAATGGCGCAGTAATTCTCTGTCATCTCGGTGGACACCCGAACCGCACCGTACAGGAAGGGAGGAAGTGGGAGTGAAAGAAGAAAGACAAAGAGGGCCCGTAATGAAGAAAATGAAAATTGTATTTGAGGAAAGGAAATTAAGCAGTAACTGTCTCGCATATCTCGGTGGACACCCGTGCGGTCACTGATGTGTGGTTAAGATGTTAAGCTTCGTTTCTAAGAGTGGAACGCGACAGCGTCTTGCAACGCTGCCGGGGAGTTCGCAGAACGCCATCGTTCATTCGGTTCTCCCGAAGGGAATATACGGCTCTGGGTACGGCTCTGGGTTCTACGCCTCGCTCGTCGGTAAATTGGTTTTTGAGGAAAGGAAATGTATCTGTCTCGCATACCTCGGTGGACACCTGAACCTCGCCGGAAGGGAAGGGAGGAAGATGGGAGTGAGCGAAGACACCGTATTCACTAGACGCGCCTTTGTTCATTCCAAACCATCGAGCTGGCATGATGGACCCGCATGATGGACAGACACTGTGAACCTGTTGTGTCTACAAAGGATCACTTCAGTCGAATGGTTGTTCATCTAAGAGACGTGTATGCCCAGACTGAGTACGAACCGGAGTGGCACTCACTATTAGTGATGTGCTGTGCATTGCCCCTTTTCTATTGCATGGTCTTTTCAATATGTATTGTTTAACACTGTTTTCATAATGGCTTGTATATAGTTCATGTACATAGAACATTACATCACTGTAATAAATACCATGTTGAAAAAAAAATAAAGCCGGCACGGCGGAGTGGATAGCATGCTCGTCTCGCACTGCGAAGACCGGGGTTTGGTTCCCGAGCTCGACCAATTTTCTACTCGGTTTTATTTATTTATATGGCCTGGCTAAAAAGTTAATTAGGCTAATTGAGTAATTAAGCAATTAACTAAACTCAGTCCCACTTACTTGGAGCATCACTATATGATCCCTTCAATTGGTTGCATGGTTACTAGCCAAAGTACAATTGGCCCCGTTTGAAATTCGCGCACTGTGACGTCACGACCGTTTCGACCAATTGAAAAGTGCGACATTTCTGTCGACAGCTCCTGCTTACAACGATGAGACATTAAAGGCTTCCGCCTTAATATAGAGCAGAAATGAATGTTTTTATTGTCCTTCTTTAACACCGCCTTGTCCTCGCGATCACCACTCTTGACAATCGCAGCAACATTTCCGATTTTGATTGCGATGCACGTCGTTTGTCGTTAAAACACCAAAACATTCTTGCCAACTGCTATCTTACTTCAGCAACACTAGCGCGATGTGAATGCAGTTTCTCGTGTCGTATATCTTCACAGCCTTTCGAGTTATTTTAATCGGTTGCTGAACAAACAAACAAACAAACAAACAAACAAACAAACAAACAAACAAACAAACAAACAAACAAACAAACAAACAAACAAACAAACAAACAAACAAACAAACAAACAAACAAACAAACAAACAAACAAACAAACAAACAAACAAACAAACAAACAAACAAACAAACAAGTATCCCGCGCTAAATCTAATGCATCCGTTTTTAATGGAGAATGTGAATGCTTGAGTGGGAATCACCTGCGTGAAATGAGTGACCACTCCTCTGGTGCCCCTGGTTTCGAAGTGCGACACACCGTTAGGATTGTAGTCGCGATATTCGCTGAACCAGTCGTCGACCCACGTCTTCCCTTCGACGACGGTCTGTTTTGTCCAGTCGGTCGCATATGCGAGGTTTTGTCCCACGCTGTTGAACTGGGCTGTGCATGAAGGTGATTAGAATGGGCATATCCCTTTCAGGCGTCTCTTGCTATTTCGATACAAAGCAAGTATTTTTCCGCCTATATAGTATACACCTGTTTCAAGGAAGCCAATTCGTTAGTCTTCCGAGGCGAAACACCAGCGGTTTATTTTTTCATCCCTGCGGAAAGTTTCGTACAAAATTATACAACGGTCGGAAATCGTAACATCAATTACATTAATGTCAATATTTATTTATTTATTCATTTCTTTATTTGCAATACTTCAATGACCCCATGAGGGGTGGGTTCGACATGAATTAACAGAAAAGTCGTTCGATGGCTGTTCTGAAGTGGCTGGGGTTAGAGCAAAGGATGGCGTCTGCGGGAAGATCAAGGAGTTGAAGTGGGTCGTAGTTCGGGAATGTGGCGGATAAACGGCCATGGCAGATAAACGGCTGTTATTTCTTCAACCAGTTATCTTTCAGCCATAAAATGATTAATTAATTAATTAATTTTATTACATTGATTAATTTTACATTGATCAACGCTGAATATTAAAAAGCATAGAAACATTATGTTGGCTTCTTTAATTCATATCAATGGCATTATTTGTCAAATGAATACCTGAGGAATCCTGACAACTTTGGTTTCAACATGCACATGACCCTACAATTTGACAATGTTGTAAAGTCCTTTGATTTGAGGAAAGGAAAGGCGCAGAACTGGCTACCTGGGTCCACGGACAGCTCAATCGCGCTTTGAAAGGACTGGACGGTGGTGTCTACCCGCCAAAGTAGTGCTTTCCCACAATATTCCGTGCTTAGCAATGCTAAACCGCCAGCCAATTTTTTTGTGCGCAGCTCTTTGGCGCCCGTTCCTGCGTTTCGCGGCGTCGCCGTTGTTCCTCGTAACCAGCTCCGCAGCCGGGGCAGCGCGCTGATCAAGCTGCGCGCTCCTGGCGCCATCTCTCGCACGCCCAAGCCGAAACGCATAGCCACCACCGTTCGCCACTGCGTGTACCCCGAAATCACACTATCCCTCCCGTACTATTTTCCGGCGGCTACGCGGAGTGGGCTAACCACATATACAACATTCAGAAACAACACGTCACAACACTACAAACCACCGAAGAGATCCCCGCAGTGGACACCCACCTCCTGCATTTGTGGGAGGCGCGCCGGAGCTTAACTAAACGGTGGAAAAAGCAGAAAACTAATCGCAAATTACGCGACCGCATAGTCAAACTCACAGAGCAAGCTGCAGCGTATGCTGCCGAACTCTCAGATTCAAATTGGATAGCACGCTGCGACGCCGCAGCTCATCAGATGAGCTCGAAGGGGACGTGGCGTCTCTTTCGCAGTCTAATCGACCCCTCTCAAACGAGAGGGGAGACGCAAAAGCAGCTCCGGCGGGCTCTGCAAGGGTATCAAGGTACGACGGCGCAACTTGCGGACACTCTGTGCGACAGATATCTTTGTCGTACGGAGGACCCGCCTGGGCCTGTGTACATGTACTCTGGCAGGCCTAATGAAACACTTGATGCCCCTTTTGAGTTGCACGACCTTAAGGCGGCCTTAGCAAAAATGCGCCGGGGTACGGCTCCGGGACGGGATCACATAACAGTGAACCTGTTGGCGAACCTACCGGACTCAGCCTACCTCCATTTATTAGAATACATCAACCAGATCTGGGACGGGCGTCCACTCCCTCCCGAGTGGAAAACGTCACTTGTGACGTTTATCCCTAAAACAGGTAAGGCCGTGAATACGGACAACCTGAGGCCCATATCACTGACCTCATGTGCGGGCAAGCTTATGGAGACGATGGTTCGGGATCGCCTCTCTCCATACCTGGAGAGTAAGGGCTTCTTTGCAGTTACCATGTTCGGGTTTCGCCCCCACATGTCTGCACAGGACGTCCTTCTTCAGCTGCACAGGGATGTAATACGACCCACAACTATGCAACACAATGACAAAGCCATCCTCGCCCTTGATCTGAAAGGAGCTTTCGACAATGTTAAACACGGAAGCATCCTGGCCAACTTGAGTTCTACCGATTGTGGGGCTAGGGCCTACGCGTATGTAAGAGATTTCTTGACTAATCGCCAGGCCTTTCTTCGGATTGAGGGCGAGGAATACGGCCCTTACATGATGGGAACACGGGGTACCCCTCAGGGAGCGGTGTTATCACCGCTCCTGTTCAACATAGCTATGATGCACCTCCCAAGCCAACTGGCCCGGGTGGAAGGCATTCAACACGCGTTGTATGCAGATGACATTACAATTTGGACCACTGAGGGGAGCCTTGGGGACATGGAGGCCCGCCTTCAGCAGGCCGCTTCCATAGTCGATGCGTATGCCATTCACTGTGGGCTCCAATGTGCTCCAGCGAAATCAGAGCTTTTGCATGTCAGAGCGAACCCAAAGGATAGGACAGCAATTCACATCTCTCTGTCAGGAGGTCCTATTAGAGAGGTGGAGGAGCTCCGTGTTCTGGGCCTTTTCATTCACCACAGACTCAGACCGGACTCCACCATTCTGAAACTCAAGAGAGTAGGCGAACAGGTAGGGCGCATGATCCGCCGCGTTTCCAACAAGCGGGGCGGTCTGCGGGGCAGGGACGCGCTTCGGCTCGTCTATGCCTTCGTGACTAGCCGGATCCTCTACGCCGTGCCATATCTCCGCACTACTAAGCAAGACGAGGCGCGAATAGACGCCGTCATCCGCAAGGCAACTAAGCGAGCCCTGGATCTCCCGGTGGCTACCTCTAATGCCAAACTCAAGGCATTGGGGGTGCTAAACTCCTACCAGGAGCTGCGGGAGGCCCACCTCGTGAACCAATACACGCGGCTCATGCAGACGGCCCCTGGGCGCCGCCTGCTAAACCGCTTACACATCCAACACGACTGCACTCCAGAGGAGGCGGAGCGTATCCCAGTACTGTGGCGCCATATGCTCTGGGTCTCCCCGCTCCCCCGTAACATGGACACCGACATGCACGTAAACAGGCGACAAGCGCGGGCTCGGGCTCTTGAGAGACAACACGGCTCCCGACCCGGTGTATATTATGTAGACGTAGCAGGCCCATCGCCCACGGGATTTTACACGGCCGCTGTCGTTCACCAGGAAATGCACGTTGATGGACTCTCTTTTCGAGCCCCGAATTCAATGCGAGCCGAGGAAGTAGCGATAGCGCTTGCTGCCGCCCACGCCAATTCGAGAATCATCATTACGGACTCCCGAAAAGCATGTGATCATTACTTGGCAGGGGAGATCTCCCCCTTAGCTGCTTGCATTCTAAGACGGACTGCCACTGATCCAACACCCAAAAGAATCATTTGGGCTCCTGGCCACCAGGGCTTACGAGGTAATGAGGCCGCTGACGCGGCTGCCCGAGCGCTTACTCACCGGGCTCCTCATCCCAGCTCTTCTGGCTCGGAGACTAACCAGCCGCTGCTGCGATTCAAGGAAATTATAACGCATTATAGCGACATCCACCGCCTTTTCCCGGCCCCTGCAAAGGGGCTGAGTAAGACGGAGGAGCGAACTTTAAGGCGCCTGCAGACAGGTACTCTACTCTGTCCTGCAATAATAAAACATTACGATCCTAACACGGATGGGCGATGCCCGCACTGTGGGGAGACCTGTGATATCTTCCACATGGTGTGGGCATGTACTCAAAATCCCCACCTCCCCCCTTCCCCTACCCCTTCCAGAGAGGCATGGGAGACTGCCCTTCTCAACTGCTCCTCGCTTGAGTCCCAAAGGGCTCTGGTGAAACGGGCTAGAGACGGGGCATTGTCATGCGGTGTCCCGGACTATGGACGCCGACCATGTAGCGTGGCCACTCTGTGGCTCCCAAACTCTATTTCAGAAATTAAAAGTTTTCACCACCACCACCCTCGTCTTTGAGAACCAGGGATTAGTGCAGCAAGTCGAGCATATATCCATCTATTTCTCCGACCACAAAGAGTCCTTCATGACAATCAAGAACTGTTAGTGGAGTGTCTCTTGAAGAAGGAAAATGTGTTAAATATAACAAGTTGTCTGTAATTGTACATATATGTCTTGCTCGAATTCTTTGCCTCAGTTTGTCGAAAAGCTGGAACAGCTGATGAGCTACGTTCAAATTTCGCATTAGGAAGTAACGCAATCGTCGGCAATTTTTTTAATTCGACTTACGCTCCACACATTAAACTCTCTCTTTCTCCCCCCCTCCGCCCCTTTTCTTTTTGTTCTTCCTTCATTCGTCCTTCGCCTGTCCATCGTAACGTCACTATAGCGCAATTTGTCCGAAATTTCTTGAAGGCGTTCCTTTGCAACTGTCATATCATTGCGTACGACGTCTACAGGTGCGCTCACTCGTAATTCGGGCCCTGCGGTCGTCGTGGCCACTGTCGTCGCACTGGTCGGCAAACGCCTGGGCGACTTCTGCCAGTTCGTCGTCCCATTCCTGGAAGAATTGGACAATCATGCCATCCGGACGAGTAATTACGGTTAATGCGGCTGAAAAGAGAACAACAAAAAGAAACTGAGGCAATCTGCAGCAGCGTTCTTACATCGAGGTCAGTTTTGCAGCTCCGCTCGAGAGGCGGCTGAAGTGGTGGTCGCGGAAACTAATCATCATCATCATGCTGCCTACGCGCATGGAAGGACAAAAGCCTCTCTCATATCTCTCCAATTAACCCTGTCCTTCGCCAGTTGCGGCCACCTTATCCCCACAAACTTCTCAATCTCCCCCGAGCACCTAACTTTCTTCCGCCCCCTGCTACGTTTCCCTTCCCTTGGAATCCAGTCTGTTACCCTTAAGGACCATCGTTTATCTGCCTTTGCATTACATACCCCGCGCAAGCCCGTTTATTTCTCTTGATTTTCGCTATGATGTCATTAACCCGTGTTTGATCCCTGACCCAATGTGCCCTCTTCATGTTTGTCAACGTTACACCCGTCATCATTTTTTCTCTCCATATTTCGCTGCGCTGCCTAAGTGAACCCGTTTCGTTAGCCCCCATGTTTCTTCCTCATAGGTGAGTACCGGTAAGATACAGCTATTATGTACTTTTCTCTTGAGTGATACTGGTAAACTGCCATTCTTGAGTGGTCGCGGGAACTGGTTTGGTTTATTGGGGTTTAACGTCCCGAAGCAACTCAGGCTATGAGGGACGCCGTAGTGAAGGGCTCCGGAAATTTCGACCACCTGGGGTTCTTTAACGTGCACTGACATCGCACAGCACACGGGCCTCTAGAATTTCGCCTTCATCGAAATTCAGCCGCCGCGGCCGGGATCGAACCCGCGTCTTTCGGGTCAGCAGCCGAGCGCCGTAACCACTGAGCCACCACGGCGGGGCGGTCGCGGGAACTACTGGTATTGTATTCGAGATTTTCTACATCGTCTGCAGGAGCGGGAGTTTTGTTTGCACCAGTAACAGGAGGATGGTTGAATTTCTAAGCTGTTCTTTTTTTTTTGCGTGGATGGCGCTCGTAGTGATTTTGAAACCCTCTTTGTGGTAAAATATGTACACTTGATGACTTCATGCCAATGTTACACATGCCATCATGTTTAGCGCCGGGCTGCACAAGCGGCAATAAAAACGATGCCACTGATCATTATTATTTCACACCGCCTCGCTATGACATACAATTTAAAAGGTGAGGGGAGATGTGGTATCACATATATAAACGGCTTTATCGCACGTCTAAGGTATATGAGTGTCATTTTGAGAATGACAACATTATCAGGGACTAAAACCCTTACAAAAGTCTTTTTAGACAGTGTCTGTCTATAAAGTCTATAGACTCTCTATAGCCAAATCCCAGAGAACAGTCTATGGCAATACAAATGTTATAGACAGTCTGTAGACAATCTATAGATTTAGGACCATACACTTTTAGTGGACTTTTCTTTATAGACAGTCTATAAACTATCATAGACAAAAATAAATATCTATAGGAAGGCAACAGAGTCTATAAGAAGTCTATAAACTGTCTATAGACCATTTTTGTAAGAGTAGCATGAGTAAACGGGCAAGATATGTAAATTGCTTGCGGCCACTGGACGCTGTAGTGACCGGTGTCATCGTTCGACTCTTTCCTGGACTTCCGGAGTGAATATCAAAACAAAAAAAAAATGTAGGGGATACTTAAGCCCCGCCTTGAAGGTATGCCTTGAGAGCCTAATGGGTTAATTCCAATATATGTAGAACGTCATTCTCTACTTTGATGAAACTCTGATGGATCTCGATGAGACCAGGTGGCTTAAATACCAGCGCCGGTGAAGCGGCGAATTCAGAAACTATTCACCACTATTCATCGCAGACACTGTTACTTTAAGAAGTATTTAGAAAGTATTTATTTAGCATAAAAAAAGAAATACAAACACAGAACTTCAGGGACCCAACAAAATTTGTTTAAGGGTCCCGACCACTATAAGCTGTTACACATGATGTAGACGACAGCAACAAATAACAAATAAGGCAACTATATAGCAATAAGCATGTTACAGCAGTAGGCACTGAATACTAGTGAAAACATGGAATAAACATATTATAATTAGAAAAAAAAAATACAAAAAAAGCACTTAAGAATGTACACTAGGTTGAGCTTAGTAGAAAATGTTTTAATTGTTTTTGAAAGGCATGAAGTGTAGGTGAAATTTGAATGTTATAATCAAGACTGTTCCACAAATGAGGACCCGTTCTTGTTTTTCTAGAAACAGCTGGCCTGTGCCCGCTGCTTATGTCTGCGTAGGTAGATCCGAACTAGGAAGGAAACGGCAGAAAGCCCTTCGAGCAACTGCAGCGTGCGAGACACATAGAGCGAGTTCCTAGCCCTGAAGGCAGCCCTCTCAGAAGTTACAACCATAGAAATTGAAAGAGCATTGCTTAATCTGCTACCTTTGCTGCCTGGCGCTCATGGCGTCATTAAAGTAGTTGAAATCATAGTCAGCATGTGGCATGCATTACAATACCGAGTGGATGTGAAATAGTGTGTGTACTCTTGCGTCCTCCAAGTGTGTTTTAACCTTGTACCAACACGAGCTAGGCCACATTATTGTTTGTTCTCGGCCGAAAAAAAAAGGATGCTCCTTCAGGTATGGGTGCGGCATCGCTTGTCTTTCCTGAGGCGTAATAAACGACGCGTGACACATGCAGAAAAACGTGACTGCAGCGGTGTTAGTTCCAGCGACGTTCACAGAATCCGCGCCATCGAGCGGGCTAATATGGGAATCTGCAGAACTGACCTTGCAGGACAATGTTACTCTGCAGGGTCTTGACGTTTTTGTAACAATAAACAGAGGCAAACATTCGTTACATTGTTCCTTATGTGTGACGTGTTCGTGATTTGATATACGTCTTTATTCCTGCTGCTTCTGATGTGATGTGAAGTGCGTAATGATGTGTTTCCGGTGTTTCATAGCTCGATAAAATCAGAGTGGAGTGTTTTGTTTGGAACCGAAAAAGAACATTATTTTAAGTATGCTGAAACAATTTTTGAAAATTTGGTTTTAAAGAAAGCCTTTTGCGCATCCGAGACAAGGATGATCTGTGTTCGGTGGCAGATGATAAAACCACTGAAACTTCAGTAGATTCAGGGGCTTTAGTAGATTCGTTCTCACGCTCGCATGCCATAAAAGTATACGGCGGCTCTTTTCATAAATGCATTCTTCAATCTAGCAGATGCCATCTTTTTCGGCAAATCAAACCTAACCTTGACCGACGTACAGGATAGAAAAAGAAACGGGCGGGGGTGGACGAGTAGTCGAATTATACGACATGCCAATCGAATTATTCTTTATTCGACATTCTCTTCGACCCGAATTCAGACATTCAATGGACTCATTCGACGTTGCCAATAGAAGAAGAGGGCTGAGTCGGGCTGGTCGGTCCATGTTAAATGGTACGACTAAACAGCGCTGAAGAAGAAGAGAGAGACACACGCGCTGACTATTTTCCGTATGTATGTCACGTCATGTTCGTCTCGCATTTTCTTCCTTTCTATGCTTTATATTGCCTCCCTCTTTCGCAATAAACCATTTGGTTGTTCGTCAGCGCATGCGTCTTGCTCTTCTTCTTCCGTCCCGTCCGTCAGCGCTGTGTAGTCGTACCATTCGCGAATACTTCGAGACTTCCTGTAAAGCCGCGAGGCAGTTATTGGCCCATACGTTGAGCAGCCCATAATGACACTCATCAGGGCTGGCTTTATTGCTCAAAAACAGAGCAGGTCGAAAGAAACTAAAACAAGCGACTTTAATTATACCATTGTTCATTCTCGCAAAAATGATATTTTTCGTTAGGAAGCGTTGGGGACTACTCTACACCGTGTAGGAAACGTAATGTCGCCACTGAGGCAGCGGAGGCTCACCAGTTCGTACATGTCCATCGCTGAGGGGTAGCTTCCCAGGCGGCCCATAGCGATCTGGGAGCGGTAGTCGTTGTGCACCTGCAGCGCCTGGGCTTTGACCGCGGCGCTCAGGCCGCTGATCGGCGTGTCGATGGTGCATTGCGGGTTGGGTGGCTTGCAGGCCGTGTGGGTTATGCCGCCCGGGATGTTCTGGTACTCCGGACGGCAGACGGCTGTGGCTTTGTCCACAAAAATGAGAATCGTAGCTACAATGGCCACGAAGGGACCGGCGGCGGCTTCGAGAGCGTCCATACCCTCACAACTTCTTCTTCTTCTTCTTCACCATATGAAAATGGCACATACCCACGTGGGGGGATTGACCAAGGTACGGTGGTGAATTCCAAGGAAAAAAATAACCGGGAAAAAAAGGCTTCTGCTTGTTGTTGTTGTTGTTGTTGTCCTCTAGATAATGGCGCGTACCCACTGCGGGGGATTGGCCAAGACACAGGCGGCAACTGATAGGTGTACAAAATGTTAAACAAGAAAGTAATGGTGGGGAAAAATAAAATAAACATGATAATAATAGCAATTAGGAAATAAATGAAAGGATCTCAGATGTGTAATTGAAATAGGCTAAACAAATGCTTTGAGATCGGGGACTGAAATAGAGAACGGGGCTAAATATTCCACGTTTCAGAAAGCTTTCATTCCAGAGAAATATTGATCATGAGAAAGAGCAGAGCTTAAGACGGCAGCCGTTTAGTGTCTGTAAGGAAGTTTTGCATGGCGGAGAGCACATTCCAGTTGCTGTGCCCAAGGGAGGAAGCCCCAAGAGACAGAACAACCCCAGCTGACAGACTTAGACCAAGCTGTCGTAACGGAAGCTCCAGCAGGCGGCTCCGTAAAGAGGAGAAACGGCGGCAGGTCAACAAGAAATGATCTATCGTTTCGGGTTCTCCGCAGAACGGGCACAATGGGGAGACCGCCAGACCAGATCTATAAAGGTAGAAGTTTAAGGGAGGCACGCGACAACGTAGACGCGTGAAGGAAACCTCAAGCTTGCGTGATCGCCATCCTTTACTGCACCACGGGTAAAGGAGATGCCGGAATTCGGGAGAGGAGGTCAGAGCTGATGCTGCGAATTCTTTCAAGAGCAGATACCTGCGAAACCTGGCCGCGGTAATATATGCGCTGGGTGGAAGCACAGATACGACTGGGCCTTGAAGAGATGCCTTCGCCAGGGTATCAGCAACCTCATTCAAATGGATTCCTCTGTGTCCAGGCACCCAGACCAACCGTAATGAACACACGTGGGGTGGAACCAAACATTTGAGTAACCGAAGTGCCTGAGATGTTGTAGGCGCGGTGAGAGAGGAACACAACGATAATGAATCTGTCATAATTATGACAGAAGACAAGGAGCTGTTTAATTTGCGCAACGCTAAGACTACTGCTAGAAATTCGGCCAAATAAATAGGGGTGTAATCGGGAAGGCGGAGTGAGAATGACCAGTTAAGGGAGATGGAGAAAATGCCAACACCGGCCTTTTCTTCACACTGTGAGGCGTCTGTCGCTATGAGCACATGAGATTTAAAGCACAGCAGGTAATCCTGCAATAAACCGCTGAGCAAATGAAAAGGCATTAACTTTGCATGTTTTGGAAAGATGTCATCGAAGACAATCTGAATAGATGAGTTGGCGCATACCGGACGGATGTCCGAAATGCGGACGTTTAAGGGGTCAAGGAGGGATTGCACCAAACATATCTGAGGGGTACGGAAACGAGACCAGGTTTCTTTGAAAAATAGCCGAGGCTGACGAAGGAAGATCAAATTGGAGGCATGGAGCGAAGAATCGCACATTCTTACGAACGTTTTCACTGTTAAGAGCCGAAATCTAGAAGTCAATGATGGAATACGCGCTTCCAGGGACAAAACGGAATTCGCCACAAATTTTGGAAGGCCCAAACAAAGGCGCAACGCCTCCCGCTCCAAGAGAATCAAGGGGCGAAGTTTATACGCTGGCGCACCAGAGAATAAAACACAGCCGAACTCTAAGACCGGACGGACGTACATTCTATAAATCATAAGAAGTGAGTGCCTTCTCATGCCAGAACGAACACTGCTCAGCCTGCGCAGCATACCGACTGCTCGGACTCCTTTCACAGTGATCTGCTCGATATGGGCCCCCCAGGAAAGAGAAGGATCATAAATTACTCCGAGGTATTTGACACTTTGCACTTGAGGAATTACATGGTTCCGGTAAACAATAGAGATATTAACTGGACGAGAGAGTGGAAAAAGCAATAAAGCACATTTATTGACATTAAGGGACAGATTAATGTCTCCTAACCATTGGTCTAGGACATTCAGGTAGGACTGTAAGGACTGGTACAAAGAGGAAATGTCGTTCTCTGAAGCAAAAAAGGCGATGTCATCAGCATAAACATAGGTGGACACCTGAGGACTGCAGGGAATACTGCTGAGTAAGATGCTTCTTGCTGGAAAGGCTCGCGCGCACGCGGATTTCATGCGGAAAAGCAAACATTGGGAGGTTTGAAATCGTGTCATGATTTTAGGGAAATTTAAAAACATTTGGGTGATTCCGCTAAAGCTTTTGGACGCTGATTATTCCTTCTTCAAAGGAACTGCAGTATTCTTTATGTATTATACCGGGTGTTTCAGCTGAAACTTTCAAAAATTTTCAAAATGAGGCTTTTTGGGGTAAAAATATGGCTTCTGCGGCATAGTATTACGAGTGTTGGCGGACACCAGAAAACCGGCGGATCGACTTAAGTATTAAGCTAAAGTTGCCATATGGGTAAAATGGGAAGCTGATGATGAAGAACATGCCGGTTGATTGTAATGGTGATGACTATGATGACAATATGTTGGCTAGTCTCTTGGTAACGGGTAGCGACCATGATGATGATGATGGTTGGGATTAGTATGGACTGGGTCACTGTAGCGGAGACGAAGCGCCGGCTGGTATCCTTATGAGGCATTGCACGGGTTTTGATCGTATTCGAAATGCCCGTACGCCCAGAGCATGAATATGCAGTGCAAAGACAATGATCCTTTTGTTTCTTGTTTGTCATTGGCCTAAATTTTTTTTAAAATTTGGCTCCACCTAGCACTTTTTGGCGTGGCATCACACAGGTCCTTACGTATCCTTGCTACCCGCAACACACGGCCTTTAGTAGTGGTTCATCTGCAGTTCCGCAGAAGGCAGTCACTGATGAGAAATGAAATAAGATTTGGTGGGAATGATTTTGTTTAGACGTTTACCAAATCCGGGGGGTTTCTGGCTAACTCTGTAGAATACGCATGAGGCAAATGCTGGTTTGCGCAGGTTGCAGAAGTGTTTCCACAGCGCCGTCGTCATAGTGGCCGCCTTGTTGGTGGACAAAGGCCTCTGTGACAGTCTGCGGCGTGCGTACCAAATTTGCATGTCGCCACCTACTCCTCTCACGTGGAGAGTGAAAACCTTGTATGGCCCACTATTGTGACGCCAATGAGACCGCGTGCAAACCATTGAGAGCGGTGCGACGCCGCCGCGGTGGCTCAGTGGTTATGGTGCTCGGCTGCTGACCCGAAAGACGCGGGTTCGAATCCGGCCGCGGCGGTTGAATTTCTTTGGTAGAGAAATTCTAGAGGCCCGTGTACTGTGCGATGTCAGTGCACGTTAAAGAACCCCAGGTGGTCGAAATTTCCGGAGCCCTCCACTACGGCGTCTCTCATAGCCTTAGTCGCTTTGGGACGTTAAACCCCATAAACCAAACCAAACCAAACCAAACCAAACCAAACCATTGAGAGCGGTGCAATGGGCACTCAATTCCTAGCTCCACAGTGTGACTAGCTTCATGTAAATGAGAGGACCCAGCCAAATTTGAATTTTTCGGTGCATATTTGAATTATGGGAGTCCCTGCTGGCATCTGAGTAAAGAAATACCCGACTTCTTGTTCGGCATTGCTACACGAGCATTCCGGTCAGTTCACAGTGTTTGCTGCGTTGCGCAGTCTGCCCTTTTGAAGTGGTCATATTCTCTCTCTGCCGCCCTGAAGAGACAGCGGAAAAAGGGAATTTGAAACATTTCCGGAATACGGGGAAATATATTGTGACGAAGACGACGAAGCTGGCAGTGGCGCGGGACGGAGCGCTCGCGCTACGCCAGCGGCCATTAAATCATCTCTTCTCCATCGTTCACCACGCCTCATTCTTCCGCTGGTCGCCACGTGCTGGGGTCCCTTCATCGCCATCCTGGTCACGGAGCTTCGGTGTCCTGCGCCTGCCGTGGACGTCGGCCGTGAGTACCTGGTCCGCCCCGCACGGCCGTGCCCCCGCCCGCCCGACCTGAACCGCCCTCGACGCTCACCCCTGCCCCGTCCCCCGCCGCGACCACAAGACACGACGACCCAAGACCCGACCGACCCAAGACCCTGCCCACACATGAGGACACCGCCCCCCTGCCCCTGCCGTTCGGTGCGTCCAAGGGCCTCGGCCGTCAGCTCCTGGCACCCTACGGCCCGGATGCTTCCTGGACCGGGACTCATTCTCTCATCTTTCTCATTGTGGCGGCCAGCACTGCACCATCTTCTACATACTGTTGAACCCTCCACTCAAGACCATCGCCATTTCGCACGTCTGTTCGTCACCGATCGGGACGATCGCTTGGTGGCCCCGGGTAGTGTGTCGAAGACGACGAAGCTGGCAGTGGCGCGGGACGGAGCGCTCGCGCTAGGCCAGCGGCCATTAAATCATCTCTTCTCCATCGTTCACCACGCCTCCTTCTTCGGCTGGCTGCCACGTTACAATATTTGGAGCTTATAGCTTCTCATTAAAAAAAAAAAATAACTGACCGAAACCGTTTACAACATTCAACAGAGCAGGATCTCATTTTTTTTTTTTATCTGAACGCACTCCGTCAAGGGCGGATAGAGCTGAAACCCTTGTGGGGGCCCTGTTTGGATGGTGCTTACATGAACAGCACATTTTTTGAACCTTCGTACCCTGAAAAAAGGACCTGGGAAGAGGTAGGGGAAGGTGGTGGTTGCTGCCCTTTCTCTGAAATCCGCCATGGTACCCTGTGATATTCCGGGCGGTGCTGCAATATTTTGTGAACTAACCGCGAGCAAATGCGACTATACACGTGGGAAGAACTTCGGAAATTAGTCAGGGCGCTAGTACATGTTCGGTCCCAAGTTGTCAGTGAAGAGCAGTAAGGGTCGCATTAGGCACTCTGTGAAGAGAACGCTGGATCAAGAAATAGTACTGCTGCCATGAATAGAGAATGTGATAAAAGCGGTTATTTAAGATTTAACGGTGCGTTAGAGCATGTCTACGCAGCATAACGATGCCAAAGTAATGCATCTAGAACGTAAGAGCCGTCGGAGTACATAATACCGCATAACACTCTACGCATTGTGCTGGTTGCAAAAGCAGTTCGGGTCATCGTATATTAGGTTACGGAGCGTTTGTGGGAATGTGGGTAACGACGAACGTGATTAAAGAAATTCTGCTTATCGCTGATAGAAAGGAAAGCAGGTTTCGGCACATGCCACGTTATATGAGAATAACCCATCAAATGTGATCTATATGTAGATTTCCTCTGGAAAGCCCTGCACGCGAATCCTGCATTGTATTCACGACAGCAAACGCTTACTAAGCGTTGTTTCGTGTTTCTTCCGGTTCAAGATGATCTGTAGTTCTTCCTCCTCTTTCCTAAAAGATTTCTAAGAGTGTGCTCAGCCTTTGCGTTCTTAGAATTATAGGACGGTGAGAGTCGGCGTGAAAGAACCTATGTACACCGGAGAAAGGCTGATATGCTAGAATGTTGCGCAGCAAAGAAAACCAAGTCTAATTATAGCGGCTGACTTGCGCCATGAACAGATTGTCCGTTCTTAAGGAAATCCAAGATAAACAAACAAAAATAACGCTACGATAATACTTAAAACTTCGCTCGAAACCATTCAATTTTCTGCCTACGCTTGAATCGCTTCGTACAAGGTTCCAGCGTCCGAGCTTCGAGCACTAGCGCGGGGCGAGAGAGTAGAGAAATGTAACTGCTGAAGGAAAAAGAGATAACTTCTTTTATATTTCCTTCCCCCACACCCTTTACTTCCACGAAGGAAGCCACTGGCTACCCTGGTAAAATAACTTTTTTATTGTTCAACCGTGACAAAGAGCTGCACTGTGACTTAACGAAAAAAAAATACTAGAAGCAATTGGAGTAAAGAAGAAAAGAAACAAACAGTAGAAAAACCGAGAAACAGAAAAGCTTTCCTTGTTTCCAGAAAAGACCGTCGCCCCGAGAAGCCGTTTTCCTTTTGCTCCATATGCGGCCACCGGATGGCACCACTAGTCGAATTCAGCAAGAGAGAACTTTTCTTCGCCGTAATTGTCGAATAAAGAAAGGGGGTGGGACAAAACGAAACACGCTGTGTAACTAAGGGCTGCAGCTGCGAATAACCAAGCGCCTTCTTTCTTGAACTTTGAACGAGCTATTATGCCCGCAGAAGACGTCAGAAATTTCTCCCGCCGTGTTCTCTTTCCCGCGTTCTCCCTATCTGGGGAATGAGAAGGGAACACGGAGGAGGGCAGGAAAGCCAGCTGCCGTCAACGCGGTAGCGCAGACGCGCGGGTCGCGCTGTCGGAGCCAGCTCGGCTTTCTCGATGCTCCGTGTTACGTTCATTGGAATGCGGCAGAAAGTTGGCAGGCAGTTTGAGAGGTGCTGTTGGCGTTGGTCTGGTGTGGAAAACTGAGGCGCGATCTACAGGAGGCCTGATTTTTGAACGCAAAGTATACCGCATTCGCACGCTGCCCTTCTGGTGTAGTCGCATTAGACGCGTTTCAGAAGGCCTTTTTTGAGGTTTCGCACTTATTGTCCCCGTTAGAGTTCTCAATGAAAACTGGCCCGCAATCTTCATAGATATTTGTACAAGTGATGGAGGCTAGATAACAGTTGCCCGTTACAATATAGGAAACCGGAGTGCTTCGGTGAAGGAGCGAAATTCATGACGACATATCATGTAAGTAAGCTTCACAGCAACAAATCCTTTTATTAGCAAGCTGTTGTCAGTAGCAGTTAGGTACTTCGTGGACTGGCGCAATAATTGAGATTTCATGGCAAATGACTGGTTCTAGGGATAACACTTTCGTGGACGTTAGCTATCTGTAATAATTTATGCGGTAGTTCCTGTCGACCGAAAGGTGATTCGAAGAAAGTCTTTTCAGAAGAGCATCGGATGATTGAACTGTAGGACGCTCAATACTCAGCTGGTGCTTCTGACTGTTGCGTCGCTGCGGCCTGCTCGGATAACCGGCGGGTTCCGCTCGCAAACAGCGACGGAATGGCAAGGCTCGCTGTGCTGGCGTGGTCCATCTGCTGGCTCCTGCAACTAGGTGAGTCCCTAGCTAGCTGAAAGGATCCCTGTTGCTCTAGCGATGTTAGTATATTGAAATTGCCGAAGAAAATTATTTCCTCCAGTGAGCAGTTTAATGACCTTTTACTCCGCTATAAGGTGAAAACACCTAGAATTAACTATCACCGTTGGACCAGCCTTCCTGTTTCATCGCTGGTCGAGATAAATTTGAAGCCTCCACTAAAACGTGTCTCATAACCACTACTCTCGTGTTTGTACTTTAATTTTCTTTTTCTGCCACAGATTGTCGGATGCGTTGCTACCCATTCTTTAGCATGCTGTTGCAAGCATTGCTCCGGCCTTTGAAGTGATAGCATACGTCAGCAGTGATTTTAAAGACCCGCTGCTTATCTGGTTTCGGCCGTACGGAAATGCAGGCTCTTAGAGATGATGGTACAGCCGAAACTTAAGAATGTTGCAAAGGTATGAACGTCCTTTCAGAGCATCCTCTACCGTACTGATGCATCATTCGAATGCATAGAGTCGATAACCTTTGTCTCTGTTTTATAGTCCAATTAGTAGCCAGAGTTCTGGTCTTTTAAAATGAATGAGGTTCCGGAAAGTGCCTGAAACTGCTGTTATAATCCACGTGTCTTAATACAAAGTATACTATCTCAGTCTAATCATGATGATGATGTTGTCATGCTTAATGGCACACACCCACGGCGGGGGATTGGCCAGGGTGCATAGCGGATACAAACGCACTGATGTGCAAGGAGTGGGGAATTTCGATGATTTTAGAACTTAAAACTAGAAATTTTGAAAAAAAAAATTACGGGAAAGAAAGAGCAGTGAATACTAGGACGAGTCCATTTTTTCGCTCAGTTTCACGTCTTTCGCTCGACCTGTGTGTTAACAGAGGCGCTGCAAAATGTTTTGGAATTCACATTTATTACCTTCGTACTCAGTAACGAAAAGAATGCGTTAAAGAAGTCGGAAAGAAGCATAACGGTTAAGTGCAGCAAGTCTTCGCTGCGAGACCTGAATGCCCGTTTTGTTACGCTTCGCCCAAAGCTGACCGATGGGGGCGAGGTCGGGACGAAGAAGACAAGGTTCATTAACTGCGCCACTCTGGGCGCATGTGATATGAAGCGCGGCGCGTGCGCTTCACTGATGCCTGCCATGGGGCGTGTTTTTTTCGCTTATTCCCTTTGTGCTACTGCTTGCACCTCGCCTCACCTCGCTGCAGAAGAGTAGTCGCCGCTCATGTAATAACCGTCTCTGAAAGGCCTCCCTTCCACGACTTCCCTCATTCTACGGGAACAATACACCTTGCACGCTTGAGCGTTCAGCAGGGTTCTAATACCTTTTTTGTCCCCCCTCTTTCTTTGCACAAACAAATGCTGCGCTGCGTGACACCATCCACCACCGTGCCGCCTGAGGGCAGAGTTCGTTCGATAGGCTGAGCTTATTTGAAAGCCTGCCTTCCCGTAGAGAGCCCACTCTAAGGCTACGTTTTTAAACCTCAGAGTGCAAAGAGAAAGAGAGGCATGCGCAAATGGAAGATAGGAGCCAGTGTAGCTATGAAAAATGGTAGACACCGCCATCTCTGTTTATAGTTTATAAATGGAAAGCCGTTTATAAAGCTGTTTATAATGTTTATAAATGGAAAGCTGGCATCGGGATTGAACTGCAGCGATAGTTCTTCATTAGGAATGCGTAACAATGCGTTCTTCATTAGGAAGCTGTCACAATTACTTGCAAACAGTAATCGCAACTTGTTTAGGGCGTACTCTTAACATAGATAATAGTATTATTATGACTTTATTGCTAGTAAAGAGGAAGAGATGGGGAGTACCGGCGCGAGGTAAGAGCTGGTAATATCTTCCTCCGAAAGTAAAAAAGAAAAGTCTAGCTAACGAACACGAACCTATAAATGAATGTTTTTAGAACATACGGGGTGTGCGTAAACAAGAACGTCTTCGACATTTTTTGCATGCTTGCTTAAAAATTGCTTTTTTTCCGTTATGGCATAAAAAACTGTGAAACCTTAATGGAGCATTTCTGTCCGTATTTTTCTCGGAGATGCTGAGCCTGTTCAGACATGTGTTTTAGAAAGGAAATAAAGGAAACATCATCCTTGATTTTTTCTTTAAGAGGTCAGTAAACTTTATGCTCTGTCGTACACGTAATAAAGTTTTGCCTCTGCCTCGCGCTGCGGGGATCGATGCATGGTATGCACCCTTTCCAGTCGTGGCTAGGAGAGGGACATTTTAGTTTATGACCAGAGGGATAAGGGCTGAATCGTTGTTAACTGTAAACTGATCGTTATTAGGAACGCGTTGTGCGAGGCCTAGACAAGAGTTCATTTGCTTGATATTTGTTCTCTCATTCTAATTTTCCAAAGTTCTTTTGTTTTTGTCTAATGGCATCGCCATCACTATAGATCCCCAGCGCAGTCCTCATGGGGAACTGCGACGAATAACGGCTATTTGCCTCAGAAGAAAAAAATTAAGAGTCGCGATATCGTACCCTCATATAACTCTTGTGAACATTTATCTATTCAAAATACTGCGCTCCGGCGGCTTACGATATCTCTAGGCGGAAAAAGTTAATAATGTCCCATTGGCGGAATGAAATCATTGCCGCTCATTGATCACCGCCTGTCTGCGATTCGGGGCGCCGAGTGGCGAATCATCTTTCTTGCTCAGTAATAATATACACTGAGGGCTGAAACTAGCGAGAAAACGGTTCCTAATGACTCGTCTAATGGTTTCGACACGGATTCCGGAGTACGGTTTCGTAATTTCTGGCGCCACTCGTCGAAAGCTGTTTTGATACTAGGATCGCCGACATCAGCCGCCGATCCTTGCTTCTTTTTTTCGGGGCTGCGTTGTAGCTTGCTATGGATCCATTGAATAGCATTTGATAACACTCAAGGGCCTCGCAGGCAAGATGGCGAACTCCAAATCAGTTTTCTGAAGCACCGTGAAGTTTCAGGAGTAGTCGCTTTTCATCTTTGCTTGCTTCGTAGTCTTCCTTCATAGCTACTATTGAACAGGCGAGGATAGAGATGAGGGGCTCAAAAGGATATACGCAAAAAGAAGCCAACGACCATTGAAACCAAAAGAAAGCGGGATACTGCTCTTTTTTCTTTAGCGGTGCTAATTACAGTGAAAATGATTTGCTTATTTGGTTTACATAGAAAATAATTTTGCAAAATGTGTAAGTAAAGACAACCACGTGCCGCTCTTCAATTAATTCTGAATTCCTTCATGCCGACAATGTTTTTTTCAAGTCCTTGACACAGCAGACTCCTCCGTATTCTGGAGCTGTGTTCTAAGTTTCGTGAATCTTTGAGAGGAAGACTGAGAAATCCCCACTCACGAGGCGATTTTCTGTATGTACCATGCTCATCTGTAAACAATTCCTAAAAGCGAATCATGACTATAACTGATGCTACGCGACTAGACTGACCTGACCAACAAATCACTAAATGATACTTCAGGCATGTGCCTGACGCATACGATTAAACGTGTGACCAGCTCATGACTGCGATGCGTGTATACTGTGTCACCCGCTCATGTTAAGCCCGCATTGAGTTAAAGAAGAGGAATCTGAACTCGTCTTTTTGCCGCGGGAACTCAATCTACACTTTCCGAGCATTCTTAGAAACTTCGATTTATTGCCCTGTGTGGCCGATTTTCCTAATTAAATCGAATTAACGTTCGGCTCCCGCCTTTTTTTTTTAATTCTCCCTCGTACGGTGGGCGGAGTCGACCAACGCGTGGAGCGCCTTTCACCCAGTCCCGTGGCGGCTTGCCGCTCTGCCAACGGCGGAGTAATACGTAGTAATCCGTAGTAGCAAATAGACCGCGCGTATTTTTATTTCTGCGGGCTTATTTTGCGGCTCTATTATCTGCGAATGAAGCTATTTATTCACAAAAGCATAAAAAACAAAATAAAGCGAAAGCAAAGCCTCTATGGAGCTGGCTGAAAGGCACTCCACGCGTTGGTCGACTCCGCCCACCGTACGGGGAGAATTCAAAAAATAAAGGCGGGAGCTGGACGTTAATTCGATTTAATTAGGGAAATCGTCCACACAGGGGAATAAGTCGCACTTTCTAAGAATGCTCGGAACGTGTAGATCGAGTTCCCGCGGCAAAAAGACAAGTTCAGATTCCTCTTCAGTGCACCTTTAAGTGTTTCTGCCACGCATTTATAGTAGACAACTGAAATGGCATCAGCGTCTTAACCATAAACTGCTGTAGTTTTTATCAGCCAGGTTCGCCTCGTTTCGCTTAGATGGACGAATAAAAGAAATTACACGTTTCTTCATTATTTTCTAGCTCGTGTGCATAAGAAAAGAACAGTTCTCTGAGGCGCCATGGTAAACTGAGGCATGCGTCCCGGCTCACACAGTCACAATACTAAGGTCAGCCATTTTTTGACTGATCTGCGGGCACTAATAAATATACTTTCTTAGCGAATGTAGGCTTCATTTTATTAGCAACGAGCACCATGTGAAGCACTTGTGTAATGTTATGTTATGTCATGTCATGTCATGAGACGTTAGGCCCTGCAATTTTACATCTCCTCGTACGTCTTCCGACTCAGTGACAGGACTGAGACAGTAGAAAACGGCCTTGAGGGGCATTATGATAAAGTTGTCAGCTCACGAATTAATTCAGGCTTGCCCGTGAAGGCGAATATGCAGGAATGCAAAGTCTCACTTGCGTAGCACAAATAAAAAAAATCTCTCTGAAGCTTTAAAAAAAATCACTCAGAAGCTTTAAAACAAGAAATAGTCCCAATAAGAAGAGAAACCTGTTTCCGCTACAGCTATAAAAAATGACCATGCCTGAAAAAACGGCTTTCACTTATGTTATACTGAAGGCATAACATAATCCGCTGCATCTGCAGCGGATTAGGTTTGTTGGCTAACGCGAATATATGATCGCGTAATATTTAATTACTTTAGCTTCAATAAGAGCACCTCGAATGGGCGCAATATTTGATTACGTTAGCTTCAATAAGAGCACCTCGACTGGCAGTTTTAGGCAAGGCTGATTAGCGTTCCAACTTTTGCTTCCGTAATTACCAGTGACCACGGTAGTTATGTGACAGCGGCCAAATGAAATCAGAAAAGGGGAGACCTCGTTCGTGAATTGCAGCTATTTTAACAAAACGTGTAGCGCCGTGCAGCCAGCGAGGTATCTTTGGTCGTCAACATTTTCTCAGAGCTAATGCGAGCAGTTTCTTCGCTTTCGCCGACACTCTGAAACCGTCAGATGCGGTGGGGTATCTTTTGCAAGAATAGCTAACAAGACGAACTAATGAAAGCCGCACTGCACCCGCGACGGTGCATTCGTAGCATCCTTACCAGATGGCGTTACATACGAAACAAACAGAAGTGTGGTTCTTCGCTTCGCGTCAATAGCTCGTACTAAGAAAGAGATAGGTATATATAAGACTAAAAAAGGTGCGCCACTTCCGCCCGCCTGCCTTAACGAGGAGAAATGCTACAGCGGCTAGTCGGCAGTTGGAGTCCGCGCACTTAGAGAAACTTCATGCATCCGCTATAACTGCGTGCAGCAACCTTGCTAGAGACAACTGCGCCCGAGACATAGGCGCATCTTCATTCCGAGTTATGTTCGTGGTCCTTGATACTTCTCATGTAGTCGTTCTTTCGTAGCGTGTGATGAAACTTTCCTGTAGCTGCAAGAGGAGCGCCCACAAAAAATTATGAGTGTGCGTCTTGTGCGCGGCATTTTGCGCAGCAGCAGAGTAAAAACTCTGAGCGATGGCCAGAGCCTGGTACCTCAGTGCGGTTTGTGGAAGGCGGAACAAACATCATTATTAGCAATTTGGTGTCGGTGAACGTTGCCAGACCTTTTTTCCGCATTTAGCGGTCTAGAGGATAGGTTATGCTCAAAACTTGAGCGTTAACGAGAACATTGCAGAACGGGATAGGAAACATTCCCGGCGGAGCTGTTTTGCACTGAACTTCCCGTTCCTGTGTTCATGCGAAAAAATTGTCCGAAGCTTCGTGCGGCTCAGTTGGTGCTGTTAATTATTCCCTTCAGCGAGGTCTCCCCCTGCGCCCTGGAAAGCATCACGCGCATTTAGACGGGTTGCTTTGCCGGTCCAGGCCACTGCTTTTGCTGTTCTTGTAAGCTATCTTCTGGTAAGTTCTTGTAAGCCTCTCGTATAAATGAGAAATTAGACCATACAATGTGAACAGAATAGAAGGTGGTGAAATTTGTTTCAGAAATGACGGCACCCTGAAAGGTCGCGCGAATGCATCGACCTGGTAGTGCTCGAGTATCATAAAGAAATTGATATTTTAATGAGATCGATCTCCTATGTGGACATTCATTCAATCATACTGTTACGTGACGGCCAACCGAAGATTCAGGCGTGATGACTGATGGCAATGAGATGATTTAATGGCCGCTGGCCTAACGCGAGCGCTCCGTCCCGCGCAACTGCCAGCACCTTCTTCTAGCCATTACAATATTTGTGTGTACAAATATTATCAAGGTGAATCCTCTACATAAACACCCATTTAACCAAATTATTATTTGTATACTGATTGATTGGTACAGTTCTCCGGGGCCTCAAATGGAAAACGTGCATTTGTTATCTGGACGATATCGTCATCTTTTCTTCGACCTTTTGTAACCACCATAAACGTCTGGATGCAGTTTTAAACGAGCTCGCAGGGGCTGGCCTTCAGCTCAGTACTCAATACCTTCCCCACGTGTGAGATTGAGGACGCCCGGAGCAGGCTTTACTGCCACCCGCAGCAATGACGTTTGCGACGAAGACGACGATGGGAGGTGATGATGAATATAGACAAATGAAGATGAGGGTCACGCACACTGCTTACATTATTTTGATTGTAAAATTATTTTTCTTTGCATACTTTTTTGCAAGAGATTATATTTATTACGTCGTACTTATGCTTTAGGGCTAACACTAGCCGAACCAAGTAAGAGACCTCGTCTTCCCGTCATTCCCATGATTGGGGAAGTGGCCTTATAAGAAACTCGCATAGGCAGTGGCGCCAGGTTTCCCTCTAGATAATATTTAGAAACCCTATGCTCACCGCTATGCTCACTGTGCCAGCCGAGTCGTGGCAGGCGTGGCACGTGCATGGGGCACGTGCTGTACGGAGTGACACGACCTGATAGTCTTTGCTGAACGCTGGGCGAAGGCGCGCGATTTTCTAATTGTGCGAGAAATTGCCAAAAATTGCTAAGCCACAGTACCGACTGTAAACGTGTTTTCGAAATTCTAAAACGTGATATGGCTTTTACTACCAGCCAGCTACAAATCTTTTACTGCAATCGTTCGCTTAAATTTAATAGTTAAAAAGTTAATTATTAAAAACCAGTTAACCATGCTTACTAGTTAAGAGGATTAACCAGATTTCTGGTGTCCGCCAACGCTAGTAATACTGTACAGGAAATACATTATTTTTGCCTCCAAAGCCAATGGTTGCAAATTACTCATATTTCCCGGAAACATCCTGCAGTGTATGCGGCGCGCGTCAGCCTTGTCACCGTAATGTATTTCCAGGTAGCATGCTGTGGCGCCCACGTTAGCGGCCGGCTGCGCCTGCAAGGCAATAGCAAGTAGGTTGAAATATGACCCTACTGCAGTTTATCATGATGACAAACTGGCTGCTGTGAAGGTGCGTATCAGCGCTGACGAGGCACACTTGACGAACAAAAAAGAGACCACAATTCGCTTCCTTCGTCACGTCTGCAGCCTGCATGCGACGCAAGATGGAGGCACAGTCAAGAATGCAACAACATGCACAAGAAGCGCATTGTCTTATGCTTCCCTGCACCATAAGGTACCTTAAAGCGCAAACCAACCATCCAAAACGCAGATGGAGGAGTCATTTTGCTCTTCACGTCTGCGCCCTGTCTGCACAGTAATATAACTTCAGTTACCCACCATCCCACGCAAGAAGCCGTTCCGCTTGTCTCCTGCTACGCGGAAAGAGTTGCACCATTCCTTCTTCTTTGCCAGTTTCGTTAAAAGGCCTCCTCGGCACGTTAGACCTGGCGGCGCGCTGCGAAAAGCGCGCGCAAAGTGGACCGCGTATGCCTGCATGGTTTCCTGCGAAAGCTGTAACACCGCTTTCGCTTTGGTTTTAGAGTTGTCAGAAGGGAAGCCCAGGTATTTGTGCGTGCGTGCTACATGGTGCAGAACACGGGAACTCCTTTTCGGAGGGGTTTGGCGAAGAACTCTACTTGAGACACCGTGGAAGCATGCATAGTTTATGCAACGCGTTGTCTTCGCCTGAGGGACTTCGCAAGGATTCGTCTGGGAGCGGCTATGCTCGTATTTTCTGTTGTAACATTCGCGTTACACGTTCAGCGGTCTGGACGGTGCTTGGTCGATATCTCGGTCAGTTGCGTGCCTTTGAGAACAGAAGAGGGAAAGGAAGCAGCGGCTTCCTTACTTCGTGGTGGCGGCGACTGCCTCCATCGGCCCGTTTTATGACGCGTAGGAGGAGCTTAGAGCATTAGCGTGGTCTGCTTAGGATGACCTAGCAGAATGTTTGAGATGTAGAGACTCAGAATCTTTTCTCTGCTGTTTGTAATCCCGCGCGCTGAGAGGCCACGCTGTATGGGATGGAGTGAAGTTTCTTCGAGGTGTTTGTGAAGTAGCGAAACTTTCCGTCCTTGCCCACGTTAGCGTTTGCTCCTCCACCTGCTCTCCTTGGTTCTACCGTTTCTTTTTGTACATTATTAAGTAAGCAATCAATGATTGAATTCTCAGATGTCTTTGAGGACACATTTCAGAAGCCTTTGGAACATTGCGCATTACTTCGCTGATCTTACAATGTGAAGAGGTCATATCTTTATTGATAAATTACAAGAAAAAGGCCGGAGGCACACATACTGGACCATCATGATAAAAAGAAAAAAATTGGAATAATCTTTTTATAACTATTCGTGGCTTCTATTGACTACAAATTGCGCGAATGTAAAGGACACACGTAGGCTTTTATAAGCTCTCACTCTGAAGGCAATAAAATCAAATGACAGTTCGCGCTCATCCCGGCAGCCTCGTCCACCCGAGTATGCTTTTGTTTGCGCATCACTTTGTTGTTAACAGAAGCCGCGAACTGACTCGCTCAGTAACGACTCCTTCTAAGCTACCTGCCTACATTGAGGGCCCTTTTATTAATGCTCCTGCTTCACCTTCGCAAGCCGGCTAAGTGGTTACAGTGTTCCGCTGCTGACCCGAAAGATGCTGGTTCGATCCCGGCCGCGGCGGTAGCATTTCTATGGAGGCAAAATGCTAGAGGCCCATGCACTGTGTGATGACAGTGCACGTTAAAGAACCCCAGATGGTCGAAAATACCGGAGCCCTCCACTACGGCGCCCCTCACGGCCCGAGTCTCTTTTGGGACGTGAAAACCCATCAGAGCGAAGCAATCACCTTCGCAAGTCAACGCCTGTGTTCGTTTGATCGCCAACTCGCCTTGCTTGACATGCCTAGAGGCTTGACTTTCCTGGGCGTCTTTTATCACTATCTATATGGCTGTTACTTGTCAGGAATAAAATCAGTTGAAAGTTCGCGCTCTTCCCGTCAACCTCGTTCCCTGTGCGTGTCTTTTATATCATGCGTTTTGTTGTCAATAGAACAATTTTAATTCTTACGCTTCTCAATGCAAAATGCGCTTCACTGAAATAAGTTCAATTGCGCTCACTGTAAATATTAGGGACAACTCTGCGACGCGCCTAGCCCAGCACTATTCTTAATAGCAGCGGCGCAGCACCGTGCCCATTGGGCATTAATTAAAAAGATTTCTTCACACACACACCAATATTAACACTGGTCAATTCATTTCATTACAGATCACTGCACGTATAACTTCATGTGACTACCACTGTCCTCGGTGGGAAGCAAGCAGATATAACACACCAAGAGGCTGCGCTGATCTTGATATGACAAAAATATCATCTTCCATGTGTGCAAATTATCACCCTTTTTCCTGTTTCGTGTCGCATGGGCTTAGTTGCATCGCATAACCGCCGTTAGTTGCGTTCTTTGTGAAGCATCAAGCGCATATTTTTATATCTTAGTGTGACAATTTAGTTTATTGAGTAGTAATGTATTTCTTTTTTTGTATTACCTAAACGAACCTTGGAGCATGCCTTCTTCTCCTTGAATCGCAAACCTAATATCTAGGCGACCACTGTGTGAGAAACTCAGAGAACAGTGCAGGCGCCTGCGATTATAGACTCTCCTAACCTGGACTGTCACTCGTTCAACTGGAGTGCTTTTTTATGGTCAGCTCTTGAAACACCCTGCACATCTTCAGCATGAACTCCCTAATTACACCTCTCCTACCCAAAACATTCGCCGCGCCGCCCAAATTCGAAATCACTGAACAACCTCTGGTGGGGACATAAGCGCTCCGCTGAAGTTAGCTATAAGGGAAGTAGGCGCAGTGCTTTCCGAGTGCCAGGCCCAGTGCAACGAGGCACACCGAAGAGCATTCAAGCGCCACTTCTGTGCGGCGCAGGGGGACGTATATAAGTGAGCGGAACTTTGCGGAGGTTAACCAGAAGGGAACGAATCCGGCCGGGCCGGAGTGAGCTCAGGCGCAAGTGGCTGGCTAATTGGTCAGGTGGGACTCCGCAGTGCACGAAGCAGCGCCCCGCTAATGAATCCCCTAATGATCCTCGCCGCCTGCTTTCCTCGTTTGCGTCTTTCGTCGCTCGCAGCAACCGGCACGTGGCCCAGTGCTGACGTGCAGCCGCGGTTTATAGGGAGTGCAGCCGCAGCGGCCGCACTTTCTTCTTCATCCCTGCCTGCCGGTGCATCTTCGATCAGCGCAGCTTGAACCTATGTAGGCGTTCGAACTACGTGCCTGGCGTGCGCTCGGCTATGCAGTTAATTAGCCATCACTGTTTTCTGTACTCTTTCGTCAAATTGAAACAACAGACGCACTTTACAGTGAGTGCGGATATAGCTGATTGGTTCCTGCGAATGCTATTCTTTTCATGGTCTAACTTTATTTGCAGTGGCCATTCTAACAGCCAGTTCGCTGTTTCAAATTCCTGCTTATCCCCTTGAGTCGTCCGATACTGGGTTTTGCTACAGCGACGCGTCAGCAGCTGCAAAATATTATCTGCTTAAGGAGTGTTAGATTGAGAGGCGCAGAAAATGTACAAAGGATATTAGCAGGACTGGAAGTCAAAGTTCGTGTAATGGCCACTCCTGTGTCGAGCACAGTAAAAAGGATGAAGTTTTCCATCTCTTAAAAATGCTTGGTCTTTCGGATGTCGTGCGAAAAGCCTGTGCTTGTAAACACCCCATTGGGCTCTGTTCTTTAGTGTAGGTTCTTAGTTGATATACATATAGCCGCATCACCGGACCTTTTTCTGCTCGAGATGGAGCGGATTGTTGAACATTTTCATACGAATGATGAACATTTTCAAAAAACATCAGCTTCAGAATGCTTAGTGAAAAAACGTATTGAATATTTGTACCCGATAATGAGATAGTTCCAAAAATATTTATGACTGAAGGACAGCTTATTCTATTTCGCAGAAGGTGTTGTATGTTTCGCAGAAGGTGTTGTTGTGGGCCGCACCTTGGTGCATAGGTAAAGGAGCTGGTATAGGTATATAAACGCTCTCCGTCCAATAAAGATTGTTGATAGTACAGGGTCCGTCAAAAGTTCCAAGGCCACAGGGTTTGCTTTTGAGCAGCATAGTCGGGCTGTTGAGATACCCTCGAAGCTCAAAATATCTGTACAGAATAGAAGAAGGATCGTTCTACCATCTGAGAACCTCGATAGCTCTATCGGAATCTTAAGTGCCAGGATATACCGATGAAAAGCGGACCATGTGGCCTGAGAACTTTTGACGGACCCTGTACATCGCTCGTTCCGTTCCCTCACTGAGTCCATGATCGTATTTCTGCACTCCTAAGTCTTTCATAAACGAAGTCGCATCCTAGCAGGAGCTAAAAAAGCACAGGATACGTATGAAAAAGATGAGAGAAAGCGGGGCGGGGGGTATTTTGTAATGGTGCTTTTCCGGATTCCCCCCCCCCCCCCCCCCCGCCTCTTTTTTCCCGCTATTCCCGCTGCCGGTGACGGCAGACTTGCAAGGTGGCAAGCAACGCGGATCACTGGCTGTGGCATCAAAAACGCGGATGACCAGCCCCAAAGAGGGAAAAGAAAATGATGAGAAGAATCGCTACACAGTACGACCCCAAGTCAATGTCCCCTACTTTCCGTCCCGCCTTTCTTATGGTCCGATAGAATTCAGCAAAGGCAAGCACGACTTGCTGTCACCGATCTTGACAGGCAGAGGTCGTCGCCAACCTGACGGTGAAATCAGGCCAACAGCAGGGAGCCGTGCTTTCATAGCGCCACATTTTTCTCGGTTTTTCTGAATGCTTTTCTCTTGCCATCTACCGTTCTTTCTACCTCCTGGCCGACTTGTGCATCGTTGCTCTCGACACAGATTTGTGAGGCCTCTTACATAAGTAGGAACTACGGTAAGGATTACATTTTTTCCTGTTTTTCCAAAGTGCTCAGCGGCCATCTCGGCACTCTCTCAAAGGAGCCTACAGGATGCACGGCGTCGTCAAAGCTCGTTGGACACTGCGTTAAAGTGTTCAAAGCTGCTCGGTAGCTCAGTGTCTAAAAAAATGTTTTGGCAGTTTACGCGTTATGTGTGGAAGACTATCGCTGTGCAGATGATTGGATTTCTTGCTGTGCAGCATTTCATCCCTTCACAGTTCGCTACGGCGGATTTTAAGAGGGGCTTCTTGCTCCCACTGTTGAGGGATCTGCACTCATTAAAGCTTTTGCGTCCAAACTTATTTTTTTGTTATTTACATCAACGTGATTTGAAGCTTCTACAGAGGGCGTTGCGACATCCCACGTCTACCGACAAGCGCCAGAGATTAGGGCTCGTTATTGCTGAAAGATTCACGTGAACTCTCTAACTACACCCCCCCCCCCCCCCCCCCCAACTGCGAGATTCAACGAACAAAAAGTAACAACAAAAGAGGACATGCTTTAAATCTCAACATGTTAAAAAAAAGTTGAAAGCACCGAGCGCTGGTTAAAATCTCGTTAGCTCATTACTTAATAATGGTTCGGGGCTCAGCATAACGAATGGCAAGAATGTAAGCACGGATGTTATTGCATAGCCAGCGCTGGAGATTTTCAGTGTAACCGGAAGAAAAAAGAAGTCCATATGCATTGCTTTACAGGAAAAAAAATATTTCACTTGTCTCGTTTCCACAACGCAAGGAGTTAAGCTTAAGGAAGTTAGCCTGAAACGGCTGGAAATCACAGGGAGCATCAGGTTAGATATGCTAATTCACTTTGAACTCACCTGCATCCAGCCTGCTTCTTTCCTTGCCATATTTTGATAGTTACGAAAGTCATTTTAGTAAGAAGGCTGAGATACATGTAGATAGACGTGAACGAAACAGATGAAAAGCCATGGACGTGCAGTTGAAGTCCACGCGTATGCGCCGTGGGTTCCTTCTAAGCCATTGAGCTTATTTTCTTGCACGGTTTTCTAAAATGTATTCTATATTGAATCTCTAACTAGTCAGCTTGTATGTGGTAACTACCTTGGCTGTGCTGCAACAAACTCTAACTCTGCACAAGCAGTATCAGTTACTGCAGTGTGGCTAATATGACATTTATTACACGCGTTTATATGCAGGAACGAGCTTTATACAGAGAGTATTTACCAAGGAGCCATCTAGTGGCTCGGCAGCAGCAACTTAAAAGGGAACACAACTAACACTACTAAAAAAAGGCCAAAAAAAGAGAATGCATTATCAATGGAAATCAGTCCGATTTAAAGCCACTTTGATCGCAAATATCCTTCAGCTGGAGCATCACTGTTAGAAAAAGAAAATTGAGCTGATGACTTTGCAAGTAGAGCATTGGTGAGGGATTAGGAGGTCGATAACCCGATTGTATGTAAAACCAGTTGTTTCTTTTTATCTTTCCATCCCTCCATGATAGATAATGGACCTTCTCTGAACGAGATACGAGAGAGCTTGGCTGAAACCTGGTTGAGGCCCCGCTTAGGAATTTGATGTTAACATAGAATGAAACGCAGTTTAATCTCATTACCGCAGAAATTGAAAAGGGTTCCGCCCGACAATATGTGGACACAGATGGCATTTTCTACTCCATCCAGGGGACTGTTGTGCGCCTGCGAAGAATGTTTCCCAGTGAAGGTTGTGGGGTTGAAACTGGGGAGATAAATCCGTTCTCCCCGTTTAAGCACGGCTGACACAGTTCAAAGCCGCGCGGACCCCACCCCGTGGTCGCGTACGCTACCGAGCGCACGGCGACCACGGCGGGCCTTGCTCTGCGGGAACAAAGGAACGACACACTGGCTGACACAAACAAGGCATTTATTGCTATAACAACAATAACGCCAGCTAGCAACAAAATACACTGAGGAATCGAGGACGTCCGACTCACCAGCACGGTTACGAGCGAATGTTCGCCCACGGTAGGGCAGAGGGAATATCTCCGAGGCCGGACGGGACGAGCTGAGGTGAATATGTTTCCACACGAGGACGCCCGCGGCGGAGAGCGGAGCTTTGCGCGTGAACGTCCAACACGCTTCCCGGTCCCAGGGAGAAGAGAGCAGATTTTCCCCCGCGCGCGCGCAGCAAAACGCCATCCGTGGCGCTGGTGTCGCTGCGACGCGAGCGCCCTCCTCTGTTAGTTCAAAGTCACCGAACCGAGAGGAGTGCTTTGCGGGGGAGCTAACCACAGGGAACTAGCGCGTTGAGGGAAAGCGAACGCAGGGGACGAAAGCGTCCCCACAAGGTTAAGACGCTATCCACATCCAGGTGAACATCTGGCTAATCTCTGACGCAATTTACTAGTCCGGACGTACCAGCAGCCTATGTGCAAACGCTGCCCTCCTGCAGAAGCATCGCACCGTCGTGAGCATGGAAGCATGCTCCCATGTGCAACGTCTGAGTGCTGTCGACCAGCAAGTAACATTTAAACGAGCGCGAACAGGATAGCAGGTGAAGCCTCGGGCCGCTATGACAATCCTGGCTGGCTTGGGAACCCACTGGCATAGTTGGGGACTGGCCAGCTTGTGCTGCGCACCCCAACTAACAACATAGTTCTGCGCACTAAGGTTCGCGCCGAAACTACCGGAATATGCTTACAGATTGTCGACGGATATATATATATATATATATATATATATATATATATATATATATATATATATATATATATATATATATATATATATATATATATATATATATATATATATATATATATATAACACACAAACGACTGTATTCAAAGGGTCTTCTTTCTAGGATTAAACAGTTCGTACCTTGCACAAAGCACCTTGCTGCAGCCGGGGGCAAGGTCCCCAAGTTCGGGTGTTTTTGCCGGGATCCAGCATTGGTGGGCGCACACACGTCGAATAGCGAGAAGGAAGCCGACACGTGTTGACACCGCTTCAGTGAGAAAAACCGTTGAGGCAGGCTGCTTTGCAAGCATTTGTGTTTCTGAAGTGTCGCTTTAGGTAAAAACAAAAGTTTAATGGAAAGAGAAAAAACATTCATTCACTTCCAAAGTATTTAGCATGCCTGAGGCGTCCCACCATTCTTCAATTTTTTCTTCTCGTGGGAAGTCGACAGCACGCCACTTGCATCCGAATGCCGACAGGAACAGCTTTGGCGCCGAAGCTGATATTGCTTGTGGGTTGCTAGGGATATTGAGGAAGGTTTGGGAGAAAAAGCGGGAGGGCATAAAGGATGAAGTAAAAAATAAATCAACAGAAAATGCTCGAACGGCTAAACTTTTCGGTTGCATATCTGTCATACCGTAGCCCGAGAAACGGCGCCCAAAATTGAGATCAGGAACGTTGCTTCGTCGATCGATGGTCACAAGAACGATGAGTTTCTAGGAAAAAGAGCGCCGCATGACGACTCAATTTTATATGCTGCTTTGCATAGCAAATTTATCGGTGCTTGCGAAAAAAAAAAGAAGGGCCAGGAAAGGATTACAAAATACAAAGGACATAATTTTGTTCGGTGCGAGCACAGAATTCTATGAGCATTGGGTAGGATTTTTCTTACGTCGCAGTTGTGTCGACGCGTGGGCAGCGAACAGGAGGTGGAGGTGAGCGATTCGTTAAGTGAATAGTATATTGAAGAAGGCGCCCATTGGTGAAACCATAAGAAGAGCCTCGATTTGGCGTTTCCTTTCCAATCGTATTTTGACCGCATCGGACAAGAGGTTTTTGCGCATATAAAGATACGATACTCGTGGAAAGGGACGTCGAAGAAATAACAACCAGTTATTTGTGGAATCAAAAGGCGCGATATCTACATATCATGTGTGAGCCACTCTACTTTGATTTAAGATGGAAATGGTGGTATTTTGCTGCTTTCTCGCACTCAGAGCCCGATTTTCGGAGCTTGCAGGTGCGTAAGCTCCTGGAAGCGTTTCGCAAGCTTTGGTGTTCCACGGAGCGGCTTGCATTTTTTGTAAAATTAAGATGTAAGCCTGTGGCTGCATAACCAAAACATGTGCACTGAAAAACTTGTGGGAGAACGTCCCTACGTTACGGTTACCACCCTAAAAAAATATGCCGGGCCAAGTCAGTTTCAGCTAATTCTGTCAACTTACCGTAGTCATCATCGCCATCATCAACCAGATCAACCGGGTGACGTCTGCTGGAAGACGAAGTCCTCTACACGTGGTCTCCTCTAGCCCTGTTCCGCATAAGCCGGGGCCAATTTATCCTAGCAAATTTTCTGGTCCAGCAAATTTTTCCCGCGTCACTGTTTGCCGCCCCCGGGTGCGTTCCTGTTCTTTTGAAATCCACACTTTTGAAACCTTAAAAAACATCGGCTGCCTGTCACTCGTGTTACAAGTCTCGCCAAAGCTCATTTCTCCGCCCTTTGATTTTCGCTAGGGTGTCATTAACTTGAGTTTATCATTAAATCTGTGCTGAGTGTTTACTTTGCGCTGATTATTTTCCTCTTAATGGCTTGCTGCGCTGTCCTCAATATTATTTCAAGCCTTTTCATTATCATCCAAGTTGTTTAGGCTTTGTGGCCAGTACACCGCGATGAATCTTGCTTTTGAGCGATATTGCTAAGATGGTTCAAGAGAGCTTGCCAAATGCATTCAGGACGTGGTGAGACTTTGGAAATGGTTTTCAAAAGTTGCCTGCGCAGCATTTGTAATAAGAACTATGACTATAAGATTTGCAAGGAATCTTAAAGATAAACGTAGCTTGTATTAAAGCTCGAATTAATACTTAGATTTTGTAGAGCCTATTTAATTAAAAAAAATATTTTTCTACTAATGTACCTCTCCTTTTATGATCTGATATCTGCAGAGCAATGAATTTTTTTTTTGCAAAAGTAGCAAATTATTCTTTACACAGCTGGTACCAAAATTATGCTTTTGTAACAAAAACAAGATTTCCGTTTTTTTCATTGCGCAACGCAGTAAAATTGCCACCCATGAATTTTTTTTATTCAGAAAAAAAGAAATAAACTTACGCTGCTGATTCTGGTACCAGTTATGAAAAAGGAATTGATTTACACATGTCAAAATTTGTTCGTTTATGTCTTATAGTTCTCGAGTAAAGTGCACACAGACCTCCAAATATATTTTGAGAAAAACGCATTAACGACTATGAAAACGGCCACTTTTCTGGTCGACGAGACGATGAAAGAGAACGAAAAGCATTTTTGAGACCACGAATACAAAATATAATATATCTGTATTTTTTGAAAGATAAAAGAATTCTCTATAAGATGATCGGCAAACTTTAAAATCGATTTTTTTTTTTTTTTTTACAAAACAAAGTCTCACTCCACCTCAAGTTCGGCTTTGAGCTTTGTTATCGTTTCTTTCGTATCATGTGCAGCTGTCGTCACTGCTATAGGCTACCTTGCCGAGATAAATGCTTTCTATCAGCACGTTCCGTACGTTGTCGCCTAGTGTAAACGACTTAACTTTCCGTAGGACATAATTTTCGCGTTTCTCGCAAATCGCATGTGAGCCTGATGAAGTTGCTGTAGCGCTCAGTTGAAACACTTTGTTTTGTAAGAATGAACATACCGTAGTAATTTTAATGGGAAATGTTTATTTTCTAAGAAGGAAACAACTATATAAAAGAGTGCACCGCTGACCGCATGAACTCTTATGCCAGGGCATAGAAATATCTGCTTTTCCCCCACGAGAATTGAAACGAAAGCAACCAGAGAGTATCGCAGGCGTAGCGAATTCCTCGAAAATGGGAAGGTTCTCGTGAAAAAATAAAAAATGAAAACGAGAAAAAAGCTTGCCCAACTGTTTTTCCCATTCAGGAATGGATTCGTTTCTCGCCTGACGTACTTCCGCTGATTGTGCTATCAATCTACCTCAGCGCCACACCAGGCAGAGCCCTCTTGCTCTCTTTTTTTTTTCTTGTGTGACGTTTCCAGTAGGCTTCATTATAGAGTGCCACGTAAGGCTGAGCAATGCACCGGGAACAAATTATACTCGAGTCATTTTCCTCCCGCATGCCGTCTTTCTCGCGAAATTTTAATGGCCACCATTTCATTCACGACTACCTTTTTTGCTCGTTACTCCTCGGTTGTGCTACTTCCGGTTGTGTGGAAGTAGTTTCTCTTTGGTTCTGTCTTTTTCATTCATATCAGCTTCTCTGTAGCGGAAATGAATGGCACCGTGGTAGGTAAAGGCTTTGTCGAATGTTTAGAGCCCAGGGGGTTTGCTTCTAAGCCTTTTGGTGGGACTCCTGTATCATTCGTGGAAGTCCTACCATTGGTGGAACCAGGAGCAGAAATCGTACCTTAAGGAGATTTTATGAACCAAAGAGTGTGGTTTCGAAGGAAGCACCCTGGGCTCCAAACTTTTGACAAAGGCTGTACCTTTCAGGAAAAATGTCTACTAATATGAAAAAATGCGGTATTAAGACCGATGACTTTGGATTATAACGTGCGCTTGCACATAAGGTAAAGCTTTTCAGGGAACTATTCAGTACCTTTCAATGCAAATACTTGTTGGGGTAATTGATTCAACGAGCACCACAAGCTGTTCAAATCAAATGTAAGCACGCTCTGAGACCAGAATGTGAAAAGAGATATAGGTCAAAAAAGTGCTTGGTAGTTGTACATAGCTTCAGTGTCTGTAAAAATGTTTTTAAAACGAAAGCTTTACTGGCCTAGTTAAGCCAAGGTCATCGGCGCCGCAGTTTGACCTCCAAGTGGAGAAGTGGTGGTGGTGTGGCAGCCACGTCACATATCTTCTCTGATTGCCTCCTTTATCCCTACCCTTAAGGCGTGGTTCATGTGTCCACCGAGATGTGAGACAGATACTGCGCCATTTCTTTCCTCAGAAAGTTCCTTTTTCAGTCTCCTCTTTCTTCCTTTCTTCTTCCACCCCCTCCTTTATCCGTTTTTTTATGGCGCGGTTCGGATGTCTACCAAGACGTGATAGTTACTGCGCAATTTCTTTCCCTCGAAAACCAAGCCAAAAATAAACAAGTGGGCTAGTTCATAGGCGTTGGCGTTGACAATGTAGTAGAGTCCGTTGATTGTGACGAAAGTAAAGGCACGCAACTGGCTCTATGGGTCAGTGGACACCTCAATCTCGCTTTAATGTACGTGGCGTGGATGTCCACCTGCAAAAACCTGCTTTCGCTCAATATTTCATGCTTAGAAATGCTAAATCTCCCGTATTTTTTTGGCAGTTTGACAATATCGAGTTTTATTTTATTTGTTGCTTTATACATTGGTTTGGGACATAAAGAAAAGCAGTGACAGGCATAGGGACTTAAAAACGAGGAAAACATAAAGAGAAGACAGGTAGGACCCAAACATTTTCTCTTGTGGTGATACGCTCACCTCTTCTCTTTTCCTGTTTCTAGCTTCTTCGCAAATGATTAGGGGAAGAATACTGTTATGAAGGTGCCCATCGCCTTCTACACCCGACATCGCATGAAAAAAGGGGTCTTATATGTCACACGTAGACCGAAATGATAAAACTCTAACTGCGTTCCAAGAATCACCGCCGTGATGTTCCCTTTACCTATACTGCAAGCATAAATGCATCGCTTAAAAGATATTTCACGTGCAGGGAATGGAGAGAGAAAGATGGAAAGAAAAGTAAAGAAACCCGGTGTCGTCACAAAGCTTAAAGTGCGGCTATCGAGGAGCACGATACGCGTGGTCGTTGCCCATTACGCATTATTTTCAGTGTAGCTTTTGCACGGCTCGAATAGAATTTATAACGCTGGAAGCAGTCTGCAAGGCACTATCTGCAGCAAAATTCTACAAAAAAGCTGCCACCAGCGTTTATTCGCGGTTTAACACCTATGTCGGCACCTAAGTTCGCGACGTTTCATGTTCTGAAGTGCAATGACTGCGCGATACCGCTACCAAGTTGTTGAAAGCCAATCGCAGAGAAGTTCCTTTCGCTCTTTTCAGTAGCAAAATGCTTGAAATTTGATACCTTTTTCTAAAAATCACGCAGTGTGAAACAGAGTTCATGAGTATCGTCACTATGCAGCACGACTTGCACGATGTAAGGATTTGAATTACGCGCGGCGCTTCAGTGCTAACCCTAGAAGCAACGCCATGTCGCGCCGTTGCGGCTTCGCACGTTCAAAAAAATAGGGAAGGAAACTGGTAAAGAAAAGAAAAAACAAACATTTCACTTCTCGTGGAATGATCAAAGCCAGACTTATAAATCTCTTTCTATTTGTACCGAGTACGCGTGCTTATAGTAAATACTAAAGTGGGCCAGGAAACTTGGTGTTTCGTTCGAAAACACAACCTTTCATTTTGCGTACATTTCCCAGCTTATTGAGCCCAATGGAAAGTTGAGGCAGGGAGTGTGCCCTTCATGCTACAATTCGGTGGGCTAAGGTTGTATGGATTTCTTTATAAATAGCAGCTCAAGGCGTTGGTTGATGTAATTCTGCTTATTTTTTACATTTATCGTGGTAATACTTTCACTCATTTTGTTCAGTGAAACCCGACATCGCTGCAGGTAACGAGATGTTTGATTAATCTCCAGGCTTGTCTCTTTTATCTGTTTTAATGTGGCAGGGGCCAAACAGTGTAATCGTGCGATTGTTGCGAAAGTTCTTTCGGGCTATTGATGCCTACCAAGCATCAATCTAAGAATTGGATAAACCCAACTCGGAATCTTTCAAACCACAAGGTGGAGAAACGACATGGAGATGCAACAGCAAGCGGCGGTAAAAGGTTCACCATCACTGAGGCATAAGCAACCCGGGGGCGATGCGTAGGGTACGCCATTTCGAAAGGATCGACATGCAATGACAAAGGAAAACAAACACTTGAGGTTCGCCTTTCACAGAAACACAGCGCCATGTGCCCTACCAAGGGATACGTATTTTGTGTTCAGAAACTTTAGTGGCTTCAACCTTCTCATGGAGGTAAATACGAGGTCACAGAGCGTCAAAGCACCTATGGTCCTCAACTTTCTCTTCGCCAGTTGTCATTCATTGCAAGCGGCCTGTTTTAACCTTGCTGCTCCTGTTACTATACTTGCTCAAATACCTGTGAGAGATGCGTAGTACGAGACGGTGACGGCTTCTTTAAGTGCCTACTACAGTAACATATTTTGCTCGTGAAGCTGCGAAACAAGGAATTATCATTTCAAAGAGGTCCTCCTGTCTTTAAGATTCTAGGCTATTAGCACAAAATACTTTACCATTTTACCCTGACAATGTGCTGATTACCACGGCGACCTCCACAGCAACTTCTATATTCTCACTCGTAATGATTTCTCCTAGGCGCTGATGACAATTTAGAAGTCCGCTTAAATTACCAATCATAAAGAGCATGCCTTCGCTCAATTTCTACAATAAATAAGTCGTCCTGAGTTAGCACCAGTATGGCAGAAATGGGAATCGAACAGAGTCGAATGAATAACGGAAATAGTCTCCACCGCACCACTGCTTCTTAGGATGTCATGGCCTTAATAGGACGCTGAGGCCAAACCATTAAAATATTGTTCTCAGTAACAGTAGCGAAGCCTCTGGAATTTGCCCCCAAACTTCGTCTCGACGCATGCATTTTAGTTGCGAAATCAGCTGGTGAAGGCAACACCGGTCTTTACTAACTAGTAAAAGGTTCGTTTTCGGTGAGAGTTGTTTCTTTTTGTTTAGAATGCGGTACCCTATCGATGCAGGCCAACTTGTATTTGTCTTCACTCTCGCGTTAACAATTCCTGAAGCTGCGCAGCGTCCATTCATCTACGCAGTAATAGTAATTCGTTTATTACATTTGCGCAGCACCCAAAAGAAGTGAACCGATGGGGCGACGTGGCCACACCGCAGCTTACCAGCTTGTGTGGTTTGATGATTTAGGAGCACTGGGAAATGCAGCCAGATCGATCGAGACAAATTTATCTTGCATTCGTGTTTACTCTAACATCATCGTTTTTATTACTGCGTTAGTACAGAAGTTACTCGGATGGAAGCGGTGTTCATCACGAGTGCACGTTGCCTGCATCCAGGCGAAGCAAACCATGGCCTCTCCAACCCCCACGAAGCCGGTGTTCAGACTCCGCGCAATCAAGCGGCAGACGGAAAAAGGCTCGCATATGTTTTACTTGGTCGAAGCAAGAAGCGCCAGGCCGGCTTTCTGTACACCGCAGGGCTTTTCCGGCCCGTTACAAACGCGAATCATCGCACCTAATGAGGCCTTTGCTCGCCTACGGTCGGTAAACGGCTTACCAAGAAAAGGGCTTGTTCGGCGCGACGCCTTTGCCCGAGCGCTGCCCTGTCGTTGTTTCTGCAGCCGATCAAAGCGAGCCGCTTCTGGCGAAAGGGGTTTGCTGCGTATACGTGCGTTTGTGAGATTGATGGCTTCCTTCCGAGGGGCTGTTGGAGGTAATAGACTATAAAGCGACACATATCGTGCTAAAGCGGAGAATAAATACGATTTTCCCCCTAGTCTATATATGTCTATGGGGATATATGCAACAATGAGGGCAACGATAAGGAGCTTGAAAGGAAGTTCGAACACCGAAGAGTGAGTCACGGAAAGGAACATGACAATTGCTGTGTTATAAGATCAAAAGAAACCCGCCACACACCAACCTCCGGGCTGAACCAACCGTAGTGATTGGTACTAATGCCCTCCTTCCTTGTCTTAATAGCAACCACTCTCAAGTCAGTTCAGTTCAGTTCATTTATTTAAGTCGTGTACAATGGCTGAGGAGAAAGGAAAAAAAGTTGCCCACGCGGCTTGACAAAGCTCCCATCTACCGTTGCGGTTTGGCACGGCGAAGCCAGACAGCAGTAAAACAATAACAAGAGAATGCATGGAATAACAAATATGTACAACATCTTGATAACAGATCACCAGAATAGTCTCTGTACTGCTACACACACGCAAATAATAGTTTAATCACAGCACATGGATACTTTGTTTATTTTACAGTTGGATATTATTCATTCTTTTGTAAGAACATATTTCTGACAGCGTTATATGAAACGGAAAGAATGGATAGATTAGTGAAAGTGTCTCTATTAAGGAAGGACGGTTACACATAACGGAGAGTTTGAAAACCGTAATTTGTGCGTGGACAAGGTACATACCAATATTCGTAGTGTCTTGTGTTGTTAACAGCGGTATTTTCCCGTAGTTTCGCAAGGTCAGCAAAAAATGTGGTGTCACTATGTACCTGAGATTTGTACTGCTGAATTACACGGTACTGATGAATAAACCTTGCATCCATAATGCGGTATTTTGCAAATAGAGTACTCGTAGGTGATAAGTATGTAGCACCTGCAGTTGCTCTGACTGCATTTTTTGTAATGTTAAAACCTTCTGAATAGTAGTTTGCGTCGTTGTACCCCATACCAAATGACAATATTTAACATGAGAGTCAAAGAGGGCATGGTAAATAACAAGTTTTGTCCTTATAGGTACCATGCACTTTAACCTTCTGAGTATGCCGACAACGCGAGCTACGCGAGTCCACCTGCATAACACATGCACTGATGGTAGTTTCTCGAGATAACACAAAAACTGCTCAAAGCTGCTGGTAACCACTGGCTAACGTTTGTTTGAGCAGCTCGGAAAGGCACGGAAGCGCAGGATTAGACTGCAGAAAATCAGCTACTATGAAGAGGTCAGGCAAGACATTGGTAATGCGATCTCTGCGTATTGCTTTGAAGTTATTTACTACTGATTATTATATTTTGTACTATTCAGGGAGCGCGCTGCATATTTATGGTGGTTCAGAGGTTGTCATAGTGAATTAAGAGCTGTAACCGTTATTGATTGATTTACGGAGCCATCGACAGTCCAGCGATCGATCCCCCTTTCCACGCAGGCTGCGCGCCGGGTGCTATTCACCGGAGGGTCGATGGCGACGGTCCCCGGCTGCTGCTTGAGCCTCCCAACGTTGTGCGCTTCTCGAGCGAAAAGGGCGCCGCGCTCCCTTGCGCTGCGGAGGGACAGCCGGCGCCCAGCATCACGTGGGAGACGGCTGACGGAAGACCAGTTCACCCGGTGAGAACACCGCGGATCCTTGCCGCCAGGGTTGCCATTGGGAATTTTTCAAAAAGAGCCAGAACTGAAGCTAAAAGTAGCCAAAAGTAACTACGCCACCTGATCTTGGCGCCAAATTTGTAGCCAAGTAGAAAAGAACCATTATTATAAGCAACTTTTATTAATGAACAATAAATAATATCATTTTGAATCAACACAAAAACAAAGAGTAAATAAAGAGCACGAAATTTTGGGCCTCTTGCTTGGCCTTCAAGTATCAGGTACGTTGCAAATAAATAAAAGTTCAGTCCGCGTAGTTTAATTTTGGCACATTCTATTCAACAACTCAGCAGGAACGTTAAACGATGATATTTTTCTTGGAGTCGTAGCCCAAATTTGATTCGCAGAATCGCCATAAGCAAGTTCAGCTTCATTTTGTTACGGATCTCTGTTTTCGTCAAGTTAACGCAAGAGAACACGCGCTCTGAATCAGCATTAGAAATTGGAAGGGTCAAAATGTTCAGTGCTCCTTGCGCCAGGTGTTGAAAAGGGCATTCGCCGCAAGTGTCCTTGTACGATGCCGCTACGTGCCAGAAAGTCAAACATGATGCGCGATCAAGGGCACCGCTAATTCTCTGCTGCTGGCGTATTTGAGACTCCAGTTCGTTGGAGGAATATATGCGTCGAGGACGCGCGCGCATCAAGGCGACCAGGACAGCAATGAGGACAGCAAAGCTTGGAAATAATTGTTATTTTCTGTTCTTGCTTGCTATTGTATATGCAATTGCAAAAAAAAATGGCTAGTAAATGCGCCAAAATAGAAGTTCAAAGTAGCCAGAAAGTAGCCAAGGAGCCAGCGTGAAATTTTCATCGCCAGACGGGGTCGAAAAGTAGCCAATTTGGCGCAAAGTAGCCAACAACGGCAGCCCTGCTTGCCGCGCCGCTCGCGAGGGCGGAGAACTGATAGTTGACAGAGATGCTTCGGATGTCGTTAGGTCTGTCATGTACACTCACGGACACAAGCTTACAGAATGCGAATTTATGAAAAATAATTTATTTCTGCGTTGCCTCGTTAGCAGGTCAGATAAAAATTCAGAGGGCACTTGTACTCTCTAAAGTGCTGCAAGGCGAAAGCCGGCTCCTGGCACACTGCTAGTTTGTTTATTATTTTTATTTTTTTTCACGCTTTTAATTTTATTTCTGTTTTAGTTTTGTTTCTTTTCTTACTTTTATTTTATTTATGAAACCCATGCATACACTAGATGCGTCTTTATTCATGCTCAAACCGTGAGCCTTCGTGGCGGAGTGGTAGCGTCTCCACTTCAAATGCCAAAGGTCCTGGTTCAATTTCCAGCTTCGACTCAGGTTTTTTTAAGTAGTGACGCCGAAACGCGGACACACTTGCTAGCACAACTTGGTCACGACAGTGTAAGGCATTAAAGGCTTTTGCCTTAATATCCGTTCCCGAAGATGGAGCGCGCATATGCCCTTATATTTCTAGGCTTTTCATTCACCAGCTTTACCTGATGCAGCAGAAATAGAAATATTTTTCTGCGAACCTGCATGCTGCGAACTTTCGTCCACGAGTGTACGTCGGCAGTTACTCGGAGAGCCCACATCTTCTGGCCGTTATTGTGAAGTGGCAGGGCTGGCCGCAGCTCAACGAATACAGTAATGAGAGTATAGTGAGGCTGCAGCTTCAGAGGAAAAGTTTTCATCGGGAATCTAAGAGCCAAAAGGACAATTGGAATCACACTTCATTACGGGAACGAAGAGATAATTCGTGCCCTCTTTATCTTTCTTGTTTCGACACCATAGTTTCTGCAAGCTGTGTAAATTTAACAGCGCTTCAACAACACCAGTTCTCTGCCTTTGCTTACTATGTTCACGAGAAACAGCCGCACAGTGTTTTAGATACTAATGGATTTGCTCTAATTTATTCGTAATTCTGCAGAGGTTTACATAGCTCGAAACTAGGAAAAGAATGCAGATGCGTATTGTCATTCTGTTTTTTTTTTCAAATGAAACATATGACTATAAAGAGGTAAGAAATTTGGACAGCCGGGCCGTTGGTCTAAACTGCGGTTAGTTAGTATAGAAATAACAATGCATTTATTGGCGTTGCGTGTCAACTTTGACTGTTTGGTTAGTCGCAAGAAATTTCTTCTGAATCTGCAGCTGAAAAACCAAACCCATCAAGCACGTAGACGTCGCGCACGTTCCGCTGCGAGAATTCCCATTTTCATAGTCGTGGGTTGACAGGACGCGAGCATTAACCTGTGTCACAAACACATGGTTTGCTACAATCCTCATAATAGGTCACTTGCCTAAGGGGCGTTCTTGCTACGTTATATATCGATGCGTTGTTATGTATTGATTGCATGAGCCACAACTGATCCCCCAGTTGAGAAATTAACTTGCTGGCTGGAGCCCCTGCCTTGCCATTGAACGCTTCTGGTATGCGGTTGCAGGTCCTCGGACTAACGGAGCTGTCTATGAATGGCTCGCTTGTGTTCCGACCCTTCGGATCTTCCCATTTCCGGCCAGAGGTGCACTCGGCCACCTACCGATGCGTGGCGTCCAATCAACACGGTCTCGTCAAGAGCCGCTTAGCGCACGTCCAAGGCGGTGAGTATTGTTGCTTTTGGTGGAATCGAGCAAGGCGACGCGAATGTCAGTGGAACAAGACTCGAGCTCAGCACATTCTTGTATGAGTACTTATTTGAACGAGGCTCTCAAGACTGCTCAAGAGAAGTGTGAGACTCAAGAAATGTGTGTGAACGTTTGCTTTGCCTCATTTTTTTTTCATACAGGTAACTGTGGTGAAAGCTTCAGGCTTTCCGTTCCAGATAAGCCTACAACACACCCCTAGCTATCGTTGATTCCATTGATGCACTAGGTCCCTGCTTGTGTCTAGGACCTGGCAGGACCTAGTACCCTTGCCTGGAGGAGAGGTTTGTGCACTTTTGCCCGGAAAGATCGCGAGTTCACCGAAAATCTCTCTCGAATTTGCTACCAGAGTTTTTTAAAGAATCATTACTTCAAGATTCCACGCATTCTCCTTTCTCTGTAGTGTGCAGTACTGTCTCTGCGTTTGAATTTTAAGGTGTTTACCATTGGGTGGCCGAAAGAAACTCGCGGATTCCGAGATTAGCGCTTCGCTTTGCATGAGGATAAAAAAAAAAACTTATCTAGAAATTTTACGATTCTTGTGTGAGGGACTTTCATCGGGATAAGCGGAGCATTTATCAACCCAGAACTCCCGATTTCACCTGCTGCCCAACGAGAACAGTGCATATCTGGGCCGTGGCGCTGAAGTTCTCGACGAAATTTCATTTATGGACAAGTGATGTGTCGACCCGGAAGACTTTTCGCTGGCAGAATAAGAGCACAAAGCTCAGATGGTATGTTTGCTGTAGACGCGAATGATAGAATGCTAGCTCATGTGTCAGCTGCACTTGCTCGGTCACACGTTTCTTGCCGCATGACGCCAGGAGCTTGCTGATAGGCGCGCCCTGCAGGGGTAAATAACCGTAGGCCTCATTATGACCGGCTCGTTTAACAACAGACACTAAAGGCTTGACCCAATTGTCGCTTTGGCAAGGATAGATAAAAACAAACCAATAGCTGCCGTTGCACCTGCGGCACGCAAAGGAAATGTCGTGGCGGAAAGTCACCAAATTTCTAGAGGACTTCGAGCAACATGACAAGCTGAAGTCCGGTCTTCGTCTTATTCTGAGGATCCAGAGGGTTCAGTCCTAAAGGAACCGTTTTTTTCCAACTCACAAAAATATGCAAAAGAAAAAAGCGAATGAACGTTTCGCCGCGCTAACGAGTTCAGCGGCTTAATGACGCCCTTCCCCTTACGCCCGTAACCTGCCCAAGGAATTGGCGCGGCTGTTAAATTAAATGAGTCGAGACGACGCTGAAGGGGCCATCGGCGTTTCGCCAATGAGAAGCTTCCGAGTTAAGCGCTTTTGAGGGTCCTAACGAACGAACGTAATTGCCTCGTTTTTTATGTGTGTACATAAGAGACCGCATGACCCATCAATTGTTTATCTTTTTTTGAGTGATAACTTTTTCTTCGTTTTCCATTAAATTCCGTCTGTTAGAGCTTTACTGTAAGGCTTTGCGAAAGTATTTTGGTTTCCTCTGTCGCACAATTTTCAAAACAAATAAATCTGAGCAATTTGATGTACCGATCCCTTGGTGAGCGGGTGATAATACAAAAACCTCAGGCATCCAATTAATGTAAATGCGCTAAGATAATGTACAATAAGGTATACTAAATCAAATTCAATAATTATTAGAGAATATAGAGTGAGCTTAGCTTTGTGCTTGATTGAAAAACAATGTATTGTCTTACTAAGTTTGTCAACAGGAAACGTAATGCGCCGTACACATTACAGATCGGCCGCACAGGCACGGCGTTCAAAGTGGTCGTGCTTATTCTTTTTTTTTTTCAGTCATCTCAGCTTGGGCGTTAAAATCGCTACTACCACACACCGTTTTTGTTTTTTTATTACATCTAGGGCTCAGCGTTTTCACTTTCTGGCATCGAAACTTGCGGCGTATGCTTTGCAGTACATTTTCGTACAGAGTAGTGTGTGTGTGTGTGTATATATATATATATATATATATAGTGTTTTGTTATTTTCATTCCTTCGAATGTCTATTTCAACTACTTATTTCGGTGGTATCTGTAGGAGCCGGGACCCTTTGTCAAGCTGTCACCACAGCTTTTAGTCCCGGCTCCTCCTTCGTAACAAAGGAAATAAACTTCAACTTCAACTTCAACTAACAATAGGACAAGTGGCCAGCAGTATTGAGACCTCTAATATTTGCGAGTACAGGGTTTCTTGTCGATGACTATGCGCAACGTTATTGTAGAATAATACTTCCACTATACCGACTGGGCAGACGGTCGCGATCGCACTGGCTGCTACGCCCTGATACTCCACCGTCTGCCGAGTAACAACAGGAGAGACTGCGTCTCTTTCGCGGCGCTTTGTATGGCTTCTTGTAGAGGTTACCTCCGCGACGAAGTCTTCAGCCGCGAACTTGTCTCATCCGTTTCCTTTTGTAGCTTTCTTCCAATTCCTTTCGCAGTCTATTAATAATGCAGTGAATTCTTACGGAAAAGGCCATCTCCATTTGTAGGTTATAAAGGCTGGCCGCCGCCATATTGCTCCATGAACTGCTGTGAGCAATGGGCGCAGCAAGTGCTCCCTGGGCGTCCCATTATTGCTTGACCGGCAACAGGCGTGCACCAGGCGCGCACCGGGCGTGCACCAGGCGTGCACCAGGCGTGTGCTAGGCATGCACCAGGCATGCAGCAGATATGCGCCAGGTGCAGGCAAAGTGGAAGCACGGTAGCTGCAGGTGCACACATCAGTTTAGCGAATAATATGGCAAAGCCCAAGTTGCAAAGGTGTCTAGTAGGATAAAACCTAAAAAAAAAAAAACAGCTGGCAACTATGGACCACGGCCCACAAGGTTCTGCATTACTTCGCTGACCAATCACAACTGTGACAAAAGAGAGCTTTTTAATGCGTGGCTGTAATAAAGAAGCCAGAGACAAAAATCTTGCGCTTATGATTTCATTTGGAAATTAGCTTCTGGTTTAGGTTATAAGAAAAGCTTTAACAATGAACTATCTTCTTGTAGCAAAGGGATTCCATGTGGTTGTCATGAATGTAAGCAGAGCTTCACCGTATAAGCTGTATCCGACCGTGAACAAATGTGTGGATGCCTCTACGTACGTAATGCCAATGCCTTGTCTTATCTACTAAATGAAGCTGTAATGAAAAACGAAAACTAAAGCAGTGCACGTTTCAATAATTAGTATAGCTCGTGACGTGATATCTATTTCATCGCCACCTGGGCTCCAAGAGTTGTGCTCAGTGTCTGACTATCAACGCCTCGTTCTGGCAGTATTTAAGATCTCGTGAACTTACATTCTGCGTTTAGATGTTTGAATTTTCATTTGTGCTATATGCTGTTTGTGCCGATGCGTTAAGTCTTCCGGTGCGCATTTTATGTTAAGAGCTCTTTGCATGTTTCTTCACGCCAAACGAAGTTTTGACGCCTTAGAGCATCACGAATAATTCTTCAAGACTGACAGGAACGATAAGCTTCGTGTTTTCAGCCCGGTATTTTGTCAAGGAAAGCAAATTTCCATAAAATATTCAGTCGCAACGAACGCCAAAATTTACGCAAGCTGCGCCTTAGCGCATTGGTTTGGTTTATCGATCGCAGTCGTCAAAAGAGGCAAATCAGGTCTCCGAATACCTACACGAGCAAAAAGAGAAAACGAGAAGTACAAGGCGTCCTCAAAATGTACTAAGCGAAAAAGCCACAAAAACTAACTTTTCTTATGGAAGATAAAAAAAAACAATCACGCATTTGGAGGTTTAGTATTTGATTTTCTTTTGGTAGCAGCTGTTTTAAAGCTTCCAGGGACAAAAAATGCAGCATAAGGGTCGTGAATTCAGGCTCAGTTCTATGCAAGGACACAGGAAGGGTAGGCGTATTCAAGACGTCGTTCAGATTGCATAGATTTTTGAGCTTACCTATGCTGCACTACCTGTCGTGAAGGAAGTGCGGAGAGCAATAAGAGCAGAGCGCTTCTTTTCCGGTCGATACTTCCGCTTTAAAAGGATGCGAAGGCTATACAGGAAAGAAAAAGGAACTTGGGTCGCATTCCGTCCAATTTGAGAAGGAATCTGATCAGGCCTACCGAAGAGTGCTTTCCGTCCCTTTTCCGCTCTCTTCTTTAGAGGTTCGAACTTTGAAATGCCTTATCATAGTGCCTCTCTTTCTGCCTTATGTCTCGCTGGAATTCTCCTTTCTGTTTGACATAGTTAATGATCAGTGCTGACAGTTTTTTGCGCTTCTATTCCTGTGCGCGAAATATTTCCCGTTTTGACTTCTCTTTAACTACTGCAGGCAAAAATGCTTTTCTGTCATGATTCCAGCTTGCAAGCGCCGTAGGAAATTAGGAACTAATGAGCAATACAGAGACGCTGCTCACGTAAGTACGAAAGTTAAAAGAAAGCAATTAAAACTTTGATGTCAGTTGTCCAGGGATTCTGAGCTGAAGGGCCAATTTACATGAACACAATTCTATAAATTCAAAGTGAAAAGCCCATTTTGATGAAAATGAGCTCTGAAGAACGAGAAATTTAGTATTTGCAATGCTTGTGGTTTGAAATGCACTGAAGCGAGTAGCCCGAAGACTTGTCTCTGCAGTGCATGTTAGGTATCCACCCGGCCGTCCATATATGTCCATCCGTAAGGTTGGGATAACCGTTTTGACAGCGTATTTCTTTTCATGCTCGGATTGTGAGTAGCTCATAGTCGCCACATCGTGGGGTACAACATGTATAAGGCTTCAACAAACGAATCAGTATATCGTAAAAACAACTTCTGTGAAACCACAGCCCGAAAAAGCTATCCTCCCTGAGAATATGAGACGCAGGTATACATAGAGTGAAGTTGTAATCCGGAGGCTACAGAAATGGTCAGTATAAAAGCTGCCTAACAAGTAGTAGAAATAAATTTCATTCGGAAGACTGATGGATAGCTATCAGATATACGAGCTTTTGTCGTCGCTCTCACAACAATAAGGAAATATTCCAACCGGAAAAAGCGAGAGAAAATGCGATGTTTCTTTATCTAATGGCCGCTATTCTCTAATAAGTTTGCTACACCACACAATGTTAACCCTGTAAGCTCAACGGCCACTGAACACACCCAGGATATGTTCGCACTGGTGCAGACGAAGAGGCCGCCCTCGAGTCCACACATGGGTTTCTCGGAAAAGGAAGAGATCAACATCAAATGCTCGTCAAGCGTCCTCCCGGGTCCGCATCCGAAGCGCTAATGCCCCTTGCCTCTGTTCTTTGCCTGTTTATTTCTCGGACGAGCCTGCGCCGACAATCTTCGGCGCGACAACAAAGCTGCTGCACTTTCCCATCAAAGAAATAAAAATACGCGAGCGGGTAAAGCTTAAATAACTCCCCAGTGAAGAGGAAAGGGGCAGTACGCTCGGGAAACGCTATTCCAACAGCGGGAAGAGGCCGCATTTGTCGCAGGTCGCTCGCTCCGCTAATATCCGTAATCAGAGCGAGGCGACACGCTCCTCGGCACCACTGCACTTTACCGCGAGAATGATGCCCGTCTCGCCAACCCCCGTGAACATCAGGGCAGGCGCCGGGGTGGCGGTGTGCTCGGCGGTGAACGCAATGAGTGAGTGTGCGTGTGAAACCGGCAGGCGACGCAGAGAAAGCAGCTCGTTTGTGCCGTGACCGATTTCCTCTGCCCACTTGTCGCGCGCAAAGGAGGCGACGTTTGGCAAGGAACGTCGCCTCGCCGATGGACATTTTAGGGAGCTGTTGAAAGGGCTCCGAGGCTGTCTTTGTGTGCGCGGGACGACTCGGTACTTTTTCGTGATAGAAGCAGCCTTTCGCCGGCTAGTGAGTGCAGATGCGATGAAAACGAAGTATGGGCTAGAGAAAAATATTCACTTGTTTGACTACACTGTGCAACAATCTTTCTGTACCGTCGTGTGTGCATTAACGCAGAAATGTGGTTGCAGATTTTTTTTAGGAATGCCAAGAAACGAATCAAGACGAATACAAGAAACAAGAATAGAAGGAAGGAGTAGGAAATAAAAATGGATGAAAGTGCCGTAGTACACGGGATTATTTCTTGTAGTAGATATTCTTCTTTATTGTATGATATACATGAGAAGCAGAATGTTGTGGCTCACACGAAAAGAAGTTGAAAACATTTTCAGTAGTTTCTGTTCACTGTTGCTACAGAGACCATAACGCACTGCTTGAATTCGTGTTGCTTGGTGAAAACAATGGCTTCAGGGCGCAAAAAAAGAAAAGAAAGGTTCCTGCTGATATAGATAAAAGGTGAAATACTCGGAGAAAGCACATAAATTGGAATGCAGGATCATATTTAAACCGACAGGAACGTATGGAATAAATTACATGAAAACTGAGAAGGGAGTAAACGAATACGAAACTAGCCCCGACGCAGGTAGTGCCGAGTTACATTGTGGGGTGTTAACGGCACGGTGTGGGCAGAATACAGATGAGAACAACGCACTAAAGTCCTACTACAAGGCTTCTATAACCTGCGTGTAGGCATTGTGTAAAAGTGTCAAGTTTTGATAAATAATTACAATGTAGAGATGGAATGAAGGTTAAGAGCAGCTGTGGAAGAGTATCTTGATATGAGAAGTGATCTTCGCTGTTTGATGCGTAATGTACATGTCTGAAAGGACAGTCTATAAAAAAAGCCGCTTTGGTATGCTGCGTTTTCGAATCTGGCGATACTTTTTCCAGATATGAAACTGCAAATTTCGAAATTTTGTTTGCATGGGCAGTCTTGGAGTTTGGTTGCATTTGCCCGAGAAGACTGCATCTACCCATGAATTTTTAGTCGCTTTGCAGTGTACGACTTCTCGGTTCATCGCAGCCGTCCGCAACACCTTTCACTCTATTGCTCATTTCTGGATACGCGATTTTAGTGAAAAGGAAATTCCCACTTCCACGCTGGAAACCTTTAGCAATGTTTCCTTCTTTTCCGCGCACAAATCCCGCGGCCGACAAAACGTCTCTTGGACTTGCGGGGCACTTGTGGCAAAACCTAAAGTGGAAAGCCCTCCTCGAGGGCCAAGCGCGTCTTCATGTATTGTGTACAATAAAAAGCAAGATGCGATAAGGGTGTCTAAATTCAATATCGCTTCGTACTTTACCTTCCTCTATTTTCCTGTATCTTCGCAGGGCAGGGGTAGGCGATGCTTGGTGAACTAAACAAAAATAGAACTTTTGGGCTCTGCGCCCAAGTCACGACCTGAAAGGCACTGCACCTGCGGCCAAGCCTACGTCCCGATAAAAATGTGTGTGTGCGGGGAAGGGGGGGGGGGGGGGGGGGCGGAGGCAGCCCTTTGTTGAATGTGCTCGCTAAGTACAAAAAATAAAGTTTCGTAATTTTAGTGTGTAACAGCGCGCTTGGAAGGAATCTTTCTTTTACGGTTGCACCTTAAAAATGCATGCAGCTGTTCTCGAGTTCAGAGGCGACCAACAAAAGTCTATTCTACTTATATTTACATTTTGCTTGGATGAAACAGCGGTGCCGAAAAAAAATTATATTTCACTTCCCAGGGCATCGGCATGTACCACTCTGAACTTGGAATAAATTTCAGTAACGTTTTCGTAAATTTATTCAGTCGCCGGCAGCTGTATTATGCACTTCAACAGACCATATATCGGAGGTGTACTTTGGGCGTCGAAGTTCACCCGTAAGAAAATTCAGAAACTATTTCTCTGATCAAACGCATGCTCTGCAAAGCGTCTTTGATCGATTCATATAGCGAGCGTACATTGTATTCTGATATGCTTAGGACGCGCGAACTGACCCATCAGCGGGAGCGCTTGCGCATTGTTTGCGCATGCCAAGTTTATAGTGGAACAACAAGTGCCTGTACTGTTAATCCGCCACGTTGGTGCCGCTTTTTGTAAACAGTCTATACCTGACTTTTTTGCTGGAGCACTGGAGGAAGTCCGCCAACTACATGAACGATATACAAATCTAACCGCTTTCTTTTGGATAGATCCCAGCTTGTTCATACTGCATCTAGTTTAGATGTCTCAAACAATTGTTCCATATTCTGTCCACGTCTATCCAGATCGAGATCCATATTCTAAGAAACGTTTACGCTCGTATACGTAATCCTAAAAGCATGGACCCAAATCTGCGTTCTAATTCAATTTTAATTCGCCGCAATTTACCAGCAAGGAGAGCTGTATCCGCCTCATCGGCACCATGGCTATGGCGTGCGAATGTTGAGCACGATTTCGCGCGTATATTTCCAGTAGCGGTAGCAGAATATCGCAAAAACGTCGGGGTACTGAGACTTCGTGGCTCGCTAAAAAAACCCCGTGCCAGAAATTAATCAGCGACCTTCTACTGAGACATGCGTAATGACTTACGATGTTGCCCTCGGACGTAAGTTAATACTTGATCATTAATTTTATGGCATAAACTTGCCAAAAAAGCGCCTTTTTCCTGGCGTTTTTGTCAGTACCGTCCATGAACGCTGAACGATATTTCATCTTAAAAAAAATGAAGAAGCAGTTATTTCATAAAAAGTGGGAGGCGGTTGTAAATGCATTTTTCATGAAAAAATTTTGTTTTATATCTATCGTGTCAAATCTTTGCTGTCCAAAGTACAGACGAGGCAGTACATTAGCGCAGAAAAAAAATACACTATCTGTAGTAAAAAAAAAAACAACTTCGTTTGGTTTGGAACAGCCGTTATTTTACTATTAGGGAGCGTACGTGGAGGACGTTGAAATGAAGGGAAAAAAAATCATTGCAGTTCAGTTTTTTTTATGTGTTAGAGAGCGGAGATGCGACCTGAATGAAATTACAGTGAAAATCCGCGCACAGGAGACAGCTAGTGCTCCGAAAAATGAAACAACTATCAGCGTTCAAGGCGTCGTCGTCGCTTTTGTTATCTTTATAATGCTGTGAGAGAAAACAAAAACAGCGACAAGAAGGTATGGGGCACTTTTATAATAAGGCACCTAAAGTTTCACACAGCAAAAGTTCCCATAGCCGATCTTTTTGTTTCACTTCGTTTCAACCAAATCTGCATTCGCCTTTCTTTTTACGGAGCGATGTGTTCAGAGAAAACACAAAAAAATGAAAATGTATTACTCACGTGTTGTTTTCGAACGAAAGTGCGTTATTAATATCCATAATTTCGCCCTCTCAGGGTATTCGCAACAAACTATTACAGGCCTCTAGAGCCGTCCCACCGGGGGGACTGAACAGAAAGGCAGTATTGATTTTCTTCGAGAACGCGGTAGAAATCAATATAAATGAGCGCTGCCGAAACAAAACAGGCGAAGATCAAGCGCCAAGTGTTTTCCCTCCGAATCGTCACATGCAGGTGTAATAAAAGCTGACGAAGAAATAAACACAAGCATTCGAGCAAAGCTGAAGACCAGAGTCAAAAACAAATAAAATAGAAGCAGTCAAGCACCTCCCTGCTTCAGTCGCGAAGAGGTCACAAAAGCGGTTCCCCAAGGAGCTTAGAGTTTATTTCTCTCTAAAAACTTTCGTCTGCCAAAGCGTCGAGAAACTCAAGGAGAACGCAACTGTGCGTGGACGGACTTCGAGAC